>NC_069376.1:47455000-48080000 GCF_021730395.1 Mercenaria mercenaria
AAATTATTTTATTAGACAGATATCGTTTTAAAAACAATTTCATGCTACAACAAAAGAAATATTGACACTCTACTTATTCTTTTGCAGCTGATAGGTGCAGCCATAAGAGTTGTTTAGAAGCCAGAAGGGGTTTTGAAATAATCAATTAATGCACGATACAATTTGAATTTATATATTGCTTTACATCACACTACATTTTGAATACATGAACTGAATTTTAGTTCAAAATAAGTTAATCAGAATATCAGATATACGTATTATAGTTCAATTTTGTTCACAGCACATGTCGTTAAGTGTAATCGAGAAGTTTCAACATTAATAGAACATTTATGACCACGAAAAGAACGTGAAAAAAGATTCACTAGCTCTGATCACTCAATTATTTCTTTTATTACTGTGCTTTTACATCAAGCAAAACAAATGGCTTTTTGTTTGTTTAATGTACTTTTTTATTTAAGAAGATGAACGAAAATGTAATAAACATGTAAGAAGATTGCGGTTTTATGTTTTATGAAGAAGTGTAATTACGTAAAGATCAGATATCAGTACATGTGCTTTAGAACTTTGTGGTTATCAGCTATTAAAAAAGAAAACTACTTGTTCAATATTCGGGGTGGGACGAATGACTTTATCATTTTCTTGCTATCGGGTAACCAATTATTTAACTTACAAAAGTATCTTAGAGAACATATATCTCGATGTAACATTCTAAATACTCAAATTTTGTTTTACAATTTAAAATTGGTAATCGTTGTTGTTGCGTTGTAAAACACAAAACTTACCTTTGGGCAATGTCAATATATTTTAGATACATGAATATGTTGACTTGAAGACTTGAAGAGGGTAACAGTTTGGAATATATGTAGACTTGAAAAGGGGCTTACATGTTTCAGATAAAAGGACATGTAGACTTGAAAAAGAGGTTAACATGTTTTGATAGATGAGCATGTAGACTTGAAAAAGAGGGTAACATGTTTTAGATAGATCAGCATGTCGGCTTAGAAAAGAGGGTAACATGTTTTGATAGATGAACATGTAGACTTGAAAAAGAGGGTAACATGTTTTAGATAGATGAACATGTAGACTTGAAAAAAGGTATAACATTTTTTGATAGATGAACATGTAGATTTGAAAAAGAGGGTAACATGTTTTAGACAGATGGTCATGTAGGCTTGAAAAGAGGGTAACATGTTTTAGATAAATGGGCATGAAGACTTGAAAAAGGGTGTAACATTTTTTGATAGATGAACATGTAGACTGAAAAAAGAGGGTAACATGTTTTAGATAGACGGGCATGTAGGCTTGACAAAGAGGGTAACATGTTTTAGATAGATGGACATGTAGACTTGAAAAAGAGGGTAACATTTTTGATAGATGAACATGTAGACTTGAAAAAGGAGGGTAACATGTTTTAGATAGATGAACATGTAGACTTGAAAAAGAGGGTAACATGTTTTAGATAGATGGACATGTAGACTTGAAAAAGAGGGTAACATTTTTAATAGATGAGCATGAAGACTTGAAAAAGAGGGTGACATGTTTTAGACAGATGAACACGTAGGCCTGAAAAAGAGGGTAACATGTTTTAGATATATGGACATGTAGACTTGAAAAAGAGAGTAACATTTTTGATAGATGAGCATGTAGACTTGAAAAAGAGGTAACATGTTTTAGACAGATGGACATGTCGGCTTGAAAAAGAGGGTAAAATGTTTTAGACAGATGGGCATGTAGACTTGGAAAAAAAGTTTAACATTGTTTGATAGATGAACATGTAGACTTGAAAAGGAAGGTAACATGTTTTAGACAGATGGTCATGTAGGCTTGAAAAAGAGGGTACATGTTTTAGATCTATGGGCATGAAGACTTGAAAAAGGGTGTAACACTTTTTTTGATAGACGGGCATGTAGGCTTGAAAAAGAGGGTAAAATGTTTTAGATAGATGGACTGCAGACTTGAAAAAGAGGGTAACATTTTTGATAGATGAACATGTAGACTTGAAAAAGGAGGGTAACATGTTTTAGTCAGATGAACATGTAGACTTGAAAAAAAGAGGGTAACATGTTTTAGATAGATGGACATGTCGGCTTGAAAATGAGGGTAAAATGTTTTAGATAGATGGGCATGTAGACTTGGAAAAAAGGTATAACATTTTTTGATAGATGAACATGTAGACTTGAAAAAGAGGGTAACATGTTTTAGACAAATGGTCATGTAGACTTGAAAAAGAGGGTAACATTTTTGATAGATGAACATGTAGGCTTGAAAAAGGAGGGTAACATGTTTTTGATAGACGGCCATGTAGACTTGAAAAAGAGGGTAACATGTTTTAGATACACGGGCATGTAGGCTTGAAAAAGAGGGTAACATGTTTTAGATAGACGGGCATGTAGACTTGAAAAAGAGGGTAACATTTTTGACAGATGAACATGCAGACTTGAAAAAGGAGGGTAACATGTTTTTGATAGACGGCCATGTAGACTTGAAAAAGAGGGTAACATGTTTTATATAGATGGGCATGTAGACTTGAAAAAGGGTGTAATATTTTTGATAGATGAATATGTAGGCTTGAAAAATGATGGTAACATGTTTTGAAAAAAGAGGGTAACATGTTTTAGATAGACGGGCATGTAGGCTTGAAAAAAAGGGTAACATGTTTCGAAGATATAATGTCTGTAAATGGTATGGTTTGAATACGTGTCGTATTAAAATGCTATTCAGTCTTGCAGTATTGCCAGCAGTATTGCCAGCAGTGTTGCCAGCAGTTTTGACAGTAGTGGTGAAGGCAGTATTGACAGCAGTGTTGCCAGCAGCGTTGACAGCAGTGATGCCTGCAGTATTGCTAGCATTGTTCCGAGCAGTATTGCCAACAGTGTTGCCAGCAGTATTGCCAACAGTGCTGTCAGCAGTATTGCTAGCAGTGTTACCAGCAGTATTGCCAACAGTGTTGACAGCATTATTGCCAGCGCAGCTTTCGAATAATAATGATAATAATCCTAGGCTATGAAATATCTTAATTAACTGCAATAGGTATACATCAAAAGTAAGCTATTTGTTAAGAGTGATAACCGACATGCTCCTTTACAAAAAATATGTACATGCAAAATGTAGTTACCGTTACATCCGTGTGTACTTGGTATATATGTGTGTTCGTGAACGAACGTTCGATGCCATCGTAATGTCCTCCATATCCGGAAGTAGAATATACACATCGTGAAAAACGAAATTAAGCAGAGTAAAAGTTGAAAAAGAAAGTACAGTTTCGGGAAATACGAAGTTTTATACTTCTGGTCAATAAAACATTCCACACCAGTGATATTTTGTATTCCGGTGTCTACATCCGCGTCCCCAAAAATAAACAGTGCGGGAACGGCCACTATACATGCTGATATTGCTGCCACAAGACATATAATGTTGACTCTTTTGTAACTCAGTTGGTGCATATCCATAAAACAGATCTTTTTGTATCTTTCATAAGAAATTGCTAAAAATATCAAGGCGGCACTAACGCTAACAAACACATGGAGAGACCTTGACCATCTACAGAGGATCTCTGACGGCGATATATACGGATATAACATGCTGATGATGAGTGCCGGCTTGCCCACCAAACACGCCAGTAAATCCATCCATCCAAGCCAAATAATAAAACTTTTGTAAGTAGATGACTTGTAATTCGTGTAGATAATTAACACTAATATATTTCCGAATACACCGACGCACATAAATATTGATATCAGCACAATGGTTGGAATATGGAGTTTAACGAGAGCAGCGTTTACTTCCTCTATGGTGACGTTACTGTTAAAGTCACTTCTCCACTGTTTTGGAATGGTTGAATACATTGTATTCGTTTTAATCACCTCTAATAATTAACTTATTGAGTTAACACAAATGTATAATACACGTTGTTGGCAAGTTGCCGCACTATTTTGTTTTAATCCATTTTCACAATAACTCTATTTAACACACATGCGTTTTTTTTCTGTCAGACCTGTAATACAAATAAAGGAGTGTGAAATAGCTTTAAAAATCTCTTGCGCGATTGTGTTAATCTCTTGCGCGATCATTTACAAAACAGATCTTAAAGTCATTATCGCATCGTTGAATTATAAATACTCCATACATTCAGCAATGCCTGTTGCATACTCTCACGTTAAAGGTGAATGTTAATTGAAAAGTATAATTCTTTAACCAGGCTCCGTGAGAGTTCTACAGAAGGTAGCAATCGATATTAAGTAGTTACTAAAAATAACATGAGTCACGTAATCGCCAATACTTTAAAGCGTCTCGTTCGAAGATTTAGTTGCATTCGTACATGCATCAGTTTTTATGACTTTGATCGAGTACATTTTAACATAACAGCTTACATTTTTATATTCACCGTAATATACAGTATATATATCAAATTTCTGGGGCGTAATACAAGGATTGTATGTTATACAATTTTAAAATATGTTTCAGTGAATAGCATACGCAGAGAAGCATAAATAATCTTATCTTACTATATATTTTCTTACCTTCCCAGACTATATATTTTCTTATTTTACAAGTATCTTATTACATATTTTATTTAAAAAAAAATGTGTTAACATATTTACATTTTTCATACCGTCTGCGAACGAGTAGCTTTAAACATAATACTCTACACTAATATTGATCACTGTTACACTGTAATCAATTATACCGTCTCACTATTCAGTCAGAACGAGTGTAAAACTGTACCAATATACATGTAAAAAATCATTAAACGTCGTACAGGCCTATGTAACGGTGATAATCAGAAATACTGTTTCTTAAAGTACATATTAATAAGGAAATGTTACTTGAAAGTAATATGTTTAGACACAGAAATCAACATAAAAGAAAAAAAAAGAAAAAACAACAACAACAACAACAAAACACGTAATTTAAAAGAATATGAAGCTTACCATTACACATGTACAAACTTGTACACATGTATATGTATGTCCGACAGTGCTTATAATAAACATGAAATAACAAAATATCACTGCTGTATAATTCAAGAAAACGCAGACTTCAAATCAAGACAATCTCTATATTTAAAAAACAAAACAAAAACAAAAACAAAAAGCATTTCAAATTATCCCCCTGTTAAAAAGCACGCTCTGTTAAGTACTTTACAAGTCCGCAATCGTTTGCCTTGTCAAAATACAGACGAACAATCGGACTTGTCAAACTGTTTGTGTCTGTTCAATAGTTTACATTAACGTCTTATTTAACCACACAAAAAGAAAAATACACTAATGTCTGCGTATTAAATTGCCTCACAAAAAATAAGACAAAAACTTAGCGGCCATTTAATGATCAGTGTAATATCCGTTTAATATGATATCAATGTCACATATTGAATGATACACATTATACGCCTTGTAAAAAATTGATGAAATTTATTAAACAAATACATTTTATGTTAATCACAACGTTTCTATATTTGCTCTTCGAAGGCATGTTTTGAGTGTTTATAGGTTAAACCCCCTTGTACAAACAGTTAATGAGAAGTAGCGTACACATTTCACATAAACACAGCTGTATCCTCAAGTTGATATTTCTTTGTTTTAGTACTAGAGAACAAGTGTACAAGTGATTCAGTCTTCAGAGAAAATGCATAATCTGATATTTACAAACTTAATGCTGCATGTAAAATAAAGCCATTTCCTTATTTAGTCCGTGCATTTTCAGCGGTTGTGAAATTACTTGTTTCAACCTCACAACGACATAACGTCGAATTATGTTGGAAAAAGTAAAATAATTCCATAAATTTTAGGTTTTCTTTTATCTTTGGATTTCATATTGTCGCAAGAATTTTTTTAATGGACTGCTTTTTATCATATAATAACTGTTATTTTATAGTTGAGTAATGGTAAGTGGATCAGTAATGACATAAGAATAGATAAGATAAGATAAGATATGTTTATTAAAGTCTCACTTTGCATGATATACAAACACATATACATATCAAAATAACATCAGACAACCTTTCTAATCAGAAATATGAGAGACTATACTATGTCCACAAGTAGCTAAAAATATCTTATGGATTCCCTTTTATTTACATACTTACTTTTTATCAAAACTGTACGATTAAGTATATACCGTATATACGTATTTATATATTTATAACTATCCAATGATATAAAAGATTTCTCATTCTACTTAAAATACTAAAACGGGTTTTGGCACATAATAAAGCTATTTCTGGATTTGTCAGCAAAAAGCTACTTTCTCCGTATCATTTAAAGTTGTGAAATTTATAGCCAGTCATTTATTCCACACGAGGAGCGTAAATGTGTTCTGTACCCGTTAAATGACTTAGGAGACGAATTTCATTACTTACTTTACGCCATTCTTTAAAGAACAGCGAACTAAACTTATCCGTAGAAATTTCTACACAAGACCCAATATCCCGAAGTTTAAGGGCCTGCTTGTCACTAGAAATCAGAAACAGCAGACAAATCTTGCTAAATACGTACGGTTTATCATTAATGCATTTAGCAGTTTGCAAGTTTAAATTTATAGTTACAGTATTCAGCTATGTCCGTTCACAAGTTTAAATTTAGAGTTTCAGTATTCATCTATGTCCGTTTTATAGTTACAGTATTCATCTTTGTCTGTTTACAAGTTTAAATTCATAGTTACAGTATTCATCTATGTCCGTTTTATATCATACAGTATTCTTCAATGTCCGTTCACAAGTTAAAATTTATAGTTACAGTATTCACTTATATCTGTTTACAAGTTTAAATTTATAGTTACAGTATTCATCTATGTCCGTTCACAAGTTAAAATTTATAGTTACAGTATTCATCTATGTCCGTTTTATAGTTACATATTCATCTATGTCCGTTCACAAGTTAAAATTTATAGTTACAGTATTCATCTATGTCCGTTCACAAGTTAGAATTTATACGACGCGACATTCAACACGACACAGGACACGACACACGACATTTAGCACGACAAACGACATGATTCTCAACAATGAACAACGGCACTCAATTTTTACTGCAATTTTTTTTGGCCAAAACCTAGCGCGACAATGAGACATTAAAAAGATGTTAAAATGTCGTGTGGCGTTGTACACTGTCATCCGTCGCAATGTTGTGCGTCGTGCCATGTGTCGCGTTGGTTGTCATGTGTTGCCCTCAAAGGGCGACAATCGACATTCAATGTGGCATCAACCGGATTCCGTAGCTCTCTCCCCTACAGAGTACTAGCTTCTGCCTTCAAGGACGGATAACACCAAACCGGAAGTGACTACTCAGTGTTACATGTGAAGTAGTCCAAAATGTAGTTCCATGCTATGGATGAAATCTGGTATAATGAGTGACATGAGGAGGTGACAGTTAAATTTTTGGCTTATGTTTATTGCTTATAGTATTGAGAATAGATCTAGACCATTTTCATTGTAAATTTCTTGGAATAAGTTTTATTCTTTGCGAAAAATGTCTACCTACGCGTAACTGCTAAACGGCTGTTTTCATGGGGGCATTTTTAGAGGGTGATGTTTCTCAGAACAGATTATTTTTCTTATATTCAACATAACATGTCAATATTTTTCTATTTTTGATAAGAAGACATGTTATACTAAATGACCATATATGGTTTTCATATCATTGAAATGCTCTAAAGTGCTGAAAATGAGGTCTGAATGTTTTGTTATTAATATGAAATAAATAAGGACTTGAATTGGTAGAGTGTAACCTATAAGTTGTGCAGGGGTAAAAATTTAAACTTGTTTAGATGTGGCTGTAAACAGGCTAGTTTGGCCAGATTATGATAGAAGATGACAATTTCAGTGCAATTTAGCAGAGAAAAAGAAGAAAAACTAAAAATATTTCAAAATCACTGTTTTGGGTGTATTTTTTTCAAAAAATGCATATTTATTGACTAAATATTGGTATGTTTTAGGTGTCAGGGTGAGTTTGGGTATATTTTACAGTAACAGTGTGTGATTTGAGTGCAGTTTATGGTAAAACTTGATAAAATATGGCCAAAATAAGCTCAAGCAAGGAAAAGTGGTCAAAAATGATGTCGCGACAGCTTTTTTCCAGGAAATTTGGCGCGCTAGCATACGTTACTGAAAAAGCCATAAAACCTTGAAAATTGATTGTATCAAACTGAAACTGGTATTTTTTTCATGCATTTAGGTTACTGGTACAATTTAAGTGAAAATAACACATTTTGAGTATGAAAAATGTTTCTTTAAGGACGGATAACACCAAACCGGAAGTGACTACTCAGTGTTACATGTGAAGTAGTCCAAAATGTAGTTCCATGCTATGGATGAAATCTGGTATAATGAGTGACATGAGGAGGTGACAGTTAAATTTTTGGCTTATGTTTATTGCTTATAGTATTGAGAATAGATCTAGACCATTTTCATTGTAAATTTCTTGGAATAAGTTTTATTCTTTGCGAAAAATGTCTACCTACGCGTAACTGCTAAACGGCTGTTTTCATGGGGGCATTTTTAGAGGGTGATGTTTCTCAGAACAGATTATTTTTCTTATATTCAACATAACATGTCAATATTTTTCTATTTTTGATAAGAAGACATGTTATACTAAATGACCATATATGGTTTTCATATCATTGAAATGCTCTAAAGTGCTGAAAATGAGGTCTGAATGTTTTGTTATTAATATGAAATAAATAAGGACTTGAATTGGTAGAGTGTAACCTCAAACAACAACGCGACACACGGGAGATAACTCCTGAGGGTATTCAAATGTTGTATAAATATGACCATTTCCTTCTCAAAACCTATCAAGTCATCGGTAAATAATACAACATAAGCTATGTTTAGCTTTTGACCGACATATTTATACATAGAAATCAACATATTAAATTACACATTTTACATATGATATCATAATTTGTTATCTGAGAGACATAATACATCTTAAAGGACAAATAGTAATAAGTAATGTTTGTTAAGAGAATGGAAATGAAGAATAATTTAATACATTAGGTATAATAAATAAGTATAATAGATCTAAGTAATGAATGTGACACCTACGTTGAAAAATGTTTCTAAAAAATTAAAAACCAAATATTACACCTATGTTGAAAAATGTTTCTAAAAAATTAAAAACCAAATATGACACCTATGTTTGAAAATGTTTAAAAAAAAAATTAAAAACAAAATATTATTATTTTGAATAATATTTTGTTTTTATTTTTTTAGAAAATAATTCTGTAGCCAGATTAGTAATGACTTTTTAACAGATTAGTGAATATAAACTTCTAACAGAAGTAGCGTTCACAATTAACATACCTTTTCGAACGTAGCATAATTCCTTTACGCTGTTTTAAGTTTGTGGATTTCAGCTTTTCACAGTATGTTAAAAAGCCATATGTTGTTGCTACCCAGTCAATCTGGAGTAAAGAAGATTATAATTGTCAGAGTAGTTTGTAATCCTTCTTAAGCATTACTTCAAAAGGAAGTCATACACACATTCTAAAACATCAAACCACCCTATCGTCAAGATAATTAAAACTGTCAAAAAGTAAAGGAAATATGACATTTACATAAAATAGCAACCAGGGTGGCATATTCGACCCGGCACGTTGTTAACAACAGATGGTCAAAGAGATAAGTATCAATAATAACTTATTCAAGCAACAATTTATCGCTAACACTATTGAAGAAACGTTTTAACAATATATAACTTTATCGACATCTTATCATGTCTAATCTCAGATTTTCTCTTTTTGCATTTTTATTAGAATGTCAGAATAACTGGCTCGTATACAGCTTTCTCTGATGCTATTTTTCCCCATAATACAATTTAAGTAAAATAAAAAAAGTCATTGATGTCTTACGCATTCAGAAAGATGATACTTGTTTATACTTTTACTTATTTATTTACAATTACGTCTCAGTTATAGATTTAGATTTTATTTATCTATTATAGGCTCACATCTGTGTGAAAAACTAACGACCCAGAATACAGAATATACAAATATATCCGTGGAAAGGAAACAACGTCGAGACATATTTTGGTATTACATTAGTGTGTTGACGTAGTCTCAAGTAAACAAGACTTTCGTCTAAATAGGAAATTTCAAGGTTTCAACAGAAAGGGTAACATGTGATAAAAACTATCTTATACATGTAAGATCCTCTGTATAGAACAGGTTAAAAATACGAAAAACTTACAAGAGATAATCCTTAAAAATGAAGACCTACACATTTTATACATCATCTTAAACTACTCTTCTTAGACGCTTTAAACCAACGGTTACGAGAACAGCCACCGCAGCGACTTCCCGATATCAGACAGACCCTGTGATTTACAATAAATTGTAGAAGGATTATTTTTTTTTACAATCTCTCTTAATTTCTCTTTTGGTATTTAAATTTATCATCGTTCTTACAATAACATTTATATTTTTTTACCAATCAGTATCATGTTTTATCACTTTTTCGTCTTGCTTCCAGTTTCATTTGGATTCAACATTAGTATTCCTTTATTATATTAATGTACATAAAATGCAAACAAACAATGTTTTCGCTAACTTATTTGGAATTTAATATTGTTTCATGTCTGAAACAAATCTTATCAATGTTATGACATAAAAGTATAACAACCCAAGAACAACTTTATATCAGAATTCATCAACAAACGCATACTTCCAATTGCATTTAAAAATGGACTAAATTGCATTTTAGCGTCTCTGTCCCAAATCGATTAGCTGATAAGATAGAACAGAAGCATTTCGTAGTAGAGGCAAAGATGTTTGAATTTTATGACAACTGAAAAAATCATTGTTTGGCTTAAGTTTATTTGTTAATTATTTCGTGATTAAAGAAAAATATATTGGCTTTAAAGTTTTTAAGATACATAGCGTTTATTATTTATCATTATTATTTTTTTCCCCCAAAATTACAGTGCATAGTTTTGTAAATTGTCATAGTCACGTGTCAAAATTATGGACTCGGAATAAACAAGATTTTGATAATGCCAAAAATGACAATTTTATAGTATCCACGTGTCACTCTTATAGACTTAGAATATGCTGGTTGCACGAAACCTTCCTATACACACGTGTCATATCGACGGGCACTTAAATCTCATAGGACAAGTTTGTTGTCAGGAAACATAATTATTCTGTTGAAAGGATTATAGAAACAAGAACCCTAGGTAAGTTAAGCAAATATTTTTAAATATTATCAAATACAAAATGTATTTTGTAAAAAAAACTAAAACGTGTAGAAATTAGAATGCATATATGTCATTTCTTCAGTGTTGAGAGTGTAAAAAGTAACTCGTTTTAGATTGCAGAAATGATGAAAAAATCAGAATTTTTAACGGATTTGACAGGATTTTCACTTCCATTCTTATTTGAATCACAGAATAAAGCTGTTATACTTGATTCTGATGTAACGTTACAATATGAGTTAGTTAGTGTATGTAAAAACCATGATTAAAATAAACTTATTTATATAATAACACAATTGAATGATCATACATGATTATAATATTATTGGCAGTTAAGTAAAATACGTATTATTTTAAATGTTCTTCAGTGAAGTAGAAATAGAGGAAAAAATATTCTGCTGGCGCTAAATTCAAATCATTTTGCTTATGAAGAATACAGTCGAACTAATAGTTGTAAAGATGTCAAAACTATTTTAGGTACACGTATTATCTGAACAATGGGCTGATTATATACTGAATAAAACAGCTAACTCGCCGCCCGCTTTTCCTTATATCTTAAAAATTACTAAAAGTACTTTCTTTAAATTAAGTTTAAGCTTAGACTGATGATATGTAGCCTGGCTCCCTGGCCGCATGGTTACTGCAAACCTTATTATAAGTAAATTATAAGCCTCTATAATACCACATTTTATCTGATGGCTAAACCACACAGGAGCAAAAACTTCCACTGTTCATGAAGAAAATTTATATATGAGAAATATGACAGAACAAACATAGGGACGGGAGTCAGTCTAAACAACTTAGGATAAATTTACCCATTTGTCGACTTTAACCCATTTTTAAAAGTCACACAAAGATACAATGCCTTACCCTATGGAATTTGACCGTTTTGATACTGGTAGGTAAATTTTAACCATTTTCAAATCAAAATAAAAATCTACACCTCTGTATTCTTTATGGTCTTCATCCGTTTTTTTTAAAAACACATGTATGCGATATTTTTATGACTTTTAAAAATTGGGGTATGGTATTAGAATAAATAAAGCTTTATTCATTCTGCTACCATAGTGGACAAAATTGTCTACATTTTCAGAACTGACTTTTTAAACATTAGTATATAACTAGATGATTTTGCAGTTGATTATGCAAATTTATTTAAAATTATTTGTTTTATGCAAGGGAAGTGTCTTAAAATTTTGGAATAAAATTGTTGAAAATGTACAGTCGACTTTATATATGAAAACATCTATCAAAATTGCATCTTTTCCTTATCTTCATCGTGTGGAGGCGTTAAAAGCTTTCGAAATGTAGAATGATAAGATAATATACAAGTTGTCTTATGGATGAATAAACCAATCACCAATTCATAAAATCATCTACCTGTGAAATATCTTGCTATAATAATCTTTTTCAGTAGATCAAAGGTAAACGATTCTTCTCTGCTCCCAACATTTATTGTGTGAAAGTTCTTCCGAGAAAACGTTACGTTAGCCCACTAACCCTTATCATGCTGGACACGACTGACTCAGCCTTTCAGACAAGTTTAGATCAAATGGACATATTTATTTTAATAGGGGTACGGGTACAGCGAAACGTAAAAGCATATTAGTACGACTTTTTGTTTTCGCACGAATACCTCTCACCTGTGAAGACTTCGTTTATGTGAAATTCACGATTCAAATTTTGTGTGTTCTTGCAGGTCCTAACATTATGGACAAGTTGAAATACAATCATGTCATTTTTTAAAAATCACGTCATAGTCCCGACTAATCAACTGAGCATTCTAGGAGTCGCGCTTACTCTTGAATAGTCACATAACTACGTGTTATATTGAAGTCATGTTCATAATAAAAGGGGTTATACATATGTAAATCTTGAAAAAATATAAGAACTTAAGAGGTATACGAGCTGTTGCATAATTAACAAAATAGTATACAAAAAATTAACCCAGTGTACTTTTTTAAGCTAAGCGGAAGTCTTGGAGAAAATATCCAGGTATTCTGTGGTGCCATAATCTCATACCAATACTCATGTTTACGAAATCATCTATTTGACATATTTAACCTGTGCAAAATCTCACTCCAGGTTGTTTGTAGATCAAATATAAATGATTCTTATCTTCCTAAAATAACTCTTAGAGGCGTTAATAGTATTTTAGGTTAGAAGGCATGATTTCAGTAAACTTGCGAATCAGTCAGTTTGTGATAAGTCGTGATAAACTGATTATTATACATTCGAGTTTGATAACCTTTTGAAAGCTCAATCGAAAATCTACAGAAAAGACCCAGATATGGCCCAAAAAAACAACATTCATATATTTTCCTCGAAATTCTGCAGGTCAAGGTCATAAATTGAGTTCAAATCTGGCCTTGTGTTCTGAGCGCAACTTCAAAACTATTCAAGACTTTAAACTAGGAATGTAGGTGGGGGTATTGAGGTGATGTAAGGAGTGTAACAATCCGCATTGCTCCCTCTCAACCGACGCCCCACATAACGGACCTCCCTCTCCTCCCAAAAATCACTTCTATGTTCTTGTGCCTTAGTATTCGAGGTCTTTAGGTCAATGGTAAAAGTTACAGCATAGTCAAATCTATCCGTCATTTTTTTGTGTCCAGAGCATAACAGAATAACCATTTAAGGTATTTACTCAATCGAGTCAAACTTGGCGTCGGTTGAGAGGGAGTAATGCGGATTGTTACACTCCTTACATCAATTTATGACCTTGACCTGCAGAATTTCGAGGAAAATATATGAATGTTGTTTTTTGGGCCATATCTGGGAAATGTATATTATGCGTTTAATTTTTTATCAAATTTCGAGTTTAATAGCGAGCGTAGCTGGCGAGCAATTGCGCGAAGCGCAATTGCGAGCGCGTAGCTCGCCTTACGGCAATGTGTAGGCGAATATAACAAAGGTGTGCCGAATGGGGCAAAGTGATGTAGCTGAAAAATTTTCCTCTCGTCTGGGCGCCGCCATTTTGGGTGCCGCCATTTTGTTCTACTTCCGTCAAAGTCGGGAAAATTGTTGTTTTTTTTTAATTTTATATTTGAGTTACAATCTCTATGTTCATTAGGTGTCTTTATTTTTAAAAAAGTTATGTTATGGAAATAATTTCAATTTTGCTTTTATTTTACAAAGTGCGTGTCCCTAGAGGACAGGTGCTCACAGGAAATGCTTTGTTGGCAGTGAATACAGAACTTCATTTGATTGCTGAATATTATCCATCGCTCAAAAATAATGCAAGAAAGATTTCCAGTTGGTAGAAAAAAAATATTATTTTCTTTTAAAAGATCAAGCATTGGCCAGAAAATGGGATAAAATATCATAAATAAGCATAAAGCCATAAGAACGCCACAAACAGGTAATGACGTCACCGTGACACCGGCTTTCCATAAATTTTGCAACGTATGATATTCGCTGTTACAGGTATAATGACACTAAATTTTTGTTTCTTTTCAAGTGAATAGGTTCTCGGAATTGTTTTAAGCAGTGAATAGTTTCTTTGCCGTTTAAGCTACGCTCGCTCAGAGGCTTTGCCTTTTTCATATTAATATTTTATTGTTTATTACTGTTTACATTTATACTAACAAACATCAAAAATATACATGTACCGCCAAGAAAATAAGCAAATGGGTCGGGCCACAAGTACATGTAACTAACAAACTTATTACTAAAATGGATAATAAATACAAACGAAATGGAGAATATTATTTCATAGGCGAAATGGCTAAAATTTGTATTACCTAAATGGAAAATAATTATATATGGAACATTTGAAGATCAATTATTTAAACCAAAGCTTTTGTCTTATTTCCTTGCTCGACCTCGCAGAACTTACAACCTACCGCAATAAGCTTGCATGATACTTGTACATGTAATATAATTAAAAGTGGAAGTTGAAAATGAAATGCTTTTCATTTTGTATCCACTTATACTAAAGTGGGTATCAGTTCATTTCGTATTCAAATTAAATTGTTATTTATCGTTTCTATTGGTTCTTCGAATTGAAAGTTTTTATTTGAAAATATCAAATGGCAGCGGCCAGATTTAAGAGAGAGAGAGAGAGAGGGAGAGAGAGGCGGGGGGGGGGGGGCTCCCCTTACGCCCCTCCAACCACATTACATCCCGTACACTCCCTCCGCCCCGAAAAGAGTTCCTTTTTCCTCTTCTTTGATCTAGAACTTCGGGCATATGTTGCTTTGCAGAACTCTTGTTCTATACTACTTTTGCTGCGTCTCAAGGCCATATGGCACATAGGATGATGCATTTTTGTTGTTTGGTAGTAAGTATTAAAATGAGTTACCATTGTGTTTACTAATCTCTGCCACAGTTTATATATTTCTAACGGATTTATAAAGCGATCCAGGTATTGCTGTTTAAATGTAGCATTAAATATTTATTGTTATTTTGGGCACATGGACTTTGTTTTACTGCAGCATTCATGTTCACAAGAGTATATTGAGTAACAATTTTGATCGTTCTATCAATAAAGGTCGTTTAAATGGAAAATCGTCGTATATGTGAGCAACATTCTGTGCTGCGGAAAAAGTAACGGCGGCTGAAAGACTTGGGTAGCATATTCAAAGGACAAAATACAAGTATATACAGGGCACTAGTATATGATCAGGAAGAGTTTGAACATGTTGTTTGTACGACTTATTATTTTTTTTTTTTATATAATTTCGATAGTGATTATGTTCTTAATTAAGAGACTAAATTGGAATTTTTCTAAATCCAGATCCGTCAAAGTTCCAATGCGCCAACCGATGGAACAGCCAGCAGAACTATTACATAATTGAAATCACATGCACTTAAATCCGATGAAGCTTGTAAAATACGACAAAACAGGAGTGAATAGAGCGCAGAGAGGCAGTTCACTTCCGTGCGACCAGTAACATACGTGTGAGCATTTGGTGAAATAATAAAATTGATTATACGACTCCTTGTGTAAATCTTCGGTCCATACTTTGTGCTATATAAAGAGTCTCGCTAAAGAAAATATTGACATGCAAACAGACTGTCAGACGCCAAATGATCTTGAAAGCTCATAAAACCCAGAAATATTAATATTTTATACAAAAAGGTTCATCTGTTTAATGGACTAATACTAAATAACGTATTAAATGCATGCAGTCAAACAAATGCATTTCTCAGAATTAAAAAAGGATTCTATGGTATCTGATTTCATTTTTATATTGCAACTCAAGTTCACTCTACGCTGCAAAACAACATAACTGAAATTCGTAAAAACGACGTACATTAATAGGAACCAACGCTAAAAATAACATCTTCCTTTATTAACAGTCAGGCATTTAGTTCAAAGCATACCTAGCCAGAGACATTAATTTCGGAAAGATGGTTTTGATTTTCTGCACGTTTTAAAGTATGGTAAAACGTTATGGTAATAACATAATTATGCTAATTGTTGTATTATAAGTCATGTTTTTCCTCAATTACAATACAGTAATCGCTTTATGCTTGGTATTTGTAGAATAAGCTCACACGATTTTTTTGTGAAGATAAGTATCAGACATGTTTGATCTACAGAATATCGCAGCAAGTTATTTCACAGGTTGAATGCTACAAATACAAATCTAGGTAATTTTGTAAAGATAAGAATCAGTGGGATATTATGTCTGGGGACTTTCTGCCAGGTTTGTAATATGTTAAAAATGTTATTGGATTCACGGACAGAAGTCAAGTAGATCGTAAGCTATTTTATTTCATTTTCAACAGCTTTCACTACTTCTCAGGTTTGAAAATAACGTTAGTTCTCTTCAGTACTAGAAATGATGCAAATATTAGACATAGACGTTTATGTCTTTGGTTCTTAATATGATCGTTTGGTAAATGAAAGTAATATTTTTCTCTATTTTTTTTCTTCTTTTTTTTTGTCCGAGTGAAAGTTTGTTTGAAGTTATCTATGCACACTTTAAGACCTGGTTTTTTAAAAAAATTATGAAAACAAATGGTGTATAGTGTACAATCTATGGTGTTTGTCTACATGTATTATGCGAGCGTTCATGTAGTCGTCCGCCAAGTATATTTATTTGTCAGCTCAAAATGAATTAATCGTAGTTACTAGTAATTACACAACTTTGCTTTATTTCCTAGCAGAAATGGATGTTTTTACTTTTTTCTACAGTTTATTATATATTATGAAAATAGTTTTCCGGTAATTACAGAATTGGACTGAATGGTATTACAGTGTAATATAACGCGCCGTGTGTTAGGTCTAAAAGTCGGCTTTTTTATTAGTTCTGGTCCTTTAGACTCATGAACTTCCGCTTTATAGGGAAGAACGTACTAAATGTCTCAGCTCCTATTTTCTACGTAAAATTTACAATGAATGACGTCTTATATCTGCATTTTCCTTATTTCCTTTCCTTGTCTTGAAGGTAAGTCTTTATAGGCAATCAAAATATACAGTAAAGTATGGGTTGACCATAATGCAATGAAACCATGTTCACGTAACTGGAATACATTATACAAATGCCAATATTACGTAGGTAAGGCGTAAACAGTTTGTTTGTTTCCGGTAACATGCTAAAAAAATTAGGGTAGGTAGGTTGGTATTTTTTCTCCTTTTTTATACGTCCGTTTGAAAAACGGGACGTATTATGGGAACGCCCCTGGCGGGCTGATGGGCGGGCGTCGTCCACAGACTTTGTCCGGAGGATTTCTTCTTCATTCATGGAAGGATTTTGATAAAACTTGGCACAGTTGTTCACCATCATGAGACGGAGTGTCATGCGCAAGAACCAGGTCCCAAGATCTAAGGTCAATGTCACACTTAGAGGTCAAAGGTCAAATTCAAGAATGACTTTATCCAGAGCATATCTTCTTCATGCATGGAGGGATTTGGATGAAACTTGGCACAATTGTACACCATCATGAGACGGAGTGTCATGCGCAAGAACCAGGTCCCTAGTCAAAGGTCAAATTCAAGAATGACTTTGTCCGGAGCATATCTTCTTCATGCATGGAGGGATTTTGATGTAACTTGACACAATTGTTCAACATCATGAAACGGAGTGTCATGCGCAAGAACCAGATCCCTAGGTCTAAGGTCAAGGTCACACTTAGAGGTCAAATGATACAAGAATAATAACTTTGTCTGGAGAATTTCTTCTTCATGCATGGAGGGATTTTGATATAACTTGGCACAAATGTTCACCACCACGAGACGGAGTGTCATGCGCAAGAACCAGGTCCATAGGTCTAAGGTCAATGTCACACTTAGAGGCCAAAGGTCAGATACAAGAATGACTTTGTCCGAAGCATTTCTTCTTCATGCATGGAGGGATTTTGATGTAACTTGGCACAATTGTACACCATCATGAGACGAAGTGTTATGCGCAGGTCCCTTCTTTAGAATTACTTCCCTTTATTCGTTCTATAAATAGCTTAAATTGTAACGTTTTCATTACTAGTGGTAGGGAAAAATCGAGACCACTTTTCTGTAGTACAACATGCATGTTACATCCAATTTTGAGGTGTATTTTGACATATCTCTACCTGGTAAGGATTTTTGTGTGGACTTACAATTTTTTTTTAAAATCTTTTTTTAAAGATTAACTTCCCTTAGTTGTTACTATAAATAACTTATATTGTAACTTTTTAAAATTGACCGTAGGGAAAAACCAAGACCACTTTTCTGTGGTACAACATTGATGTTACTTTCAAATGTTAGGTGTATTTTAAGGTATCTTTACCTGGTAAGGAGTTTTTATGTGGATTTAGAAAAACAAAAGAAATACAATAATTGATAAACAACCACAAAATTAAAATTCCTTTTGCAAATACAGGTGCTAGTGTAAAGAAATTTGCTGTTACGGGCGTATATTGTGACATTCTGGCACTCTTGTTTTGGATTTTTTTTAAGTGGGATTTTTCAGAAATTATTTTTTTTTTGTCAGAAAATGAATACAACTAAGGGGTTATGCCTTTAGAGCATCAGTAAGTTGATTTCTAACAACTCTGACTATGTTTAAAGCATAAAAAGTTCAGTTTTGCAACAAAAAATTCTCCAAGGCCATAAAAACATTTAGGGTGGGGCCAAAAATTTAGGGTAGGTCGGGATACCGGAAACAAACAATTTCTTATGTCTAATAGGTACACATCAGGAAATACCTATAGTTTCACTTTCATTTTACCCATCAGCTTCGATACAAACTTGGAAGCATATACAAAAGAGTTTAAAATCAGCCGCAGACATTTCTGTTTAGAATCAATATAACAATAAAGCTTGTATCTGAAAATGGGCTTTCTTGTGCGGTAACATGGCACTATACCACGAATGTATATCCGGCGAATTACTACAATCGTACCTTAGTGTAATAGACCGCATTCTACGTTCGATTTCTAATTCTCCGTATGATATTTTCAGCATTCTCAGATTGTTATTAACAATAATTTTCTAAAGTTATGGTCTCTACATGATATCTGACACATTTTATCATGATTAAATTACGTGATTACATTACAACTAATTCAACCAAAGCATTAAAATATCAGCATGCACATTATTTGACAGGTCTGTAACGACCGAGCATCCGGATACTACTCATATTGCACGTCTGATACAGCTTTTATTTCTCACGATGTGTAATTCCCAAAGCGCCGCCGCAATTGTCAGAAGAACTATAGGTTGATCACTACCAAATGAAATGATTGCTTCCGCAGATCTATCACAAGTGGTCCAAATATAAATTTCCCTAATCTGTCTTCCTTTCCTCGTGCCCTTTCACAATAATATCGATTTTTCTTCTACTCTGCATTCGATCGAAAATCGGCGTGTTCCAATCGCATGCTATGTAAAGATGTCGACGTAAGAATTTTATTCTTAAAAAAGAGACGCTGAAAGAAGCGAAAAGGGGTAGATTTAGTGGTTGTATTTAAAACATCCCTTTTTCTTTTTCAATAGTAGCGATGTAGTTCTTAAAAGTAATATAAGTCTCTGAAAAATGCTAGAAAATGTCGAAAAAAAAGTTATTAAGTAAGTGGATTTACGTGAAATAAAGAAAAGCCGGATTTAAAACGTCTTCATGTTTTGAAAAATTATGGCCATCGAACTTTTCAATAAGATATGGCATTTCAAAATTTCAGAAATTGGCTTATCATGGAGGCAGCTATGATCTCATTTACACACTGCTGAATCATTTCTTCGGCAAATCCCTTTTCATATAAATGATATTTTCATAGTTTCTTGGGTTTAGGATCTTAAGTATGATATACTTTTCGTTGTAGTTACAAAAATTATAGAGCTGTTTTGTAAAAATAACAAAATACAGCTCAAATAAATATCTAAACATAAATTAAATCCATCATTTTGTTTTAATATGTTGTCATGGAAAAAAATGGCTGGTTTTTGGATAAAATTTTGAAATTTTCTTAACTTGCGCCTTATACGTTGCTCCTTATACGATTAAAGAAGAAAAAGCAGAGGTTATTAGTATTATTACAACGTAGCCATTCCCTTCAAATGCGCCTCTTTTCTTGTCGGTCCAAAATGACTTTTGTATTTACAACAACTATCGCTGCCTCGAGCTCTCATCCAGACAGACATTCTTCGTTCAATTTCAAACCTGATCTCGCCACCACTTCAAGTAAAAAAATGTTTCCCACCGAAGGCATACACGGTAAAAATTGTGTTTTTTCGCACTTTGTAATAGGTGAAATCATATGTTGATTACGGATTACACAAAATGTCGTATATTATGAATCTGGCGGAGTCTGGGGAGTTTGTCGAGTAAGGCAGGATTCTGTTAAAATCAGGCGCCATATAAGTCAGTTTTGCAGTTTCATAAGTCGGATTTCCCTCACATACACTACTGTAAACAATAATTGTTTTATGCTTGGCCTAATGAATCTTTATCTAGGAAAGTGTCTACAATTTTGGAAAGATAAAAGTCTCTACGCCTTGTTGTTATGAAGTAATTCACAGATAAAATATTTCAAACAGATGTTTTATGAAATAAGTATTAGTTAAAAGGAGATATCTGATGATTTTTCTGTCAGGTTTCTTCTCAGTTTAATAATTCATATGTTATGAAACAAAATATCATTCTCCCTATTTTATGAATGATCTAAGGACGCAAGAGATATTTGTTAATCATCCTTGATACGATCTATCACTTCGAAAGATTACTTTTTGTATTTTTGATCGAAGGACAAACTTCCCCATAAATACCCGTGGATGGTATGGAACAAATTTCACGCGCTTAATATATAAACTAGACATCTATCCTTTGACAATTTCTCCCAACGTAACTGAATCCGATTACAGAATTTTTTAAAGAGAACGTTTCCAAGATCAATATTAGTTCTGATTTCATTCAGATAATTTTATGTAAACTAATGCAATTTGGCCAAAGTGCACGTGTGTGCACTAAGATTGGTCTTCATTCAGGACATGTTAATTAAATGCATGCGCAAAAAGTCAAAACGATTACTTTCTAATGCCAATACACAAAGCTTTCAGCCTTCTGTGATTCGGACCTCGTGCAACAGTTTTGGCAAGAGACCGGCAAGACATTCAATAACTGTATAATATATACCTGTGTTAGACCACAATTTATCTGCAACATAGAGAGACGTATTGTCGAGAAAATAACAAACCGTCAAAATAACTTCAATGCACAAAATAGACAGAAGATGGCTCTCCAAAATAACCTCCTAAATTAACATGTCAGTAAAACTATATTATTCTGGAGTATTTTTTTTTTTTGCAAGATAGGTCTGCCTTTATTTGTTATAGATTTATTACAACTAAATAATTATAATGTACGTTATCTTTTTAGAAGCATTTAGACAGATGGGAAGTCTCAACTTAGCTAGGTGCTAAAAGGGTGTTAAAAATCAACACCTTTTTGACAAATGGTTTTATAATCACGCTTAGGTGCAGCCAAGACCGGATTTCATAATTTGTTGTTTTGACGTGTAACAATAAAGCCATTTGCGCATTTTGCAGACACAGGGTGGTAGTCCGGAGTACAAAATAATGTTGTTATGCATTAAATATGCATTTTCATTGGATGTGTTCGATAACTTTATAGTAATGTGAAGTATGACTTTTACCATCGGTAATTTTATTATTATTTTTTAAATTTCGAATTATAGAGAATTCATTAGGATTTGGATTTCCGACGCTTTCTACAAGAAATACATATTGAAAGGTATGGTTTAATTTTATCAACGGAGGATAACATAACAATGCTTGTCATTCTGACCATAATTATATTGTATAAGTGTGATTTTAGAACAAGAAATAACTTTTAAAAAGATGGTCGGCTAATTGTAATAAGACAAATTTATGAGGTTTTCATATCATTTGTGTTATTCTATCATCTATCTAACATTACCTATAAGACCTTAATCGATGGCCTAATCGAGTGTAGGACAAAATCCCCTGCGGACAAAACCCCCTTCGCTCATTTTTGCATAGGCGGACAAAACCCCCTTCTTGTTTTTTACAAGGAGGACAAAAACCCCTTCGCTTAATTTTACAAGGAGGACAAAACCCCCTTCGCGTTTTTTACAGGGAGGACAAAACCCCCTTCATCCTAGAATCAAAAGGACAAATTATATGATAATAATTATGTAACTAATCAAAGTATCTGAGAGTTATTTAACAAATTACTAAACACTTTGATGAGAAAAACATACAATTAACAAATTATCAGGTCAATTAATTAAGAGATATTCAACACTTTTTTCAACAAACTAAAATAATTGTATATGTATAGTCCGATTAATTTCAAAGTTATTATGGAACCAACTGAAATAATTGTATATTATAGAATAATTAAATCAATTATCATTATTATAAATATTAATTATAATTATGTTCAAGACATCTCTTTTTGTTTGCCCTTTTGATTCCTTATAAAAAAAAATAAACAAAGGGGGTTGTCCTTGTAGAAAAATGCGAAGGGGGTTTTGTCCTCCTTGTAAAAAATGCGAAGGGGGTTTTGTCCTCCTTGTAAAATTAAGCGAAGGGGTTTTTGTCCTCCTTATAAAAAACATGAAGGGGGTTTTGTCCGCCTATGTAAAAATGAGCGAAGGGGGTTTTGTCCGCAGGGGATTTTGTCCGGATCCCGGCCTAATCACACCCTTGTTAATGTGATACGCAGACTGTATTCAGCTTGTTCTGTAAATTGATATATTTATTTATTTATTTATTTATTTATTTATTTTTTATTTATCTATTTATTTATTTATTTATTTATTTATCCAAGTCTCATCAGCATACATAAATAAAATCACAATACATATTTGTATTACATATAATATCGTAAAACATATTTAATGCTGCCACTCAATACTGAGTTATTTGAGACTATATATCATGATATAAATTATATCACAGATTATATCATATGAAACAAATTCCACATTATATTGCACTTATAAAAACCCATATTACATGCTATCACAAAAGGGTTATTACTATCATACTAAAGGATAAACATATTCCCTCTAATTCATTCCCCTATCTAATATTTACATCTACTATTGTAATCTAAATCTACACATATTTGATTTATTTTACATAATTAAAACTTGAATCCATTTCGCTAATCTTTTGTAGATAAAAACTACCATAAAAATTAGCTTAAACAACTATTTATATGTTGGTATTTGGACAGGTTTTTATTATATTTATTAAACTTACTTATCATTTTTATATGCATCAATATTCTTCTAAATATACTGAGCGAAACTTAGCTTTAAAACTATAAACAGCTTCATTAAGGACAAAGGCTTCGTCTGTCATTTCAATCGGCGTTGCACAATCAGCAGAGTAGGAAAAAGATGCCCTCGTCCAATCAGACAGGGTGTAGTATAAATCTTTTATTTTGATAAATTATCTATAATGCATTACCAAGTAGACTGATTTGCAAACTTCAGTCACGTGGCATGGGTCATCCCAGGTCACGAATTCCTTCTTAGACGGCGTTCGCTGAAAAAAAAATGTGTTGTTATAAGTTCTTATACATCAGGGGCGTAGGGACGATTTTAGCATTGGGGCGGCGGAGGGGGTTGGTTTTGGGAGGGGTCCGTAAATGGATTCCGTAAATTAGAAAATTTAACACATAACACATTACACATAAGCATCCTGACAGATCCCAAATGCACAGGAGACCTAACATAATCATATAATTTACAATAAATATTCACCTCATCATAGTGATTCCATGGAAATACGCTGAGCCATTGAGGGTTGAATAAACGGAGTTAAGGGTTCTTTTTACCGAATGATCGCTTTGGAAACGCAAAACTGCGAGGCCGATTGGGCTTTTCCGTTTTATGTAGAAGCTGTAATACTTGCTTAATGTAATTAATGTTACTAGATCTGAAAAAATCTATGAGGGTTTTTTTTTTACATTTGATACGTTGAATTTAATCATTATGATTGGTTTCTTTGATATTTCAAACAATATGTTTAAGTGTCAAAAATGTTTAATTGAATAGACATCTAAAGATGCCGATTTGCGTTTGTGTTTTACTTTGTCGGCAGAATTTGAGACACAACATTAATTGCAAGTGTCTACAATCTTTTCGGTAGTAAGCAATTAAATACGATTAACTCTCATTAATTAATGTATCGCCTATAATCCGAGTCTGCGGGGCGTGAAAATACAGCGACACAGGTCGTTGCGGATTATCGATTGTGTACAATACCCTGTCACCAAGGTGATCAAGCAAGGTGTCAGCGATATGACAAGATTCTGTGTACATATCAGTCGCCTATGCACTTCATGATAAATTGACAATTGGCAAGGGAAGACCGCGCTGTATTTATTCTCAATTATATTTTCTAGCGTTTTCAAAAATTTACAAGTTCGGCATTTCGCCGCTCCTCGAAACATAGGGGCGGCGGGCGCCGCCCCTGCCGCCCCAGCTCCTACGCCCTTGTACATGAATGAAAAAGTGTTTTTCTTTGCGGAAATTTATCTTGATATCAGCGAGATTCTTCGACATTCTTAAGTCAGAAAAATAGCGATTTATTTGTCTGATAAGATATAATAAAAAAACGTAGCGATTTGTCTGTCTGATAAAATATAATGAAAAAATGACGATTAAATTATCAACAGTGTCAATGATAATAGGTAGTTGAAGAGGTAATTGTTGACATTTATGATGTAGTGTATATTATGTTTCTGACGTTGTTTGTACATAGATGAGACTATAATAAAGATTTAAACTTTATTCTTCCGACCACATTGTGTCTGATCTAATTTACATCCTAATTGTTATATCTACATGTCATGTTCTTTACTTCCTTACAGTTATAATGTGTGATTAGGTATTGTGTATAAAGCGACAGGGTATAGTTTTTAAAACGTAAAAAGCTCAGTAGTAAAAAAAAACCAAAAAAAAAAACAACAGGATATTAGTATATTTGTAAAGGTATGCACATTTGTACTGCATATAACTTTTAAAGGTGTGTACATTTATACTGCACAATATTTGTAAAGGTACATTTATACTGCACATTATTTGTTACAGTATGTACATTTTTACTGCACAATATTCGTAACGGTATGTGTACATTTATACTGCACAATATTTGTAAAGGTACATATATACTGCACATTATTTGTAACGGTATGTGTACATTTATACTGCACAATATTTGTAAAGGTATGTACAATTATACTGCACATTATTTGTAAAAAATTGTGCATTTATACTGCACCTATTTATACTGCACCTTATTTGTAAATGCATGTACTGCACATATTTTAAGAAATGCATTGAAAAGATATTTTAGGAAAAATGTAAAATGTCTACGGAAATTTTAGTATAACACTTTTTCTTTCATTTGCTTTAATATGAGTAAATGCTATCTATTTATTTACATAATACACTGATATCTTTGTAATCCCGGAATAAAGGAATTTAACCTTATTAACACTTGTGTGAAGATGGAGTCATGTTATGTAAAGAATGTAAGTTTATTTTAATGTTGCCTGTTGACAATATTTGTTAGCTCAACACAATATTAATGGAATTCTGAAATACAACGATATATTAAACTATGTTAAACTCACTGTTTTAAACAATGAATCTATAGAGTTTTGATATCATTACTTTGTAACATTGTCATTTATAAAGGATATACTCCATTAAAGATTAAGGTATACAGGATTTCTTAAAAGCCATTTGATTATTCGCCCTTTTACCCAGTTGCAAAAGATTACTAAAAAAATATATTTTCTTCATAGATAAAATGACATAAATGTGTTTGCTCGGATGACACGAGTAAATCCCTGAAACTAAATGAACTAAAATGTTATAAATATGCTAGATGAAACTATCTTGTCTTGTCAACTGTAACCGGCGGCCGCACCACTAGTAAAATTCTTTCATCAGGACCAAGTTGTTTAAAACTTTATCAAATAGCTGTCATTATCTCTTCTACAAGAAATACATCATTGAATCTGGTGAAAATAGCGGTACTTCTGTTAGAAACTGCAAAATCTATTGTTATTATCTGCATTCTTACATAAGTCTGCATTGTTATAAATGCATGATAAAAAGATGAAAACGAACTGCTTAACCAATGGAAAAAGTTTTACAAGAGATGTAGCGGCTAGTGAAATTTAAAATCTGATCTTGACTTGGTGGAACATAATTTCTGTCTTGCACTTAAACAAAAATCAAATTTCTTGCCACTTGAGTTAATGAGCGAGTGATTACACAGCCATGTTTTTAAATTAATAGAAAATATGTATGCTCTTTGCCAATAATTGCTTATGCAAACTCTTAGACCTAAAGCACTTAACCATGCGTACCAAATACAAAAAGAAAAAAGTGATAATGAATAGTATATAGGTATAATATATATAAATAAGATAAGCTCCGTAGACCTTTTGAGCGGCGACCCTATTTTTTAAAGAACAGTCACTATATCCCCACCTCCCCGCCCCCCGCCGACTCCCATTTGCTTCGAAAAAAAAATAGTATGCTACTTTTTCTTCAAACCACATCTTATTTATATTACTCCTTACCATTTCTTAGTTTCACCCATAAACTCCTACCCCTTCCCCTTCCCCTTCCCCTGTACAGCCCGCCCGCTTAGTAGGGAGAGCTTAGGTCTACGGATCGCGGGGTCGCAAGTTCGATCCCCGGGCGGGGACATATGTTCTCCTTGGGGATTTGATAAAAGACATTGTGTCTGAAATCATTCGTCCTTCACCTCTGATTATTCATGTGGGGAAGTTGGCAGTTTCTTGCGGAGAACAGGTTTGTACTGGTACAGAATCCAGGAACACTGGTTAGGTTAACTGTCTGCTGTTACACGACTAAATTACTGTTGAAAACGGCGTTAAACCTAAAACAAACAAACAAACAAACCTTCCCTTGTACATATCTAACCTCCTAACCGCCACCTCAACATACACACGCACGCAGGCAGACACACATCCGAACGTTCTAAAATGAATGTCTCTACTTTTATCTATTGAATTTTTTTCGGTTATTGGAAAACCTCATTTTTTGAACATGGAATGATATACTTTGTCCTCTGTCGACTGATAAAGTTATTATTTTACTGGGTATAATGGGTCTAATTAATGTCGCTCAACTTTGGTTTCAATAAAGTGTCCTATGACATTTTTGAAAATGCTTTTAACAGCATTCTTGAACTTATAACCTAGACAAAATGTGGTGTTTGTTTTCTAAAAAAATTTTATATTTTATGCAGACAACATTATAAATACATCATATCATATTTGTGAAATAATGTTACATCAATAACTTGCTGAAAATTGGAAAATTGGAAAAGGACAGTCGCTAGGATTCACAAACTTGTAGAGAATGTATGTTTTTAGAATAAAAGGGTCATCCCGGTTTTAAATATATCTTTGAACCTGTTTGATGCAGATTTGTTTTTCAACATTTATAAATCATTACTTTTTAGAAATTTGATTTCTTCTATATATAATCTACTTGTCAATAAGTTTACACAACAGCCGCATGTAAACATTTTTTTACTAAACAAAAAAAAAAATACCCCAAAAAATGAACGAAATGGGGATTCGTGATTCGTGTTATTTTGAGTAACTACTTATCGATTGTTACTAGCTGTCTAGAGGTCTGTTAGAGCAATACATAATTCTACCAGCAAGTCTGCTGCTCAGTGTGGTAAAAACAGATCTCTTATTCACCTTTAACGTTAGATCATATGAGTAATTTTCTCTAACTTACAAGTAGGGATTACTTTGTAACGTGTCGGAAATTATGGATTTTTCTCAGGTGCGCCACTTGTTTTCGCAATTTTTTCCGCGAGAATTATTACAACTCTGATTTGTAAACCGGATGTTATAAGTGAACAATCAAAACACATAGGACTCCAAAGGTATATCACTTCAACACGTCTTTATATATATTACAGGTCACAACGAAAGAAGAATTACAGGAATATTGATAACGTACATGCCGTTCTGCCATTATTTAAAATTGGACAATTAGATTTATTTGTGAGATAAAACTGTGTGAAATAGAAGTGTAAGACAGCTTGCGCAACATGTGTAGTTAGTTGTATCTGTGAACAAAATACGGTTACTAGCTTGTGGAGATTTTAACAAAAAATATTTTTAACAATGTATTCAACCATTCCAAAACAGTGGAGAAGTGACTTTAACAGTAATGTCACCATAGAGGAAGTAAATGCTACTCTCGTTAAACTCCATATTCCAACCATTGTGCTGATATCAATTTTAATGTGCCTCGGTGTATTCGGCAATATATTAGTTTTAATTATCTACACAAATTACAAGGCATCTACCTACAAGAGTTTTATTATTTGGCTTGGATGGATGGATTTACTGGCGTGTTTGGTGGGCAAGCCGGCACTCATCATCAGCATGTTGTACCCGTATATATCGCCGTCAGAGATCTTCTGTAGATTGACAAGGTCTCTTCATGTTTTTGTCAGCGTTAGTGCCGCCTTGATATTTTTAGCAATTTCTTATGAAAGATACAAAAAGATCTGTTTTATGGATATGCACCAACTCAGTTACAAAAGAGTCAACATTATATGTCTTCTGGCAGCCATATCAGCATGTATAGTAGCCGTTCCCGCACTATTTGTTTTTGGGGACGCGGATGTAGACACCGGAGTACAAAATATTACTGGTGTAGAATGTTTTATTGACCAGAAATATAAAACTTCAATTTTCCCGAAACTGTACTTTCTTTTCCAACTGTTACTCTGCTTAACTTCATTTTTTTCGATGTGTGTATTTTACTTTCGAATATGGAGGACATTACACTGGCATCGGACATTCGTTCACGAGCATACATTCACAGGAAAGACACACCGGTGTAACGGTAAGTAAATTTTGTAACCTTTTTGTCAGCCAGGTGGCACGCATATAAGGGCTTTTCATCTTATTTGCGCATATAACACTTAAATATCTTAAGTCATGGAACGTTATCTACTGATGTCACTTCCTAAGTGTTTGTATCCTTGCAACACCGAGTCTTCTGTTTTTGTGTTTGGTGCCTCCAATCCTCTTATAGATTAATTAATTAGCTCCTTTCGCGCTATGTAGTTGTCAAATCGACTCTGGTATTAGTATACTTGGTTGGGTTCTATGTTTCCTAAGAATTCATTTACAGGTTTTATTATTTATTACATGGCAATGAAATCTATATAAAGATACGTTTAAAGCATGTAACGACAAATATTCAAACCTTGGTACATTCAAGTTCATATATATTCAAACTTATTACCAGATAACCACATAATGATGAAGCCACTCTCAACCCACCTATCATATCTAACCATGCCAACAACGTTCAAGATTTGTGTATACTTTAACTTTGCTGCATATGCTTTCGATTTCACATGAACGAAATCACCCTTTTTACGTCTCCAGCGACTTATCAATAGTAGATCTAGACTGGTAATTAAGACAATTCTGAGACACATCGTCAAAAGTATCTATTCACCCACCCATCTATCCATGTTCTTTTGAAGCTGCAAGTTATGACGTTTATTTTGAATGCCGTTCCTATATTTTTTTTAAATGAAGGGATGAGTTTATTATGAATGAATCATTATAGATATTGCTGTGCTATAATAGAAGACACTGCGAGAGCATATATTTTAATCTTAATGTGTCATATTAGCAGACCTGGGGTCAATTACTTAAAAATGTAATTAATTAAATTACAATTACATTGTGAAATGTTCAGTTAAATTACAATTAACATTACGTGAATTTCAGCAATACAAATAATTAAAGTACAATAACATTACAAATTGTAACTAATTACATTCAGTTACAATACCAAATAATGTAACAACCTAACATGCTTCTTACATGAACACTGTATCAAAATTCTTTATTTTGAACTACATATACATGATAATACACATATAAACTAATTTCAATTGACTTATGCACAAAGAAATATCCTTGTCTTAAAATATGTTTCTTCGGGAGAACATCAGTCAGTCCTTAATATTTTCATATAAACTGGAGCAAAAGAAGCTGAAAGTCGACTCTTAATATTAGATACAAGTAGTACTCGGGTACAAAAGAAGCGTTTAAACCCAGGTATTCTGTGAGTTCTGATTTTTCATGTAAGACTCTGGACTAAAATAGGTCTGTCTAGGGATCTTTAAAATTCCATGTGATAAATTTGATTCTATTCATTAATAAATATCCATTCTATTTATACCTGAATATTTGATGTGTATGGTATAAAAAGCGAAAAAAAACTGGACATAATATGCAGCTAATTTTTTCAGTTTCTGTGATTGTGATGTAAATATAGTTTCAGCCCTCAGACTATATGATCATGGTTCTGTGATATGTTTAAAATTCAGTATTTAACTGTTTAACATTTGCATTTGATATTTTTTATACTTGACACTATCAAAATGACCCTAATGGAAATAAATTGTAAAGCATTCATGAGTCATCCCAAGAAGACTATATCGCAAAAAATGTTGAATACTCATAATGTCTACAGTAATAATCATATTTTGTCTTGTTATAACTTACGAAATAATTGTAATGAACTGTGATATCAGATATGTGGTGTCAAATGCTATGTTGTTTGTGTCATTTGATATGACATATTTTATCACAAATAAATCAAATCTGATAAAAATGATTAAATAGAATGCTAGGCTTTTCAATATTTGCTTAAAAAATCTCGAAATGATAATGATGCAAATAATATCTTATCATGATTTGATCATTTTTTTCAAAAACATAGTGACAAACATGATGAAAGATTACCACTTGGTTCTAATATGACAAGGAGCTATGTCCAAGCGAATAACACTTACCGTAATATTATATCACTATTTGTCACAGCTATGAAATGCAAATTGGCATATTTAAGAGAAGTGTACCTGGTAATACAATTATATACTTTTTGTTCAACAAACTGAATTAAAGCATGTGTCATGTAATTGAAAAATAATTGAAATGTAATACATTACATCCCAAAAACTGCACTGTAATTTAGAAACTATCCAATTTCAAATTACATTCAATAACTCAGGTAATGTAATTTAATTGCAATTAATCAAAATTACATTTTTAATTACCCCAGGTCTGCATATAAGAAGGTAATGCGAGACGATGTAGGTTTATTAAAGACTAACATTATTTGAGGGCATAAACTTGAGGCGTAAATGGCCATGTTTCATAAGATGGCAATACGAAGACATGTAAATGATGTGATATTTTGGGTTAAAAATAGATCGTAACGCAAATGCATATGTCTTATCCTTTAAGTTGCACAAATGATTGGAATGTGCGGGTATATATTTGATGTTAAAATGTTTTCTTTTTAAAACAAAAAGAGCATATACATTAGGCTTAAAAAGTCACATGGCATTGCGAACACATGTAGATGTATTTGAGACTTAGTACTAAATGAAAAGATAATGCGAGGCCATATTTCTCAGACTAAAAGTGTGATCATGGTCACGCACTAAAATAAAGTGAAGACATGTCCATGCCATATGTTTGAGGCTTAATTTGCCATACTCTAGTGTTACATTATGAGAAAATGTGAGGGCAAATATCAAAGGCTCGAAATGTCATATGGAATGACACCAAATGAATAATCTGTACTGGTGCATAAATATGAATTTATGGTTAATATCTTAGTATATCTTAAAGCGACTAACCCACACATTGTGTTTTTAAAATAATTTATCACCGAAAGGCAAAAATGCCGCCACTGTTTCATATATTTCCATGAAACATAATGGTTGACCAGTTTATAGTTTCCAGAATTACGGGAACGTTCGAGTTTTTTTTCAGTTTTTCTCATGAACTTTTATAAACCGTTGCAACGCTTTATTTTGTTGATAAATATAGAACGAGACCGACAGTATTTTTAGACGCTTTCATCACGTGGGCAGCAAACCAAAAGTTCGCATGTACTAGGTTTGATGGTTCAATTTATATAAGGGAAGTCAGCATGATTTACTTTGCCTTAATTAGCAGTCTGACTAAAGTACTTGATCTTCTAAACGAATATTGTGAGATACCTATAAGTCTGCGCTCTATTGATAATCAGGTGATGTTTGCTGACGGGAATTCCGTATTTTTGTAAACCGGGAAACCCTTATCAGAAATTGTAGACGAATGTTTTTATCATAAATCTATTAGGAAAACAACGATTTTCAACAGAATTTTATGAAAAATGCATTGTTAGAACATCGAATATGTAGCATATTGGTGAATATTACAAAAGTTTGATTTTTTTTTAAAATTTGACACCACGATGTGTGGGTTAGTCGCTTTAACGTCAAAATACAATACGAAGGTAAATGTGGATTAAAGGTTTATGTCTGAAGCCTCTTAAACCAGACATCTTCCTTTGCCATGCTTCCAAGGGATCCTTTTACAGTTTTTACTTATAACTGAATTTGATAATGCCTCACTATTGGTAATAGCATATAGATACAGTAAATCCTAAAATGACTTAGAAGTACACTAGTTCTTGTGTATCATTCATTTTGAGTGTACAATTCACAAAATGCTAAACAACAACAAAACAAAAAAAAAAAAAATAGAATCTTTAAAAAGGAAGTTGGAAGTTCTGAATGCAAATAAACAAAGTAATAGCACACTCGGTTTGACTGAGTCTTGTTATAAGAGGTAATGAAATGTGCAACACCCACAACACCCTCTAGCAGCAGCTTAAATGTAACTCTGTTACACAAAAAGGACCAGAAAATATAACAAAATCGAACCCAAGTACGGAAGGCTTTTATATGGCCGCCACACGACACTGATAACATTTCATACCTTTTCGTGAACTTGTTTGATTTTTAATGTTTTTTTTGCAGTAAACAGTATGTAAGATAGCCTGTATTGTATAGTTGAATAGGAAGACTTGTTTTTGTCTATCAAACTTGTGTGATTCAGCGCTATCTGACATATGTCAAACATTTCTCACATTGTTGATCAACAATATTTTTCTCTTTGATCACCCACCCTTAGTGAGTGCAACAGTCCTTTAAAATTTTGTATAACATATTCTTCCATTTTTTTCCCGAAGTATTTGAACCAGCATGTGTTCATGTAGGTTCGATATGTGTATGTGTTAGACTCTATTTAAGCGTGTTATGTTGATTAAAATATACGATAGTGTCAGACATAGTACAATTACATTGAAAATAACTATTTGTTTTAGTAAACTACTCATTACAAATGATTGCTTTTATCCTCCCTCACAACTGCGTCCTTTTCACTGCAGGTGCAGAGCTAAATGGAGCGACCAATTCACCAGCAACTCCAAAGAGATTCCTAATGGCTAAATTTCTTTTAAAAGCGAGAAACGACGGAGAAGCATCAAAAGACGAGACAAGAAGTAAGCAAGAAAGTTTAGAGAGAGGTGCAACAAATACAGTAACTGCTGTGAGTGTTGATGCCGGTCATTCCGATTTTAAAAATTCTCAGGAAAGTCTTCATAAATCGCAAAGAAACTTACTGTCAGCACAAGCGAACGATAGATACATACAAGCGCAAAATAGGCATACAAAAGAAATAACCAAAATGTTGTTTATTGTGACAGTTGTGTTTATTTTAGCTTTCCTTCCTCACCTTGTACTCATGATAATGAACGCTATTAGTCCTCAGAGTTTGAGGGAACTGTCACCTGCAGGAGTTGTTGCTTACACGTTTTTTCTGAGAACGTTTGTGATAAATAATATGGCAAATCCTATCGTGTACTTTGTATGTCTCAGAACATTTCGTTCTATGTGCTCTGATAAATTCAGCAAAATATGCCGATGTTTAAAGAGCGATACAAATGGAACTCAGTAATTACGAAAAACTATGCAATTATCTACAGGCATACCGAACATAAAATTGCAAGAATGCATAACGAGAAACAGTAATTACAACAACTATGTACTCTTTTAACATTATTTTCCGCCAAATACTCAGCTTGCGTTCCAATAAAGATTTTTATTTACTTTGATAGTGTGAGTTTTCGATTAATTTTGATTATTTTCTTGCTGTTGTTCTTTGATTGATTAACATCACCAATAGGGAAAACTGAACATGGAATGCGAGCTCTATTCATTTAGATACTTACTTACGCTTTTCCACTTTCTAGGCAAAACATAAATAACTACCAGTAATAACTATGTTTGCGTTAAATGTACTAGTGCACTAACTCAGCCATGGGGTAGGCTCCGTCATGTCACTTTATGTGTGACTGGGTACGTTGCCAGCGGATTATGCAAATTATGTAATTGTGCAAATAACATGTGATATAAGCTATAAAGATGATATGGGATTGCATTCTAAGACATTTCCATTTTACTGAATATTTACAATGAGTACATCTGAAGCATGTTAATACTTATTGAGGTGTTTAGAACTTTGGCGAAATTTTAGGTTGCCTGTTTTATTTGGTAGATCTTTAGTGAACTCTTAACGCTTTCAACAGGCTATCTAATTCTAATGTTTGGGAAGTACCCTATTTCTGAAATTCAGTGATATTTATATTACAATATTTACCTTTAATTGATTGATTTCCTTTATGCAGTTTATGCATGTATAATCTTTGCAAAATCACATGCCAGGTCATAAAATGTACATGTTTTTACTCTTCTATAAATCTTTATAGATTGGTCATGTATATGTTGTCTTAATGTTTTTATTATAATTGTCAGTGTTGTTTTATACATGAATGAGACATTGATAAAATTATTGAAGTGTTTGGAACTCTGGTGAAATTTTAGGATGCCTGTTTTATTTGGTAGATTTTTAGCTGATTCTTAACGTTTTCAACAGGCTATCTAATTCTAATGTTTTGGGAGACACCATATTTCTGAAATTCTATCAGTGATATTAAATAATGCTAAAGGATTTATTGATTTCTTCCTTGCAGTTTATGCATGTATATTGTTTTTCAAAACCACATGCAAAGTCATAAAATGTGCATGTTCTAGTCTCCTATAAATCTTTATAGATTGGTCATGCATATGTTGTCTTAATGTTTTTATTGTAAATGTCAATGTTGGTTTAATACATGAATGAGACTTTCATCCACTAATAAACGAAACTAACCTCTCACAGAAAACCTTGTGAATGTTTACATAAACGTGTGAGACCCACTTAAACTGAAAACAATTTCATATATGCGGACAAAAAGCTGACCCCATATTCACGGTATTCATTTGCATGAATAACTGGACAAGTTCGTCAACGAAACAAACAAACATGGGATTTTTACTGTTATAGAGTTGAACTAGTTCGAGTGTGGAATAAATTGTATGTAAGGAAATGAAACACGAAAAAGTCCTTGAAAATATGAATGATAAATTAAAGTAATTATAAATTAAATTATTTATTTATTTTTATTTATTTATTTGTTCATTTATTTATTTACGTCAATTGACAGCCAGACAGACTCATCAGCATATGGATGAAGAACATTGATGAGCCCGTCTGGCTCTCAAATGACGTGCACAAACAGATGGTGCATTTTTGAGGTAGTGCATCTGGAATTCTGAAGTAACCTCTAATATTTATTGTGGTTGTTACTGTGGATCATATGCTGTATTGTACTACTGCTGGTATACAGTAACATGTATGTTTGCTTTGAATATCGGAAAACGATTCTAACAAGTACAGGTAGGCTACCTTTAGTTTTTTACCACCTTTATCAAAAAGCATCGGGGTGTCAAAACTCAGATCACAGAATTTCGAAAATGAGGAAAAAAGCATTCGTAGGGGATTCATAAAATAAGTGAGTATTCAAAATGTTACTACAGATTTGAAGAGTACTTGATAACATCACTATACATATACTCGAAATTCATACACAGGCACAGCAAATATATATATAAAATGCTTCTTGAACTGCTTTATGTAATGCATGCATGTGAATAAAAAACTCATACTAATGTTTCGTTTAATTTATTTAATTTTAGATGGATTTTCAATACTTAAAAATACTTAATTCAAACCTGAAGGAAGTTGCCCTTAAATATCGCAACACTTTCAGTTTTTTTTCTGTATTGCATACGTAACTAAAATTGTAAATCATCTATAAAACTTTATGTTGGAATTAGTTTAAGGTTCTGACATTAATTCTAGTGATATAACCGGCGTATAATTCTATCCTGTGAGGAAAATACTCTGCATGTGAATATAACCACCAGAATATCATATAGAATTATTTCTTCCGGTATATTTCAAAGTGAATTATTCATAAGTTGACGGCGCATGTGATAATTGAAAAAATGATCTCCAAGGACCAACTGTTCACGAAATTTCTCTCTTTGTAATATTTTCAAACCCAGCAAACTCAGCATATTACTTTGAGTCGAAAAACGTTTTGTTTTTGTAATTGCACATAGACAATTTAGCTTTTGCATGTATACCATGATGTGAAATGAAATATACAGTTATCTTGGTAGCTTTCTATCTAAAATAAAAAGGAAGAGTTGATTTTCAAATATGATAGTTGTTATAACAGTTCGTCGATTTTAAATAACTAAACTTTCTGACAGCTATTTACATGTGTAAAGTATTTAATTAACAAATATAGTTTCACGAATATTACATTTTAATAATCTGTTAAAGATACAAAATACAGCTCATATCAAATGTAAAAAGTCTGAAAGCCGAATTAGAAAACAATATAACCAAAGATAGAAATAGAGTGAACAAGAACTACTTGGAGATAATATATCAATTATAACAGGCTTCATATTTCAACGGACGGGTTATAACTATCTTCCATTGAAATATACTGGAATGCATACAACACAATTTACTTTAACAACACCTGTAGTAAGCTATTCCTTCTAATTCAAAAGTAGTTTGTTCTCCGGGAAACCTAGTTTGTTTTGAAGAAGAAAAACAAAACCAAGTCTGCTATCACTTTACTTTGTAGTAGTCTATGCTTCAAAAGGATCATCAACTATTACAACAGCAGTCTTTAAATGCCGTGTGGCGGCTTTAAAAGCTCTCCTCGTAAGTGGTCTCAGTGTTGTTATATTTTCTTTTTTTTTATAACGGAGAGCACTAAATTTTACTGTAATCGAATTACGTGTGAGTTTGTGTCAGGGGCATGAGAGGTCATGCACTTTTCATAACCTTTCACTTACAGACACAATTAAACCGTGTCTGCTATTATTTTGCTTGGTTGCGTTCTTTGCTTCAGAGGCATTTTCTTACACACGATTTTCAGTGTTTTCTACAGTGTTGTTCTTGGTTACACGACACGGTTATAAACATTTAACAAGTTATTTATATACCCACGTGTTTGTTTACCACGTATCTGACAGCACTTGATGAATTTCCAGATATTCTGATCGTAAAATTCCGAGACTGTTAAACACATGCAGGTGCTATTACTTATACTTTTATTCCTCAAATAATTTGCTCTCGATAATAAATCAAATCCTAGGTGTTTTGGAGCATTTGATCTATTTAGCCTGATATGCCGGTGTTTAAAGAACGATGTATACCGACGTTGCAATAAATATACCAATATACAGCGAAACATAAACTGTAAAATGTACACCTTTGCTTGCTACAAACTACTTAGTCATTTTAATAATAGTTTGAATAAGCAATATTTGTCTGCCTATATATTATGAAATGATAAAGTTTTTTTTTATATATTATTTCAGTTTTCAGTTTTCGTCTGATTTTGTTCCATTTTGATTTTGGTCTATCGAAAAAAGCAATATCATTGCACACGAATCTGCGTGGTCACTTTTTTTTAATTAAATTTCTGGCAGGAAGAGTTTTGTTTACTTCGTTTCACTCATACATTTAATTCGTAATTGATTTACAATATGCCCAGTTTCAAGGGAATTGTTTATTTGTAATTCTTAGAGTTAAAACTAAAACTTTTATTATGCCCCCACTTTTTTTTGCGCGTGGGGGGGGGGGGGGGGGGGGGGCGGCATATTTGCCCTTGTCCCCGTCCGTCCTTCCGAGAATTTGTGTCGCGCCTAGCTCCAAAAGTATTTGACGTAGAGTCACAAAACTTTACAGGAATGTTGGTCAGCATGTGTAGTTATGCACCTGGGGTTTCGCGTCCGGATTCATTCCGTCGTGTAGGAGTTATGGCCCCTGACTTAGTAAAACGTTGGTCATTTTAATGTTGTGTCGCACGAAACTCCAAAAGTGTTTGACCTAGAGTCACCAAAGTTTACAGGAATGTTGGTCAGCATGTGCAGTTGTGCATCTGGGGTTTCGCGTCCGGATTCATTCAGTCGTGTAGGAGTTATGGCCCCCGACTTAGTTAAAAATTGGTCATTTTAATGTTGTGTCGCGCGTAGCTCCAAACTTATTTGACCTAGAGTCACCAAAGTTTACAGGAATGTTGGTCAGCATGTGCAGTTGTGCACTTGGGGTTTCGCGTCCGGATTCATTCAGTATTGTAGGAGTTATGGCTCCTGACCTAGGAAAAAATTTGTGTCCTTTGTAATATAGTGGGGGCATCTGTGTCCCATGGACACATTTCTAGTTTAAACATTGTGGCTATATTGGAAAGCTACATGTGTTGGTGTTGTTTAACAGTTGATACCATCTGAAAAATATATATAAGATACAATAAACATAGTGAAACATATTTTTTGAAAGCTTAGCAATGGTTCACATCAAAATAGGTAATAAAAAATCAAAATATATGCCATACAGAGCAAAGAAATTATGACCTCTGTAGAAAGTCTTTTTTAAGTCTTCTGCATAATTTGGTTCAAATGATAGTCACAGACCTGATTTAATTGCATCTCTTTATGAAAAGTGATGACATTTTCGCATCACACCTGTATACCGACTAAAGTGGAATTCTAGTTTACAAAGTATACAGGGGCCCTATAATTTCAATGTACAACACAGGAATCAAGGACGGGTCGATTTCTACGACAAGTACAAGCCTAGACGCAAACATGAAATACTGACATCAGTTCATTTTGAAACTGCTGCGGATTTTGTAAGCTGAATATGTCTTGCCCAATAAATTCCTTGACGCGAAAAGGCTCTACAACAGAGCATCCAAATTCAAGCATGTCGATTTAAAGTTGCTGTTAGACAGATAGCTTTCCTTGGCAAAAATAAACATGATTTGTTGATGAGCTGAGAATTACTTTTCTGACGAGACATGGAAAAATTGTCGATGACGTCATCTCATACTGTCGTATCTGTATAGCGATAAATCACAGTTGATAATTAACCTGCAAGCTCAAATACTGACCACATTTGGTTAACTACACATAAGATTGTATTTTGATCACCTTTTAACAATTGCACACTTGATCGAATTTTACCACGTTTTGTTAACTACGTGCAAGATCGAATTTCGATCACCTTTTGTAAACTATGTGCAAGATCGAATTTTGACTACCTTTCGGTTACTATGTGGAAGATTGATTTTTTGACAACCTTTTGTAAACTACTTTCAAGATCGATTTACACCCGGCTTGATATTAGAATGTATATATTTCTTCATTTCCGACCAATTATAATGTTTCTTATACTACAGAAATAAGATACGACATAGTATGGTTCTCCACGTACTTAAAACAGCGGATTGGCAAAAGTATGTCCATGAAACATTTACAAGTCAAATGGTTTATCGCGGCCAGAAATTTGTACAAACCGGACAGAAGTTGCAAAATTGTCATTTGTGCAGGAAAGAAGCGTTTACCATAATGTCCAGTACTGGACAGGTATAGTGACCATGCACGGACACAGCCAATTTTCTCAGAGGGGGTCCGATCCCCTGTCCCCCCCCCCCCCCCCCCCCCCCCCCCCCGCTCTGGAAATTTTGAAATTTAGCACTTCATTTTTGAGTCGGCTAAAGGCTGAAAGCCTTTTGACGAGTCCTTGCTATCCAACGATTCTCTAAACGGACCAAATAACACAGTGAAGGGATGTAGTTCCATTAGATTTCTCAAACTTCAAACAGTTCACTGCATGAATGAAGTTAAGTTGCGTCAATTCCCTTTGCTATGACCAATATACGATGTAATCTGTCATATTTATGACTTGTAATTGTGCAATTCTCGAATGTAACTCATTAAGCATAAATGTGCATTTTAAGAATTGCGCAGGCTTACAAAGCTTGGGTAACATCCAGCGAAAGACAAAAAATAGTTCCAGCAGGGCTCCAGATAAGATGCGTATTAGCGTAAATTACGTATAGAAATAATGCAAATACGCATTTCTAATAATTTCTAAGCGTATAAAAACGTATAATAAAATTACAGAAACGCACACAATGCTTTTTTAAAAACAAAATCTGAATCGTCTGGATGCGTTCATTCTCATCCATCAGATGTTCGTCAAAATCCCGAGACGAACCGGGGAACCACGGTAGACCTCTGGTATGCGAGAATGGGATGCGTTAGGTAACATAGCCAATCAGCCTTAATTCTCCCACATTGAACGTAAACACGCATCGTATGATTTCTATAAACTTTGCGTGGGTTGAATTTTGCAGTCAGTAAACGGATAAATTATCGGAAGAAGAAGCTCTTACTGATTTGTTTAGTTACTACTGATATTAAAAATGATTTTAATTCTTATTTTTCGAGAAATAAACAAATCGGCGAAACATTAAATTGTATTTTCTTGTAGTTTTTGAAATCGAAAGTAGATCGTCTATGTTTCTATGACTCAACTCATGTTTGGCGAAACGAAACAACTTTTTTATGAAAAGATTTAAATAAGAGGTAATTTAACCGTAAACTTCAATGTCAGATACTGCCAATTGCTGCTAAATGTCTTCGTATCATCACAATTTGTAAAATATATTGTTCAAACTGGAGAAAAGTGTAATCGTATCCGGATATAATATTTTGGGTAAATATCGAGCTGTGTTATGAAATTTTAAGAAAAAAACTTAAAACAAACTGAAACTGGTAGACTATACTGTCAGTACATCAATCATTAGCCGACTCAGGCCATTCAGGCCTTTGATTTGCATTCTGGGACAGTTTTATGGACTAACCTGTTAAATTTGGGAAAATGATAAAATCAAGCTTGCTTGTCGAAGGTAAAATTCTTAGTTTCTTTTAGATAAATAATATGAATTATGTCGGGGTCGTATGTAGCAGCAGCTGCATATACTTTACATGCAGTCCTAATGTTGCCTTTTTCGAAACACATTTTCTTTCCTTCTTGTCTTCTTTCCTTTTTTAAAGATTTTCCAGAGGGGGTCCGGACCCCCGGTCCTCCCCCCCCCCCGTCTGGATCCGTGCATGGTGACATATCATGCTTTCTGTTTACAGTGTACAAACTCATTACTGTTTTTTTCAGGCAAGGGTGGAAAAAAAAGTGGTAGACAATGAAAGCAGTAACATTTTTATTAAAAAAAACAACAACAACAATGGGACAAACATTTCCAACATCTTTGGACGGTTCAAAAATCCCATGTTAAACATACGATAAAGCCCGAAATGCGTGAAAATGTTCCGATGTAAATCGGGTGAAGTAGGCGCTCTATGTATAGAGTTAGATTATGCGTCTAAATACTGTACCAGAGGGGTCGATCAATTGTGGGCTATTGATTAAACTGGGCGAGTCTACTTACTTATTACTTGAGGATGAAAAAAAAAAACGTGTTTTTTAAATGTTGCTCTTAAACAAGGGTGGCGGTTGAACTACTAAAAGTACAACAACAGTTAATTCACAACAAATCGTACGGTATGTTTTATAATCAGTAGAAGCTAGTCGTATTTACGCTTATGAGACCTGTTTCACCCATAAGTAAAGAATTCACAGGTCCATCATGAAATATTTTCCCCAGCGCGCATAAACTTCACCTATTCAATATGATCGCGGCCCGGCCGCGATCAATAGGGAATACATAAAGTGTATATGTCTTAAAATTATTGTTTATTTCATAATAGTTAGATTCATTGTATATGTAATAATAAAGTATGACTTGTTCTAAGTTACGATCATATGCGTTTATTTCACGTACTTATTACCGGTGTTCAAGAGTTATGGCCTGTAGTATGTGTGCATGTATTTCACATTTTAAGGTAGATAGACAAAAAGATAGACGGATTCATTTCAACTCAAAACAAATTTAGAAAAACACAGAAGTGGTACATATCAGTATGTACAACTACAAACGCACATTGTTGAAATATGAAAATATAAATAATTACGCAGATTGGTTGGAGGCAGTATACATATATCTGTACTGGTTAACACTAGATTTGACACATTTACCTGTGGCTCGCTCATAATATAAAGTACAGGTGAAAAATATAATCCACTTCCTTGCTACTTGAAATAATGAGGTTGTTCTTTATTTAACTATGTGAAAGTGTACATGCTATTTCCCAATAACTTCTTATACAAAGGTTTAACATAAAACCACTTAAGACAAGCATGCGTACCGAGTACAAATATAGAAATACTAATAACCATTCGCAACATGATTTTATTTGCTTATCAACATTATACGTTGAAATCAAGGTTTTACATAACGGATATTAATTTGATCACTTAAATGATTTTTAAGTTTACTTCCTTGATGGACATATCGTGTTAATTAAAATCACATTATCGTGTGGTTAAAACACTAGTTGTACATTATATTATTTTAAACCTTTTTTATACAAACAATTTGAAAAGTCTGACTGTTCGTGTGTGTTTTTTACCCGTTAAAGGAAGACGATTATGGAATTTTATCAATCTTAACAGTGTGTGTCTTAAAATTTAACAGGGAGAAATATGAAGTATTTTAAAGTTTGTTTTGAGAGGACTTAAGATTTTGTGTGTGTGATATTTTTTGATAAATGTAGCAGTCAAGTGGTAGCATAAAGGAATAGGTATTTCTGGACCTATATGTATGGCTACAATCTAGTATGAAATGGTAAGTTTCGCATTCCGGGTCTATCTTTCTCTGCGTATATCTTTACTCTTTTACAAATGTTGATATTGCGTACAAACATACATGTAAAATCAAGAGTATACTAAAAGTAAGTGTTAAAATGATTCATTACATTCGTTGAAAACACTTGAGATTTCTCAGTAATACAGCTCATTATAGGCCTGTATTAGGTTTAATTATTTTTACATGTTTATTCTACATACATTATGTATGTTATATTACGTTCTTAATTATTTAATATGACCGTATAATTTATTACAATAATCAACATTATTGTAGTACATTATGTATAAAGCAACCTTTTCACAGATATTATGAAAAAAAACAAAACAATTTCATGTATAAATTGTATATCAGACATTGGTAAATAAGAAAAGACGGACTATCCAGTCTTAAGAATTCTTAAAACATGTAGAAGCAGAAGGCTAGTTTTGCACAACATTTAAAATTTTCTTTACCTTTGAAACACTTCTGGGGGAACTTTATCAAGAAAAGTAACAACAATAATGTCTATAGGTTTCATTAAAGCCACTTTTAAAATATTTTTGTCACAAAACAACAACAACAACAAAACTCACGCACGAACGCACACAGAGTTGCGTATGAAAGAGGTGCTTTGAATTATTTGAGGTGATGTAGATTAATTTATTTCTAGTGACTGCTAATCGATTGCTACAAACTATAAAACGCATCTCGCAATATCCCAGCAGCAAGTCTGTTTTCAAAACGTTAATAACGTTTGCACAGAATAGTGATTACAATGTTCAATTGATTCGTTTTAACGTGGAATATATCAGTAATTTTCTCTGACTTACAAAATAGTTGATTTTTTATAATTGATGTTACAGTGCGCCTATGTTTTCAAGATCTGTTTTTACGATCTGTTTCACAAGACTTACACTGATTTGCAAACCGGATATTTCAAGGTTTAAGATAAGAAACAGAATAAGCATTTTAATGCTATAAATCAGATAATTTCATACTTACCTTGTAATTATCCGAGGTAGTTCGTATTAGCAGACTGCTAGATGACACATGATAAGGGCAATGTGAAATCAATTGATTAATAATAAGCCATATTGACCTCCTCAGCTTAACCAATTAAAAAGCTTGAATGATGTTTTCGTCTTGTTTTTTCTTTTTAAATCGATTTTTTTTTTCATATCGGCCGGCTCTGATTTTCTCTTTTTGGCTCAGTTGTGGCTCATTTTCTTTCATATAATATGCACAATTTATTTGATATAGTGTCACATATTGCATGGATGAATGCAATTAGGTTTCTAAAAAAACTATTTTGCATTGCAGGTCTCAGAAAAAACATTCATCTAAAATCAACAAAAGATTAAAGGAATGCAGATGATGTATAATGTCGAACTATTTTGTTTCTCCTGATTTTATTTCTAATTGAACTGCATTTAACTGTGAATGTTTGGTTTAAACAAGAAGTGATGCATTATGCTAAGAACGTTTAAATATTCACATGTATAAACTATGAACAGTTAAAAACTTAACGTGTTGAAATATGATATAAAGATTAAAATGTATCCAACTATTCCAAAAGAGTGGAGAAATGACCTTAACAGTAACGTCACCATAGAGGAATTGAATGCTACGCTCGTTAAACTTCATATTCCAACCATTGTGCTTATATCAATATTTATGTGCGTCGGTGTATTCGGAAATATATTAGTGTTAATTATCTACACGAATTACAAGTCATCTACATACAAGAGTTTCATTGTTTGGCTTGGATGGATGGATTTGCTGGCGTGTTTGGTGGGCAAGCCGGCACTCATCATCATCAGCATGTTGTATCCGTACATATCGCCGTCAGAGATCCTCTGTAGTTGGTCAAGGTTTCTTCACGTTTTTGTCAGTGTTAGTGCCGCCTTGATATTTCTAGCAATTTCTTATGAAAGATACAAAAAAATCTGTTTTATGGATCTGCATCAACTGAGTTACAAAAGAGTCAACATTATATGTCTTCTTGCAGTAATATCCGCATGTATAGTAGCTGTTCCCGCACTATTTGTTTTCGGGGACGCGGATGTAGACACTGGAGTGCAAAATGTAACTGGTGTGGAATGCTTTATAGACCAGAGATACAAATCTTCGTATTTACCGAAACTGTACTTCCTTTTTCAACTTTTACTCTGCTTAATTTCGTTTTTCACGATGTGTATATTTTACATACGAATATGGAGGACATTACGATGGCACAAAACGTTTGTTTACGAGCACACATTCAAATCATTGAGATGTAACGGTAAATATATTTTACTTATTTTATTTCTATTTGTAAAACATACAGCATGCCTCTAAAATTTGCAATATTAATTATTGTTCGTTCTGATTGTAGCTTTCAGAACACACATTTTACCTTACTGTTCAGTAATATAACTTTACTTTTAATCCCAACATCATCTTAGTTACAGGACAGAGTAAATCCTCGTCAGGTTAATCCCAGCAAAAAGTCAAAACTGATTTCAAATGTTTGTTTTGGTTATATACAAGCAAAACTTGACCCCTTTTTTCCTTGTCTACAACTGCGTACTTTGTGGTTCTACCCAGGTGCCCGCTCATAATGAAATAATGCACGGAGGGACATCTGGGGTCTTACTCCACTATCGAAGCTGGAAAGTCGCCACCTTCACCCCCCCCCCCCCTCCCCCACACACACACACCCCAAAATACCTTCATATATGTGTTCTCGCATTGCAATCACATGTATCACTTTGAGGATAGTATGTAGGCTCTGTTTTAACTCGACATTTTAAGCCTAAAATATATGTACTCTGTATACCTCAAATATAGATGGATGCCCTAGAGTAGCCTTCTTATGTGATATGACCTGTTAAGCCATAAATTTATGGCATAATACCTCCCATTATTTTTAACTCGTCGCCTCTTGTTCTCCTCTTATCATCAAATATTTACCCGTGCAATGTCCTCTATTATATGTAAAACTGCAAGAAAGTTATGTTATTTCAGTTATGTCTAAATTTTTGCGATCATTTTATTTCATTTCATTTTTAAGCAATTGCACCTCTGTTTGTTCTTTAGTTACTCAATATCAATATTACCAGATTCTGCTATTGTGGCTGAAGACGGGAAAAAGGGTTGGTTTCATGCAAATGACATCAATAGCAATAACGTAGAAGCACCGACCTTCCGTAATCCAGCTGAATGGCTTCCTCACATGAAGAATTCAAGACCCGAGTGAGGTTGAAACCCACATCGGTGAGAGGCAAGTGATTTCAAGACAGCAACCTTAACCATTTGGCCACGGAGGCCCATATATGAAGCTAAAATATGTATATTAGAAAAAAAACAAGTATAAACGCAAGGGCATGTAGGTGCGACTTAGAATCACATAACAACGCAATGCCAGACAGTCTATGTCAGACTAAACGTCATATAACAAAGGAAATTTTGAGGGAACGTAAGATCTATTTTGAATCTAAAAATGATATGAGGACATACTCACGCCATCTATTTGAGTCTTTAATGTATCTCAAAATACGAGAAAACAATGCAAAGGCACATATTTGAGACTTAAATTTCATATCAAATAAGAACGTTGATCGAGTTCACATATTCGAGATATATTACTCTGTTATTACATCAGGGTACAGTGTGAAGGTTTAAAATGCCATATCTAATGAGAGAGCCATGAGAGTGCATAAAAGCTTTGAAGTTTAACAGGTTATTATCTATACATCGGAATACAACATGAAGGCAGCTGAAGTGTCATATTACCTTAGAAGTGTTATGCCACGCGAGGGCACAAGTTTCAGACATTTTTCTCTTATAGCAGAGGCGTAAAAAATGTTTGTTTCCAGTAACATGCTCAAAAAATTAGGTTAGGTAGGTCGGTAATTTTTTTTTATTAAGTGGGAAGTTTCTGAAATTATATCTGTGTAAAAATGATCTTTACAGCATCAGTAAGTTGTTAACTAACATCACTGACCCTGTTTAAAGCATAACTTAGAGTTGAAAAAAATTCTCCAAGACTATAAAAACATTTAGGGTCGGGCCAAAAATTTAGGGTAGATCGGGATACCGGAAACAACTATATTTTAGGCCAGATGAAAAACTCTAGTTTCAGAAAGACTAGCAATTTATTTTGGGTCCCCTTACTATCATCTTCTCTTATGAATGAGTATCTTTGAAATAACGATGTTCGTAAATTAAGTCCTACGAAAAGTCATTATTAAATTTTTGACAGTCAAGTGCAGCCTCCGCCCCCTCCACCTCCCCACCCCATGCCTGATGACTTTTATGATGTCGGGACAGGCAAAATACTTCTTTTTATCTATCTGGCCACATATTCACAAGATATACCCCCAAGCATGATGCCTTTTATGATGTTGGGACAAACCAAAGACTTGTTCTTGTCTATCTTGCCACATGTTCACAAGATATTTTAGTCGCGGCATTTATATATATTAACTACATGTTCAAATTAAATGTTACGGTAATGACTATTCTCAAGTAACTTTTCATTATGTATTGATGGTCAGTCTCGAATGGAATTTAACCAAAACTTACTCTTAAATTCAGTTGAGACCGAAAAAGTTCCACGCTGGTTCAGACTTGCCGATGTCAGAGCAATCTGACCTTTTTCTCACATGTCTTTTTTTCTCATTTATATCGACTCATCCTTTGTGCACAGCATACAACCGATAGTAAATACAGTCGTTCACAGTTGTTGTATAAATTCGTTTTCCGTAAATGATATAACACGTTTATGGCTTTTCTGTTGATTTTTTGGAAGTTTTCTGACAACTTTTATTGTCATTGTAGATGCACAACGAAATGGAGCCAGCAGACCGCCATCAAACTCAAAAATTTTTGTTATGACAAATTTAAGAAGGGAGGACGATAAAAGCATTAAAGGAGAAGCAGCAAAAGTAGAGGCAAGAAATACGCAAGAATGTTTAGAGAGGGATGTAACAAACACTGCTGATTTTACTGCTGTAAAGAATATTAATCTTGACAATTCTCAGGAAGGTATTCACAAATCGCAAAGAAACTTGCTGTCAGCACAAGCAAATGAAAGATACATACAAGCTCAAAATAGGTTTACTAAAGAAATAACAAAAATGTTGTTTATTGTGACAGTTGTGTTTATTTTAGCTTTTCTACCTCATCTTGTACTCATGTTAATGAACGCTTTAAGACCTCAGATTTTGAGGGAACTGTCACCTGCAGGCGTTGTTGCTTACACGTTTTTCCTGAGGACGTTTGTGATCAATAATATGGCAAATCCTATCGTGTACTTTGTATGTCTAGGAACATTTCGCTCTATGTGCTTTCATAAGTTCAGGAAAATATGCCGATGTTTAAACAGCAGGGAGAATGGAACTAAGTAATTACAGCCGGAGGTGCACTGAAGATAATCTGCAAGTATGTGCAATGTGGAACAATACTGTGCAATATGAAACATTTCCTTTCTGTCAAATACTCAGTCACTTGTTTGTAGTGTTTGTCTTTGTTCAAAACAAGTAAAAATTCAGTTTTTTTTTCAATTGTTATTTAGTAAATCGACTACACTAAAAGGAAAAAGAATTCAGCATAGTATGCGAGTCAGCACTTTTTCGTATAAAGCGCAGATGCAAACCAAGAAACTTGGAATCTACCTTTAAAAAATCTACCTTGAATTTTCGAAACACCTGTCTTGTCTAAAATATGTTGTAATTGCTGTTACATAAGCTTTCGTAGCCTCAAAGGAAGACATAAATTATGCTATCTTATTTTGGAAAGTTTAAATTAAGATTTTGAATTATAAAAGTAGTTCATAAATATGTAGTAACAAGTTGTCTGTTTTAGACACTATAAAAACATATTAAAAAAATAAAAAGATAAGATATTGAAGTATTTGCATCTCCTTAAAAACAGCAGTAGTTTTATTTTTATTAGTGTTACATTAATAAATGAAACATATAAAAATACACTAAACACACAAAATGTAATAAGTGAGGCATCTCAGATAAAACATTACTAAAGATACATACAGCTAGAGTGATGTTTGATTACCTTGCATAATATATTTGATGGATAGGTTATAAATTATTTACAGTAAACGATGCCAGATGAAGATAGCTTTAGGACATTTAGCATTACCTAAATTAACATCGCCTATGATGAGCAAGTCCATCTTTGCAAGTAGGCTGACTGTTTGAAAAATCTTCACAAGGAACTTCTGTTACAAAAACAATGTTCCCTTAGTGTCGTTCCATAGCGGTTGCATGTATGAAAAGAATCGACGCAAACAATTTAATATTTAAAGATTTTTTAAATAACTTTTTCAAGCGGATTTGAAGGAATTAACTAGAATAAGTTCAGTGTCACCATTTTTATAATCACATTTTATTCTTAGAAAGAAACTTTTGTTGCCATGTTTATATATGTACAATTGAATTGTCATTTACATCATGCAGGATGATTTTCCTTTCCGTATACTGGGTCCAGACGTTATTCTAAGTTATTTGGAGAATGACGCCGCTTTCGATTTAGCAAACGTGCAGAATTATCTTGATTAAAATACAACGTTGTTGAGGATAATTCCTTTGATGTGCTATTAGAACGTAGTGTGCTATAGCGTCCGGACAGAAAAGTTAACACACTACCGGGCGAACTACATATTACGCACGTTAAAATATGAATTTAAAGCAAACCACACAACTTATATTCATCAATTAAACTGTGGTTTTATTCGACATGTTTATATCAACTCGCACTGATGCTAATAGATACTATAAGAGCAAAGTCTTTGAAGAAAACTATCACTGTAATGATTCAATATTTCTCCATTTTCTCCATTTTTTCTTCTCAGAAATCTTTCTTTTTAATAATGGTAAATACCACCTCGCGTATATTGTTTTGTTTAGAAACATTTCTATGTGCTTTGATTTGTTTATCCAATATTGCTTCTCTTTTAAAGCCAATAGAGTAAAATTGACTGATTATATGAAACAGCCAGAGGCGTACCGATTCTGTAAATCATAATGAGAAACAGTATTTATAATTCTTACCTGAGACTGGTTTGTAAGTTTGGTTTTTGTTTTCTTATTGCTCATCAATCAATCAGCACAAAGATACCGTGCGCCGGTGTGCATCGTCTTGTTTTCTATTAACCTCAGAAGGACCTTTGCTAAACTTTTATTTCAGTTTACATAGCACACAGAAGTGTTTTTATGTAAACTGTTTACAGGAAAATTGCTATTTGTGCACTTCTCACAGAAAATCTGGTTTATGTTTATGTAGAAGTTTTACATCATGTTTGGTTTCTAGAAGAATACTTGGAACGTTTTCAGAAGAAGCGTCATTTAAAAAAAATAGCGATAACATCTAAAAGAGGATCTTTCGGGTGTAACGAAAGCAACGAAAGTTTGTTTGTTTACCATGTAAAACCACACAATATGCCTCTCGTGTGCACCGCAGTTATACCACAGTCTCTATAATTATATTGCATCTGCCGTTCTGATTAAAAATGTTTCTATGATCAATCAAAACAAACATTTATAGAGGAAAGTTTGCGTGAACTTGTAAATTGGTAACGGATGTCTTGTGGTACAAATATTCGAATTGAAGTTGATTTTCTACCATTGGTCCGGATGGTTACCACAAATTGTAAAGACAAAAACAATTTCAAAAAAAAAAAGGAATTATCTTCCTTGTCTTATTGTTCCTTTGTCTTTAAACTAAATGGTTTTATACAATTTGCAAAAGGCGTCAAAGTTGGTACTTTTATATAGATATTCGTAATTAGTTTTTATTCCTTAGTCGATACAATCAAAATCATGTTCATTGTAATTAGATGGAGTCAATTCTGGTAACAGTAAGAGCTAAGCAGAACATTTCCATAGAGTCTAAGAATGGAAGCTAATGAGCCACTTACAAACTATCTAAAGTTAACAGGTCACAATGATTATATGATATATTCTATACAATGACAATCTATTCGGAAAATAATGAATTAATCGTAATTAGGTAACGCATTACTATACAGTCAATAGAAACATTTAGGTGGCGTATAAGGTCAAAATTGTAGAAAGTTCGTAAACTATCAATATCCTATAGTTTAAATCTCTAAACAGATAAAAATAATATGATCATACAGTTTATCACTAAAACCGATATAGGGCACTGAAGGGAATAGAATGTCTTACCCACCAACCCCCTTAGCTCAATAGGGAGAGCGTTGGACTACAGATCGCGAGGTCGCGAGTTCGATCCCCGGGCGGGGCGTATGTTCTCCGTGACAATTTGATAAAAGGCATTGTGTCTGAAATCATTCGTTCTCCACCTCTGATCCTTCATGTGGGGAAGTTGGCAGTTACTTGCGTAGAACAGGTTTATACTGGTACAGAATCCAGGAACACTGGTTAGGTTAACTGCCCGCCGTTACATGACTGAAATACTGTTGAAGAACGGCGTTAAAACCAAAACAAACAAAATACACACCAAAAATTTTGAACAGTCTTAAAGCTGAAGGTAGCTCCCTACATTTTAACTATATTTTATAGTCTAGTCCCTGTCTGAGGAAATCTTGACACAAAGACAAGAATAAAATTTTACGAATTTTTTACCTTAAAGGGTGTAACTCTGACTACCACTGAACAGATAATGGTATAAAATAAATTGGAAGACATACGGCAAAATTTTGTAGCACGGTTCTCAAGAGTACGAATATTTTATAAAATGAAGTAAAAGTTTTTGGGTCTTCCTGTAAACCTTCTTCTAAAAACTTATGATGAGCAAAGCATGTCATTACTTTCAAGGACAATTATCCTGTTTTAGTTCGTAAGGACTATAGATATGTTTATCTTTTTAGAGATTAAAATACCTTTACCGAAATGTGTAGGCTTTTATGTCTTTTAAATGCAATAACAAATATAAACCTTTGAAGATTTTAGAAAATGAAATTTCAACTAACTTTATTTCTAGCACAATCGGTTCAAAACTATTTGACTGGTTGGTTTATAATAGCAAAAAGAAGCTTTTCATCCACTTTACACTTTATTCACAATTGTTCTGTTACACATTTGCACTAATTGTTTTCACTTTTCTTTATTGATGAAATACACAAACAATGATAGGTACATTTTGCAACATGATTACCATATTGTATCGTTTAATATTGGAAATAGCAAGAACAAGGAAAACCGCAAGAGAGCCAAGTGGCTGAAAGACTCACCGCAACAAGCCACGTGTACGAGTGCACAATTCGCCGGAGATATCAAAGAAGTACACAAGTACAGACCACCAAGGACCTCCGCCCTCCGTGAAATCAGGCACTGAACTTCTCATCAAGAAACTGCTATTCAAACGTCTCTTACAGGAAATTGCAAAGGATTTCAATACTGATCTCTGATTCCAGATTTCAGCTGACTTAGTTATTCAGGAGGCCGGGCAAACCTTCTTGGATGTGCTTTTGAGGGTACCAACTTGTGAGCTGTCAACGTCAAAGTAGTGTAAGTAAAAATACATTCTCATTTCTGTATATAACTGGTAATGACATCCACAAAGTTAAATATCATGACTTCTTACACTTCTCTAAAACATTCATTTGGAAAATATAGAAAGTTTCAGCTAGTTTCGAATTCCAATGCACAATTCATTTATAGTTCAGAGGATTTTCCTGTTGAATATGTGATAAATCAAAGCCGAAAACCTACCACTTCTTTGTTTTTCATTTCTGCAGACAATTACCCTTAGGTCTCACTGAAACCGTTCAGTACATAGAAGTGCTTTTGCAGAGATCAAAAACATTTTTATCATTCCTTGGATGAAACAGATACAGACGTTATGTTTTGCAATATTGCCCAGCATGTGCAGAGAGTCTGTGATTTAATTATACACCAGGAGACTAACATTTGGCAGCAGAACTAAAACTTTTGATTACTTCATTAAAACAAAACAAAATATATTGTATTCACAAATTTTCTCTTTTGCGAGATTCTACATTCCGCATGTTTCGGTAACATAGAAGACCAGGTACTTCGGTGTATAACCACATTTAAAACTCTAATGAAACACTGTATAAGACCTTGATGGAAACATTAAATTGTTTATGAAATATTTACAAGGTCTGGATAACTCATGAAACATTGTATTAGTCCGTAATGGAAATATGATTTGCTTAAGTGGAACTGTATTAGAACTTGAAGGAAACATTAATTTGCTTTTTTGTCAATACTTACATTCACATTTCTATGACATTAAGATAAAAGTCCATAATAAATTTGCTTGAAGTCTACACGAAATCCGGTTATAACAAAACGAAAGAATTGCCAATTCTGGCCACCTTCCTCTTCCGTCTTTTCCGAATTGAAATATTTTCATAAACGAAGACAAAACAATTTTATTTTTAGATTGATAATCAATAACACATTCAAATTATAGATGTTTTTATCCGATCCCGTCAATTCCTATTAGATATGTGAGAGTGATTGACGCCTGACTGGAGTAAAAATGTAATGAAACACATTTACAGCTTACAACTGGAAGACACCGGGTAATTTAGAAATATTTACGTAATAATTATCCATATGATATTTAACAGACACTGAAAACGTTGTGATATGGTACTACTGGAACGAAAACCTACTTCAGTCTCGGATAACAAAACAAAAAAAGGTTGGCGGAGTACGGAATAGGTAGCTAAATTAGTTTCCTTTCCTCCAGAATTATCTTAATACACTGACTTTAATTGACTCCAGATGCGTTTATTAAGCTATTGAGTGCAAGCGCGTAATTTATTCATAATACGAGTACAATCTATAATTGGTTTGTAGTGGTTAGTGTCAAATTATACAGCATACTATTTAAAACGAAATTTTATTTAGAAATAGAAGGGAGTTTTTTTTAACTCTAAAATAGTAAGATATTGTAAGTAGAATTTCTCTCCTTTCGTGCGGAGAACTCTACTATTAATAAGTTTGTAAATATACAAAATACAAGTCATAACTCCAATTACATTTTTACTCTACTCTTAAGCTATGTTCAGTAATAAATATATACAGCAATTGTTTCTTGTTTCGAAACGATAGGTTATCTTTCTGTCACACATTTGCGATTTCTTAACCTCAAACACCTAGAAAAGCCAGAAAAAAATCCAGAAAAGCCCAGAAAGCATGAAAACAACTCCTCTTATTCCAGTTACAAAATACAGAAAACTATACTTCCAAATATGAAATGCTATCTCATAAATTGTAACATTAGCCTTACCAGCTAGGTAGCATAGATCCTAGAGATTTATTGAGCTAAAGATTGAAATACATACTGACCCTAGCTGACCCCAGGATTCTGCATTCTCTGAATGACAAACTGCGAGGGAAAGAAAATAAGACAACATTTAGAATCTTTATAAAAGTTTTAACAATATTTTTTTCTTTTGTTCTAGTTATTAGTTGATTGGTATTTTCTTATTTTAAAGCTTTGATTTTTTATCTTTTATCATCAAAAGAGCTGCTAAAAGATTTGTGTTTTCTGTTGTTACGGGTGTAGTTAATAAAAATAACCAATGAATCTTAATAATCTTTCGCGAAGAGTGAGTGTTTGATCTCTGAATAGCGGAGAACTAGAATATCTTTGACATATATCTAGACAGCATATATTAACGAGAAAAAAATCGGTGCTTCGTTTTCTGTAGGTATAATAGTTACCGGATGATACCCATTGAGATCACTCCACTTGTTTAAATACATGTTTTGCGAAGACCAAAAATACTTTTATCCTTCGAAACACAGTGGTGACAATAAAACATTTTTATGAAACATATAATTCTGTTCTGACAACTTAACAAGAATATTTACCAATTCTTAGAAAGTAAAGTAAGATATGTTACATTCCTTGGAAAGTTTGAAAACTAAGGAAACATTGGACAGGATCTTCTCCAAAACGTTGGAAGACGGGGTAATTTCATTCGTTTCACTAAAGTTCATACATACAACTTCTGATGCAAATTTTGAGCGGATTCCGCCAATCCTGCGTTACTATCGCAAATATGTGTTGACGGTAGATCGAGGGATTTACTTTTGCTGAAAAAATGGCAAACCGGACTTGTATTCTTAACATCCTGAAATGGAACTGTTAGTGGATACAAAACTAACTGAACAGTTTCCATAATCATACACATTGCATTCGTTTATACCTCGTCAGAATCTTTAAAAAAAATAGGAGGCGTATGTTTAAATGTTGAAAAAATACTTGCAGCGTCTATTGTTGGAAAATAAAAGCCAGTTAGAAATAATTGCTTAACGTAAGAATCATTCATACATCTAAATGATATTGAACAGACATTGAAATGCCATGGTGTGACAGTATATGAGAGGATATACTTAGTTTTGTTATTAATAATAAATAGTGGTTTCATCTGCTTAGATATATGCGTTATTGCTGCTGGTTTAGCGAATAAAATGGGCGACAATCAAATTAGATTAATTGGCATAGGCGTAAGAAGGAGAGGGGTCCGGTGGGAGGGAATCGCACAACTTCGAGTGTGTAGATGCACCCAAATTTTTAACCAAATAAAAAACTTACTTTTAACAGGCATAATGGTACCTGGTAAGGATATGATGAGAATGTCGTTTGTCCATAAGGGGCACATTTTTGGTTGTCCAGAAATAGTAACAGAAAATGTAGGTTGGTTTGGATGGTCGCCCTCATTCCAACCCCTCCCAACACTTCTTCTCTCAAAAACTTCAATTTTACGGCAATGCTTATAGGTACATTAGATTCGTTTGATGGTAGTCTCCACAATACAACGAGGGATAACCTAAAATATATATATTATACATTTTCGTAAAATTCTAACATTTTGTTGAATATAATGAAGTAAATTAGAAAGCACGATTTCTTCTCCCGTTTATTGTTTTATGCATTGTATTCATTTATTTATATCTAATCCCGTACTATACGCAGACTTTGTTTTAAAGACTTAAGTAATCAATCAAAACGAAAATCCCCTCACCGGGTGTGTGTAATATAGTTAACAAAATCAAAACTATAGGTGGGACTTAGGAGTGTTCGTTGCAACCAAACGTCTGTAAGAAAACAGCCTCCAATCTTGAATAATAAATATGAGTGTATGATGTAGTGAATTAATAGTTAAATTGGTTTTTCACGTTTTTCCAGGAATGTATAGACGAAATTACCTTGTAGGACAGACTAGTTATCTTATCTGATGTAAGCTCTTTTTTTCAAAACGTTAATAAAACGTCGACTGGAACTTACTAACTGACAGATTATAGGGCACGATGAATTATGGGATTAGACGTGTGCAGTCTCTCAACACTCATACGGCATTAAAACATCTAGTGGAACTAATCAGTGATAGATTAAAGGGCATCAAACATTATAGAATCTCGTTACACAAATAGGTCTTTTTCATCTTTTTGATGTTGACATATCATGAGGATTCTAATAATTAAACCTGTATGTCTGCTGTATGTAGCATGTCATAGCAACATTGTGTTTATATTTGTTTGTCACATAGATGTCATAGCTTTTGTACTGAATTTTGTGGAACTTGATGATATTTTGAAACCTTTCAGCTAAATATGACAAAATAACATCTATAGTTTTCCAGATTAATCTTCGGCTTGGTATTAAATGCTGTAAAAGTATTATCTATCTATTGATACTGCTCAAAGTTCCCTTTCGGGTATTACTAGTAGCTATGCGTCAGTGCGAGAAAAAGTTGAAAAATAATTGACAAGAATTGTCAAAAGGGATTGAAGTTACAAGATGTCAGGACGTCATCAGGTGAGTTAAAAGATTAAAAACACGGCTTCAGCTATCTAGGGATTGTACTAGGAGTGCAGAGCCTGCTTGAATCTATCAAGATCAGGTTGCAAGGCGACATTTGAAGGAATGCTGTTCCATATCACCACCGTATAACGGAAAAAAGAAAGCTTGAACTAATTGGTAGAGGTATGGATCTAGTCATTCTGATGGGGCGCTCAATGTATGACGGTAGAGGGACTTCAACTAGATGGTTAACAATTTTATAAAAAGTAATAATTCTGGTCTCAGTTCGTCTATCTTCTAAGGTCTGCCAACCAAGTTCGTTTCTCATAGAAGTTACACTGTCATGATATGAATAAATATATTCAACCCAGTGAACAGCTCTACGTTCAACGTTTTTTATTTTTATCAATATTATACTGGGTGTAAGGGTACCAGACAGATGAAGAGTCTTACAAGAGTCTTATAGGCAAGTTGCTTGATCTTCTCATGTTTGGTGATGATATATTGCTTTATTCTGAAAGTTCTTATAACTCCCAGACACTGTGGAAGCAACAAAACGTATAGATTATAATATTGCTAAGACATGCCTAATCTGCTGTGGCGAATGATTTAATTATACGCCAAAAGGTTTTCTTTGTTCATTTATTTTGACTGTTGTTCTCGATATCTCTCATTCAGGATCATCGACGTGTTTTCAGTTCTTCAAATGAGTACCTTAAGGAAATAGCAGTTGAAAGATGAAACATTTGCGTGCAACGAATAATAATTTAGGGTTTTCTCTGGAACTTTAAATAAGGGTAATTATGAAACTAGATGAGTTTCATGCGTAAGAAACAAGAAAACGTGATTTGCAGTTGCTATCTATGTAATAAAGACATGAGACAAACTGTCTTTCAAATCACGTCCTTATGTTGTAAGCTTACAAAGTGAAGGGGCTGTAAATAGTCTCCACTTACTTTGTTTTAAATCTTCTGTTCCTATGGAATCAGAGTCTTTACAATTTTATATGTAATAGAATTTCGCTCAATGCGGGGCAAGGCGGCATTGGGGTGTTTAACGCTTTATCATCCCAGACAAAATTAAACATGTCAATTATGCCAATATACCCTGCTGCCCATTACAAAATGTGTAAAAGTGAACAAACATGGGTATTTGTCAATAACGTAATTTAAGTTGCATTGTAGCGTATTGTCAATAAGACAGCAGGTTATATGAATAATCTTACTAATACATAACGTTGATCGTATTTAGATTTCTGTTTAACATCAATTTAAGTGAAGGCTGAAAATTTAGCAGTCATCATAGTAATTATGAAACGCATACTATCTCTGTTTAGACCCTGAAATGAAAGTAAATGAGCAGTTTCTGTTATCACTATCTACACAATAATTTCTTAAGGCCAGATTTTTAGATGAAAATAGACGTCTGCTTTGAACAAATGTAAAATAAACACATGTATATTTTATGATTCGACAATAACTAGCCAATAAGAAATGATTTTACGCGAGAATGGTTCATATAAATTTATGAGATTGAAAACAGACTCCACAAAAATCTACGTTTAGCAGCAAACGATAGGGTTTTCTTTGTCACTTCTGGTATTAATTATAATTTATATCATACTCCACACCTGTTTTCTTACTTTTATTTCTGCAACATTTTGACATACTTGAAAGAAAATTTGACACGCTGTACAATGAATAATTACGTTAAATATATTTAATAACGATAACAATTATACGTAAATTTATTGAGCCGTGACAGTTGCAGTGAGGATTGCAGCTTGGTGCTTAGTGCTATCTGCAAGCGGCTAACATAACACACTTCAAAGGATAAAATATCACACCTATGGCTAAGCAGAATATAATATTTATTTTTACCTATATAAAATCTGTAAAAAAAATCGGTTTGTGTTTCACAATTAAATATGAACAGGCAGAAAAAATTCCATATTGTACCTTTTAACTTCTGTATTGTACCTTCCATATTATGCTGCCGGACTGCTTTCATTAATATGCATGACCTGAGTTCTATAAATAAAAGTCCACTTAGTTCTATTTTGATATCGATAAACATAGAAGATTTCGTTCAATAACAAAACAACAAACAAAAAGTAGAGTTACATTATAACAGTAGCTAGATCTGGGATTTTGTATGCGGCTCTCGTGGATTTTACAAGGTCGGATCACACTCGGCGCTTGCGTGCCTCGTGAGATCCGATCTCGCAAAAATCCACTCGAGCCGCATACAGCATCTCAGATCGAGCTACTGTTATAATAACCCTATTATATTCAACTGTTTAAAATCAACGCCTGTATTTGCAGATTTTTGGACAATACGTAACAACATTATTCAGAAGTAAGCACGGTAACTGTCACAATAAGATAATCCTTAAAACAGAAGTCACATCACTAGTGACAAGAGTACACTAAGAGGCTATCAAATTGATAAAATTGAAATTACTATGTACTGATTTTCCAACAATATCAAGTTGAAATCAAACATTCTTCAATATCTTCAGTATCAAGGTGTTAATTTCAAATCAGTTCTATGACGTTACTAATAACACCACATTTATAGATAACCAGGTGCAACAAAGTATATTTACGTCAATATTTTTCAAATTTGCTCAGCCAAACGAGCAAAATGTGTATCATTCTATGTGTAAAAATGAATATATGGAACAAAATGATGATAAACATTACATCGGGAATACTGCGCCGCAAATGTCGCGCAAAACTCTTTACTGCAGAGCTCTTGCATGGTAAAATCTACTTATGCATACTTGCAGAATAGTTTCGCTGGCTTCAAATGACTTGCCCTTCACATATACGGGTTCGAAACTCTCTCGTGATTTAGAATTCTTTTGATGGCTTACAGAGTGTTGACGTTGCCGAGTGGTTAAGGTTGCTGACTTCAAATCACTTGTACTCACCGATGTGGATTCGAGCCTCATTCAGTGTGTTGAATTCTTCATGTGAGGAAGCCGTCCAGCTGGCTTACGGAAGGTCGGTGCACGGGGGCATCTGGGGTTTACCTCCACCATCAAAGCTGGAAAGTTGCCATATGACCAATAATTGTGTCAGTGCGACGTTAAACCCAACAAGACAGAATGTTGATGGTCCTTAACAAGTCGTCCTAGTAATTATGCCCGGAGGAGCATTTTGGTTTATTCTTTGCCATTAGTAGCTTGAATATTGCAATAAGATCTTAGTTATGTCAATATGCAATTGAAATCCAACAAACACAACGAAACGTAATGCTGATACATCGTGAAGACTCCCAATATGACAACGTTTTATCGTCTCGGGGTAGGGGGTGTTGTACTTTATATTTACAGTGAAAAACAAACAGTACGAAATAAATATTTGAGAAAGTATCTACATCTCTTTTGTGAAATTTGTAGCCGACTGTTGTCGTGACACGCTAGATTATCATAAAACATTCAATGAATTTCAAGTATTTCATATTGAACATTTCTTACCGGCATTGGCCACTTTTCAAAAAGATATACTTTCAATCAAAAATACCATCTAGACCCGAACGCACAGAAAAGATTTTCAGATTTTCAAAGAGAGTAAAACGTTTTGGACATTTTTGATTAACAAAATTAATATTCTCTTTAGTTTTCGCAAATTTTGTAATTCCACATTTGACTTCTTTGTTTGATGAATATCATATCATATTATATATGTGTAAAAATGCTACTTTTTATAATTTTTCACCCTAAATATAACTGAGTAGCTTTTATTGTTTTCCAGTTAAACATGCAATGTAAAGAAACTGTTCTTTTTTTTTTGTAATATTTGTCTGTAAGAAAACATGCAGACGCTAATACTGCAAAAATATACATAACTTACTGCGTTTAACTATTGAATTATATGTTATAAGACCCATTTGGCAACAGTGGCAAAACAAGAGCTGTTTGAACAGTATATTCACTGTTTATCTCGACGCTTCTCATTCAAAAGCGTCTTTTGTCTTTAACAAATTATTAAAATAAAGAAAACATTTAAGTATATCAAACAGCTACATATGTGCATTAGTTTTCCTGGGTAGCACTAATCTTACAAGTGACCGAGTATTGCAGCGGCAATACAGAAGTCCCCTACCGGTGAAAAAAAAATTTAACTTGACCTTCAGTAGTGATCGTGACCTTTTACCGACGACCGTGGGTCATGTCCGCGGCACATGGTCTAATCATGGAGAATATTTATGTGTAGTACTAAAATCTTTCAATGCAATTCAAAGTAATGGAGCAGAAACAAATGTTAACTTGACCTTTAATAGTGACCTTGACCTTTGACCGACAACCACAGGTCATGTGATTGACATATAGTCTAATCATGGGGAACATTTCTGTGTAGTGACTAAAATAATTCTTCAATGAAATTAAAAGTAATGGAGCAGAAACATATTTTTACTTGACCTTGATCAGTGACCTGGACTTTTAACCGACAAGCATAAGTTACTTACTTACTAAATCTACATATTGCCCTCTATACACATACCAAGTTTTATTAACCTAGCTTGAATACTTTTCCAGTTATCGCAGGATGCTGATTTGTGAACGGGAAACTTTTATTTAAATATACTTATTGGTTATATTGGAATGATACATGTGTTAGTGTTGGTACTATCTCAAAAATATATATAAGATACAAAAAATATAGTGAAACATATTTTTTGAAAGCTTAGCAAAGGTTCGCATCAAAATAGGTAATAAAAAATCAAAATATATACCATACAGAGCCAAGATATAATGACCTCTATAGAAAGTCTATTTAAAGTCTTCTGCTGCATAATTTGGTACAGATAATAGTCATAGACCTGATTTGATTGCATCTCTTCCTGAAAGCTAATGACATTTCCGCGTCACCACTAAAGTGAAATTCTAGTTTAAAAATATATATATAGGGACCCCATAATCCCAATGTATAACACCGAAATCAAGGACGGGTCAATTTTTACGACAAGTACAAGCCTCGACGAAGACATGAAATACTATTATTAGTTCATTTGGACACTGCTGCGGATTTTGTAAGCTGAATATATCTTGCCTTATAAATTCCATGAAAGGAAAAGGCTCTCCAACAGAACATCCAAATTCAAGCATGTCGATTTAAAGTTACCGTTAGACAGATAGCTTTCCTTGGCAAAAATAGACACGATTTGTTGATGATCTGAGAATTACTTTGATAAAATTGTCCATGAAGTCATCTCATACAGTCGTATGTGTATAGCGATAAATTACAATTGATATTTAACCCCTGTCCTGTTAAATTTCTATATTGAACTTGTTCATCTTTCAATTTGGACAGTACCGTTTAAAGGGGTACAAACCAAAGAGATACTGACTGAATGGCGAACAGTGCAGATCATGACCAGGCTGCACGGCCGATTATAATGTTTCTTATACTAAAGTAATTAGACACGATATGGTGTTGCTTTTCACGTACATAGAAACAGCGGGAAAGATCTGCACATTGGTAAAAGTATGACCATGAAGCATTCATAAGGACTGCATAATGTGTGTATGTCTGAAAATTACTGTTTGCTTCAAAATAGTTATATGCACTGTATATGTAATAATAATCATGTATGATTTTTATGAAGTTACGATCATATGCGTTTATATCACGTACTTATTACCGGAATTATGGCGTGTAGCATTTGTACATGTATTTCACATTTTCAGGTATATAGAAAAAAGGTAGACAGGCTTTATATCCGTAATGTATGAAACGCAAACCAAATTAAAAAAAAAACATACAGGAGTGGCACATATCAATATGTACAACTACAAACGCAGGACATATACACACTGTTGAAACATAAAAATAGAAATAATTGTACTAAGATTTGGTTGGAGGCAATATACATATATATATGTCTTTACTGGTTAAAACTAGATTTGACACATTTACTTGTGGCTCGCTCATAATATAAAGTACAGGTGAAAATATAACCCACATCCTTGCTACTTGAAATAAGGAGTGTGTATGTGAAAATGTTCACGTCATTCTTAATAATTGCTTATAGAAAAGTTTAAACCTAAAACCACTTAAGACAAGCATGCGTATCGGATACAAATATAGGAACGCTATCATATGACATGATTTTATATACTTTATTAATATGATACGTTCAAACAGTGTATAAATCGAGATTTTACACAACGGATATTATTTTGATCACTTAAATGATTTTGAAATTTTCTTCCTTGATAGGCATATCTAGTTAATTAAATTCACATTATCGTGGGTTAGAATACGGGTTGTATTTTATATTATTTTTAAACCATTATATTGATAACTCTGACTGTTTCATGTGTGTTTTACCCGATAAAGGAAGACGATTATGGAATTTTATCAGTCTTAACAGTGTGTGTTTTGTAATATAAAGTATTTTAACGTTTGTTTTGAAAAGACTTAAGATTTTGTGTGTGTGAATTTGTTTTTGACAAATGCAGCAGTCAAGTGGTAGCACAAAGGAATAGGTATTTCTGGACATATATGTATGGCTACAATCTAGTATGAAATGGTAAGCTTCGCATTCCGGGTCTATCTTTTTCTGTGTATATCCTTACTCTTTTAAAAAATGTTGATATTGTGTACAAACATAAATGTAAAATCAAGAGTATACTAAAGTGTTAAAATGATTCATTACATATTTTGAAAACACTGAGATTTCTCATTAATATAACTCATTATAGGCCTGTATTAGATTAAATTATTTTTACATGTTTATTCTACATACATTATATACGATCTTAATTATTTAGTTTGACCGTATAGTTTATTACAATGATCAACATTATTGTAGTACATTATGTATAAAGCAACCTTTTCACAGATGTTATGAAGAAAACAAATTCATGTATAAATTGTATATCAGACATTGGTAAATAAGAAAAGACGGAATGACCAGTTAAAACATGCAGAAGGCTAGTTTAGCACAACATTAAAAAGTTTCATTACCTTTGAAACCCTTTTGGGGGTACTTCCAAAAATATTGTCCATAGGTTTCTTAAATATTATGGTCACAAAACAATAACAACAACAAAACGCACGCACGCACGCGAGTTGCGTATGAAAGAGGTGCTTTGAATTATTTGAGTTTATGTAGGTTACTTTATTTCTAGTAACTGCTAATCGATTGCTACCAACTATAAAACGCATCCCGCAATATCCCTGCAGCAAGTCTGTTTTCAATTCGTTAATAACGTTTGCACAGAATAGTGATTGCAATGTTCGATTAATTAGTTTTTAACGTGGAATATATCTGCAATTTTCTCTGACGTACAAAAGAGTTGGATTTTTTCATAATTGATGTTAAGGTGCGCCTATGTTTTTAAGATCTTTTTTTACGATCTGTTTCACAAGACTTACACTGATTTGCACACCGGATATTTCATAGGTTAAGAAAAGAAACAGAAGAACCAACAAATAATTTCATTCTTACCTTGTTATTGTCCGAAGGTGGTCGTATTAGCCGAGGGCCAATACGACTGCCAGAGGACAAATGATAAGGCCAATGTGAAATCAATTGATTATTAATAAGCCATATTGGCCTCCTCAATTTAACCAGTTAAAAAGCTTGCATGATATTTTGGTCTTGTTTTCTCTTTTTTACCTAAATTGTTTTCAATTGTTTTCTGCCGGTTCTGATTTTCTCCTTTTGGCTCAGTTGTGTTTGGCTGTGGCTCATTTTCTTTCATATAATTTGCACAGTTTATTTAATATAGAGTCACATATTGCATGGGTGAATGCAATTAGGTTTCTAAACAACTATTTTGCATTGCAGGTCTCAGAAAACAACAAAAGGTTAAAGGAATGCAGATAATGTACAATGTCGAACGATTTTGTTTCTCCTGATTTTATTTCTAATTGAACTGCATTTAACTGTGAATGTGTGGTGTAAAACAAGAAGTGATGCATTATGCTAAGAACGTTTAAGTATTCTCATGTATAAACTATAAACAGTTAAAAACTTAACGTGTTGAAATATGATATAAAGATTAAAATGTATTCAACTATTCCAAAAGAGTGGAGAAGTGACTTTAACAGTAACGTCACCATAGAGGAATTGAATGCTACACTCGTTAAACTTCATATTCCAACCATTGTGCTTATATCAATATTTATGTGCGTCGGTGTATTCGGAAATATATTAGTGTTAATTATCTACACGAATTACAAGTCATCTACATACAAGAGTTTCATTGTTTGGCTTGGATGGATGGATTTGCTTGCGTGTTTGGTGGGCAAGCCGGCACTCATCATCAGCATGTTGTATCCGTACATATCGCCGTCAGAGATCCTCTGTAGATGGTCAAGGTTTCTTCACGTTTTTATCAGTGTTAGTGCCGCCTTGATATTTCTAGCAATTTCTTATGAAAGATACAAAAAGATCTGTTTTATGGATTTGCATCAGCTGAGTTACAAAAGAGTCAATATCATATGTCTTCTTGCAGTAATATCAGCATGTATAGTAGCTGTTCCCGCACTGTTTGTTTTCGGGGACGCGGATGTAAACACTGGAGTGCAAAATGTAACTGGTGTGGAATGCTTTATAGACCAGAGATATAAATCTTCGTATTTACCGAAACTGTACTTCCTTTTTCAACTGTTACTCTGCTTAATTTCGGTTTTCACGATGTGTATATTTTACATACGAATATGGAGGACATTACGATGGCACAGAACGTTTGTTTACGAGCACACATTCAAATCATTGAGATGTATCGGTAAATATTTTTTGCATATTCATATTTGGTTTCTATTTGTAAAACACAGAGCATGCCTCTAAAATTTCGAATATTACTTATTGTGCCTTCTGATTGTAGCTTTCAGATCACATACTATCTGAATAACATTTTACCTTACCGTTCAGTAATATAACTTTATTTTTGACCCCAGTCATCATCTTAGTTACATGACAGTGTAAATCCACGTCAGGTTAAGCCAAGCAAAAGGTCGTGATGAAATAATGCACGGAGGGGCACCTGGAATCTTCCTCCACCTTCAAAGCTGGAAAGTCGCCATATGACCTATAATTGTGTCGGTGCGACGTTAAACCCAAAAACAACAACAACAAAAATTAGCTTCATATATGTGCTGTCGCATTGCAATTACATGTATCACTTTGAGGATAAGATGTAGGCTATCTAATATCTGTTTTAACTCGACATTTTAAGCCTAAAATATATGTACTCTGTATACCTCAAATATACATGTATGTCCTGGAGTAGCCTTCTCATGTGATATGACCTCCCATTATTTTCAACTCATCGCCTCTTGTTCTCCTCTTATCATCAAATATTTGCCCTTGCAATAGCCTCTATGATATGTAAAACTGCAAGAAAGTTATGTTATTTCAATTATGTCTGAAATATTACTATCATTTTATTTCATTTCATTTATAAGCGATTGCACCTCTGTTTGTTCTTTAGTTACTCAATATCAATATTACCAGACTCTGCTCTTGTGACTGAAGACGAGAAAAAGGTTAGTTTCATGCGAATGACATCAACAGCAATAACAAAGAACCACCGACCTTCCGTAATCCAGCTGGATGGCTTCCTCACATGAAGAATTCAACGCCCCGAGTGAGGCTTAAACCCACATCGGTGAGAGGCAAGTGATTTCAAGACAGCAACCTTAACCATTCGGTCACGGAGGCCCCTATATGAAGCTAAAACGTGTATAGTAGAAAAAAGAACAAGTATAAACGCATGGGTATGTAGGTGCGACTTAGTGTCACATAACAACGCAATGCCAGACAATATATGTCAGACTAAACATCATATAAAAAAGAAAATTTTGAGGGAATGTAAGATCTATTTTGAATCTAAAAAGGATATGAGGACATACCCATGCCATATATTTGAGTCTTTGAATACTGCTTAAGCCGGTGCTAGGGGGCGTGGGCATTTTTGCATTTTCCATTACTGCTCATGAACAGACTCAGTCAAACCGAGTCTGCAATTTTCTGTTTGAGTTGTTCTCGGTGCTTCCGAGGGCTCTACTTTCCAGCTTATATTTACTTCACAACAACGGGTGTTAATGCTGTGTGGCGGCCGTAAAAAGTCGCCCGCCTTAATCTCAGTGTTGTTATATTTTCTAGTCTTTCGGGATCATTGATTTCAACTCATTTAGATTTGAAAATTGAAAACTGCTTAAGCCGGTGCTAGGGGGCGTGGACAGTGTTCCATTATCCACTACTGCTCATAAACAGACTCAAACAAACCGAGTCTGCACTTTTCAGTTTGCATTGTTCTCGGTGCTTCCGAGCGCTCTATTTCCAGATCATATTTAATGTATCTCATAATACGAGAAAACAATGCGAAGGAACATATTTGAGACTTAAATTTCATATCAAATAAGAACGTTGATCGACTTCACATATTTGAGACGTATTGCCATACTCTGTTATTACATCAGGATACAGTGTGAAGGGTTTAAATGCCATATCTAATGAGAGAGCCATGAGAGTGCAAAAAAGCTTTGAAGTTTAACTGGTTATAATCTATACATCGGAATACAACATGAAGGCAGCTAAAGAGTCATATTACCTTAGAAGTGTTATGCCACGCGAGGGCACAAATTTCTGACTTTTAGCAGAGGCGTAAAAAATGTTTGTTTCCAGTAGCATGCTCAAAAAATTAGGTTAGGTAGGTCGATATTTTTTTTTTTTTTTTTGATTTTTTTTTATTAAGTGGGAAGTTTCTGAAAAAAAAATTTGTGTAAAACTGAATACAGTGTAACTTCCGAAAACCGGACCTTCTGAAAACCGGAAACCTTTGAAAACCGCACGAAACTCAAAGTCCCGTTTTTTTTCTATTCTTATTTCTATATATTTTTAACCTCTGAAAACCGGAACTTCCGTATTCTGAAAACCGGACGATTTCTGAAGCACCGTTTATATTTTAACACTAAAATTGACTTCTGAAAACCGAACAGCAAAATATTTGCTTGTTTAAAAGTGTCACCTGATAATCCAGAAAACGCTGTCAACATGTTCTTTTGTTTATTTATTAGCGGTGTGGGTTTATTTTGACACGCTATATAATCACAATGATCATTTGATACAAAAGTAAGGAAGTAATTAGCGGTTATTTTCATTTGTATTCCATTTATGAAAACGTGATGAATTAAATATCGTTTGTGTTAAAAACTTTCTTAATGTTTGAACGAAAGAAAGATGGATGTTTTAAATGATTTAGTTACATCGATTAAACTATGCATTATCAACATTAATTACAATTTAATGTTGACGAACTTGGGTCCAAAGATGGTAAAATGTAAGCGAAATATGTTTGCGTAAATGCTATTGTATTAAAGTTATGTTGTTTCTTTTTATATTTGTTATTTATGTATTTATTATCCTTAATGTTTGTAAATAATTAATTAATTATCTAATTAATTTATAAATTAATATGAAATTGTAAAATTAAAAAGGATAAAAATCTCCTTCATCCTACGTTTTTATGAAACATAACTCTTGTGCACCACGTCCACTTTGCCTACAAACTTTCAAACTTCTAAATTCCGGAAACTTCCAAAAACCGAACTTTTAGGCTGGTCCGGAGGTCGTTCGGTTTTCGGAAGTTACACTGTACAAAAAAGAGGGTTATGTCTTTACGGCATCGGTAAGTTGATAACTAACATCACTGACCATGTTTAAAGCACAAAAAATGCAGTTGAAAACATTCTTCAAGGCTATTAAAACATTTAGGGTCGGGCCAAAATTTAAGGTAGGTCGGGATACCGGAAACAAACATATTTTTAGGCCAGATGAAAATCTCTAGTTTCAGAAAGACTAACAATTTATTTTAGGTCCCCTTACTATTATCTTCTCTTCTGAATGAGTATCTTTGAAATAACAAGGTTATTAATATCAAGTCCTACGAATTTATTTATCATTCATTCTATTATATGATTCATTTAAAATTTACACAAACAAAATCAATGATTATTATAAGTTCGTGTGAATGTAATAGTCATTATGTAATAGACTTTTCTGTTTTGTATCATAGCCATCCATATATGTTAGTTCAGTAGGCGTTCCACATTGCCATATACAGCAGTTAAGTGAGTACTTAAAATCCTTGCTTTACAATGTGTAAAGCCCAGGTAAAATAAACCAATGTGAGAGCAGAAAATCAATAAAATACACTTCGCTGTCTACTGTTCAAGACACGCTGGCATACTTTCCTATCCATCAGAGCGGTAACTAGCGTGCGGATATCTAATACCTGCACACCTTTAGTTACCGCACCCTGCACTCAGTGTATACGATTTACCTGCACCAAATTTGTTAAAAAAAACACCGAGCTATGATACAATAATTTTTTGGCAGTCAAGTGTAGCCACCCCCACCACCCATCCCCACATGCATGGTGACTTTTATGATGTTGGGACAGGCCAAAGACTTGTTTTTGTCTATCTGGCCTCATGTTCACAAGATATGACCGCCCCCGCCCCCCCCCCCAACCCCCATGCATGATGCATTTTATGATTTTGGGACAGGCCAAAGACTTGTTTTTGTCTATCTGGCCACATGTTCACAAGATATGCCCTCTTTTATGATGTTGGAACAGGCCAATGACTTGTTTTTGTCTATCTGGCCACATATTCACAAGATATTTTAGTTGCGGCTGTGATTGATTGTCATTTATATATATAAACCACATGTTTAAATTAAATGTTACGGTAATGACTATTCTCAAGTAACTGTTAATTATTTATTGATGGTCAGTCTCAAATGGAATTTAACCAAAACTTACTCTTAAACTCAGTTGAGACCGAAAAAGTTCCACGTTGGTTCAGACTTGCCGAAGTCAGAGCTATCTGACCTTTTTAGCACTTGTTTTTTTTCCTGATTTATATTGACCCACCCTTTGTGCAATGCATACAACCGATAGTAAATACAGTCGTTCACAGTTGTTGTATAAAATCGTTTTCCGTAAATGGTATAACACGTTTTATAGACTTTTTTGTTGATTTATTGGAACTATTTTTTCTGACAGCTTTTATTTTCATTATAGGTACACAACGAAATGGAGCCGGCAGGCCGCCATCAAACTCAGAAAATTTTATTATGACAAATTTAAGAAGGGAAGACGATAAAAGCATTACAGGAGAAGCAGCAAAGGTAAAGGCAAGAAATGGACAAGAACGTTTTGAGAGAGGTGCAACGAACACTGCTGATTGTACTGCTGTGAGAAATATTAATCTGGACAATTCTGAGGAAAGTGTTCACAAATCGCAAAGAAACTTACTGTCAGCACAAGCTAACGATAGATACATACAAGCTCAAAATAAATATACAAAAGAAATAACCAAAATGTTGTTTATTGTGACAGTTGTGTTTATTTTAGCTTTTCTACCTCACCTTGTACTCATGTTAACGAACGCTTTAAGGCCTCAGACTTTTAGGGAACTGTCACCTGCAGGCGTTATTGCTTACACGTTTTTCCTGAGAACGTTTGTGATCAATAATATGGCAAATCCTATCGTGTACTTTGTATGTCTAGGAACATTTCGCTCTATGTGCTTTCATAAGTTCAGGAAAATATGCCGATGTTTAAACAGCAAGGAGAATGGAACTAAGTAATTACAGCCGGAGGCGCACTGAAGATGCAATGTGGAACAATACTGTGCAATATTTAACATTTACTTTCTGCCAAATACTCAATCGTTTGTTTTTATTATTGGTCTAATGTCCAAAACAGATTGATGTCTTAAAGTGAAAGTTGGGTTTTAGTTTTCTTTTCAATTGTTATTTAGTAAATCGGCTACACTAAAAGGAAAAAGAATTCAATATAGTATGCGAGTCAGCACTTTTTCGTATTAAGCGCAGTTGCAAACCAAGGAACTTGGAATCAACCTTTTAAAAAAATCTACCTTGAATTTTCGAAACACCTATCTAGTCTAAAAATATGTTTTAATTGCTGTTACATAAGCTTTCGTAGCCTCAAACGAAGACATAAATTATGCTATCTTATTTTGGAAAGTTTGAATTAAGATTTTGAATTATAAAAGTAGTTCAAAGATAAAATATTGAAGTATTTGCATCTCCTTAGAACAGCAGTAGTTTTATTTTTATTAGTGTTTCATTAGTAAATGAAACATATAAAAATACACTAAACACACAAAATGTAATAAGTGAGGCAGCTCAGATAAAACATCACTAAAGAGACATACCGAGTGATAAGGAGCTGCTGTGTTTGATTACCTTGCATAATATATTTGATGGATAGGTTATAAATTATTTACAGTAAACGATGCCGGATGAAGATAGCTTTAGGACATTAAGCATTACTTAAATTAGCATCGCCTATGATGAGCAAGTCCATCTTTGCAAGTAGACTGACTGTTTGAAAAATCTTCACGAGGAACTTCTGTTACAAAAAGAAAATGTTCTCTTAGTGTCGTTCCGTGGTGGTTACATTGTTCATCTATCAAAACAGTACACTTTATTTGCATGTATAAAAATGATCTTAGCAAACAATTTAATATTTAAAGTGTTTTTTTTTTTACCTGGTACTGAAGTTAATGAATGTTATAGACTTGGAGGTGCTGTTAATACACGTTTTTTTCACCGAAAGTTTGTAATCAGTTGTATGGTAAATCCTGCTAATCTATGTGCTGAAGGAAAACATGCATACTCTTAATGAAAGATAAAAATTGAACTGAATAAGTACAATGCACGTAAAATTGTAAATAAGTCGGAAATGCTGCCAAATATAAACAGTACTTTTTTAACCTTTACTTTACACAAGACTCTTAATCATTTTAAAGTGCACTGTTAGTCTTTAACTGATAATGTTTGTACTATTACAGTGCAGTCATGGCTGCATTTGGCTTTCTGTATTTTTATCTATTACATGTGTTGTTGATAATTGTATTGTCAAGGTTTTAATATATCTTATTAGTCTCATCTTTGTGGAAATCGAAACAAAAGAACGTAATGTAAGAGCTATCCAAATTCTTGGTACCAGACTGATATTTCGAAATGGGAGCGAAATTTAAGATAAATATGTATAAACATACTAAAAATAAAGATTGATTCTATATAGATGTTAATTTTTTAAGTTCTTATCCTTACCAAGGCGCCCGGAATCGTTGATTAAACATAATTCTGGAAAATTTCTAGTTTTAATACTTATAAAAATAAAAACAATCGCAAGAAATGAAATAATCGTTTGATAGTCATGAATAATATTTTTGGTAGATAAACCAGAAAAGCCGTTTTTATATATGTACAAATGGGATTTCATTTACATGCAGGATGATTTTCCTTTCCATATGCCGGGTTCAGGCGTTATTCAATGCTATTCGGATAATGTCACCAAACCAACGTTATTGAAGATAATCACCTTGATGTACTATTTAGAACGTATTGTGTTATAGCGTCAGGACAGAAAAGTTTACACGTTACCGGGTACGTAAGTTCAAAGTATGAATTTAAAGCAAACAACACATATAATATTCATCAATAAAACTGTGGTTTTATTCTACATGTATATATCAACTCGCACTGATGTTAATAAATACTGTAAGAGCAAAGTCTTTGAGGGAAACTATCACTGTAATAAATCAATGTTTTCTCCATTTTTTTTTCTGAGATTTGTTTTAATAATGGCAAATATCACCTCGCGTATATTGTTTTGTTTTGAAACATTTCGTTCTATGTGCTTTGATTTGTTTATCAAATATTGTCTCTCTTTTAACGTCAATAGAATAAAATTGAATGATTAAATTAAACAGCCAGAGGCGTACCGATTCTGTAAAACATAATGAGAAACGGCATATTTATAACTCGTCCTGAGACAGGTTTCATTTTGATTTATTATTGCTCATCAATTAATCAGCACCAAGATACCGTGCGCCGGTATGCATCGTCTTGTTTTCTATTGACCTCAGAAGGACCTTTGCTAAACTTTTATTTCTGTTTACATAGCGCACAGAAGTGTTTTTATGTAAACTGTTTACAGGGAAATTGCTATTATTTCACTTTTCCCAGAAAATCTGGTTTATGTTTATGTAGAAGTTGAACATCATGTTTGGTTTCCAGAAGAATACTTAGAAAGTTTTCAGAAGAAGCGTCATTTAAAAAAAAATAGCGATAACATCTTAAAGAGGATTGTTTTGGTGTAACGAAAGCAATGAAAGTTTCGTTTGTTTACCATGTAAAACCACACAATATGCCTCTCGTGTGCATCGCAGTTACGCCACAGTCTCAAATATAATTATATTGCATCTGCCGTTCTGATTGAAAATGTTTCTATGATCAATCCAAACAAACATTTATAGAGGAAAGTTTGCGTGAAATTGTAAATTGGTAACGGATGTCTTGTAGTACAAATATTTGAATTGAAATTGGTTTTCTACCATTGGTCCGGTTGGTTACCACAAATTGTAAAGACAAAAACAATTTAAACAAAAAAAGAAATTATCTTCCCTTTCCCTTTGTCCTTTAACTAAATACCTTTATAAAAATTGCAAACGGAGTCAAAGTTGGTACTTTTATATAGATATTCGTAATTAACTTTTATTTCTTAATCGATACAATCAAAATCTTGTTCATTGTAATTAGATGAAGTCAATTCTGGTAACAGTAAGAGCTAAGTAGAACATTTCTATAAAAGTCTAAGAATGGAAGTTAATTAGCCACTTACAAACTATCTAAAGTTAACAGGACACCATGATTATATGACACAATTCAATATACGCATTACTGTACAGGCAATAGAATCTCTAAACGGATAGATTTATATATGATCATACAGCTTATCACTAAGAATGGAAGTTAATGAGCCACTTACAAACTATCTAAAGTTAACAGGTCACCATGATTATATGATACAATTCAATATACGCATTACTATACAGTCAATAGAAACATTTAGGTGGCGTATAAGGTTAAAACCGTAGAATGTTTGTAAACTATCAATATCCTATAGTTTAAATCTCTAAACAGATAGATTTATATATGATCATACAGCTTATCACTAAAACCGATACAGGACTCTGAAGGGAATAGAATGTCTTCACCACCAACCCTCTTAGCTCAGTAGGGAGAGCGTTGGACTACAGATCGCGGGGTCGCGAGTTCAATCCCTGGACGGGGCGTATGTTCTCCGTGACGATTTGATAAAAGACATTGTGTCTGAAATCAACCTCTGATAATTAATGTGGGGAAGTTGGCAGTTACTTGCTGAGAACAGGTTTGTACTGGTACAGAATCCAGGAACACCGGTTAGGTTAACTGCCCGCCGTTACATGACTGAAATACTGTTGAAAAACGGCGTTAAACCCAACACAAACAAACAAAATACCCACCAACACTTTTGAACAGGGCTTAAAGCTGGAGGTAGCTCCCTACATTTTAACTATATTTCATAGTCTAGTCCCTGTCTGAGGAAATCTTGACACAAAGATAAGAATAAAAGTTTACGACTGTTTTACCTTAAGGAGTGTAACTCTGACTACCACTGAACACATAATGGCATAAAATGAATTGGAAGACATACGGCAAATTTTGTAGCACAGTTCTCAAGAGTACGAATATTTTATAAAATGAAGTAAAAGTTTTGGGTATAGGGGTCTTCCTGTAAACCTTCTTCTAAAAACTGATGATGAGCAAAGCATGTCATTACTTTCAAGGACAATTATCCTGTTTTAGTTCTCAAGAACTATAGATATGTTTATTTTTTTAGAGATTAAAATACTTTTACCGAAATGTGTAGGTTTTTACGTCTTTTAAATGCAATAACAAATATAAACCTTTGAAGATTTTAGAAAATGAAATTTCAACTAATTTTATTTCTAGCATAATCTATAATAATAATTGTTTTGTTACTCTTTTGCACTAATTGTTTTCAATTTTCTTTATGGATGAAATACACAAAAAATGATAGGTTCATTTTGCCACATGAATACCATATTGTATCGTTTAATATTGGAAATAGCAAGAACAAGGAAAACCGCAAGACAACCAAGTGGCGGAAAGACTCACCGCAACAAGCCACATGTAAGAGTGCACAATTCGCCAGAGATATCAAAGAAGCACACAACTATAGACCACCAAGGACCTCCGCCCTCCGTGAAATCAGGCACTGAACTTCTTATCAAGAAACTGCTATTCAAACATCTCTTACAGGAAATTGCACAGGATTTCAATACTGATCTCTGGTTTCAGATTTCAGCTGACTTAGTTGTTTAGGAGGCCGTGCAAACCTACTTGGACGGGCTTTTGAGGGTACCAACTTGTGAGCTGTCAACGTCAAACGTGTCACCAAGCAATTTGTAGTGCAAGTAAAAATAATTCTCATTTCTATATATAATTGGTAATTCTCATTTCCATGTATAACTGGGACCCCATTGGAAATAAGTGATTGATTTTACTTTGATGGGTCATCCCAGGTATTAAGATCATATCTTTATTCTATTTAATAAATCATAAAGTATAATTGACGTAATTCTTCATGTATTACTTAGCACATCTATTTGAAGATGTTTATAACATTATAATCAACTCATTTTAATCTATATAAGCTGTTGTATACATGTTTTTTATTGCATTATTTTTATATAATGTTTTATGATCTTATGCCTGAATAAATTTGAATTGAATTGAATTGAATTGAATAATGACATCCACAAAGTTAAATATCGTGACTTCTTACACTTCTCTAAAACAACTTTTCATTTGGAAAATATAGAAAGTTTCAGGTAGTTTCGAATTCCAATGTACAATGCATTTATAATTCAGAGGAATTTCCTGTTGAATATGTGATAAATCAAAGCCGAAAACCTACCACTTCTTTGTTTTTCATTTCTGTAGACAATTACCCTTAGGTCTCACTGAAATCGTTCACTACATAGATGTGCTTTTGCAGAGATCAAAAACGCGTTTATCATTCCTTGGATGAAACAGATACAGACGTTATGCTTTGCAATATTGCCCAGCACGTGCAGAGAGTCTGGGATTTAATTATACACCAGGAGACTAACATTTGGCAGCAGAACTAAAATGTTTGATTAGTTCATTAATACAAAACAGAATATTTTGTATTCACAAATTTTCTCATGTTTGCGAGATTCTACATTCGGCAACATAGCCACAGACCAGGTTCTTCAGTGTATAAGAACATATATAATTTATGAGTCAATTCAAAGCCGCGTGTCTTTGTACTGCTGATTGCTTGAAGGTGCGAATTCCGAGAAACATATTCAGCGTATGAATTATGTGGTCTACCGTTGGTGTTAAATGAAGTGGATGTATTTAAAAAAAAATTATGTTTTATTCATTTCTATTCTAAATTCTAATTCCTGAATACTTGCCAAAATAGAATGGAATGTTGCATTCTGAATGAAGCAAATCCAGTTTTTACGAATAGAGCATTTCAATGTTAAAGTATAAAAACTTACTGCCTGACTGCGAGTAATTATATTCAAAGAGAAAAGGTGCCGATGTGCAATCGGTGCTAATTCTTTCGTATCATGTACGTTGCACCAAAGTCGAAATGCCTAAATACTAAAAGGCCAGTAGGGCAGAATTTTACAATGAGGGTCAATAGATATTGAGACTAGATCATTGGCCAGTTTGGGACAGAATAAAGATAAATTAGATTTAAGAATTCAAGGAATTAAGATATAGCCGTATTAGATCTAGGTTCTCATTTAACACTGTGTTAGATATGGATGAAAATAAAATCTGCAGAAGACACACTGTACTGATCTTGATGGAAAATAAAATTTGCCTATGAAACACAGTACTAAATCTTGATTAAAAAATTCTTATTGAATATTGTATTAGATCTGGATGGACACATTGATTTGTTTATGAAATATTTATAAAGTCTGGGTGGAAACATTAATTAACTTATGAAACATTGTATTAGACCTGGATGGAAGCTTTGATTTGCATATGTGGAACTGTATTAGAACTTGAAGGAAACATTAATTTGCTTTTTTGTCAATACTTACATTCACATTTGTACGATATTTAGATAAAAGACCTTAATTAACTTGCTTGAAGTCTACGCGAAATCCGGTTATGACGAAAACGAAAGAATTGCCAGTTCTGGCCGCCACCTTCCTCTTCCGTCTTTTCCGAATTAAAATATTTTTATAAACGGAGACTAAACAGATTTTATTTTTAGATTAATACTTAATAACACATTCAAATTCTAGATGTTTTTTCCGATTCCGTCAATTCCTATTAGATATTTAAGAGTGAATTACTGATTGAAGTAAAATTGTAATGAAACACATTTACAGCTTTCAACTGGAAGATACGGGGTAATTTAGAAATAATTACGTAATAATTATCCATATGATATTTAACAGACACTAAAAACGTTGTGATATAGTACTACTGGCAAAGCGGCAAAACAAAAACCTGCTTCAAGCTCGGATAGAAAAAAAAGGTTGGCAGAGTATGGAAATAGATAGCTTAATTAGTTTCCTTTTCTCCAGAATTATCTTAATACACTGACTGTAATTGACTGCCGCTCTATTTTCCCAGATGCTTTCGTCAAGCTGTTGAGTGCATGCGCGTAATAATTCATAATACAGTCTATAATTGGTTTGTAAGTTTTCTTAATTTTAGTGGTTAGTGTCAAATTATCCGGCGTCAAATTTACAAACAAAAGTTAATTTAGAAACAGAAGGGATGTTTAACCTCTAAAATAATAAGATATTGTAAATAAAAGTTCTCACCTTTCGTGCGTGGAGAACTCTACTAATAAGTTTGTAGATATACAAAACACAAATCATTACATTTTTACTCTACTCTAAAGTCATGTTATAATGAATATATACAGAAATTGTCAAAACGATGGGTTCTCTTCCTCTCACATATTTGCAACTTCTTAACCTCAAAACCCCTAGAAAAGCAAGAAAATCCAGAAAAGCCCAGAAAACATGAAAGAATCCGTTTTATACAAGTTAATAAATACTGTAAGTTATCACCAAAATATTAAATGCTATATCATAAATTATAGCATTAGCCTTGCCAGCTTGTTAGCCAAGACCCTAGAGATTTATTCAGCTACACTGACCCTAGCTGACCCCAGGATCCTGCAGAAAGCAGCAGAGATTCTCTGCAATGACATACTGCGAGGGAAAGAAAATATGACACCATTTAGAATCGTTATAAAATGTTAACAACAATAATAATTATGCTACGATTCAAGTTTCAGTAGAAGGTATCGAGCGTTACTTGTTTGTGAAATGGGATTCAGTAACTTTGGCCTTGCCATTATGACGTATTTACTTGCAGCTACAGGCATTCATGACTCAAATTAGATATGTCATTTTCACAGAGCTAGGTTTCAAGAAAATGATATATGAACGATCTAGAATTTGTTCAACAGAGCATTTTCCAAAGACTTTAAAACAATTTTGTAAAATAGAAAAGACATACCTGACAAATATAATATAATTCTTGAAACACTTTGGGTTTAAACAGTATATACTTTCCTTATATCAGTATATAGTTTTGAGTCAAATCAGTTGTTGATATTTTGACGTAATGCTGCTATAGAAACTTGGTTAAATTCAGATTTTCTTACTGGAGAAAAAGCAATTTATTCTACATACTAAGTTCAGAATTCTTCAACTTTTGAAAATAAACAAGCAATTCTTTATTCATTGATTCTAACACAAACATTTTATGTCAGACCTTGAATTATTATTTGTACAATACAAATTCAGCTACTCTAATGTAAAACAAAGCAAATAACTTCTAAATTTATTGCAACATATGTGTGTCGTTAATTATGGAATTGGCCTACCCCTATAAAAATTAGTGAAAAATGTAATTTTCTACAACAAAATTATGAGATTGTTCAATTTTTCACCGAATGTCATATATTCATCTCAACTTATCCAATAGCAAAACCTAAAACATGGTCATTGGTAGTCTTTCAGGGAATGGTTGTCTTTTACATATCAGTAAAATAATAAGCTGTTTGCTAACCGGAACGAACTTTCTTTACATTCACGTTTCCGTAGAAACACCATTTATTACTGGTCACAGTTTGTGATCAAGTCCACGGCTGCCTCAAAGGTTGTGATAGAGTATGCCAAATTTTCCGGTCTGTAACGATAATGACGTCAGAGGTGGTACATTATTCCGCATTGAACTACATTGTACAGCGGATAGATACGAAATAGTTGTGAGCCAGTCTATTCCTGATTATATTCTGCGCGGTTACATAAAGAAGGTGATATTTGTATGTTAGCTTTCAAATTGTTTAAAATGTTGCAGGTGAGTATATAGTGGATGTACCTTCATTTTTCTTTTGTTCTAGTTTTTAGTTGATTGGTATTTTCTTATTTTAAGGCTTTGATTTATTATCTTTTATAATCAAAAGAGCTGCTAAAAGATTTGTGTTTTCTCCTGTTACGGGTGTAATGAATAAAATGACCAATGAATCTAAATAATCTTTCCTGAAGAGTGAGTGTTTGATATCTGAATAGTGGAAACCACTAGAATATCTTTCACATATATCTAAACAGCACATATTAAAGAGAAAAAATAATAGGTGCTTCGTTTTCTGTAGGTGTAATAGTAACCGGATGATACCTATCGAGATCACTCCACTTGTTTTAATACATGTTTTGCCAAGATCAAATACACTTTTATCCTTCTCAGCATAGCGGGAACAATAAAACATTTTTACGAAACATGTAATCCGGTTCTGATAACGTAAAAAGAATATTTACAAATTCTTAGAAAGAAATATAAGATATGTTACATTCCTTGGAAAGTTTGAAAATTAAGGAAACATTGAACATGATCTTCTCCAAAACACTGGTAGACGGCGTAATTTAAAGGCACTTGCAGCGTCTATTGCTGGAAAAGAAAAGCCAGTTAGAAATTGCTAAACGTAAGAATCATTCATACATCTTAATGATACTGAACAGACATGAAAATTCCATGGTGTGACAGTACATGAGAGGATTTACTTAGTTTTGTTATTAATAATGAATAGTGGTTTCATCTGCTTAGATATATGCGTTATTGCTGCTGGTTTAGAAATGAATAAAATGGGCGACAATCAAATTAGATAAACTGACATAGGCGTAAGAGGGAGAGGGGTCCGGTGGGAAGGGATCCCACAACTTCGAGTGTGTAGATGCCCCAAACCTTTAACTATATATATATATATATATATATATATATTTTTTTTTTTTTTTTTTTTTTTCGTAAAATTCTAACATTTTGTTGAATATAATAAAGTAAATTAGAAAGCATGATTTCTTCTCTCGTTTATTGTTTTTATGCATTATATTCATGTATTTATATCTAATCCCGTACTATACACATACTTTGTTTTGAAGACTAAAGTAATAAATCAAAATGAAAATCCACTCACCGAATGAGTGAAATATAGTTAACAATTTCAAAACTATAGGTGGGACTTAGGAGTGTTCGTTGCAACCAAACGACTGTAAGACAACAGCATCCAATCTTGGTTAATAGATATGAGTATATGATATAGTGGATTAATAGTTAAATTAGTTTTTCTCGTTTTTCCAGGAATGTACAGACGCAATGACCCTGTAGGACAGCCTAGTTATCTTATCAGGTGTAAGCTTATTTCTTTTTTCAAAACGTTAATAAAACGTCGGCTGGGACTTACTAATTGATAGATTAAAGGGCGCGATGAATTATGGAATATGACGTGTACAGTCTCTCAACACTCACACGTCATTAAAACATCTAATGGAACTGATCTGTTGCTAAATTAAAGGGCATAAAACATTATCAAATATGGTGTGTACGGTCTCGTGACATGCATAGGTCTTTTTTATCTTGCTATTTTACGTCGACATGTCGTGAGGATTCTAATAATTAAACCTGTATGTCAGTCATAGCAACATTTAATTGTCACGTAGAGGTCATAGATAGAATTTGTATTAAATAACTAGTATGTGGAATTTGATGATATTTTGAAACCTTTCAGCTAAATATGATCTAAGTTATTATTTTCTTTTATAGTTTTTCAAGTAACTCTTCGACAATAAAATCCCTGTCCGGTATTTAATGCCGCAAAAGTAATATCTATCTATCTATCTATCTATTGATACTGCTCAAACTCCCCTTTAAGTTAAAAAAATAATTGACAAGAGTTGTCGAAAAGGATAGTAGTTAAAAGATGACAGCACGTCATCAGGTGTGTTAAAAGATTGAAAACACTGCTTCATGATCAACTATCTAGGAATTGTAGCAGGAGTGCAGGGCCTGCTTGAATCTATCAAGATCAGCTTGCAAAACGACATATGAAGGAATGCAGTTCTATATCACCAGTGTTCAAGGGAAAAAATAACACTTGTAATTACTGGCAAGGGTATGGACCTAGTCATTCTCATGGGGCGCTCAAGGTATGACGGTAAAGGGACTTCAACAAGTAGGTTAACAATTTCATAAAAAGTAATGTCTTTTCTCAGCTCGTCTATCTTCTAAGGTCTGCCAACCAAGTTAGTTCTCATATAAGTTACACTGCCCTGATATGAATAATTATTTTTAGCCCAGCGAGCAGCTCCACGTTCTGCTTTTTTTCAATTTTATCAATATTATACTGAGTGTAAGGGGACCAGACAAACGAAGAGCATTCCAACTGTGGTCTTACAACAGTCTTATAGGCAAGTTGTTTATCTTCTCATGTTTGGTATGATCTATTGCTTTATTCTGAATGTTCTTATAACTCCCAAACACTGCGGAAACAACAAAACGTATAGACTATAATATTGCTAAGATATGCCTAATCTGCTGCGGTGAATGATTTAACTATACGCCAAGAGGTTTTCTTAGTTCATTGATTTTGACTGTTTTTCTCGATATCTCTAATTCAGGATCGTCGGCGTGTTTTCAGTGCTACAAACGAATTTTTTAAGAAAGTAGCAGTTAAAATGATGAAATATTTGCGTGCAATGAGTAATAATTTAAGGTTATTCTGGAACTTTCAATAAAGGTAATTATTCGCCCAGACAAGTTTTGTGCGTAAGAAATAAGAAAACATGATTTGCAGTTGCTATCGATGTATAAAGACGTGAGTCAAACTTTCTTTCAAAGCATTATGTTGTAAGCTTACAAAGTGCGGGGTGTAAACAGTCTCCACATAGTTTGACTAACTGTTTCTTAAATTTTCTGTTCATATGGAATCACAGAGTCTTTACAATTTATGTATAATAGAATTTCGCTCAGTGCGGGGCAAGGCGATTTGGGTGGTGTTTAACGCTTTATTATCTCAGACAAAATTGAACCTGTCAGTTATGCAATTACCTGTATACCTGTATACCCTGCTGCCTATTACACAATTTGTAAAAATGAACAAACCCGAGTATTTGTCAGTAATTTAAGTAGCATTGGAACGTGTTATCAATAAGACGGCAAGACAATCTTCGCAGGTTATATGAATTATCTTACTAATACATAACGTTAATCGTATTTAGATTTCTGTTTAACATCAAATTAATTGAAGGCTGAACAGTAAGAGATCATCAAAGTTATTATGAAGCGCATACTTCCTGTTTCTCTTTAGAACCTGAAATAAAAAACAAACTATCATTATCTACACAATAATTTCATAATGTCAAATTTTTAGATGAAAGTGGACGTCTGCTTTAAACAAATGTAAAATAAAACACCTGTATATTTCATGATTGGATAATAATCAGCCAATAAGAAATGATTTTACGCGAGAATAATTCTTATAAATTAATCAAATTGAACAGACACGACAAAAATCTACGATTTAGCACCAAACGGTAGGGGTTTTTAGTCAATCCTGGTATTAATTATAATCTATATCTTACTCACACCTGTTTTCTTATTTTCATTTCTGCAACATTTTAACATATTTGAAAGAAAATTTGACACGTGAACGAATACGATAATAATTGTACGTAAATTTATTGTGCCGTGACAGTTGCAAATGAGTGCAGCTTGATGCTTGTCGCTATGTGGCAAGTAGTGTCATCTGCGAGACTTAACAGTTTTGCGGCTAACATAACACAATTCAAGGGATAAAATATCACACCTATGGCTAAGCAGAGTATAATTTATATTCAACAACTGTTTAAAATCAATCTGACTTTTGCAGTTTTTGGACTTTTGCATTATGACAAAACATAACATCATTCAGAGGTAAGCACGGTAATGGTCACAGTAAGGTAGCCCTTAAAACAAAAGTCACATAACTAGTGAATCCCAAATGACAAGAGTACACTATGGGCTTATAGAATTGATAAATTGAAATTACTATATACTGATTTTTCAACAATATCAAGTTGAAATCAAACATCCGTCAATATTTTCCGTATCAGTTTAATGACGTAACTAATAATACAACAGTTATAGATAACCTGGTGCGAAAAGGTATATTTACGTCAATATTTTCAAAATTACTCCGCCAAACGAGCAAAATGTGTACCATTCTATGTGTAAAAATGAATATGCAAAAAAAAAAAATGATGATAAAAATTGCATCGGGAAATTGTGCTCGTTTTTTCTCAAAATAATGCGCCGCAAATGTCGCGCAAAAATCTCTACTGCAGAGCCCTATTATGTTATAATCTACTTTTGCGTACTTGCAGAATAGTATCGCTGGCTTTATATGACTTGCCCTTTATCTATACGGGTTCAAAACTCTCTTGTGATTTAGAATTCTTCTGTTGGCTTACAGAATGTTGACATGGCCGAGTGGTTAAGGTTGCTGACTTAAAATCACTTGCCTCGCGTTAAATTCTGCATGTGAGGAAGCCATTCAGCTGGCCTACGGAAGGTCGGTGGTTCTACACAGGTGCCCACTCTTGATGAAATAATGCATTGGGGCGGGGGTCACCTGGGGTCTACCCCACCATAACAAATATGACCAATAATTGTGTCGGTGCGACGTTTAACCCAACAAAAACAAAACAGAATGTAAATGGTCCTTAACAATTCGCCTTAGTAATTATGCCCGGAGGAGAATTTCGGTTTATTTTTCGCCATCAGTTAAAACGTCTCGGTAGTATTTTATATTTTGCTTACCATTACCAGACTAGATCTCCTTGGGAACTTAATGCCAGTGAGATACAAACAGTACGAAATAAATACCTGAGAAAGTATCTACATCTCGTTTGTGAAATTTGTAGCCGACTGTTGCCGTAAGACGGTAGATTATCATAAAACATTCAATGATTTTTAAGTATTTCATATTGAAGTTTTCTTACCGGCATTTGCTTTCATTGCATTTCATACTTTCAATAAAAAATACAATCTATAATCGAAAACACAGAAAAGGCTTTCAGATTTTCAAAGAGTGCAAAACGTTTTAGACACTTTTGATTAACAAAATTAACATTCTCTTTTTAGATTTTGTAATTCCACATTTGACTTCTTTGTTGGATGTACACATCACATTATGTGTGAGTAAAAATGCTATTTGTTTTAGAATTGTTCACCCCAAATATAATTGAGTAGCTTTATTGTTTTCCATTTAAACTTCTAAAGAAATGGAACTTTTCTTTTTTGTTGTAATATTTGAAGAACCATTACTTTCTCTTACACTCCTGTTTTTCCTGCATAAATCAAATTTATTGCTTTTATTCCCATCGCTGTAAGAAAACATGCAAACGCCTATTCTGCAAAAATATGCATAACTTACGGCGTTTACCTATTCAATTATATGTAATGAGGCTTATTTTGAAACAGTGGCAATGCAAGTGTTGTTTGAACAGTATATTTACTGTTTAGCTCGGTGTTGTTTCTCATTCAAAAGCGTTTGCGTCTTTAGTGGTGGAAATTAATCAAATAAAGAAAACATTGATGTATATCAAGCATTAAATATTGATTTAAGTTTTCCCGCATAATTGGGTAGCACTAATCTTAAAAGCAGATTCGTTTCATGATCAAGAAACAACATCACATAATTATGTCAAGTGTCTATATTTTGCAGATTTTATAGAAAAACAAACACAGTTAGACTTGGGATAGTCATTGAAATATCATTAACCAGCGCTTTATTATTTGAATTGCTTACTGAAAGCAATTCTGCAACTCGATCCACAAAATGCAAAATTCTCAAATTTGTTTTCCAAAAAATAACTGCCAAATTTTCCACATGTAAGGCAATTAAAAACCAAGTGCTAATTTGCAGTGATTTTTTTTTTTCTGTAGCGATTTGAAAATTAGCAAATTTAGCTTTTTGGTCATCAGTTTTCACGACCGGGAGAGAGAAAACTAGTTTTAGACATTATTGCTGATAGTTTCTCAATGTTCCAAATATATTTATATTAATATTGCAATATTTGTAATGAGGCCTAAGTGTGAGGATTTTATTTTTGAATGTCAAGTAGGCGACTGTGGTCAAAGAAGCTCTGTCTTCTTAACAGCGAATCTTGGACAGGTGTAAATTCATCTGTATTGTTTCATTTTCCTGTTCATTGCCACGTTTTTCATCAGACTATGTTTATTATGTATACAAATGGATTTGTTTGATCTTAATTGATAAGTTTATATATGAAAAGGATCTTCTATAACTCCTCAGTTATTGTGTAAAAATTAGTTGAGTAGCCTTGACCTAGAAATTATGACACAGAGATTTGCATATGCGAAAACGTGCCTTCGTTTAGCTGGCTTAAAGCGGATATTAAAATAGTGAAAACAGCGGTATAGATCGCACATATGTTTGAACTTATTTTAAGATTTTACAGTGTTACTGGAGTAAGAAACCGTGAAGCAAATGGAGCAATCATTTTCAGGGAACTTTCTGTAGCGATTTGAAAATTGACAAATTAAGCTTTTTTCGTAATTAGATTTCGCGACCAGGAGAGCACAACCTTCGGGGCTTGTATACTGAAAACTAATGTATTGCAGATAGTTTGTAATAAGTCACATATAGAACCGTTAATATTGCAATATTTATATTTCTCATGTATTTTTTTTCAGTTTTGTAGAAGGTATGATGTCCTCTTTATTTTTGTTAATTTTTTTTTCATGCGTTTTTATTCCTCCGCTTATGTAAATACTTTGTGTGACGACTAAAATGATAAATCAAAACGAATATCCCTTAACCGGGTGAGTGTAATATAGTAAACAATAAGCTAAAGAGGGGTTATCGATAGTTTGTTGTGACAAAACTAAGAAACCAGACTTCAATCTCGGATAGAAGTAGGATCATTTTATGTATTGGGTCGTTTGTAAAACTAGTTTTCTAATATAGAGACACAATGAACCTGAAGGGAGGCCTAGCTGTCTTAGCATATGAAAGCTTTTCACGCATAGTGAAAGGTCTGACTTTTTTTTCAAATTTAAATATAAAAACTTCGACTGGGACTGATCAATTCATAGTGAATTATAGAATATAATATGTACACTCGAACTCACAAGTCTTTTCCGTCATGTTAAAAAAAACAACGTCGGCTAAAATTGGTGTATTAATAGATTGAAGGACACGGAACACTAATGTGCAACTTGACGATATACTTAAACTGTTCGCCTAAACACGGAAAACTTTAGAATATGGTGCCTACAGTCTCACTATACTGACAGGTCTTTTACATCTTGCTGTTTCATGTTAAAATATCTCGAGTGTTTTAATCATTAAAGCTATACGTCGTCTGTATGTCATGTTATTGCACCGTTTATGTTTACATTTCTTTAAAGGCTCATAATGCCTTTGTTGATAATACGGCTACCACAATATTTGTTATGAACAGGTAATATATTAATTATTTGTTAAATCCTATTTTAATAGTTGTTTTGTCCAATATATGCCGAAGGTTTGAATATTGATTAACATGGTAGAAAGTTTTATTGACCCCATTGTTTTTGATCATCTCCCTTTATGGCTCTTACGCCATTTGTTCATATGCAGTAATAAAATTAGTGCTTTTCTAACCATGTAACTATGCATAACATCTATGTAGACACCTGATTTATCTGGATTTAACATAAAATTTAAAGTCTTATAGATCTTTACAACCTGCAGGCCCTAGATAGAATTTGTATTGAAATATGTGCAACTTGGTGATATATACAAACTGTTCCAAATAACTTCTATAGATATTAAGACAAATCTTTGACGAAAAATCACTTTCCTATAATCAGTGCTGTAAAAGTTACTTACTGCTTTGTTCTACTCCCAAGCACTGTGAAACCAACCAAACTTACAGACTATAATACTGTTAAGATATTCATAAGTTGCTGCAGTTCGTGATTCAGTATAGTTGCATAGCATCTTTGTTAATTTATTATGACTGTTTTCATCGATTTCCCCCTTTCAGGATCGTCGACATGTCTTCAGATCTGCAGAGGAATAACAAAAGAAAATAACAGTTAAACCATAAAACATTTGCGTGCATTGAATAATAATGTAGGCTTTTGTCGGATATTTGAATAAAGGTAATTATGAAACTAGATGAGTACCGTGCGTAAGAAACAAGAAAACATGATTTGCAGTGGCTATCAATGTAATAAAGTCGTGAAAAAACAAGGATAAATATCAAACCGGAGAATACCGCCGCTTGGAACGGTTCCAGAAACGCAGCCTCCCCAAAATGAAACTCAGAGCACGCAGATGTGCATACTACCAACACACACCCTCACATACGAATAAAACACACTAGGTCAAAACGAACGAAGAAAGGAACACAGTGGGACACCGCCTTGGAAAAGTCAACGGCAAAAGCACCACTTGGGAGCTTAAACCGATTTATGGTGCACACCCAACCTCTCTCTTACCCCCACCATGTTCCAAAGTCACGGGACAGTGTAAATAAAAGTACTCCCGGCTAGGTGAATCTCTAACACACGCAATGGAAACAAAAGGCATGACATGTAAAACAAAGAAATGCTCCTGTACAATTATATAAAAAGCAAATCTTAAGAACCTGAAACGCTTTGCAGAAAACAGAGCATCAAGAGAAACGCCCTTACGGGCCTGACGAAACAGGTCAGAAGACAGAAATCAAAACAGTTCAGTCATGGTGGGATTTAATCACAGCTTATCACAGAGTCCCCCCCCCCCCCACCCTCCCTTCCGCCACACAGTATAAATAAAAGAGGGGAGCGTTACAGCGTGCAACAGTAAACTGTCTGAACACTGTCTCAAAATAGTTGGGTCGTAACCTCTTTAAATAAAACGCTTTATAACTTTACCAAATACAGTTAGAAAATTATCATAACCCCAAATCTTACTAAGTTTGTAAACCACATCCCCATAAAAATCCGATGAGCCAAACGTCAAGCTTAACTGTCTTTCAAAGCATATCCTAATGGTATTAGTTACAAAGTTTGGCGGTCTATACTTTGACTTAGTGTTGTTATATGTTCTGATACTTTGGGAGGCGTGTTGCAAACCTCCGATGAACATACTCAGTCAAAATCAGAGTCTGTTATTATATCATTTTGTTGCGCTATATGCTTCAAAAGTAGCTTCCTACAGATTTTGTTTGCAACAAAAATTTGGATCAATAATTATAACACCTCACACCGAACAATGGCAGTATCACGAGCACACATACACATGTCACCAATAAAAAGTACAATACTATGTTGTAAATGTTGATCGTATTTAGATTTCTGTTTCATTTTAAATAATGAACGTTCTAAGACTTCTTCGTACATTTTTATTTTTCTAATTGAATGGGGTTTGTATGTGCACCGGTATAATTTAAAAAATATAACCAACGAACTTTATATCTAGCAATGAATGAATGACAATCGATCTTAGCCGTAATACTGATTGATGACTAGACACGATATTGAAATATGTTTAGTTTGTATCTGTAATTTCCTGCCGGTTGAAATCCTCTCGAGTCTTGTAAGATTATTGCTGAAATTTAGACAAAGCTCGCTGTCTTCGCCGTTCGCCTGCTGCTAAAAGGGCAAATATAAAAGATTTCACTATAACTGCCAGTTAGTACGTGTCATACAAAAAAAAACGTCAACAAATTTGGGCAGTTTTGACTAGTTAAACGTGTTGGAAAAAATAGATTATAATTTGTGTTTTGATGTTGCTATTCTACATGTCACTGAAAAGTTACATTTTCTGATCATAAATTGTCTTTTGTATGAAAATAATAAATGCTCATAACTGCGTACTTTCGGTTAAAATATTATGACTACAAATCTTTATTGGAGAAATATATAGACATTTTCATCCATTTCAAAACGTTTAACTCTAGACCAATTTTTGAAAACATACCTACTGTCTCTATATTAATTTATCAAGGAAGTAACCAGTGATGAATGAAAACTAGCAAAAGGTTGACATGAAATGCATTTTCTTGTCTCTCTTTGGATCCTGAAACGAAATATTTACTGCAGACAAAACAAACTAACGTTATTATAATCTACACAATAATTTAATCATGCCAAAATTTTAGATTAAGAGGACGTGTTCTTTAAACAAATGTAAAAAATAAACACTTGTACGTTTAACGATTCGACGATAATCAGCCAATGGGAAATGATATTCATAGCTCTTTTTTTTAAGTGTATTCTGTATACAGTCATAATAATACACATTACATGATATATTTGGTGTAGGTCAACATGACCCATGATCAAAACTTGACAATTGATAACACATTCTGAAAAAGATTGTTGATGACGGAAATATGCTTAAAGAGTTTAAGTACATGCATGAAAAATTCACCTCGCTGTGACAAATAATAATATTTTCCTAACAATTGCGACGTTGTGACAGGAGACTATGTATTTTATCTCTAGTACGGTAGAAATACAACCAGTTAGGAAACAATATTAAATTATGTCTGTTTATGTATAGAAAATTAGTTACTGGCATACAGACACTAAATAGGAAAATAATGGCGGATTCAAATAGTCCTCAGTTTGTTTAAGCTATGTAGAGCTATTTTCCTTATTTTCTTTGCAATGTTTTGTTGAAATCACATGACAGATCTATGCTTGACATATAGGTAACATTTTTCATGATGAAACGATAACATGACGGAACTTGTCATGAAAACATAGATCATACACCACCACTACAATTTGGGGTCTCATTTTTAGCTGATTTTGCAGTTTGTATGTTTGACTTAAAATATTTTTATTGCATCAAACATGACCCCCACTTTTCTTTGACTTTAATTCAGCACTGACACAATTCTTCAAGAAAATGTAAGTTACAGACATTTAAGATGGGTCCTGATGTGTGCTGCAGCCACTGGAAATATGTCAATCTTATATGGAATAATGAAGAACAGCTATTTAGTGTACTGTGGGTTAAACAATAACACATAAGATTTTCTGTTTTCAAATGTGCTATATATGAAGTTAGCTGGATTTCTTATGACTTTTATGTTTTCAGATGTTAATAATACGATTGCTTTGTGCATGCTCGGTCTTTTAGAAAAATATGGCCAAATACGAGTAAATTTTTGTGAAGCCCAACTTACCTTATTTGGATGAACATCAAGATCTCTTAATCATTAATTTATATCTCATTGAAATACTAGTATATTTTCTTTCAGGTGTGATTACATCCTTTAGCCAACATTTCATAATTCAAAAATCGTAATGATTGAAATTTCAACTCGTAAATGAAGTCGTTCTATGTAGTAGCTCTAACCCCTAAAAGAGATTTAAAAATTGTAAATGAACTCGCTCTTTTTGATTAGCCTGACACAATCCCCATGTTTCGCTCCCATAGTTCAAAATTGAAAGAGTGAAAGAACCGCCTGAGGGAGCTGAAAACAATACCTAAATATGAAACTTTATTAACGTATATTTAACACATCTGAATTATTGAATTTGAACAGACATGACCAAAAATGCTTGATTAAGCAGTAAACGATTGGATTTTTTGTTATTTTTGGTATTTATGATAATTAATAATCATCAACATTTCTAAATCCACACCTCAATTTTGTGTAATCTACATTTAGATGGATTTGAATGAAAACAAAGGGCATTTTATTTACTGAATAGTTCGGTTAAATAAATCATAATAACGATAACTGTTTTCCGTAACTAAATACATTGAGCCGTGGCAGTAGTAGTAACAAAACAAAAAGCCACTAAATGAGTGCATCCCTGGGGCAAGTAGTGCCATCTGCGGGATTAACAATTTTGCGGTCAACGTTACACTTTTGAAAGGATAGAATATGCTCTTATCCTGACATCAGATGTGTATTAGTAGATTATCAGATTTGTATGGGTTTTGTACAGTGTATATTTTGTGCGACATTATTGGCGCAGTATCATTCCTTAAAACACGAACGCGTATTTCACAATGAAAAATCATTATGTTGTATACTCATTTTAATTTTTAAAATGAAACACATTTTGCAAGTTTGACTTGGTAAATTAGAAACTGGTCAACGTTTACCCTTCGAATTTTCATAATTGACTGATCTATCATTCAATTTTGGCAGTACCATTTATTATTTGAAGGAGTGTTCACTGAAAATTTACTGGCTGAATATAGCAAACAGTGCACGAGTGCAGGCTGATCTTGCCGCCAGCAGGCTAAAGGTTAATATGTTGTCATTAGTGGTGTCGCAAAACTGATATGAAGTTCGCATGTTGATACCGTTCTTTTTCAACTTAATAGATTTGAAAAATCGGCATGTAATAATTTGGATATCATCAATTCGATAGATTCAATGTGTAATGCTGTCATATTAAGAATTTGCCTATTATGAGACTTTTGATTTAAACGTTACCTAACTACAACCGTTACGACGTAATGAGTTTACAGCTGAATATTTTCGTTCAATTGTTGTTTGATTATTATTATAATTAAATATACGGAAAAAATATGATATTGTGTCAAAATTTAAAAGAGATAAAAATACAAAACAAAATATGAGTGCAGGAAGAAAAGTTATTATTCCCTGTATGTTTGTGTATATACATCTTTGTAACTTAAAATATTTGACATTTAAAGTTAATCTTTTGGAAAACAGTGTTTTAATGAGTCACTACAAGTGATAAAAAAAGCATATATATACCAACTATATAACCAAGGTTTTCCCAGCCATTTTGGATATTTTATATTTTTGCAATCATTTTAGGCAACAATCTAACACTCCATGGAGTCGACAAAATTAATAGATCAACTGTTTAGAAGATGTATTGCTATTTTGTTATAATGTCTATAGTCCATGACTTAGGTGTTTCGTTCACTTATATTTTAGTACTTTCGTAGGAAATAAATCAAAATGGAAATCACTTAAACGAGTGGGTGGAATGTAATCATCAGCTTCAAAACAAAAGGGTAGGGCTTACAAAATTTGTTGTGACGCAACAGAATTTAGTCAGGAGAGTATGGTGAACTGAACTGATAGCTAAATGAGTTTCCTTACATTTTCAGGAATAAATAAACGCATTGAACCTGTAGAGCAGATTAGCTGTCTTGATAGTTCTGATATTTTTCAAAAACGCTTATCAAAATGTCGACTGACACTACTCAATTGTTAATGGAAGTACATTGTAAATTTTGGAATATGAAGTGTACAACTACACTAAATTAACTTGGACACCTTGGTCTTTCATATCTTGCTATTTCGTGTTAACGGAGCCTCCTTGACCGAATTTAGAATTCTTTCGATGTTGAATTATGGAAATTATGTTGATGATTCTTAACATGTACTCGCCCTATCTCAAAATAATGTCCGGAGGGGCAACTCGGTTCAGTCTCCAACATATATAGCGCTTGATAGTTGTTAACTAAAATCTAGCAAACATAACAAACTCCTTGCTGAAACGTGATGAAGACACCTGACATTATACTGTTTTATCGTAAGCTTTATATAAGACTTCCTATGTTTAGGTTAGTTTACTACTACGAGGCTTTAGGTCTGCATCGGAAGTGGATGCCTATAAGATATCAACAATACAAATCAAATCTTCGAGACACCTGACTGACTTTAGCCTTGAGACACTACGTCATTAAGCATTATGAATATAAAATATTGCTGTTTCAATATAAACTTACAATCATTCCCCGAATACGCAAAAAATGGCTTTCAATGTGGTATACACTTATTTACTTGGGAAAAATAAAAACGATACAAAAATGTATTTCGAAAATTATAAAATAGTAAAATGGGTTTGAATATGACCTTAGTGACATGATTTGTTTTTCAAAACACAAAACTAGCGTTCCAGAAAGAGTATAACATGTCACACCCTATATAGCTCTATTCGGATATAGCTCACCGGAACACGTTTCCATGTATAACTCCTTGCTATAGAGGAGCTGTATACGGACGCAAGCATGGATAAATCCGAATTTGACTCCCAATGTACATGTATTAAAATACTATATCAGTAATGTAAGAGTTATACAAAACATAAGTAAGTGGCAGAGTATTATTTGAATATATGACTTTTATCCCCATTGAGGAAGCAGGGGAGGCATACAGATTTGCTCTTCTTTGTTCGTGTGTACGAATGAGTACGATAGCGAACTAACTTAGGCACGTACACCCCGTAGATGAGTACCATTTGATTGACAATCACTAAACTTAAAATTTAACAAAAATTATAACTGGCAAGTGAAGTTAGGCACGTGGGTTTTAATATTTGTATCTGGACTGGCAGCTGTGGACTTTGATTTAGTCCAAGCACATACTTGATCATGCTGTGACAGGCAATAATCTTGTAAATGAGTCACAAAATATGAAACAAGTGTCCATTATGAAACTGACAATTTCATTTGTATCGTGTCAGTAATTGCAGAATTACAGCACTTGACAAAACAGTAATTGCCCTTAAATCTTAAAACGGTACAGAAGTATTGACAGGCAAAAACTGAATAAGATACCACCCTTGCATAAGATTTTAGTCACCATATTTGAAATATTGTGACACGACACAAACTGGTCGTTATAAACTATACCGTCATCAGATTTAACATAAATTTCATGTAGTCTCCTCGACAACGTTCTTATTTTGTATGTGTGGAAGCACTTAAAGAAACAACCTGATTGTTTGTTGATGATGCATTTACGATACAATAACTTAAATTGTCTAACCGGTTTGTCGTTCTCTGTAAATGAGAAATAAGTATGTCTTAGAGTCAATATCGAGACAATTACCTCCACTCAAACCCCTAGGTTTAGACAATCAAATGCCAATAGCCGAGCTCTGCATTCCAGGACGACATTCGTTTATTACCATGAAAGATTAAATGTCTATTGCAGAGCATTCTAGTTATGTATTCTTTTTGTTCAGCTATATAAAATCGGATGCTGATTGCCGTTGCACTGCAGCTCGGCATTCGTTTTTCATTATATAATTGTGAACGCCGATAGGCAATCCCAGAGCCAACATCACATACATTATTGAACGTAGAATGCAGATCCGGATTATTCATTATTTCAAGTCGCTTTTAAGAAATTAATCTCAATATCTTAAATGAATTAGCATCTAACGACTATGTTGAATAACGAGACCGAGAGCTATATACGGAACAGAGCTACAGGTATTCCGTGTGTAGCTCCAATTTAAGCAAGGGAGCTATTGACGGAGAATGTAGCTCCGCTCCGCAGAGCTATATACAAATACGTGCTCCGAATACAGCTCCCATAGTATCTATATCCGAAGGGAGTCATATAGGGTGTCACAATAACGTGGTAGGGGCGCTTTTGTTGAACAAAATTAACATTCTGTAATAGTTTTCAGAAATTTTAGTGCCTCGGTTCACTTCATTTTTTTGGATATACACATCGTATAAAATGATTTTCTTTTATAATTTTCACCTCAAATGTGACCGAGTAACTTCTTTTTATACTGTATTCTGGTTTCGCATATGAGGAAATAAATATTTTCCGTTTTTCGTTGTAATAATTGTAGGATCATTACATTCTATTTCGCTTCTGTTTTTTCCTTCATAAATCAAATTAATTGCTATTATTCCATGCGCTATGAGACTTTAATAGCGAAAATTGTGCTTAATTTACTAATTACATGTAATGAGGCTTATTTTGCAATGGAGGCAAAGTAACAGCTGTTTGATCAGATTTTCCTGTTTTATTCGATACGTCTCATTCCGAAACGTGTCTTCAGTACTACAAAATAATCTAATGAAAATGGCATTTAAGAATATCAAACAAGTATGTGCTTCGTATGTTTATTTACGTTTAAAACCAGATTTGCTTCGTTATCTAGAAATAACACACAAAAGTATTACTGGTATGAATATGTTGCAGATTTTATGGTAAAATGTGTTTGTTTGTTTTGGGTTTAAACGCCGTTTTTCAACAGTATTTCAGTCATGTAACGGCGGGCAGTTAACCTAACCAGTGTTCCTAGATTCTGTACCAGTACAAACCTGTTCTCCGCAAGTAACTGCCAACTTCCCCACATGAATCAGAGGTAGAGGACTAATGATTTCAGACACAATGTCGTTTATCAAATAGTCACGGAGAACATACGCCCCGCCCGAGGATCGAACTCACGGCCCCACGATCCGTAGACCAACGCTCTACCTACTGAGCTAAGCGGGCGGGCTTTATGGTAAAATAAGTTATAATAGTCGTTTAAAAATCATAACCGAACATCTAAGCCCGATGTTAGGAACGGTTTAAGCTAAACCTTTTATCAACAAAAAACAAACAACAACTAATGCAAGTTACTGCAAACGTTTGCTTTCGCTCTCCACTGGCACCAGACCAGAAAAAAAATCACTGTACATTTTAAGATGGCAGTGTCCACTGTTCTGGTAGTGGGAAAGTAACACTGCTTTCAGTTTTGAAAGGGGTTCGGAATGTGGACTAAGTCATTCTCTTTTATTGACATTTGACTTTGTAATCATTTCTGTAAATGAATAACATGTTGTAACTTAGATAATGAAGCATTTTTAAAAAATGCATTTTGGAAAAAGTGCCCTTTAATGACATCCTGTTTAATTTGGCAAAATATACCTGTTATGTTTAAAAAAGGTTATTGTGTTAAAAATTGTTCGACACTGAGTATTATCCTATTTAAGCTTTCACATTTTAAAACCAGTTTTAACTTCTTTTGTTGTACATTTATAAATCTAAAAAAATCCGATTTCGCATCGAACTTTGATTAACAAGTGACATTATTTTTTTCTAAGTTAACATATGGAATGCTGAAACTGTTGTAAAATTGAAATAGTATTACATTCTGTTTCCCTCATAGGATAAAAAAAACTATTGTTATTGCAAATACTGTGGGAAAACAAAACATGCAGACATACATCATGCTCTTTGTGCTGCGGTTAACGATTTAATTATACAAAAAGTGGTTAATTTGGCAACGGTATCAAAGGCAGATTTCCTATTTCAGTTTTGTTTTTACTTTTTGTCTCGATCATTCTCATCCAAGACTGTCGATGCGTCTTCCATGCTGCAAGGTAAACAAGAAAATGAAAAATGAGCCGCACCATGAGAAAATCAACATAGTGGCTTTGCGACCAGCATGGATCCAGACCAGCCTGAGTAGTATAAAAGTGGTGGGAGCAGAATCCACAATTCTGGAGCCGGATCCACAATTTTAGAGCCAGATCCACAAGAGCCACCCTCCACAATTGAAGTTAAAATGTAGAACGTTAGCAGACTATCATAATGGGGGACTACTACATAGGATATTTTCGTACTATGAGCAATGGGTTGTTTCCCTTTGCTTATAGATATATTAACCTGGGGGGTGGAGGGTTTACTCAAGTTGAATTTCACCTTTGATGGGACTCGAACTCGGGTGATATATGAGCACTGAATGATGTCTAGAGCGGGCACCTTTTGCTCTGGGATATTACCTTGACCAGCACAAGCTATGGAGTCATACTTTATCTTCTGGAGTATGTCCTTAAATAGGACAGTGTGTGTAGTCTTACATTCATTCAATTGAAATCAGTCAGCATGAATACGTCTGAAAAAGAGGAGCTATTGAAGAAATACTATTACAACGCCAAAAATCCAGCATCTTACAGTGGTGTAGCTAAATTGTTTTATGCACTGAAGAATGATTATCCTGGCGAATTCAGTCTTCAGTTTTTTTAAAGACTGGTTAGATAAGCAGGACTCTTACTCCCTTCAGAAACAAGTTCCTCATCAAATAAAAGGGCTCAAGTTCGTGTGAGTCATATAAATGAAATGTGGGATATAGATCTGCTTAGCATGGAGAATTTGTCTAAAGAAAATGATGGCGTGCGCTTTCTACTATTCTGTATTGATGTGTTTTCCAGAAAGCTACGGGTTAAACTTTAAAAAAGATAAAACTGCGAAGTCAGTGACAAAAGCGATGAAAGAATTCTTAAGGATGTAAACCATTAAAAATTCGTTCAGACAAGGTCTGAATTTGTAAATCAATGGTTTAAAAAGCTCATGAAAGAAGGATATATTTTTTTTACTACGCAAAATTTCACCAAAAGCTACTTCGTTTGAACGCAGTCAGAGAAGCATAAAAACCCGGCTGTACAGAATGATGAGACAAAAGACGTTCCTATCACTAATAAGTGATCTGAATTAAAATAATAGCCAGCCATAATGCACGCCTCATAGGAGCTTAAAACAATTTAACGCCAATCAATGTCAAAAAAGAAAATGAAGCTGATGTGTGGGCTTACATGTACTTGAAAAATCTGGTGTTCATAAAAAGGCGAAGCCAGTATACATATTTAAAACAGGTGATCTATGCGTAATCTTTTGCTAAGCATCCATTTCGCGGGCCTATCAAAGAACAGTATACTGCGGAAGTCTTCAAACTAAGCAGAACATTTCTACTACAGGCATACCAGTAAAAACGAAGGAACATTTTTTCAGAGTGAATTACAGAAAGTGGACTGTGATCCAGACCAGGAATTTAAAATAGAACAAATCTCAAAACTAGGCAAAGGACAGTATAAAAAAATTCTTTGTAAAAGGGAAGATATTATCTTAAAAGTTCAACAGCTGGGTGAAAGCTAATGACCTGCAGTGATTTTTACATACTATTGTATTACAGATTTTGATTACTAAACAAAGCTCTTTTTTTATAGCTTGCGTATTGTATTGTTTGTCTTTTTAAATTCTTGAAATATATTGACATAAACAAATTTTCCAGTTTGTGATTTTGAATGTTTAAACCATAAAAGGACACTGGCGCGTGCCACCTGTCAAATATGAAAGATAGAAAAACACTTTGAAACCTGTTTACCCCGTTTTACAAAAATCCTACAAATATCCGCCTATTTGTTAATCGCATTGTCGAGTGAATAAGGCCCAATTACCCGTAGCAAAACATTAAACCATATTTAAGTGGGAAAAAAAGATTATCGTCTGTTAAATCTTATCTGTTTCATGCTACGTCGGTTTGACTAATGACAACCTTTTTAAGGGAATCGGGTAGTGAAACCATTATCCGTGACAAAATAGTTGTACTATTTCTGACTATAGAAAAACTCTAAATTAGCAATAAAAGAATAATGGACTTTTCCAATAATGTTTTTGTTATCGTTCTCTATTTATAAAAAAAAAAAATTTATGATAGGTCTTAATCAAAAATTTTTTAAATTGGTTATCTACGTAAACTGCTTTTCGCTGCAGAAATTACTGAATTAATTTTGCAACTATGTCATAAAAAATAAATGATAAATACACAAAATGGTAGATGCAAATTTCAGTATATATTTTGTTAAAATGGTATCTCATAGTCATATTAAAGAAAGTTTAACTTGTGAAATGTCTTTATTTAATATTTATTAAGATTTACTATGTATAAATCAAATTGGCACTTGCGTAAAATGTCATGTCTAGTACCCGTGCTTGTTTACCGATATGGGGGAGTTATGAACCGTGGATTGTTACTATATTTAAATAGGAAAGTCCAATTTTTGATACTATTATTAATTGACACGATTTCTATATTTGCACTATAAAAGTACAATATAATATATATATATATATGGGGGGGAAAAAAGCGTGTAGACTGCTACATGTAGTAGTTGTTACTGGGTTTGATAGCCTGTTTACAAAATAATAAAAAGTAGTAAATTTAAAAACACTGTAATATATACGAAGGATGGATACTTTCCTAAACATGTTTAAACTTTTTAAATATTAACAGGTTGCAACCTTTATACCAAGAGCTTTCAAATAGTTTTAAAATGGAATTCCACAAAATGATATTTTATTGGGAGGAGGGGGTATACTTAAAACCAATACTTACAGTTCCCAAATAGAACTAAATAATACATAACATAAATTTAATAATAAACTAGTTTGTAGTTACTTGTAAGTGTTAATTGAAAAAAATGATGACATCTGTACATGAGTTGTATAACTATCGATGGTAAACACTTGGCTGTTTTTCAAAACCTAAATTTCAGTTTTCAGTACCATAGCATGGCTAAGCTACCTAGTAACATGCCTGTTATTTAGTATGTGTCTCCTAAAGGGTTTAAAAAATAAACAGTTAAAAATGTTAAATCGGTTTTACCTAATATATCTCTCTCCCACGATAACGTTCCTCAAGAACGTTCTGAAAATTCCCTCCTAACCCGATTGCATCATTTACATAGAGTTATAAAAGGGAAAAAAAGGGTTATAAATTTCGTCTGAAGAGATGAGGTTAACTGGGGCACTTCCCCAGAATAGATCATCAAATCTACCCGTTCCTAGCAACCATATGAATGCTATCATGGTTTCCAAAAAGAAACATGTGGGCGCATTATTTCAAGTCCATTGTAGTAGTGGAACCAATATTTCCCCAGTTCTTTTAGCCCTTTTAGCGTTCACCCCATTTAAACCCTTGATTGAAAACCATATTTGAGCTCCTTTTGGCTAAGCTTGTGCCTATTGATTCATTCATTTGGGCTTCATTAGAAATGACTTTGGAAGAAGACTGCGAATTGATAATTTTGTCTACAAATGGCACTTATCAAAAGCTTTCAAAACATTTTTTTAACATACATGTCCTCTACAACTACACTTATTTATAAAGTATATTTCTTTTTCTTCTAAACAAACATTGCATTTTCTGCCCAAAGTTCTTCAAACATATTCCATTCTTTAAGTAAAAGCCTGTTTTAAAAAATTTTGAAAAAAAATTATAAATCTGAAATGGCGAATATAATAATGATGACAAAAGATAAATGTTGTTCTAGATTGCTCACATGTGTCAAATTTTCTTTTCTTTTTTTTAATTTTATGGTGTTCTAATAAATAACCTGTTCTAGGTAAAATTGCTAAACTGGGTAAAAAAACTGGATTTAACCATTTTTAAAACTGCCTTCATCTTGTTGAAACTAGAATCACTTGGCTTTAAGGAAAATTCATAGGCGTGAAAAAAGGTATTAAAAGTAAGGAAAATAACTGAGCCACGGCTAAAAACACTTTTTTAAGTGGAACTTGTTAATGCAGGTTAGAATATCTATTTTTTTTTAAACAAAACCCAACTTCTTTAAATTATGGCCCAACCTATAAGAGTAAATTTTGGATACAATAAAAGTATAACAGCGAAAAAAATGGACAATATTTAAATTATAACATAAACGACAACGTTTTTGAAAACGGAGAACTTAAAAAGAAAAATCAAATCTTTTGGCTAAAGTGGAGTGAAAACTTAACCTTAGGGGAGCAATTGACACGCTGGAACGACAATTGTGATAACTGAAGAGGTAAGTGTTTTTTTTTCTCCAATACATTTCTTTTCTTTTTACAAAGCTTAATCAGTTAAAAAACAACTTTTTATGCTTAATAAAAGTTTTTTTTTACTTATAGTATTTTTTTTCCATATGTAATCTTGTTATTTTAACAACATGTGGCAGTGAAATAATTTGAGCAATTATTTTAAAAGGGAATCACATTGAAGAAAGACGTTGAAGTCAACGAAACTGCTAAAACCCAACTCTACTGTTGCTATTCTACAATCAACACCAGTGCTGCTTTCAAAAAAGGGGAAAACTGGTAAAAAAAACACAACAATATTCCAGAATATAAAACCATACTGAAAAACTAAAAAAACAGTTTTAAAATTAATCAGAAGGGACTTTCATTTGAAATGTGCTGTTTGAAGGTTCTATTAAGGAGTTGTACTGTTTATTGAAAAAATACTTCTGTATGAACCTACGGACGTTTGACTTAAAAAAAGGGAAAACAAAATAATATTAAGACAATTACATATTGATTGGAAAAAAAAAGAAAAAAAAAACACAACTGGAATAACATCTTTTTTTGAAAACATGACACAAGCGCAACTTGACGAGAAACAAAATCGCTAGTAAATGATGATTTTGAGAACATAGTTTTTGATTGTAGTAAGAAAAAACATTACTTGCGTTTTAAATCAAAAGGTATCATTTAATATTAAAACGTGGGAGACAGAGTTCTGTTGTCAATTATTGAAAAGGGAAACCAAACGCGTTGTTTTACCAATAGAACTGTTCAATTTCCATATGCGATTCAAAAATTAGCATTTCTTACTTTTTAAATCTTTTTTAGAACAGAATAAAAAGTAAAAATGTTAAAACACATTTTGCATTGTTTGTGAAGTGAGTGAAAGCAAAAAGCGAGGAAAACGTTTGAAATAGGCCAAAAAAAACTTTTATTTCTAGTTTTCAGCTCTAAATATGCTGCATGGACTTCATATTCTTATTTCAATGTGAAACTTTCATGAGAAAGCAATGAATGTTTCAGATAGGTCGCTCTTACACGTGCTTGTTGTAAGAATTAAAATTTATTATGACGATAGGCTATCTACCTTTTTAAACAGGCCCAAACAATATCACCGCCCTAAAGAAGATTTAGCATATGCTGGATTATTTTACACGGGACAAAAGTGACTTGGTGAAATGTTTTATGTGTGGACTTGAATTAGGGCCAGGGGAAAACTGTACTGATACTGCGTTAAAAGAGCATAGAAAAGGGTTTCACGTGACTGTGTTTATTTAAAAAAATGTTTGGGAAACAATCTTCTTCAACTAAGGACCTGTTTGATGAAACATCTTTTTCAATACTATTGGGTGTAACAGTCATCTCAAGGCTTTTTTTTTTAATCAACGAAATCTACGTAAACTAGATAAAGTTGAGAAATTTAAAAAAAAGAAGTAAAATCATGGAAAGGAATGGTGTGATTTACTGGACTCTTTTTAACGTACTTTATGCACAGGAATTTTTAAAAATGCGTCCACGTAATTTAAAAAGAAAATGTTTGGATGTCAAGAGGGACTGTTGTCACAAAGGAATCACTCTGCCTATCAAAAAGGAAACAGGTTGTTGGACTTATATTTTGATGAATACAAAATTTTAATTGACAGGAGGACCTCATTTATCGTTGGTATCGCATGTGATATTTTGGACGTTTCAAAAACTCATAGCAATGTATCAATTGAAACTTAAATGTAAAGACTGGCGTGCAGTTGAACTAAGGACTCCTTCTTTTAAACGTAAAATGATGGTATGACAAGTGATATCCCCAATTTTAGAAATAATTTTAGGTAAAGGATACTACCAAAAAAGTTTTTTCATATTTTTTGGGAGTTTTTTTCATGGGCTCATTTATGAGGCCTATATTGTTTTGTATATGTTATTCATAGGCTCATTTATAGGACCTACAATCTTTTATATATGTTATTCATAGACCTGTATTGTACTATTTAGATCTTTTTTTATTATAACAAGACTGTTTAATATATCATATGTATCATTAACAACGTGTATGTGGGAAAAAAAAGGAATGTGACAAATTGTGTGTATCTTCATATCTATATGGAATATTAAAAAAATTTTAAAAAGGTTTTTTTTTTGGTTACTTTTCTATTTTATAAAACGTAGTTTATATCTTAGGTTTTCATTTGCTAATGATTTAGTTAAACTGATGATGAGTATGGAAGCTTAAAAAATTTGAAACCCCTTCAACGTGTCTTTTTGTGGGCCCCTCTGGAGCTGGCAAAATTTCCTTCGTTTTTGAAATTTTTAAAAATGCAATGGAGTTTTTAAAGAACCCCCAGTGATAATTTATTATGCTATGGCGTTTACCAGCCTATTATGACAAATGAAAGAAGCTATTTCAAATATAGAATTTTATGAAGGTTTGCCCACAATTGAAATGCTTCAAACCTGGTCAGTTTTTCACCCAAGTCAAAAAAAAATTTGCTTTTATAGTGATCTTCTAAGCAAAGGAGTTAAAAGTGTGGAGGTTGTTGACATATTTTGTCATATAGTCACCATCTAGGATATCCTGTTGGTTTTTTTTGTCAAAACTATAAAATTTTGGTACAAAGGAATTTCGTAAATAAGCCTAAACACACACTTTTCATTCTGTTAAAAACCAAAGGGATGAATTACAAATACAAACATTAGCTCGTCAGTTTGGCAGGCCCCAGTAAAATGAGTGCCTATAGAAAAGCATGCCCCTAAAAAAATGGATATCTTGTCATTGATATCAGTCCCATTCTGATGTGGAATATAAACTGCGTAAAACACATCTTTCCCCATCAGTTAATGTTAATATATCTTCCCGAAGGCAGACATGAATGTGATTAAAAAAAGCACGGAGATTTTTTGAAATTTCTACTATCATCAACGCATAAGCAGCGCATGGTTGTATTAACCACGATAGAGCCCTCTCGATTAAGGCAATTGTTCAAATTGTGTAAAATGTGATGAGGGGTAATAGACTATATCACCAAGTATCATAAAAAGCTAGAGAAGCATAAGACGATCATTCGTCGATTTGTACGAAAAGGAGTAACACTCGAGCAAAAAAAGCGTTTTTTGAAAAAAACACTTTGATTTTTTAAAACGTTTCATTGAAGTTATCAAAAACGAATTATAAATAAGGTGTATAATAAATGCCAAAGAATTTTTGCTGATACCTAAAGTGAAGTATAGTCACTACTCAAGCAAATAAAAGAGAAAACACAGGATGATCAAACAGGTGGTGAAAGGCAGTTGGATGAAGTATCAGATCTAAAAAGTCCAGAAACAAGCAAGGAAATACCCCCAAAATGGAAGAAGATTTACCTACTTCTACAAAGGAAGGGGATAAAACTAAGGACGCTGTAAAAATAGTAGAAAAAAAGTTATTCGGGGAGAACCTCTATCAAAAATGCCTTTCAACGATGAAATTAAAAGGAAAAATTAAATCGTACAAATCTAGAAAGCTGAAGTGGATAAATTAAATCGTTTAAAAAAAATGTAAGCAAGTTTTGATACATTTTTTTTTGGGTAAAATTAAAACGGGTTTTTAAAATACTGTAGCGGGGGTCCAAGTAAAGTGTGTGATTGAGTGAGCTGTATTTATTTTTATACATAACACTTTTATATTTTTTTTTAAAAATCAATAAATGAAAATAATGCACATTATGTTTCTCATTTCCTTTCCTAGATTAAACCAAGGGGAAGCAATGAAAAGACAAAAACGGGACAGGCGATAAATGATAGTGAGTTGATTTTGAAAGCCAGAAAGCAAAAAGAAAATACGCTCCAGCAATACTGATAAGTGGAAATTGTACAAGTGATATAAAAATGAAAAAAAAAACTGTTTCATTTTGTAAGTTTGTAATAAACGTTTCACATTACTCAAAAATTTATGCAGACTTGAAATTTCACACAGATCTGTGGTAAAGTGTGAGCAATGTGGGGGGCTCATTTTCAAGACAAGATAGTCTAAAAACGTCACAAGCGCACACATCATAATGAGAAACAGACGAGATAATAATAAGGGAACAGACGTGAAATGTAACTTTGTGATAAAGTGTTTAACAAATTTTAAAAATTTAAAACGACATATGCGCACTGTGCATAAACAAGATTAAAATAAAGGTCAAAAACAATTGTTTACTTGTAGATACTGTGAGAGTGAATTTGGGAGTATTCTGCATTGTTTTCTCATGTCATGGAAAATCATCCACTCAATCAAAGTGGGGGTAGAGATAGGGGAATAGAAAAGTCTTTAATAGATACTGCTTCACCCCAGTCCCGAAAGCAAATCAGCTGCGAGAATCAAAATAAAAATCAGTCTGAAAATGCATCACCCCAGTCTGAAAGCAAATCAACTGCTGAGACTCAAAATACAAATCAGTCTGAAAATGATGAAAACATAGAACTGTCTAATGAAAACAAAGATAATCAAGACTCATTAAATACAGACAATGAGGGGAGATGAGAGTGCTTTACAAAATTCAGTGCAAAATAGAATTATCCTTCCCAGGAGCGGGGTGGTGAAAGATTTTGATTTGTTAACATTTTTTGCAAATGTGAGGTCCCGAATTCTCACCTACCTTCAGTCTAGAATACGAAGTATGGGAGGCATTAAATGGAACTTATGCGTTCAGGTTGAAATGGAACGAACTGATAAGGGGGAGATAGCAGTGTGGGGCACCCCCTTTTTCAGAAGTAGACTTATATGTCACTGACTTTGGATGGTTTAAACGAACATGATTTAAATAACATTTCAGAAAATGTATGCCCGCTTGGAGAATTATGCGAGATGGCTCTGGCTGGGGTTTTTCAGAAAGTGCAAAACTTGAGATTCACACCATCAAGTATCGACCGTATCAGGCTCAAGTTTACTACCTTTACCTAGGACGTTGCTTTACAACTCAAGTTTGCTTAATATTGAAAATGAGGGGAGAAGTGTTTCCTGTGGTGCATTTTAGCTTCTTTACATCCCTCAGAAAGGAATGCTGTAAAAGTTGAAACTTTTTTGTCCCTTTACAAAGAACTGAACATGAGTGGTATACAGTATCCATATCTTTAGCACAAATCGATAGATTTGAAAAAAAAAACGAACATATTTTTAGTAAACGTATTCACTTTTGAAGAAAATGAATTGTTCCATTGAAAATCACATCAAATCCACGTAGATTTCTCATGTGAATTTGCTATGGATCAAATATGGTCAAGTCTCTCATTAAAGTTCTCATAAGAGACTTAAATACTTTTCTTTTTAGAAGCAAGTCACATAACCAAAGAATGTTTTTCTGCCCATACTGTTGCATGGTTTTGTACGTAATGAGTTTCTGCAAAAGCATAAACACATACTGTATACAAATGAAGCCAAAAGGTGGAACTACCCGCAGTCGGTGACAGTGCTATACTGGAAAATTTTAAAACTTTGAAAAAGAAATTAAAGTTTCATTCACGATTTATGCAGATTTTGAAAATTTAAATAGCGGGTTTTCAAATGGGCTTCCAGAACTACACACTCGAGCACCACGTCTACCACAAAAATTGAAGTTTGCGGTTTTTGCGTACAAGGTAGTTTGTGCGGACAATAGATATACTAAACCAACGGTGGGTTTTAGGGGGAGTGATGCTCACAAAATTTATTACAAGCTTGCTGCGAGGGGCAAAAAGAATTGAAAAATTCCTCTAATATAGAACCAATGATCATTACGAGTGACGATTTGAGGAAATATGTCGCGCTTCGCAGTGTTGTTTATGTCAAAGGACTTCATCCCTATGAAAAGTGCCTCCACTTAGTAAGACATCATGATCATTTAACGGGAGACTTTATTGGAATGGCTCACAACCAATGCAATTTTTAAATGCAAGCAGGCGAAACATACGTGCGTCATTTTTCACAACTTGAAGAAGTTGATGCGCACATCATTGTCAAAGTATTGGTGAGTTTAAGGGGGAAAAAAAACTAAATGTATTGCTCAAAGTTTCAGAAAACTATGTGAGTTTTTCCCCAGGTAACTTGAGATTCATTTACAGCTTACAGTTTCTACCCTCTTTATTGCAAAGTTTGGTGGAAATTTAAGTGTGATGGACAGGATGCCTTTGAACACCTTATTTAGGGAAATTTCCCCAAAAACTGATGATGTCAAGTTGCCCATTTCGAAAGGGGGGTATCCGTATGATTATATGGATCGTGAAAGTAAATTTGATGAACATTGTTTACCACCAGCAGAAGCATTTATAACGCTTTAACCAAACAACATATATCTGAGCAGGATTACAAGCACGCCTGTGATGTGTTTGCCCATTTTGAAATGACAAGCATGGGGTCTTATCACGACCTTTACTTGAAATGTGATGTAATACTTCTGTGTTGCGTATTTGAAACGTTTAGAAGTATGTGTATGGAGCAATATGGTTTTTGGGTCCATGCCATTTTTATACCAGTCCCGGGTTAAGTTTTGGGGTAGTTGTTTGAAGATGACGGGTGTGCAACTAGAGCTGATGACGGACATAGATCAAGTGCTATTCATTGAAAAGGGCATACGAGGGGGAATATCACAAATTTCGAATAGATATAAACAAGCAAATTTAAACCACTTCTCTCAGATTATGATAGTGAAAAGAAATTTTTCACTATTTTTATATTTAGATATGTGCAATTTGTATGGATTTGCCATGCAACAACCACTTCCACATCAGATTTTCAATTTTTAAAAAAAACGGAAATAAATCAATTAGACATTAGGAATATTCCAGCGGATGGGGAGAAAGGTTACATATTGAAGTCAATTTGAGGTATCCCCGAACTTCATGACAAACACAACGACTTCCACTAGCACCGGAAAGAAAAGCATCTCAGATGATTTTGCTTTCCCCCTATGCACAAAAACTTATGGAAAAAACTGCATAACAAGACAGAAAATGAAGCATTAACCCCCGAGAGTTAAAGTGAAAAAAATGATTACATCGTTAGAAGATAAAGAGAAGTTTCGTGGTACACTACAGAAATCTTCAGCTTTACCTAGAGCGGGGTTGGAGATAATGGAAATTCATAGAGTACTTGAATTTACGCAATCTGCTGGATGAGACCATACATTGACTTCAACACTGCACAAAGAAAGAAAACTAGTCTGCCTTTGCCAAGAACTTCTACAACTCATGAATAACAGCTATTTTGGGAAGGTTTGTATATTTATTCGTCTTTTCATTTCTTCGAAAAAAAAATAATTTAAGTGTTTAACTAGAAAGATTAAAACAAGAGGGATTAGTGCAATGTTTTTACCTCAGTAATTTAAAGTTTTGTAGCAACATGTAACATTGTGTTTATATTTAGATATTCAAAGAGCGGGGGATAGATATAAAACAGACTTTCGCTAATCAATATTATTTTTTTATCACACTTAATTATAACTATCGAGCTTCTTATTTATCTTTTTCTCCCACTATTTAACAGACGATGGAAAATGTCAGAAAACATAAAACATTGAGCTCGTGCATAATGAAAGGGCGTCTTTTGAAACTGAGTTCAAAATCAACCTATAAAACTACAACAATATTCAACGAAGACCTTACAGCCGTTGAACTTTATAGAGTGAGGTGTTAATGAATAAACCAATCTAAGTGGCATGTGTTATTAGGTAAATAGTTTTTGATATTTTATCGTCTTGAAAATTTCATAATCTAGACACGATTTGGCTCACTTTTCCCCCGTTTAAATAACGTTTTACATTTATGTATCATTTTTTTTTTCTATTGGGAGACTTGAGTAAATGGGGCCCTGTATGACTTCTATTACAACAAATTGAAAAACATTTTGGTGAGCAGATGACCATGGTCTCACTGACACTGATTCTATTTTGGGTTTTTCGTGGAATCATTTGACGTTTTTCCAGTATATGAAAGAAAAATTCACTTGTTTGATTCGTCGGACTACCCACAAAATCATTTCCTATATAGTGAGGAGAATAAGAAAAAAATGGGGAGTATGAAGGATGAAATGTCTGGAATTCCCATCTCTGCTTTTGTTGGTCTCAGAAGTAAGTGTACAGTTTTAAGTGGATAATAACAAAGAAGAGAAAAGGGCAAAGGAATTGCAAAAGGGCCCCTTTGAAAAGAGACCTTTAGATTCACAAACTATAAAAATATCTTGTTTTCAGAGGTCAGAATGTTGTAACAATAACGGGCAATTAGAAATGACAATCAGAGTTGTACTGTAATGAAAAAGAAAAAAATTGGACTGTCCTCGTTTGATGACAAAAGGTATCTGCTTAAGCTACAGACAGTCTTGCTTATGGTCATTATTCTTTGAGACAGTCACAGGTAGAGGAAGAAAGGGCAAGAACTCCTTTAATATTACCAGAAAAAGGGAAATTTAATTTTTAGACAATTTTAAGGTCACACCTTTGACATACAAATTGGAAAAATTTGACAAGTACTCCCACATTGCTTGAAGACGAGAGATCTTTTTTTAGCAGATTTGTAGTGTCACACCCGTGACATTTAAATAAAATATCAAAACTGAATGTATGCTAATACAAAATTTTGTTTTTTGTAAAAGAATAGGGTTACACTTTATTCTATATTAAAAGGGTAGAAAATGAATAGTCTTTTTCTTGTTTTCTTTTCCACAGCTTATGTAAATATGGGATTTAAATAAACAATAAATTAACAAAAAAACCCTTTAAAATTATATAGTTTTTTTAGAGGTTTACACACTTGATTATACACACAAAATTAAATTTTTTGAACAATCTGAATATATGCGTGACATATGATTATATACAAAATAATCATTAAGAGAAAAATTAGTATGGCTAAAAAGTTGAGTATATTTGTTATGACATGCATTGAATTTATACGAAGATAAAATAAACAAATATAGTCCACAAACATTGGAATAATTGCTTTGTTTTGCATGGCATTGTATCTTATACTCGATGCATTGTCCTTTATCCACTTATCAAAATAAGAAGAATTGTAGACTGGACTTTACCATAAGAATCAAAAAATTCCCCTTGTCTATTTATGTCTATATAAAAGCAGACAATGTGTCCCTTCTCTGCTATGTATATCATAATTTGCTATAAACGCAGTTGGTAATGTAGAAAGCCTACAGGTAATTGATCAGCGGGATATACACCTATGTACATTTAAAACTTAGAACAGGATCACAAACTATACAACACTGAAGCTCTGATGTATCCATTGCTTTTTTTAAAAAGTTTATTCCAATTCAATTCTCTCGAAGAGTCCACTTGAAAAAAGGAAGAATTTCGCTTAAGACCACACAGCTGATAGTGTCCTGGAAATATAAATGAAAACAATATCTATTTTAAAACAAAAATAAATATTCCTTTTTTAACAAATATAAGACAGGGGAATATCTTTATAAAAACATAAAATGTTTAAGTATTACACTTAGTAACTTTTTAAAAACCAGCTATTTTTCAAAGTGGATAAATAATGTTTTTGATAATTTTTCTCACCCGAAAGGGGGCTAGCAAATTGAACATCCAAATTTCACAGTACCAGTCTTTGCTAGTGTCAAATACTCCCGTGATGAGAGAAGTTTGGTTCCAACTGAAAAACGAATAGTGTTACACCAGAGCTAAATTCTTCTCTTTTCAACATATTTTCCCTCATCCTCTCTCCCTTTCCCCGTAGGGTGTAAATGCGTTTACTAGGCCCGCACATCCGTCACGCCAGTGGGTTTAGTTGAAATCAAGTTTTTAGAGGAGCTCCATTAACTGGTAAACCGTCACAGTATGACATATGTTCGAATGTTACAGTTTAGAAAGTTTAAAGGATTCTGTTTATAGTCACCAGACGAGCTTTTGAATTTACAAAGCCTACAACGACCTTATTAGGTCTTTGACCGGGAACATTGTTCTCATAGTTGAAACAGAGCTTCCGCTAGGTATGCTTTGAGTACGACATTCTACTCTGTTGAATGGGTATTTTGCATTCTGTGTTTTTAGAATTTCTGCATGACCGTAAATGACAGCAGGATTCACGCGTAAATTTCTTGGCTAAAATATAAATGTCCTCTAATCTCTATTTTGAAGGCTGGTGATTTCTTCATCACTAATTTAAAAAAAACTCTGGTGAACTTCTGTAGAACTTTAATTTGACGTCCACTTGATTTTAAAAAATAGCGTGACATGGAAAAAAATATCGTGAATATTGGCCCTTGAAGATCCAATACTTTCGAAGTGGGGTATACGTTTAGCCCTTTCAAAAAGACCCCTTTTTTTGCCCCGCCAGGATTTGTGACACCATAGGTTCCAGCAGTGTCCCTGAAAAAGTTGAGACTGAAGCTGGGACTTGGCATCTTGTCCAAAAAATTCAGAAACGTTTGAATGTAGGCCCTATAGGGATTGTAGTTTGATGTTATTGTGGCCTTATTCTGTAAGGTGACTTCAGTGGATGAAACAGGGCCTGGAAAATAAATTCACAGGTCCTACTTTTCAGCCACTAAGGCAGCATTTGCAGTCGTTTTTACTCTTAACTTTACATGCAGCTGTGTGCCTTTCATGTCTAAATAGTCCATAGGGGTTTGTCCACTTTTTCTAAACTCAATAGGACTTATGCCGTCTGATACTTGAGAGATGGGTCGAATTTCTTCATAGTAGATATCTGTGACACCAGTCTGTGTACTGGGGAAATCAAACAAACCAGTTCTGACACAAGTCCCTCGTGAAAACTTTCAGGATTAAACACTGCCATTATTCTTTTGTATTTTTTTTACTGCTGTTTTTATCAATTTTAATTTCCAAAGATGTCCTTCTTTGATAGTTGAGTTTTTAATCTTCGGTTTGTTTTGTGCTTTTTATTCTTTTTTGTTGTAGATTTCCTACCACTCTTTTTTGTCTTTTTTTCTTTTTATTTGTCCTCTGTTTCCACTTTTTAGCACCCCCCGTTTGTAGTCTGCCAATCTTTTTTATTTTCTTTGCAGTCCTTCGCTGTCGACGGTTTTTTGTTTCTGAATCATATCTACTACAGCAGATGGTTTTTATTCTCTCTCTCTTTGTTCACTTTTGGCTTGCTGTACAGTTTGTTCTGAGGGTGATACTACTTTTATAGGCAATTGAGTAGTACTTTGTTTCCCACTTGAAGACTCCACTGATATTTACTCGAGCTCGTCTGGCGCCTCCTGATTGGTTAACTGATTTAGCCCTTACTCACTTTATCAAAAAATGAGACCAACTTTTGTGGATTTGGTACATATAGTTTAGAAGGATTCCCTAATCACTGAAGAAAGGGTACTGTTTTTAAAAAGAAGTGTCATATACAAAGGTGAAATCAAATCTGATGGAGTTTTATCACTCGCCAGTTTTATATTCACTTCGATCTCTTTGAAGTCCTTCTTTTTAATAGGAAGTAGAATGGTGAATCAATCTGATATTGCCATAACGATTTTTTTGTCTTTTCAAGTCGTCTCAAAAAAAGGAAGTCTATGTCCATTGGGACTACACTTTCAGCACATATATTATATAAATGTAAAGGGCCTATCTCTATAACTCTCTTCGATTTAGAGTTTTGACTCGCTTGAAATTCCACGAGTGCTACTTTCCACATCCCTGCAAGGACATTCTAGCTGGTAAAACAATCTTAAATTTATACACTTCATTATCTGGAAAGTAGTCGTTACTTTTTATCACTTTTAATATAAACATAACGATCATTGTGTTTAAAGCCGAGGTTCCTGCGGTATCTTTTACTTCATCCGCCAGATCCAACATTAAATGTCTTGAAAGCCCTCCCACTGCACGAAAAAAATAAAGCTTCTTGTTTTTTCTTTTTTCGTTTTATTTTTTTCAATAAACCATAGACTGTCAATGTCTTTGTTACTTTTGTTAATTCGGAGTGAAAAATTACCCTTGATTGATTCATCATTCAAGTCCTTCAACTTATACATAGGGAATGCCCTGCAGTAGAAATTTCTTACTTAGTTTGAAGACTTCCGCAGTATACTGTTCTTGATAGGCCTGCGAAATGGTGCTTAGCAAAAGATAACGCACTAGATCACCTGTTTTAAATATGTATACTGGGTTCGCCTTTTTATGAACACCAGATTTTTTCAAGTACATGTAAGCCCACAATCAGCTTCATTTTCTTTATTGACTTGATTGGGCGTTAAATTTTTAAGCTCCTATGAGGCGTGTCATTATAGCTGGCTATTATTTTATTCAGATCACTTAATAGGATAGGAACGTCTTTGTCTCATCATTCTGTACAGCCGGGTTTTTAAAGCTTCTCTGACTGCGTTCAACGAAGTTAGCTTTTTGGTGAATTTTGCGTAGTAAAAAAATATATCTTCCCCTTTCATGAGCTTTTTTAAAACCATTGATTTACAAATTCAGACCCCTTTGTCTGAACGATTTTAATGGTTTCACATCCTTAAGAATTTCTTTCATCGCTTTTGTCACTGACTTCGCAGTTTTATCTTTTAAAGGTTTTAAAACCCCTAGCTTTCTGGAAAACACATCAATACAGAATAGTAGAAAGCGCACGCCATCATTTTCTTTAGACAAATTCCATGCTAAGCAGATCTATATCCCCCCATTTCATTTATATGACTCACACGAACTTGAGCCCCCTTGAATTTGATGAGGAACTTGTTTTTGAAGGGAGTAAGAGTCCTGCTTAAACCCAACATCTTTAATAAACTGAAGACTGAATTCGCCCGGATAATCATTTCAGTGCATAAAACAATTAGCTACACCACTGTAAGATGCTGGTTTTTGGCGTTGTAATAGTATTTTCTTCAATAGCTCCTCTTTTTCAGACGTATTCATGCTGACTGATTTCATGAATGAATGTAAGACTACACACACTGTCCTATTTAAGGACATACTCCAGAAGATAAAGTATGACTCCATAGCTTGTGCTGGTCAAGGTAATATCCCAGAGCAAAAGGTGCCCGCTCTAGACATCATTCAGTGCTCATATATCACCCGAGTTCGAGTCCCATCAAAGGTGAAATTCAACTTGAGTAAACCCTCCACCCCCCAGGTTAATATATCTATAAGGAAAGGGAAACAACCCATTGCTCATAGTACGAAAATATCCTATGTAGTAGTCCCCCATTATGATAGTCTGCTAACGTTCTACATTTTAACTTCAATTGTGGAGGGTGGCTCTTGTGGATCTGGCTCTAAAATTGTGGATCCGGCTCCAGAATTGTGGATTCTGCTCCCACCACTTTTATACTAATAGCCTGCGCATCCGCGCAGTCTGGTCAGGATCCATGCTGTTCGCTTTCAAAGACTATTGTAATTAGAGAAGCCATTAGCGAACAGCATGGATCCTGACCAGACTGCGTGGATGTGCAGGCTAGTCTGGATCCATGCTGGTCGCAAAGCCAATATGTTGGTTTTCTCATGGCGCAGCTCAAATATATGTAGGGAAATGTTATGGCGGCTCATAATTATTTTCCAGGAAAAGAGAATAAATAATAACTAAACCAAACTAGTTTCATTGGCAGGAAAGAAGAAAATTTAATTAACAATTGCACATGTACATACAAAGCACAGACGGATGTTTGAGTGCAGGCACACTTGCTGATTATTAGATTTTTGGGGGTATTTTAATTGCTAAAAAATGTCTTTAGAGAAGGCTGAAAAGTCGCATGCAGTAAACTCGAAGCCATATATCCTATGACAATATTTGCTTTCTATAATTTCTAAGATCAACTGGATATTTTAAAGTAAAATGGTGTTTCAGCTAAATTATGGGAGGTCATAGACATTCAATACATGCACCATAAAAAAGAAAATGTGGAAACCTCACAAGTTGCCCAACAAGACAAATATGAAAATGTTACAGGCTCGATTTGATCAGGCTTGGTCTTGAACGGTTATGGAAATGAATGTCCTCACTCTCTAACACCTGATGTTTCTATGGAAAAAAACAAAACACACAAAAATGTTCTTTAGCTGATTGTATCTAACAGAAAAGGACAATGCCAGTACTTAAATTGCTCTCGGGTGAAACGTTTATAGATATGCATTTAAGTCTGTGTATGTGACAAGAAGGTTGTCATTATCTACTTGACAGTGGATCATCAATTGCCAGCATTTCATATTCATTTTTATGTAGAACTATCTTGAATGGCATGCATAGGTATGAAGTGATAGGTCGGCGCATAAGGGCAACAACTGTTTCTACACTAAGAAAATTATTGTTTTCATCTACTTCCCTTGCCTCTTATACCGGAATTAACTGTAATTAGACTCATGGTTCACGTCTGTTCTTAACTTGGGATTTTGTTTTTGTTAAAATAACTACACCATGTTGATACGATGCTTCTCTTAATTTTAGCTTTAATATCTAATATCAGTTACTGTACAGAAATGTAAAATTCTATCGTTTTACAACGCTCTTCATTACAACTTTGCCATATTGAATATAAATGGCTGTTTTAAAAAAATGCATTGTAGTTCTAGAAAGGGAGATGGAAAAAAATAATGAAACAAAACAGTTATCTCAACAGACTATATAGCCTGACAAGGCATCTACAGCTGTGAGACATCCCCTAAAAACAGCGGCTCGGTAATGATAGGTCTGTATCAACTAAGCTTACTTAAACAAACGTGACAAAATAAGGCTGATCACAATGTTCGTTTGGCAAGTTGATTCGCTTCATTATCAAGATCCAACTTGATTTAAACACTTAGGCATACTTTTCATGGTCAAAATCATTTTTTTCATACCACAACTTACAGTTTTCAGCTGTCTGATCGAAAGAAAAACATGTGATGATGCAAAAATCATAATCACAATGGCCATTTCTGTTCATCACAGAATTGCTAAACTGTACAGTGTACAGCTATTTCGACTACGTGATACAAATGCTTAAAACAAATATTGCTAAAACTATTTTGCGTAATAACTTTCATTGTAAAACCTATCAGGAGATATCAACCCTTCGCTTGTTTTATCCTACATGTTAAATAGGTTTTGAAAGATGATGGGGACGCTTAACATAGATCCAATCTGACATGGCGTAAAGTCAATCCTCTGATAGGACGGATTTGTCTAATTTCAAAAACGTTTTCCAAATATTTTCAACAGTCTTTTTGACATCTTATTCATTTGAGAAATCCTGATAAAATTGTATTGTATGTGTTGGAAACATGAAATTATATTAGTATTGTATTTAGTTAGCTTTTAATTTAAATCCTAATATTTCAAACAGAAATGTTGACAAGTAGTCAAAGGCAAGCTGTAGGACAAATAAATGTTGTAAGATTTCACCAACAGTATACAATATTGCAAAACTCAAAATTAAAAACTTGCTTGAAAAAGATCCCAACAAAAATGTGAAAAATAATGCACAAGAGGAATAGAAATAATTCCTGCTTTAAGTGTGCAAAATGACAAGGGATTCGGTACTTTTAAAGTTATTTTCCTTGCCAGTAGGTGAAAACACTAACGACAATTTTCATATTTTACGTTAGACTACTGTTATTAACTTGACCTAAATACGTAATTTCTGTACGTAGCCTTACAAGTCAAAGTCGAAGGAGCAACGGGGATCGCCACATCCAACTTTGAAAGTGGGGGCAAACATATGCTTAGGTTCTCAATATTGTGCTTCAAAACTTTTTTCACAAAAACAGTACATATAGATAAGACGTCTATTTAGATAAAGTTATTAGTGTTTTTGTTATACAATGTGTATACATTAAGGTAGATTGAAGTAGTTCATTGGAAACTTATATTTTAGGTTGTTTGAATAGTTTTTTCTCACCTGTCCGTGTCCCCCAAATTTGAAATCGCTCCTATGTTACTTTAGGTTTAGTGATTGACTTCAAAATACTTGCTTTTCGTCGTTGTTGGTTCAAAACCGCCTTTGAGGGGCTGAATTATTTCATCATAGAGAGTCATTTTGAAGGTCGTCTGTTCTATCAACAAACCCGCATATACCTTAAATGATGTTCGGAGATGCACCCCGGGTCTTTCTCAAACTACTAGAAAAAAGCTAAGCAGAGGAGATGACAGACAAAATATTTGTCTGCCAGCATTTCTTTAGACATTTCGGTATAGACAAAGTGACCTAAGGTAATTTTCAGTTTTGTTAAAAGACTAAAACATCAACAATTAAAATACTTTATGAATTCACGTGCCTCTATGTTGGCCGCCATTTTGGATTTTTTATAACTGACTAAAAGAACCCTGCTATCATATTTTTACTATATATGAAACTGCTTAAATAGATTAAATTCATTTGTGACTTATGATATGCAGGGTTCTCGTAAAGTAAACAATAACCCGAGTAAAACGTACTATGTGGTTGTTTATTTCTTTTACTTTGTTTATATATTCGGATGCTCTTGTCTGTAATACAAGTTACAATACCTACACTGTTATACAACACCACTTTAAGTGCATTGCTTTTAGAGGGCTGTGTTCTTTGTATGTCGCTATTGCTTTTAGATAGTTTTCTACTTTTGACTCATGCAATAATTTGTTTTAACACGCACTATTTTCAATAGTCCCAACAACGAAATGTGCGTGTATAGACCTAATACAGAAATTTAACGTCAATTTTGTCTGAAAGATTTGCTAAGCAACATACACCAGTCAGGACATATATATGCTTGGGAATACCATATTTATGTACAACTCAGATTTTTTGCAGTTACTAGAATATTTTTCCTCGGTAACTTGAGTAATGTAGGATGGGTATAGTTCGTATGGTAATGCTCATATGGTTTTCATAAAAGAGCTGCGTTGTCCAAAATTATTCAGAATTGCATGACAATTGCATATAAGAAGTTTTACATTTATTTAGCTTACGCGAAATCTCTATGGCAACAAATTGTAAAAATCCATTACAAGACAAAAGTACTTCATTCATTTCTAACTGGTAGACTTTGTCAGTTATCGTAAATTCTTACGTAAATAATCAACTGAGTACATTGCGTAAATGAGTTATACAGGAAGTCCTGACCTAATGCTACTTAAATATAGGACAAAATGTGGATCCGGAATATGGAAACGCAAAACTTGCTGACAGTAATTTGAAACTATTATGTAAATGATGAAACTAGAAGCAATACTTTCTAAAGATTAGATATAATAATGAAATGTTTTTATATGAAATAATTCCTAATAATAAGCAATATCAGCCTAGAGTTTCAGATCGGATAAAATGATTGGGAAATATCGCATCGCAAAAATAGACCTATGAAAAGCATTTTATAGATCATTTGATAGAGCAAGGTAAATTTTTCAGCTGTGATAAGTTTCATTAAAATCTAAATTGAAGAGTTTTTGTATACTTAAAATATCATCAAAATCGTGATTTCTAAATATACGTCTATAATAGCATAAATCCTTGGAAGGATTGATTACAACAAACACTGCCTGGGCCATACACCGCAAAGCAGGCCAACACTAAATAACAACTATATCGGAACGATATAGCTGACGTTGTTCCTCAAATACCCAACAGTAAGATTCATTTTTATTATAAGAAAGCTAAATAAAGTTGGGGGAAGTTATTGGGGTACAAAGAAGGATATGTAAAAAAAGGGCATAAAAAGAGAGAGAACAGTATCACCACAAACATATACAAGACATTATGCATAACATTTAAAACGGTACCATACATAATGTTCAAGAAGAAAACTGAAAATAGAGACACCGCCTTGGAACGGTCTGTAGTCTGTGAAGTAAGTATGTGGTGTATGCCAACCTCACTTTTACGATCAATATTTTCCTCTTTTAAGACAAGACACACAAATATGGCCAGTCCGATATATCAGTAAACAAGCTCAAGGTTCGATGTTTTTCTTCATTTTGTTTTATTTTCTTAGTGAACCATAACGTCTGATGATCAAGGTCACATGATAAAAAATAATTTTGCCGAGACTCGGTAACGTTTTTGTGAGCAAAGTATCACGGGGTTAGGACAAGTTCTATGCTTTTGCCGAAGCTCGTCCAAAATCATTTCTTTGTGCGACAGACATCCCTATACGTAATCATGTAGCTTTGGAAATATTGGTTTTTAAATCAAAATCTACTTTGTTGAACAGATTTGATACAAAAGTGCAAAACTATATTAAACTCAGTTGCGTCAACTATGCTTCCAAAGGATCTTTTCACAGATTTTGGTAGAAATTATAGGACTACACAATATAGAAGGACTGCTTGAGAATTTTCGTTTCTAATTCAGAGAGAATGGAAGATTAGATTAGAAATATCAAAATATTTATTCATGTTTTACTGGTTGTTATTTGAACTATTCATAACATAAGAGCAAGACCTAAAATAGTTCAAGATGCATCTGGTTGTGGATGTCGGCATTGTGCCCAACTTTATCAAAGTCGGCCCGCAGTGTTGTCTATAGGCCAGTTAAGTAAGTTTACCTTGTAAAGACTTTACATTTATAATCGGTCACCTATGATTTTCAAATATTTCGTTAAGACTACGCTGGAAATAAAACAGTAAAGTATACCACACATGGTTGATTTAAACCATTTTAATGGAAAATTTCCCTCACGAATAAATAGCAAATGGGAACAAAAGTGATGGAGAAAATTTCAGTCGTGTAATTTAAACATTAACCAAGTTATCGCAGTTGAGTGTTATCCACTTAAGGTAGAAATTCGGCTGATTTACAGTTAGAAACTATAGACTTACAACCATTTAACAACAAAGGGTCATAAAATAAATATGTCGGTGCGGCATTATCTTTGGTCATGTCGTCTGTCCGTCCGTCTGTACGTTCTTCTACCTGTCTCTCTTGTCAGAAAATCGTTTCTGCTCTGTATCTTTCCCCACGCTGAGTTGTAGATTATGCGACGACATGCAGAATGAAACTTTCAGTGATGATATGGACTATTTCCTGTCCGTTCTGTATCATTTTACCATCTGGAAGGATCTATAAACATTTTAATTTAGCGCTTTTGAATGTGAGGAAGACATCCAGCTGGCTTACAGAAGATCGATGTTTTTTACCAAGGTACCCGTTCTCTCATGCCTTACATGACGCTCGAAATATTCCCCGACCGACTCCTCTGCAAGAGCCGAAAAGGCGCCACATGACCTATAATTGAAACACACGATGATTCTATTTTATGGAACACATAAAAAGTTTCTACGTGACTTAGAATTTACAACAATTTTAATACATGTTAGGAATTTGAAGCCTACCGCAGTTTGCATACAGACATATTGTCTGACCACCGCTCGCATGAAATTGACAATGGTGAAAACAATTACATATTGTATGATAAATAATAAGTACCACTTAACATTTCTTTGATTTGCCCGAAATAACTGCTGGGTATACCGTATTTAAAGCAACATGTAATTACACAATAGTGTGGTTAGCAGTTTAGTTTGATGATATTCTGTAGTCTTGTTGTAACTGGCGCCGAGGGCCTGTATTAGTAAATAACTACATTAATTAAACTAGCGGAAAGTGTATAATCTAAAAGCTTTGCATTCTATGCAGAATGCTGCCTATATTTTTTTAAACAATATGCGACTTATTATCCTGGTTTTTATAAAACGTAGCCTATTATTATATCAAAGTGCAAATTTGTGTTAAGAAAATGAACTTCACAAAGTACATGTATTGTATTTCTGACTGTGTTAAGCATGAATATTTTTTGACAATACACGTAAACACCTCCAAAAGGCACGGGTGCTAATCTATCGAATTTCAAAAGCTTATTATGCTACCAAGCCAAGAAATATAACAGCCTGCTCTGTTTGACTGTGTTAATGAAAATTGCAACAACAATTCTCGTACTTCTTAGTTAGTAATACCACTTTATTTATTTGAAGTATCATATTTAATGACTGCTTATGTGCGGTTCTCAGTGAATATGCTATTTTTTTTTATTTCTATTCATGTTCCCTTTGCAAAAAACTCAAATTATGCGTTTAGCGTGAACCTGATTAAGCCAACATAGGGGTATGCGACAAACTATAAGACAAATCGATATAATGTAGTTAAATTTTGAGACGGACCTGTATGTCTGATTTGGATTTTCTTCATTTGAAAAACAAATTGTTAGGTAATAATAAGATATTTTAGTGAATATATCTTTTAGCACGATGTTTAGGTTTTATAGAATTAGGAAAATATAAGCTGTTTAACATAATAACGTGAAACAAACAATTTCGCGCATAAAGTAACTTTATAGCTTTCCAGCTGTTTACTGAATTAAGGATAATTTTTGAAAATCTGAAATAACAGTTTGGAAAATAACCATGGAATGTTAATACCATGTTATGAAAGATACACCGCGTTCATCATAAAGTTAGTGCTCCTGGGAGTCGGTCGTATGATGTCAAGATATGTTCAGCAATGTCTGTTTATTCCGTCATAATGGCATGGTTATTTCGTGGAAAATCATTGTGTTCCTCGATATGATAAAAAATAGATGGTCAGAGATAAGGAACTACGTACACTGTTTGTAAAATGCTACTTAGAATAACTTTATAATACTTTATTAAAGTAAGGACTCTCCTCTGCTGACTAGAACTTATCTTGAAGAAACATTAATTGTAACATGTAACCGGTTTTGCTATAAATTTCATTGGTGGTGCTGATAAGCCATATGGCTGATTCCTTTTTTTTATGTTGTCTGCTTTGTGACGAGTGGTTATGGTGCCATTAACAGATTAATGCTTCCAGGAACTCTACTCTTTTACTTTTGAATAAATGTATCTGAAAACCAACACATCTAAGCCATTTAAAGCTGAATATCTTCTTGTAGTTCGTATAAAGTGATTATAACTTGCAATATCATTAAGAAAGCAACGAGTATGTACCATACTTACCTACATATCAAATTTGCTAAAACTTTTACCCGATTATCTCTTATGCCTCGGCGATGTTTGACCTTTTTGTGTAGATTGGCCGTAAAAACCAACTCACAAACTCATCTGTTATGTTCATCTCCATTATGTTTTGCATTTAACAAAATGACGTATTAATTTGTTAAGACAGATTGTAGGATATCTAATATTTATCTTATTATCGTCATGCTAAGATTTTGTTGCCTTATGTATCAACTTTCCTAATTACTATACCAGTATGTCTAATAACTAAAAAATTAACATGAGTCTATATCAACAACGCCTTATTTCCTATGTTCCTACTTACGCTATTGCTAAAATGTCTAGTAGTTCTAAACAACATAAAGGAACCTTACGTATCGTAATCATAACATGAAATGCGAAATTACACCATTATATCTTTTAGCTTTTTATAAAAACAATGTGCAGTCTCACATGCAAATTTCATTAAGTCGTATCGCGTAAATTAATTTAAGTTAACCATTGTCATACTGGCCATGATTGATTCTTCATTTGCTAACAGTGTAGATCATGATCAGCTTGCATATCCGTGCAGTCTGATCAAGATCTGTACTGTTTGCCATTCAGTCTGTATCTTTTTAATGAGCACCCCTTTTAACAGCTAATGACACTGTCCAAATTGAAATTACAGATATTTAGCAGAATAAGGGTTAACTGGAATATCTCTGCTTCTTTGTAAATTGTCTGAAAATGATCTGGGAAAATTGTTCGCAGTTTAATCGTCTGCAAAAATGTGGCTGACATATAAAAACAATTTTGAATGATTTTACAATCATAGATTATGATAACACACGCCTGCATTTGTTTAAAAATATAAATAATATCTAAACATTCCACAAAAAAAATAATGTTCACTGAATGAGATTTAGGTGTGAGATAGTGATGCCTTCATTTGGATTTTAACAAAAGCCTGAAAACCAACTACCAGTGCTTTACATTAGCATGATAAGTTGTAGGCTCCTAAACATACCGGAGGCAATGCCCACTGTGACATATGTAGTTTTATAATTTTTTCCATGACCTGTTTCACTTATTTTTTTATGGCATTTTCCTTGTTGCTACATCTTCTGCAGGTTAATTCAGTGTAACAGTATGCCATATTACTTATCCATTAGGATATGCATCTGTTTGGGAATCACTTGACATATATGACATTTACTTACAGTATTCTGTAACCATGTACATTGTTAGAATAAAAAGGGAACTTTTTGGCGCAGTTTTGCAAATTTTCCACTGGTTTTCCTAAGGCAATGCTATAATGTGTTCCTTTTTTCACCGTTGTCGTTTTTTACTTAGCATATGTTTACAAACGTATTCGTTTTTAAAAACAACTTTTAGCCTGCTATTATTTTGCTTGGTTGCATTCTATGATTCCAAAGGATATTCTTTAAGATTTCATTAACTGTCACAACAGCAGTCTTTAAGTGCCGTGTGGCAGCTGTAAAAATTCTCTCCGTACTTTGACTAAATGTCTTTATATTTTCTTGTCCTTTAATATCACGGAGTACGTATCGGGATAGTGTTGCCCTTGTCCGTCCGTCTGTCCGTGCGTTCTTCTGTCCGTCCGCCCGTCCGCCCGCCCAAAATAGAAAGATATTTCTCACATTTTATGGTTCAGGTTTCATGAATGTCAACTTCTTCATCATTTATAGTCTACAATTCTTTTAACGACGACTGGAATTTAAATTTCAATTATGTCTTGTCTTTATTATACATTTTGTATATTCAATCAGTCATACAATATTTTCAAATCAGTAATGAAATGTACAACACCCAACACGGCCCCTAGCACCGAAGTCATTTTCGTGCAGGTTTTTAGCTCACCTGAGCAATGCTCAGGTGAATTTTTCTGATCACTCGATGTCCGGCGTCTGTCTGTCTGTCGTCTGTCGGTCAACATTTAGCTTGTGTATGCGATAGAGGCTGTATTTTTCAACTGATCTTCATGAAATTTGGTCAGAATGATAACCTTGATGAAATCTAGGCCAAATTTGAAAATGGATTATCTGGGGTCAAAAACTAGGTCACTAGGTCAAATCAAAGAAAAACCTTGTGTATGCGATAGAGGCTGTATTTTTGTATTAATCTTCATGAATTTTGGTCAGAATGATTACCCTGATAAAATCTAGGCCGAGTTTGAAAATGGGTTATCTGGGGTCAAAAACTAGGTCACTAGGTCAAATCAAAGAAAAACCTTTGTGTATGCGATAGAGGCTGTATTTTTCAAGTAATCTTCATGAATTTTGGTCAGAATAATAACCTTGATGAAATCTAGGATGATTTTGAAAATGGGTTATCTGAGGTCAAAAACTAGGCCACTAGGTTAAATTAAAGGAAAACATTGTGTATGCGATAGAGGCTGTATTTTTCAATTAATTTTCATGAATTTTGATAAGAATGATTGCCTTGATGAAATCTAGGTCGCCTTCGAATATGGGTTATCTAGGATCAAAATGTAGGTCATTAGGTCAAATCAAAGAAAAGCCTTGTGTATGCGATAGAGGCTATATTTTTCAATTAATCTTCATGAAATTCAGTCAGAATGATTGCCTTGATAAAATCTTGGTCAAGTTTGAATATGGGTTATCTTGGGTCGAAAATTAGGTCACTAGGTCAAATCAAAGAAAAACCTTGTGTATGCAATAGAGGCTGTATTTTTCAATTGATCTTTATGAAATTTGGTCAGAATGATTGCCTTGATAAAATCTAGGTAGAGTTTGGTTATTGGTCATCTGGGGTTAAAAACTAGGTCACTAGGTCAAATCAAAGAAAAACCTTGTGTATGCAATAGAGGCTGTATTTTTCAATTGATCTTTATGAAATTTAGTCAGAATGATTTCCTTTATGAAATCTAGGTCAAGTTTGAATATGGGTCATCTGGGGTCAAAAACTAGGTCACTAGGTCAAATAAAATAAATACTTGTGTTTGCTCCAATTTTAATGATACTTGGTCAGAATATTTTTTTCCATGCAATCACTAAGTGTATGTTTACACTGTTATGGTGTATTATGGTGTGTTTCTCAGGTGAGCGACCCAGGGCCATCTTGGCCCTCTTGTTTATAAGCAGAGCAGTTCATAGTTGCCTTCAAGTATACGTCAAAAGTCTAATAATATGAGAAAATTAAACAGAAGAAGTTGCGAACTGTTAGAAGCATAATAGCTGTGCTATTCCCTTTTGCAGGTCACAAACATAGATTGAGAGTACTTTTCCATAGCTTTGAAATAGTGAAAGTTAAAACTGGTAATAAAAAAAGGTATGAAACCAGCAATTTACATTTTAAAGAAACGTATAAAAGTAAGTTGTTTCTCTTGTGCTAAGAGGGTTAAGGTTAAATTTCAACATATGGACGGTAGCCAGTTGTCTATAACAAAATTTATCATTAACTGTTTATTACATCAAAATATATCCTATTGTTTCTTTGTCAGACTATATACGTTAAAATTCAGCTGAATACAAAAACAAACGAATTCAGCCAAATATAGACAATTAATAAACTTCAGAAGGCAAACTTGCTGATGGTCAATCCAAGGTGTCAGTAAACCAGTGTACTCAATCTGAGGTCAGATGACTAAGAGCGCCTGACTTGCAAGTTGCAAGAGAAAACATACTTAACACCATTCGCGTATGTGTGCAGGATTTAGGAGGAAAGCTTCACAGAAGCCCACAAAGAAAAGAAAGAAACGAAGTCAATCATTTTTCAGATCTCTGAAATAAATACTTTTCTTCAATAATTTTTCGGTAGAGAGTAATTTTGAAAACCTAAGTGTTATTTTTTATAATCGCAATTAATGAATATATACATCTGAGTTTATCTTAAAGTTTTAAGACAGCACTTTAATTCAACTTGTGTCCTATATATGTTTCCAGAATGCGATTAAGGTAATCTGTTTCAGTAGTAAGTTCATGCAAAAAATCGCTTTGGTAAAACATCCGGATCTGATTCATTAAAACCTTCAGAAAAAGCGAAAATCAAGTTACAATTTACATTCTATCAGTACTTTCTCACAATGGACATCAGGAAAGCTATAGAAATGCATTTTGAGTAACAGCGGGATTATGAGATGAACAGTCTGAAAGCGCTGAATGCCACAGAACGTGAAGAAATAACTGTTACAGTGACAGGAGGTCATAATTATGCAATATGTTATACACCATCTTTAAACAGTTTATGATTACAAACATCGATATTTGTTTTAAAATCGTTGATGTATAGAACTTTTTCATAAACTGCCTTAAAACACAATCCTAAAAAAGAAGGTAAGGGTAAATTCTCAGGATGCGACGAGCTCAGCAAACTCAACCAGAGCCACAAATCGCAAGGCAGGCCAACAATAATTAGAAGCTGTAGTGGAAATATAAATCAGAAGGGAGAAATGGAAGGTACATAGAGGGTATAGAAAGAGGCTGGTGTGAAGGGGGATGAAGGGAAGAAAAACAACCAACATACAATACAATATGTATAACATACAAAACAAAACGAAACGGGCACCGCTTTGGAACAATAAGTAACCTAAACTGGCGGATTTAAACGCGCTTGAGGCATCCTCACATATACCCTGTTTTCAACTAGTTAGAAAAGACTGTGTAATTACAATAATTCCTCAATGGGATTGGCTCTTATATTAATGTTAAATTACCAGATTGTGTAAAGGAGGTCAATATACCAGTGTACTCAATAGGGTATCTGGGATCAGATGACTAAGAGCATAACTTTTAAGGACCCGATTATGAAAGTTGCAAGAGAAAACACCCTCCATTCGCCTATTTGTGCAGGATTTAGGAGAAAAGCTTTACGGAATCCCACAAACGAGTAGTCATCGCAACAACAAATAGGAAAGCGTATCGATTAACTTTAAATCTTCAAATGTTTACGATATTTGCATCGCTTCTCTTTCTGGCAAATTGTCTTACAGGTTTTAGGAATATTTGGTTGAAATATGCATTATGTTTCGTAGTATAAAAGCTACATCGCCCTATTATCCAGAGTGTTTATGACAAAGTTTAAGTAAAACTTCACCTCTAACAAAAAAGAAGCAAAAGTATTATTTTCGAAATGAAAAAAAAAAACCATGACTTTACCTGCATAACTTAAAACTACACTCACATAGATTGCTCTCTTATTCAAGTATCGTGCTATAGACAGGTAAACACAAACATTTTCGTGCAAGATTCAAAAATTGTCTATATATCAGGGAAAAGGTATTGCATAATTAGTTTTATGGGTTATACAAATTTTTATCTTTCCACAAAAAATCATTGGCAGCACTTAATTTTAGTTTAATGCATTCCAAGACCAAGAGCAATTAGTGAGAATATTCTCGCGAATGAGGAGGCTATATATTTCACAGATCTCTTAAACTCAGCACCGGTCTACAAATCAACACGTTTGTTTTTGTTATTGTAAAACATAGGTTTCCAATAAATGTATAAACCCTTCTAAAATGGCAAATTTATTGTTTTGTTTGTTGCATGTTTTCGTCATTGAGTTGTTATTTATTTGTGCTACCAAAAGACTACTGAGACACCAGATGCTTTTACTTTTTCAACGAATCTTCTCTTCAAAAATTTCCCAATTTCCCTTTTTTCAATTTGGAGAAGACGTCATTCATGAAGTATGAGCTATTTTTAAAACAGTTTCCTTATTTCGTTATTTTAAGGGCGTCTCGCTGTTTTGCACTTCTCCAAAAAAATTAGTTTCAGGTTTTTGTTTTGTTTTGAAAACAGGGATACATTCATATACCGTCGGTTATTCAGCACTAATGAATGGGTCAGTTTCCTTGGACATGTTAACAATGAAAACGAAGATTTTTTTCTAATTTTACTTTGTTTTACAAAACATCACAATGACATTTTGTTATTTTTACACGTGAAACAATGCAGAAAAGGACAATGACGAGAATGATTTAACTAGTCAACAATTAAACACACCTTCATCATGATTCAATATACCTCAGGATATAATCATGTCGCATGCTCTATGTTTTTGGGGCGATTAGCCCCAGAGTTAACAATACGGTTCAGATTCTCTTAATACGATCTGCCAATAAGCAACCAGTAAACAATCGCCTCCGAAATAGTCCTAGCATTTCAGCAGAACAGTAATAACATGCATGGCATAAAAATATGTATAGCTGTCCAAAATAGAAAGAATGCAATTATTTCTACATGATTTTGTAAATGATTATGCCATACAACTCTCTGCTATCCTTTCAGTTAGCATTAGAAAATATTACATAATGAAGGTAAACTAATTCGCCCCCCTATGAATGAAATATCCGTATGAATGGAACTTTTTCGTCTTTGGTAAGGTAAAACTCAATGTGATAAAACACACTGTGTAATATGTAGCGATAAAGTTAATAACCATGCGAAATGAAAGATGTATCTAACAAAAAATATATTCAATATTTCTCATTAAAATTTTATCGAAACACTTAGATAATGTTTATGTTATTTTAAACTGAAACGGGATTCCAGCGACCACTTCGTTGTAGCTATGACCTCGGTCTATACATGTATATAGCTTATCAAACAAACATAGGGAAACCAACCAGACTTATTGCAGACTGGTTCCGAGCACGATTTCATTCATAACAAACGTCGAAATGAATCACTAGTATACTGTGCATTGTAATCATAATTTTAATAAAGGTATTACTCTAGTAAGATATGATTTTGCATATAATACAATAAATAATGAGCACAAAATGTGTAGAATGTAAGAGGGAAGCATAAATTTTAAAATATCGATTCTTCCAGATCAGTAGCTAGGTTCTAGGGGAGGTAGCGCTGCGTGGAATTACCACAGTAAACGTGAGAAGAAACAAATTACCACATTCTGCGATATGTATACCGAAACAGCGTACATACTAGTAGCTTCCTCGCTTGGCGCTCAGCATTTAGAGGATAGTACTAGGACTGGTAAGCCCGGTGTCAGTATAATGTGACTGGGTGGGGTATCATGTCATGTGTCTACGGCGTGATATTCCAGTGAGGCAGTAATATAAAGTTGAGCATTGCGCTCACTGCTACAAGTAGACACCGTCGTTCATATGACTAAAAAATTGTTGAGAAAGACGTTAAACCCGAACACACACACACACGTTACAGAATAATGTTTACATTTACAATAGAAACTATAATATTATTTTATTTAACAGCAGCCTTTTAACAACAATGTTTATACTAAATAAGTTCGTTTTAGAAACATTCTGACGTGAAAGTGATATTGTAAAATGTGCTTTGTCTCCAATTTGCTTCAGGTGTGTAGATGTAAGCGTCTTTTGCTTAATCACCCGTTTTCAACAGTATTTCAGGTTATAGACCATATCAACGAAGAGTCACGTGGTCTTTTCAGGTAAACAGATAAACTACAGCAGTATTTACAATAGCAATACACTCGCTAGTAGGAGAGTGGTGTTGATAATTAGCTGTTAAACCGTAGATAAATCCCTGATAAGCCCATAATAAATAAACAATTAGCATCACCAAACAATTTACAAAATATATATTCTGTATTCATTCACATGTGTAACTTCAAAATCCTTTCGCAGATTGCAGAGTTACAGCTAAGAGAAGAATTGATACGGACGCGCACATGCACAGACACAACGCATAAAGACAATGCGTTTTAATACACCCACCTCCGGGGTCATAAAAAAGCATAATTTACTTTACCACTAGCTATGAATAGCTATGTTGATTTTTGTGTACAAAAATCTAATGAAACATTCACAGCTAAAACAAGTATAAAGTCCACTATGCAGTACAGAGGGGTTCCCGTTCATGTAGTTATCCATGAGAAAAAAAGAGAAAATATATAATCTTGTTCAATGTATTTACATGCAAACCTGTCTTTAAAGACCACCCTTGGAACTATCAAAAGAGCCATTTATTGCAAATAAATCAAATGCTGTTTCCATTATACAATATTTTAAAATACCGGATAGTAATATTCAAGGAGACTGCTAGAGTAGCCTTTCTGGAAAGGTGCTATTGTTCAGTGGTATTTAGCACAGGTTTGTCTGCAACAATGGTTTTTGTCTGAAACTGATAAAAAATTCATGCATTGTAACATGAATTTAAAACTAAACTTAAACAGTTGAACAGCAGGGAAAATGTAACGGATGACTCGAGAACTATGTATAATTGTATATTTTAATATGGCTTTATGATATTTCATCTTCTTATGCTATATTTTGATTCTAACATATCTTTGTAGACTACAGTTTTCCTTTCACCATTCAGCAGTATAGATGAAGATTCAAACACTTGAACATTGATAGGACTTTAGTACTTAGTTATATTCAGAAAGTATGTTTCACAACCGGCTACATTACTGGGCCATTCTAGATTCCTGATATAGCATACCAAGAGAGTTTATGTGTGAATGACAAAAGCAAGGGCTAGCTCAAAGAGCTAAGTGAAACATGCAAAAATCTACAGTTTTGTGGTCTGGGTCCATGTACTTTCAAAATTCAAGTTCAACCTTTTCAAGTAAATAAATAAATAAATAAAAGTAATCAAAGCTTGTCACTAAGATATTAAGTGACTCCTGCTGCACAGATCAGACACCCAGGTGACCCGTTCCAGTCAAGTGGGTCACTGACACTAAGTGACACTGACTGGACTTGAAACAACATTATTTTCACTCAAAATGGTAAAATTAATGGTATAAAGCAAAGAGTTTAGAATAATTTTCCATGATTTATGCATTGCTAAAACTGTCTCAGCTTTAAAAACGTCAGCAACGTTTTTCTGTCACCTACGGCGTTGTTTTTTACATAGCTGGGTACGAAAGGTTTTGGTTACGAAACAAGTCGGCAATTTCTAGCGTCATTTTGTTGCACTCTCACTTATTTTGTAGAATTTCTATTCACTTTTTGTAATTTATGAATGTACAACTTCAACAACACACTAACAACTAATTGTGAATGGTGTAAAATACCTCAAAATCGATTCAAGGTTTTTGCAATTATCGTACCCGGTACGAACAAGTGCGCGTTTTACGTTCGGAAAATCAAGAGTTGCCGTTCGTGGCTTTCTGCACATGCTTCACAAAATGACCAAATCGTAATAGTTTACAGTGGTATACATTGGTTAATAGAGGTATTTTAAGTAAAACAATGATCAAACTACCTCACAAAGGCAGAATTTCTCGCGAAAGGCACCGTTTTTACAAATTCCGGACCTTATGAAAATTTCAATCAATTTTTTGTTTATGTTTTCGCGCAATAATTTAAAAAGGCGTACCATTTCCCATTGCGGACTTCTTTTTTCTCCATATATGGCACATAGGTTCCCAGCTTTTTGCTTGTTTTAATACCGAAATCGACCGTAAGAAATGATACCAAAAATGAGGTCAGCAAAAAATAGTACGGGAAAAATAGTACACCAGCGCCACCTAGCGGAGGTTGCATTGCTAAGTCATGATACAATTTGATAAATCTATACGTTATGCTGTGAAAAAATGTTGCTAGAAGTTAGTGTAAAGATGTGTTACTAGTATATTTCATTATGTTTTGACTGTAAATAAATATAAAACATACATTTTGCTGTTTTAAATCATTTGGAAATTGATGCATAGATATATTTTCTTCCTAACCAGAGCCTTTACAATTTGGCACACAACAATAAATCAACATAATTATTAGTATCCTGTACATATGTATTTCAGTAGAATGTAACTGTACTGAGAGCTCAGCTGAAAAGTCCCGTGAAGTGTTTACTTTGATAAGACCACGTGACTCTCTACGCAGATATCGTCTACATTAATTAAAGCGGTCAATTTTCCTTGCGGTGTTCTATTTTCCTAATCATCGTATTAGGGAAGGAACAAGACTAGATCACAATCATTAACAGAATGTTGGTAACGGGATTCGAACTCAAAATTTCCTTCAGACTGACAGATAGTTCAGTGCTTTGATTTATTTCGGCGAACGCCATCTAAGAACGAATTCGTGACCTGGACAAACCAATACCACGTGACTTAAGTTTGCAAATCAGGTTACTTGATACAGATCATTTATCAAAATGAAAGATTTACTCTGCTTGTGTCTATTTTTTCACTCTGCTGATTGTGCAACGCTGGGTAAAATGTCAGACAAAGCGTTTATCTTTAATGACGCTGTTTACGGTTTTAAAGCTACGTTTAGCAAGAATACTGATATATCTAAAAATGATAAACAAGTCAAATAAATGTAATAAAAACCGATTCAAATACCAACAGATATCAATTTACAGAGATATCTGAATACGGTCTGCGTATCATACTAATAAGAGTGTGATTAGCTGATCGATTAAAGTCTTCTAGGTAGAAAAGTGTCTTCCAGACCACTGCTGTAATTATTCGTCATAGAAAATACGAAACGAAATTGTACCCTTCGAAACCTTTTTGAAAAATGAAAAGAGGACAATTTAAATTGTTAAAGTGTCGTGTTTAGTTTTGCTATTTGCAAAGTGTTAGATAGATGACAGAATAACACACATGATATGAAAACTTCATAAACTTCTTGTCTTATTACAATTCGCCGACCATCATTTTTAAAGATAATTCTTGTTGTTGTTGTTGTTGTTTTTGGACTGAATTTCAGAAGATAATCAGCGATATTGAAAAGACATGCTTATTGAATTTATATAAACTTGCACACATTATATGTCCTATTTTATAAAATTGTGTCTGACGGTCGATCGCAAGGACATAAGTTCCAGCCAAATTTTAAGTAAGCACATGTTTCATTGGCTCGAAGAACGATATATACTTGAAGAAAAAAAAAACTTCTGGTAGCATCACAAATGTGTATGTGTTAAAAGATATTCCCAATAGATTTAGAAATTCTCGGTTTGATTTTATATGACAGATGAATATGAGTGGAAACGTTTATGTTTTATCAAAAACACACTAACGAAACAATTTAATAAAAGTCTTTATTTCAGAGATTTGAAAATGATCGGCTTTGTCGTTTTCTCCTTTTTTTGAATATATCAAAATGTCGGAACAACAATCGGACTATAAGTCAAAGAAAAAAGACACACTTTATGGGAAGGTACCTTTAGTATGGGGGACAAACAATGTCTAAGAAAAAACACTATTTGATTTGAAACTGAAATACCATATACTATCCGTCTAGAATAAAACAATGTCTTGTGAAAACTAAATCTGGTAATTAATTAAGCAGAAAGCTGTTGTCATTCTGTTCCGCTTCCTACGTTAATAAATCAGTTATATGAATGCAAAATGTTGAATGGACTATTTTCACTAAGGTATGGTAATTTCTATCTGTTATTTCAGCTATGCCAGTCACTCTTCATTTTTGATGCTCCATTTAATCCAGATTAGCAAGTTTAAAAAAGTTTTGATAAGTTTACTTAGAATATTTTATAACTTACAAATCTTTCCAACTGTTTTATGCCGCTTTCTGTCTTCTGTAGAATATCGTTTAGCTGAAAGTGTAGGCTTTTTTAACATCTGAAAATACCTTTTGGTCGCCTCTGTCTGTGATACGTTCTGTCCAAATATCCTGTATTTCCGTTTATTCTGGAAAACTCGCAATGAATTTACACAACGCTTTCAGATTGCAAACCTTCGGGAAAATGATTGGCATAACAAAATCAAATATGTATGTCTAAATTAGAGTAATACTGTGACTATATGAGCATGAATTAACCTTAAGCATCCTGAATAAAAAAAAAAATATAGTGGTTATGTCTGCAAGATAGCAAATTTGTATAGTAGTGTAAAATGTAAAGTCAAAATGTTTCAAGTGATATTTTCTTGCATGTGAACGGCTTTGTGCATATAAATAACAATAAGAATTGTACTGATTAGAAGAGAAGCAATTAATTACAATCATTATATCTGTGACACAATTAAACGACAATTATAATTTATAAGCTTGATAGATTGCTATTTTTATTTAGTTTTACAAGGCGAGTATATATCATATGTTGTGGTGACATGCATGTTGAATGAGCTATCAATCATGTAAGTTATTTTGGGGATGAGCATTATTCTAATATGCAGACTACCGGTTGCCTTTGCAATATCGGGAACTGTATAAAGGGCTTGCTTGTAGTTTTTTCTTTGAAGAAAGCCTAGCATGCCACATATAATATTACCTTTCAGCTGAAATCATTATGGATTTTTCTTTTATTTTTAACAGTTAAATGTTATTTTTATAATCGCAGTTAATGCGTATATACACCTGTGTTTATCTTAAAATTTTAAGATAGCATATTAATTCAACTTGTGTGCTAAATATGTTTACTGAATGTGATTGAGGTAATCCGTTTCTGGTGTATGTTCATACTTACAGTGAGAGTTTTGACAAGTTGCCTGCAGACACTCTTCTGTTGTAAGGCTGTTCCAACACGCATGTGAAATTGTAGAAATATAAAAGTATTTCCAAAAAGATATACTACCTTAATTTTACAGACAAACTATTATAGTATGTATTTTTCAATGTCTTAAGCATGACAGTATTTTTCATATTTTAAACAAGTAAAGATAAGAAAAAATTATAAGGTAAATATCAACAGTCCGTAAATGTAATTTCTGTTTTGCGCATTTTGTACAGGCTCCGTTTTCATATCTATAGATGTCTCTGTTTAGTTTTCATCTGTCTATGTTCATTTAGTATCATTCTTTTATGTTTTCAGACGATTTCCTATCTTCGAATATATTTAACTTTCTGTTTGGCTTCCGTAAGGTTTTTGTCTACTCAAGATTCCTCTACACTGTTTCTGTACAAGTCCTGCTCATAATAAAATGATTCCGTTTGGTAGAACTCTGCAAAGCTGCAATACAATACTAGTAATTCTTGCCTATTTAAAACGGGCAGTGCTTTAGAAAGGTAACATTTGCAATCGCTTCATACAGAGTGCGTCTTTCAACCAGTTTCATAAAGATTACATTTTGAAGTCTGAAACGTGTTTAAAATATACAAATCTAAATTAAAAAATTACTTGGTAGGTAACTTTGTAAACCTTTCTATGTTGCGATGGTGGTAATATGAGAGCTTTCATTCATGCCACTAGGGCTAGGATGTAAGTGTTTAACTGAACAAATTTTCATCTACGTTACATAACACATTTTGAGTTGTGCCATGCATGTTGACTGAAAGTTCTTAGATAGTTCTGGGTTCTGAACACATTTTCTTTAAAATGATATGCCATGCGCTTTTTTAATAAAACATGCACAATTTGCAAAAACTATGTAACATTAACAAGACAATAATTATGTAAACTTTAACTGGTGATTTGTTGAACGGAAAAATGTCTTTCTTGTGTTCAAATTCAGCCAGTCAGTGGGCTTTATTTTTTATTTTTTGAATTAAGATTTGCAATAATGGGGCTGTTGATTTATTTAGCATATTTAGCATATAGTTTTTTTTCGACATCTTACAAACAAGATAAAGTTTTGTTCTCATTTGTATTTTTGACACAGCAACGTTTTTTTTTCATCAGGTCTTTGATTGTCAGACATTATAACATATGATTATCATTTTCAGAACTAAATTTTGCTTAGAATCCCTACCCCCATATCTAAATGTAAAACACATATATGTATTATGTTCATATTTACACCAAAACTTTAAGCTGTCAGTTGCATTAGTTGACTTTCGGCAAAATAAGACAGATTTATTTTATCATTCGAAATATAGAACTAAACAAACGTTAAAATTAGAAATAACCATTTATTTACTAAAATTGCAGGGTGCCCTGCAAAGAAAGTTACAGAACATTGATCAACTATCTCATTTAAGACGTAACAATAATAAGTTTGCGATAATACACGAGATCATATCAGAATTTAAGTAAAGTTTAAGTATATTCTGACTTATTATCACTAAAGAAATGGCATGTTGTGGCCACTCAGAAAAGGTAAGTTTTTCAGTCGACCGGAAGGAGACCGGACGCACCTGCCTAATATGAAATACCCGTATAAGCAAAATTTATCAAGGCAAGATATAGCACACATCGCCGTCTATGTAAAGGCTACAACGGACGCAAGGCAAAATTTACATTGGTTTACGCTAAGCAAATCCATGCAAGGAGACTGTTCAATAACCATTAGATACCAGTCGGGAAAGTTATCAAAGCGAGGCTACGACGGACGCAAGGCAAGATAGACACAAGCAAGGCTATGTATGTATTTCCTCAGTACTAGGACAATACCTATGCAATTACACCCGACTTATTTGAAAGTTGGAATCTATATACAGACACTCCGTAAACCGCAACAGACGACACTTGCCACTGACCCGAACAATTTCTATTGCCCGAATTCCAGTTTCCGTTCTGCTCGGGTGCCCGAACTTTTACCGAAACCGGACTTCGAGTTTTTAATTAATAAAATCTTGAAAGTGTATGTAAATATTTACCATTAAGAAATTTACGTCTTATAAAGTACGTCCGATCACCTCCCGAGTCGACAGAATTTTCGGCCCTAGTAATAAAGTGAGTGACTTTTTTTTTTTTTGTTTCGAATAGAATCAGCTATACCAAAATCAGTTTAGACACAAAGAAAAAGTATGACACAAAGTAAATAGTAACAAGCATGATACACGTTTAATAAAGTAATAATCATTGACGTCCCTGTATATATAACATCAACGCTGTCCATTCCAAGAATAACAAAATCCTCCTTTAAATATACATAAAACCCTTGAAAAATTATAAAGTCACTACAATGCTTCAGTTCTCCCGAATAATCGTTATGCAGCACGAAATGTCCCATACACATAAACACAGTCTTGGCGACGCCATATATTGATGCCCATTGCAGTGATCCAGTTGTTGCTGGGATTGTAAGGTTGCGTAACTTGGAATGTGAACTCAGTTATGGAAAGGCTGTCCCTGAAATATAAAGCTAAGCCAAAACATTATTTTGTTCAAAAAGAAGAAAAATAACATGTACCTTAAACAGAAATTAATGAATTTAGGTTTTCGTTTCGTTAAATGCACTACAGTTAAGTTTGGGAGTGGCGGGTGGGAACAAAAATAATTGTCAACGTGTATTTTCTAGTAGATTCTAGCTAGTGTACTCGTCGAATGTAGTTTTTCAACTGAAAAGGTTGCACGTGAATCGGATTTACTTGATTGCCCGCCTGGTTCCTTTTCATGTTTGTATAAAGTAACATTGAATAAACCGGGAAACAAATCTAAATTTTGCGACCAGCCGTGCGTGAATAAGCTGACCGCTTGACCGAATATCTCAATATATTTCTCCAAAAATAAACGGAGTTATTTTATGCAAAATAATTTTTAATATTGAATTAACACAGTCCTTTCGAAAACAGAATGGAAAAGGGTAACATAAGCTGTACGACAATTTCGCGCAAAAAGTAAATTTGTGACTGTTCAACTGTTTTCTGAATAAAGATTCTTTTAAAACCACATACTATAGTATATAGTTCATTGACCGGTAAGAACTGTTTTGTGAGATCCAGGCATTGTCAATAATGTGTGTTTAACCCTTCATATTGGTTTGATATAATTCGAAAATCCTATTTTTCTTTCTACGATGAACTTGCCAGAAAAAAGGTTCATTCTCTTATTGAAACGGAACTTTATGACACGACCTATTAACGGGCTAAAGAAAACAATTTCGAAACGATTATTAAAGAAAGAAATTTGAAATGTATTTACAAAAGAACAAGTTTTAGTTCATTTGTAACCTTCTAATCTTTTAGTCACACTATTGGCTGTTAACATTTATGCGAATGCTGTAAACGTTTACAAATGATGTTTTGCGTGTATATACATTTGTTTCCTTAGAAACATTTAAAATTAACTTTTGAATTGCTGTTTGGATGCTACCTATACCTGTTTCCTTTTTGCGAATGAATTTGGATGCATTTGTTTTTGCGCAATATACTGTATAATTTAGTGTGCCAAAGATATATCAAAATAAAATAATCTATTTATTTTTGTTGATAAATCTGTCTGCAAAAAATTGTTATGAAACAGAATTTTCATAACCACAGTTTATGATAAAGTACATCTGTATTTGTCTTGAAATCTAAATAGAGCATCTTAATTCAACATTTTAAGTTATATCTGTCTGATACACATTTTGCTGGAATAAGTTTCGATCGTGGTTAAGTTTTAACAAGAGGGAACAGTATTTTGTCAAAATAAAATTTTTGACGTCGTACTTAAACTGCTGAAAGATTCTTCTCAAGATGGAGCTCTTGTAAATTGTACGTTTTCTAGTCAAATGTCATATAACATGATATAGGTACTACCACATGATATCGGAAACTCTAGTCAGAGGTCGTCATACCTACAATTATGTATTCAGACCATTATTTCTATATTCTTTCCCAATATATCAAACCCCAGAATTGTTTCTGATTAGAAATTACATAATTAATTTTCGTATCACTTTTTTAACATCACAAAAGCATTGTAGTACTATATTGCTTATAATGCATTTCAATAAAGTAAGAATATAACCATACGCTATTTCGGAGGATACATATTTTACTGAACCATTTATTTTAACATTGTTCTACAAATCAACAGATTTTTGTTTCAGTTTTTTTTTTGTAATTGTAGAAATGTAGTGAAATGATTACATATTACGATGATATTTTGCTTCTTGCAAGTGTTGTTTATCTAAATGTTGGTATTTTAATCCACAAATTAGCTTACGTGCACTTCGTTTAATCTTCAAATGCTGCAGATTTCCCATTATTTGCTGCTTCTAACTTTTTATTTTTTTATTCAAGGAAAAACAACGTAAAATTATTATTCATAAGACTGGAAAGTATTTTGCTTCCTACCGGAAATGACAGTCTTCAATTCAAGGACACGTAAAATCATTCTGTTTATCTTTAAGGGTGTGTCATCATACTTCACTTTCCGTAAAAAAATGAAGTTCATTTTTTTGGTTTCACTTCAGAAACAAAGATATAATTATTATACAGTTTTCAAAACTCGCGTTGTTGACGTAGTCTTGTAAGACTGTGTCAGTCTCCGTAAAAATTAATGTCAGCTAATTAAAGAAAATACTCTATTTAATATTGCAGTGGTACACCTGAAATATTTTTGTTAATGCTTGCTTTTTTACAGAGTTTTAAACATCACATTGTATCTTTACCTGAGAAATCATGACAGCTGTCAGTTGAACATTAATTGCGTTTTTCAGTATCTTCCAAACTAATTACATTTGTCAACATTTAATGAGACTGTATAACGACATGATGTACTTCCGAGTGTAATAAGAACGTTTCCTGGCTGTTGTGAATGGTTGATTCTCTATGTGTTAGGAATCCAAGAGTATGCGATATTGAAAGGATGTACCGTGCGATCTAATGCATATATAATTAATTTTCTGGCTTAAATGTTCCCAATTTCAGCGCAAGATCCGGACCCTAGCTCAAAGGTCAATGTCACACTTAAGAGGTAAAAGGAAATAATGTGGGTTTCTTTTGCCGTTCAATAGCTCTGTCGGCGTTGAAGCGATTTTAATATTACCTGGCACAAATGAATTCCATAAAGAGACCTGTCTAAGGTCAAGGTCACACTTGGAGGTTCAATATTGTTTTTGCTTATGTGGTTCATAACTCTGCAATCTATCCAGGGATATTAATTTTTGTTAGCGCAAATATTTCCCAGAATGAGACAACCTGTCGTGCGCAACAACCAGACCCCTAGCTCACAGATCAAGGTAACACCCTGAAGTCAAAGATCAGCAAGGCTTACCCCCTGTCCGTTTCATATGGAATAGGTTAAAAACGAATTGGCAATATATTAATTTTGATAATACATATTAGTTACTAAGAGACCAGTTTTTACAAGAGTGGCACGACTGTATTGAAAATATGCCAAAACTTGATTATTACAAGAAATTTAAAACACAATTTTGTTTCGAGGAATATCTCAATATTGTTAAGAATAACAACTTACATAAACAGATGTCTTGCTTAAGATTGTGTTCTCATACTTTAGAAATCGAAACAGGAAGATACACAGGGACGAGCAGAAATGAAAAACTTTGTAAAATGTGTACGCAAAAGAACGTTGAATCGGAATACCACTTTTTATTATGTTGTCCTTTATATTCAGAGCTAAGAAAATCACTTATAAAACCTGCATCTTTTCCAACACTGAATAAGTTCTGCCATATAAAGTCAACGAAAAATAAATGTAAATTTATAGATAACGCATTTGCATTAAGATCTGGTGTTATAGGAACAATTTTAGAATCGTAATATTACATATATATGTGATTTGTATGAATGTCAAATTTCAAGTGATGTATATATTATGTTTTGTATGTGTTGTCAAAGGTAAGGATTTGCCGAAAATTGCAATAAAATTTGAACTTGAACTTGAAGTTACTACTTCTATTCAAATGAAACTGTATGGGAAGGGGAATGCATTATTTCAAAAGTAGTTTCTTGCTTCTTGGATATCTCCGTTTCCAGCTGTCTTTGTGCTGTAGGACCAGCAAACGTTCTACCGTCGTGTCACAACGTACGCTTTCCATTTTAACGTCATTTCTCTGAACAAGGTTGTTATTTTTTTGATTACATACACTTATGTTTGTCTTATAAATTGAAGATTCTAGTTTAATTCGATGTCCAAGTAATTTCTATTTTCAGAATGTGATTGAAATAATTTGCTTCCGATGCACGCTGTACATAATTTTAGATTTATTCACAAATTGCCTGAAAACATTCTGCTCTTGTTTCTTTATAACAGAAGGTGTTTTAAACGAAAGAAAGGGGCAACAGTTCTTCATCATACTAGGGCAATATATGCGTCTTTATCAAATATATATGAAAGGACCTCAAAGTAAGGGACTGTAGAGTGAAATCAAACAAACAATTAAACTGTTGATAATTAATATTCTAGGTTCGATATTAAAGCAATCATGTTACTCTATTTAGCAAACCCTCATTAATTAGTAAAGCAAAAAGAGAAACTAAAGAACGTTTTGTTTAGCTGTACGTTGTTAGAACTGTTTACTCTAAGCCTCGTGCTAACTGTAATGCAAAGATCCTCGTACAAAATACGAACTCATTCAATTAATAAAAGTAACTTATAAGTCTAGTGATATTGATATTGAGAAAAAAGTTGCATACACTTGTCCTAGAACTTTATAACATAAACCTGATGGTATTTGAATTGTTGCATATAAGTCACTACTGTAAATATCATGTTATTTTTCACATTATTTTTCTAACATACAAAAATTTCAACACACTACTCCGATATATTTTTTTATTATTAAATCTATATTTATAGTCCTTTCCATCGGTCTAGATGTAGTCACATGATTAATGATAAAAAGTCGTATTGACTCGAAGGCGGAGCCAAAAACACTTATTGACCGCTTGCTGTGACGTCATCACGTTTTGACGTCAAAACAATGCGACGTCGTACACAATTTACCACGAAAAATGACCAAAGGCTGCAGATATTTGTATTTAATTGTTATACTTATGAGTAGGCTGGATTTAATAATAAAGCAATCGTTGCCTTTAATGTTCAGTCGATATGTGAATTTATCGAACTGATAAAAGCGATATCAACCTCGGACTGCGCCCTCGGTCGTTATTGCTTTTATCTGGTCGATAAATCCACATATCGACCTCACCAAAAGGCAATAATTGTATAATGTCTATTTGGATCACTTGTAGCTGATACATTCTTTATTTCACATTCCAATAACGTTGTAATTATTTACCATAGTTAATGCAGATGTAATGTTATATATGTTGAAATCGTTGCACAGCGGAAATAAAGAGTATACATATTCCAGAAACTTGGCAGCACTGCATTAACTTTTAATGAATTCCAAGAACTGCTTCTCTGCAATAAAAGCAATTAACGTTAATTATCTTCATACGTATTCAATAATTCAACATCGTTCTGTTTTACTTTTGAACATTAAAGATATTTATAATGATAAAAATGTGCATTCATTTCCAGATATTCGTCTGTGCATTTTATTTACTTCAGTAAACAGGTTTTTCTAAAATTACTCGGTAAGTTGTTTCAAAACACTATTCAAAGCAATTCTAAGTTAGCCTATTTGTGCCACATGGCAGCTGCATTGACATAAGTTGCTTTATAATTTTTATCAAGTCTTCTGTTTCTACTTTTTCATTACCACAACTTACTTCTGACATAAAGTCCATGACTCACACAAAACATTCTCTGCACTTTGAAAAGCGTGTCATCTCTTGTACTTTCGGCAAATACTGAGGTTTTGCATTATTTGAATAGCGAGTGCATTAACCTTCGTTCCATTTTTTAAGCACTCTCATCGTGGAAAAAATCTGAATTTCACCAGTCTCCTTGGTTTTTTGTTCAGTTCCTTGAAAGTAAATGTCAGCAATTAAAAGAAAATATTTTCATATCTTCTTTTAAAGATATACCTGAATAAATGCTTTTTCTAATTTAAATTTGTTTTACCAAGTATTAAACTTCACATTATATTTTTACAAAAGAATCATGCCTGTCTGTATAATTCATGTCAAAGATAGCTGTCAGCTACATCCGGATTTCTCATATATTGTTAGTGTCCTTTTTCAGTGTCTTCAACATACCAGTACTTGACAAGATCTTGAATAATTTACTCTGACAAATTAAAATTATACATACAACAAAAAAGAATTCGGTATGTAGTCCGTACGTCTATCTATCAAACAATCATTTTCTACAAACACATTTCGGGAGGAAGAACTCCTTCCAAAAATATAATATTTATGTATGAATCTCATAATGGTTCACTTGTAGACAAGATCAGAAATGTTCGCAGAAATTTCCATGAACACATGCCCTGAATCAGAAACAATAATTGGTAATTAATGGAGCAGAAAATCGTAATTTGTACCACACAGGTGATATAAATTTGTTTATATGTTCAAACATATAATATTAACTTAACAGATTCAAAACAGCCTGATAAGCAATCACTGTATAAGCGAGTGACCGCTTTTTCCACAAACTCTGGACTTAAACCCCAAGCATTTCTGTTTCTGTTGAAAATTAATAGATAATAGATTTATATTAAAGTTGGACATATAGATAACCATATATTTAAAGAATCACGCATACAGAACAATCTTTAGATGAGGTGGTGAGTAGGTAAGTGGGAAAAAGAAATTAATAATGCAGTCAACAAAGAATACAAATGCAGCAAAATCCCGTAAAACAGCAGGTATGTCGTAATCTGAATGGTCAAGAAAATGGTTCAGGCCAGATCACACGCGATTGTGGGATTCCAACGTGCTTTAACAATACAATAACTGATTTTCATTATTAGTAAAACCTTGTGGTGGTAACAGAGACAGGCACGAGTATTTAGTACATGTCTCGTAACCTGTGTGTGTCATGGCAAAACATTCCTGTTTTATTTCATTCCTTTGTCATATGCTAATATAACTTTAAAAGATTACTAAATGGCAGACAAGAATGCATAGAACCAGTCAAAACATGTTGGAAAAAACAATTAATTAAAACATCCTGCTACCATAGCAAGCGCTTTTTAAGTACCAATATCATCCAGCCTAATATCAAAAGACAGTAGACAATGAAGTGAGTGTCGTATAAGTAAATAATTATGGTTGAAGTTTTGGAATTCTGTCGATTTAGAAAAAAAACTGCGAAATATCACTGATAAAATATTAAAAGATAAAGTAGATAAAGTACGTTCATTCTGAAATAAACGCCCGAGGGAGCTGGCCACTTATTTCTCAAATGCTTCTTATGAAAAAAATCTAATCTATAAGCAAATCAGCTGAAAGCATAGAATGCAAGCAACCAAAATAATAATAGATACAATTAAACGCTTAAACCAAAACTATGTCATAGACTGACACTGAATGGGCTCCATGTCCCAGATGTCTAGAGTTATAGCAACACTGACAATATTCATCAGACTGTTTAAAGTTAAACTGGCTATCATGCTGTTGAAACTCTCTAAGTGCTTATGAATAGTCGGCATTATGAAATAATGTAAACTTATTCGAAACAAGCGGAGAATGACAAAAGGTAGTTAAACCACGGCACGAAAACGCAAAAGCGGTCCATATACAGTTCCAAGTGTTGCATATAAACTTAAAGCACAACATATCAAGTTAAAATATAATATGTTTAATTATATGATATATAAATATAATGTATTATAAAGATATGAGAACCCCGTATCAGGGTTGTTAATAATTACTTGCAAAAGTAATGCATTAAATTAGCATTATTTGGGAAAAATTGGCATTAAATTGGCATTAGCATTACTCATTTTTATCAAAATAATGCATTAAATTAGCATTACATAGGATGCATTAGCGTTACTTTTTGTGAATCATTGCATGTTTTTTTATCACATACACTATTTGTTTGTTTTTCATTTAATCATTTTAGATAGTTTACCTAGGTCATCTACATGTATAGTTAAATACATGTATGACTTCCTTGTATTATATCTGATTTGTTTCTTTTACCATTACTTCATCCAAAAAAAACAAAAACACACACACAAAAACAACAACTTATGTTGAAGTACAGCGTGCATGAGCATTTAAATTGTTAGAAAAAGTGAAGTACCTGTTAAATGGCTCCCTAACAGCCTAATTTAACATGTAAAAGCTAGCTGCCTTAAGGTCTTAAACATCACTATCAGTGGCATACTGTTAATTGATAAAAAAAGGTGTCAAAAGATAATAGATTCTGTTTGATATTTTGGGTAACAAATCTTAATTATGTCACAGGTCTATGGCTATTATAAATTTACACTTCGGAGTTTTTCCAGGTTTTAAATGTATTGTTCAAAATCTTTCAGGTGTACATTGAACAAGTTAGGTGTACAAACCATTAGACAGATTTTTATTAAACTATTAGTATAATTACAGAACTGCTACAACCTGTGTTAATAACAGCATACATATGTATTATGTTTTTTTTTCTCCAGTGATACAGAAAATAATGCCTAAGTAATGCTAAGCATTAGCATTATCATAACTTACTTTGGCATTAAATTAGCATTATTTTCAATGCTAAAATTGTGGCATTAATCATTACTTGGCATTATTTGAGAAAAAATAATGCGTTACTAATGCATTTACATTAGCATTACTACAACCCTGTCCCGTATACAGTTAAATCCGCAAAAAGATGAAAACACGGCATATGTAAAGCTTAAGGTGGCGCATATAAAGTTAAATGCACCACATGAACAGTATAAAGTTAGCTGCACAACACAATCAGATGAAAGCATCATACATGCATCTCAAGCATGTAAAGTTAAAAACACCGCACATGCTAATGAAAACATCCCATATACAGTGTTAAGCGCATTATATTGGTATCTGATATACTGATATTAATAATGCATTAGGTGATATATCAACATCAGAAGACAGCTATGGCTTCCCATACTAATCGGTTTAAATATTTGTTTAACCATGTTTACACCATGGATCTTTATACAGTTTACATAATTACACTGTCTAGTTGGAAACAATTGTAAAACTAAAATTGTTGACCAATGGAGCAGAAAATTAAGACATTGAGTTCTGCATTCTTGTGTGATAATGGCGATTATATGAATGAAAAATAAAGCTGGAGTGTACTATATTTTCACTAAGGTATGTCCTGTTTTGCCTTTCATTTTTTTTAAATCACACTTTACAATCAGAAATGTTTTATTTTTTTATCATTTTAGTTAAGATTATGTTTATTTCGCCTATGGTATATATGAACACTTTTTGTTCTCATACGGGATTTAAGCTTTGCAATCATATTCATATCCCCAGAGGCCTTAGATATTCCCTATGCTTTTAAAGTTCAAAAAATAGTTTAACGTAAACATAAACAAACCTCGACCAGTAATTGAACTCATACATCATGATTTTACTAGCCTAAGGGATGATCACTACAAATAAAATAGTAGTCGATATGGATACTCGAGGATTTACATTTTTGTCTTCTATGTGCATTGGCATTTGTACACTGAAGTACATAACATAATAAGGCTGTAGCTGCAGTCTTAAAATATACCAAAATACTTCGCTTAATTACAAGTATTATACCTAGCATTAGTAAAGTATCCGGTTATCCTGTGCCATAAGCTATGTTAATTGTGACTGATTGTAGGATTACGCATATCAAGTTTCACCTTAGCATGTCACATACTTTATGTATAGAGTTTTAGTTTGTCCCTCAAAACAGGTTTTCACACTTTAATAAAATACTGTGACGTGCATATTTTATGAAGTTTCCCCAAAGCAATAGGGATCATCTAGTGACCAAAGACAATCATCCTGTGAAGTTTGACTACTTCTCCAGTCACTGAACGAAGGTCACTGTAACAGTCTAGTCTGAAGACCACTGTGATCTTCGCCTTTAACCAACTGCACTCTGAAGCAACAAGGCCCATGTACTGTAGGCAGACAGTCATTCTTTGATGTTTGACAACTGTAGATCTTAGATTTCTACAGTAATTAAGCAGACACCGTTTTAAGTCTGAAGATCTCTGTGTCCTTAACCTTTGGTTTACTGATATAAAACAACAGGTTATCATCCTTTGAAGTTTCACAACTGTAAGTCCAAAGCAACCCTGGTTATCAAGTGGAACTTACGTTCAATCTTATCTGGATGTCTCTGTGACCTTGACATTTGAAATAATGACCCCAAACATATAGGGTTAATCAATTGTCGATGAGGAATTCGAATCATCATATGAAGTTTGACTATTACAAGTTTAAGCCATCTCTAGTTCTTGTGTAGAAACAAACGTGACTACCGATTGACTGATAGGTGTACGGCCGGACCAACTTGAGCGAAACAACGGTTATGAAAATTACGTCTAATAACTTGTTGGTTTAAATTCCGTTTTACCTAGTTTGTTAGACATCTTATTTCGACAACACTTCAAAACAGCCAAGTCTGCACATGCTGCGGACATGACACGCGAAGGAAAATAATTAAGCCCTCCCTACTATTTAAATGTCCCTTATGCGTCCGAAGGAACCCTACATACAATTATAAACGTTAGAATTTAGTATTTAAGGAGGCTAGGAAGCAATTCACCCTTCTTGGCCTCAGCACTAGTGCCTTCTAATGAAATGATACGGACTTTGACGATATAAATTCAGGCTTCCCCTGTAACACTTAACACAACTTTTCTAAATTGACACAGCAACTAACTACATCCATTTTTGGGTTTACATGAACACAAAACAGCCAATATTGTTCGCTGTATAATTCGTAATTTTATCTTTAGTTTATCAGCTATTGTCACCAAAGAAAAAAGCGATAGATAAAACCTATTAACTTAGTTATGGCTTTGTTTCATTTGTATACAAATCACACACCTACTTAGTATACTGAAGATTTAACTTCCCACTTTTATAGTTATATGGTTAGGTTGAACAGATTGATCACTTCATAAAACATATAATTTCAGTACGCTGGGACATAGATTTGGAAATACATGTATAACAAGTTAAAGCACAGTTGGATGTGAAAAAAAGTTAATGCACAGTTGGATGTGAAATAATGTTAATTCACAGTTGGAATAAGAACATCAAGGTAAAGCTTTTTATCTATGTGAAGATCCTTCTTAAAACAAATAAGTAAATATCAAGTGAAATGCGTTATAAAATGCCTTTCTCTTAAAGTGAAATAGTTAATTGTTAAACGGTCCCGATTTTTTCAGTTTACGTAATAAACTATGTCAAAATGAAAACTAAGTTGTCTTTATACAACCATAAGAGAGATAGTTTAAATTGTATTCAAGGACATGTGCTCGGTGATCATATTTAAGAGATGTGTTAAATCAAGATCTTTCGGTCTATAGTCAAGTGTTTTTGTCTCTTGGTCATAATTCAAGTGTTCTTCAAACGTTGATATATTTATTTTATGAGCCTGTTGTAATATATAATAATTGAGCCGCGCCATGGGAAAACCTACGTAGTGCATTTGCGACCAGCATGGATCCAGACCAGCCTGCGCATCCGCGCAGTCTGGTAAGGATCCATACTGTTCACTAACGGTTTCTCTAATTGCAATAGGATCTGAAAGTTAACTTTGATCGCACTGGTTTTCGGTATTGGTATTTAAAAAAAGAGTACCTGTTGTATAAGTATTGATACTTCTTGAAAAACTGGCACAATAAACCCTTTAGAAAATTGTATAATACGGAGTGTGAATAAAAAGAGTTGTATATCAAATTCACCATAGTCGATCTGAAATAAGTTTGTGTAAACTTTCTGACAAAACTGTTAATTTAATGAAAGGGGCATCAGTATTCTATGCCAAAATAGTAAGCATATATAATTATACGGGACAAAAATTTACAAAGATGTATAACATACGCATCCCAAATAAAAATTAAAGTGTTGTTATATTTTCTAGTTCGTTAGGATCATGGAGTCCATTCAATACATGTCTAATAGAGTTCAATATATATGAGTACAATAGTTCAATTTAATCAGTATTTGGAATGAAGGAGCACTACAGTATAGAACGTCCTACATTTGTCAATAAGTATGCATAATATTATACAATTTTCATTAAACAGTTATTTCAAAAGCTCGTTTCCGATTCCCGATGACAAAAATAACGTTATTTTACATATCTTCGGGGAATACTTTACCGAAACGCGAACTAATTCAGGTCATAATTGATGTGATAACGACACGTTTTTGAACAAAGATTGACCTGAATATCAAGGTGGCCATTGTTTGATTTTGCCATAAGCAAGACATACGGTGGTATTTAAGCGTTAAATCGGACTTTTTACACAAATAACTTAGAGAGATCATATACTTTTATTGCAAGCATTAGTTCCGCGTTAATGCAGTAATCAAAACACATTTCATAAGTATCTATGTGTATTTACTCTTACAATTGTTTGATAAAAGAAAGAAGACTCTCATAATACAGGTTACGCAAGCTCTGTTTTTCATAGTGAAATATTCCGTTTTTACTTTTTATTTAAGTTATTTTGATTGAATGCTAAATTATTACATATATGGTTATATCATTTCTAAACCAGTGATGTTAAAGTCGTCACATTGTTCATCTTGCGATTGTTTTCTTTATTATCCAACATAAAATCAGGCACATTTGACGGTCAAAACTATTCATTTCATTTTGTATTTCGGCGCCGAAAGAATCAAAACAAAATATACATTGAACCAAATCAAGATGTTTTGAAGTAAAAAAAAAACTATCTCAATGCTTCAGAATTCATAATAGGAGGTTTAACGTTTATTTTCAATGTTTTTAATATAACGCATGACATTGCATGAACATCATAAAACTGTACAATTGCATAGAAGAAAAAATAGTGTCTTTGTATCATAATTTTCAAGTCATATTTATCTGTGATATACCTCTAAACATTATTCCTTTTAAATGTGTTACATCTGCTGAAATTGGATTCACAAGATTACTTTAACCAAAAACATTGTTGAGCTCTGCATTCCATTTACTTGTCGGTTAATTCTTCAACTGCATGGATATCGACTGTGTTTGAATGTATTGGAAGGACACGGATTAACTTTATTGTCAGGCACATTGCTTGCCTGGTTCGTAATAACTAGAATTGCCTCACAGAGCCTGTTGTTGAATTCGTTTGGCTTCCTATTCTCAAAAGGATCTAAAACTATCTGAGGAGCTATCATTAAAAAGTGAAATCAACTGGTGTAAGTCCACTACCGAACATAAGAAATACTGAAAGAAAATATCTTGTGTGATATTGACAATACAGTGTAGCAGCATTTCTTATTTAATAATTTATATATTTTGGTATATAGGCATACATCATTTTAAATTTACTGTTTGGATAAAAGAGTTCTTAAAAAACAAAGTTTTGGTAAAGTGTAATGTAACATCAAAATGCAATATATCATGATAGAAAAATGATAAAAAGCTTCAGATTTCTTCACTTAAGTAGGAATAATCAATTTTTAACAATTACTATTTCTCGTTGTAAAATAATCGCTCTATTAAAAGGTATTTTAAATAGTGCGATGTAGTGAAACGATTTATTATAATATGTGTTTCTGTTTTCTAGACAACAATGTATAAAAATAGCAAAATCGTGTTTATATAACTACAGAAGGAAGTTTATACTTGATAGACCATTTGTTGAGTGTATTATTTGGACAAGGATATGTAGAAATATGTAAAAAGTTTTGTAACAATATATTTATGGTTATGGTCTTCCATATATATTGCACAACCTAATAGTTGTAAGATCACTTGAAGAGGAAAGAACTTTGAATCACAAAACAATATGTATTATGCGTTCAGTGTTTCAGTTTCAGTTTCAGTTTATTAGCAAATCAGCATTTATACAATGCCTTTGGCCATTTACAAACGCATTAAATAAATATGGCCAAGAGGTTGAAAATATATACATTCAATACAACAAACAAATGCAGTACACATTGTAACTATTACACATTTCTAAGAAGCAGCAATAACTGTAAGTTTTTCTTTTCTAATTTTCATTGCACTATACACATATTTTGCAAGATTTCTAATGGTTCTAACATTTGAACTAGACATAACATTTGTAAATTTGGTAACAGATGCCCAAGAACTATTTTTGATAAATTTTTGGCGTAAATGTGCAAATGACGGACAACATAGTAAGAAATGGTATTCACTTTCAACTTGATTTCTGGTACAAATTTTACATATCCTGTTCTCTCTGTCAATTCCGTGGAATCTACCACTTTCAATTTCAAGACTATGTGAACTAAGCCTAAATCTAGAATATTCTGTTCTAACTTTTTCACTTTCTAAAACATCAAGATATTTTTCAAATTTAAATTTCTGTTTTAAACTTTACATAGTATTGCATCTTTGGCTGGTTACTTAAAATATCGGTCCAAACTCTGAACATATTGATCTCGTAAACGTTGACTTAACAAAGGAAAGTATTTAATATTTGCATCAAAGTTCAACATAATATTACTATATCCTAACATATCAAGAGACGTTTTCACATTATTACACCAGTTCTTATTATTAGCGCCATAACCCAAAACAACTTGTTCATTATAAACCTGGTTCATCAATGAGTTCTGATTTTTCACAATATTCAACCAATAATTTAGAGACCTCTCTTTACAAATAAGGGAAAGTGGAAACCTACCAAGTTCTCCAAGAACAGCAGCATTTAATAATGAGGACTTTTATCACCTTTTTTTGTAATGTCCTATCCATAAACCAAACAGTGGGTAATTTTGTTTTATATAAGGAATTTGCTTGTTTATCATTTATTTATATATTATTTGTTTATGATAGTTTATATAGGGAAATAGGTAATGTTGTTCTACATAGGGAAGTAGGTAATGATACTTTGTAATCGGTTATTTATATAGGAAACTAGGTAATGATATTGTACATAAGGAACTAGGTAATGATATCTCGTATATAGAGAACTAGGTAATGATATTTTATATAAGAAATACATATATGGAATTAAGTAACAATATTACTTTTCGACATGAAATACCTTGTATCATGTGTAATGATGTTAAATTTTACACGTATAAGAAATTTTGGACGGTAAAACGGAAGTTAGATGTCTTATTACTTACATCATTGATGCCCCAAGGCGAAATTTCAGACTGCATATGTCAGTGCTTGCGTGTGATTGAAGTCTATACGTTTAGGATATCTTAACAGTGTCTTTTTTTATTTTGTGAAAAAAAGAAAGAAAAATGAGCCACTAATGATATCCATAAGTAGTACCAAGAGAAAAAAAAAATGAGTTTACGGAAACGTTGCTTTTTGTACGTTAGTCGAGGTTTAAACCTGAGGCGAAAGCTTTTCATAACATATCATTTGTAAAGTAACGCATTTCCATATAAAATAATTGTTTATATATATTGTATACTCAGCACATACTAAAGTAAATCAGAGCGTATGAAAACAACAGTAACTGTAATTAGGAATAAATGGAGCTGAATATTATTGGCATTGCCTTCCGCATTCTTGTTGAAAACAGCCGACTATATGAATGAAAAAATGTTGAATGGACTATTTTTTTCGCTAAGGTATGACGATTTCGTTCGGTTCTGTCCAGCTATGGACTTTTAGTTTTCTTTTCTTCTTCCATTTGACTTCTTTTATATTCAGCTTTGCAATTAATAAGTTTGATTTATCTTACTCTTTTAGTTCTTTAAGTTATTAACTCAAATGTTTTAACCTAGTAAACGGTTCGATTATTTCAATATTGCAGTTACTCAAATTTTTTTTTTCGTTTCAAAATTGTAGACGTCATTTTAAGCATTTATTTTGTGGCAGCGAAGACAGATGATAGCCTTCTATCTTTCACTGTCACATGTGCTATATTATGTATTATATGTTTGCCCCATGGATCTTCAACTAAATAGATTGCGAGTCACATCAGTTTCCGATTCAGCGCTTTACTAATGGGAAAACACAGTCATTTTTGGGGTTTATGTATAGACATATTTTAACTTGACTTTGACTTGTTCAAGTTACTGCAAAAGTACACTGTCTTAGCTAAACACAGCGTTGTAAAGAAAATGTCAGCGAAAAAAACCCATTATTTAAAAATTGCAAACCCATATAAGTAAGTACGATTTAACTTCTCATATTTGAAAAGTTCAAGGAGTAAGGTTTTGTGTAAGGATTTGTTTTTTATTTTAAGCAAGTGGTTTAAGCACATGGGAAATTATATTTGAAGTACACGGAATAGAATTTGGCATTGGTAGATCTGGTAACGCACGTATTGCCAATTGATATTTGTTTAAGTCTAGTACAAAATGATTAAAGACAAAGTGAAACAAGTTAACTAATAAGATATGTTCACAATATACACAAAGTATATATAAAATGATGTCACTGCAATTTGCACTAAGAGTGACATTACTCAGTAAAAAGGATATTCAGTTTTCCAGACATTATTTATCAAAATTTAAGAAACGATTGTATTTTCATAATTTTATAAACAAACTTAGATATTTGTCACTGCCTGTATAATTCTGTCACTGGTATATAACCAGGGGTCTTAAAATGGACACGTTCACTTTTTCGTATAGTTCTTATATCAGAAAGTGATTGGAGAATCATCTTAAAGTATAGAAAACATACCATCTCTTAATCACTTGTGTACATCATTATAAACTGCCCTGTTTTTTACAAATATTTCATTCTGGTTTTCAGTATTTTTCTGATATCCTTTCACATTGAATATATTCAGATTTTTAACCAGCGTGTAAACAAGTGACAACTACATTAAAGATAGGCCTCGGTTACTTGTTATATCAAGTCCTTTATCTCCGTTGGCGGGTCCTCTGGCCCTTTCATTCAGTATGCAAGTGGCCGAATGATATACACGATATACACGTACTTTGTGTTTATAATGTAGAGTTATTATTTGCTACATCAAGTTTGTAACTGTCAATTGGTTTAGGATTTATCTATTTATCAAGATGGTTTTGGAGAATGGTATTTATTTAAACTCTGTGGATGATACATTCGTGTTCAGATATACTCCGATCAACTAGAAAATTGTTCCTGAAGATCTATAGCATAAATGGATGCAAACACAGAACAACCAGGTAGAAACCGGCTTTTAGCGGAATGAAGTGAAATGAAAGACAATTTAGAAAATAACTAAGTTTATAAATGTTTAACTGATATGATGATTGTTTTAAAAACAGTTACATGAAGTTGAAAAATAATGGCAAAATGTTAAAAAAAATCCCGTTGATGCTTATTATTAAGAAAATTATGTATTTTGCGGACCAAAATCACCCATTCGACAAAATACGCTCGAAAACAAAAGCTTTGACGGTATTTACTTATGTGCCGACTGTCAGCTAATTATAATATCTGTTTATAAAGTCAACACGTAACACTTCAAACGTAAACAACATCGATAGAATATGAAAATAACTTTGCTAGTGTCCTTTATTTGTATTGCTTTTCTTTTTTTTTTCAATCCGACGTGTAAGTTTTCCGAATGAGATTTGTGATACCAGCGCTATTCTGTTTACGTTACAGCGAACGTGCTGTATAAGTGACGCCACTCACTGAAGTTTGCATTTCTCGGGATGCGGCATTTCTGGACCGATTTAAACCAGAATTTGCTAAATACTGTAACGAGTGTTCGTCTACTTTTATCCTCATTATTACCCAATTTGTTTTCATTTTTTATGTTTCTTATGTTTAGGGGCCTCCGTGGCTGAGTGGGTAAGGTCACTGACTTCAAATCACTTGCCCCTCATCGATGTTGGTTCGGGCCTTACACGGGGCTTTGAATTCTTCACGTGAGGAAGCCATCCAGTTTACAGAACCATGAAGGATCAAACACGAGGCCGATCACGTTCAAATATAATCGATTACGTTAAGATTAAATATCATATGTTCTGATTTAATTAATCACAAGGAATGAATAATAACAGATTACAAATTGCTTTTGATGAAAAGTATCATGTGGAGATGCATGAAATGAAATCTTCTAATGTACTTACATAATGTAATATAATTCTACAAAAGTATCAATACCAAAGACAGTTATACAGCTAGTAGATCTAGGGGTGAATGCGAAAGAGTTCTAAGTGCATATAAATAAGGAAGCACTCGAGATACTTGATTTACTGTTCATTTCATTAAGTAATTCAACATCTGGGGCCGTATTCATAAAGCATCTTAAGTAAAAGTTTTGACTTAAGTTGAAGATTTTACTTAAGTTTGTGGTGATTTCAGCTTAAGTCTAAGTAAAAAACTTAAGTCCTATTCATAAAACAGCTTAAACTTAAGATACGTAAGAACTGACTTAAGTCAGAAAACAAAATGGCGTCCTGAGTACGATTAACGTGTTGTTTTTCAGATAAAAGCACTTTAAACATAATTGTGCATGTTGTATCTGTCTGAAATTAATGGGTTTTTTTAATGTTTTCGTCCACAATAAAGGCCAAGAATTACTTATTAAGTTGTTTTATGAATAACAAATATACTTAAGTAAAATAAATTTCTTACCTAAGTAATACTTAAGTAAATAATCAATTTCTTATACTTATACTTAAGATGCTTTATGAATACGGCCCCTGATGTATATTTTATATACATGTTGGTACCAGATACACTTCCATATCTGGTAAATACAAAAAGATTTGTTCATATTATTTAAAAGGTACGTTTTATGGTGTATATTTTGTACACTTGTTCGTAATCAGAGACAAATTATAACCAGTAATAACCAGTAAATAGAGACACTTTTATAACCAATAAATAAGAAATTATCTGTTCATATTATTCATTTCATTAAATAATTATGTCTTTTAAGCCTGTTTTACCAGGACACATGTACTATTTAACACAAAGAAATGCCAACATATTTTGCCAGTCTTACGCTGAAGTCTACATTCTAGACTAATACGAGATGCTGATTTGAACCCTTATACTAATTTTCTGTGTCGTTTAGAAAATGACCTTAATTTCACCCGCCCAGTTCTCTGGTATGTCATGTCTGATACTGAAGCCGATAATAAGGCATATTGGAAAATGGAAAATGTGTGTCTTACTGTCACAACTTGCTAACATCCAGCCACTCTTCAGTATCTGTTAGCTTACCTTATCAAGGTTTAGCATCTTAAACACAAAGACTTTTGCCGTCCACTTATCTGTTATTTAGGTGGGAGCTCTTTAAAAGAAATCAACAGGGAAGATTTTGTTTACTGTTACCTAAAAACAAAACATAAAGACTTATCAGAACATTCAGATGAACATTAAACGTCTTACTTCTAAAATATTAGATTTATGGAATCGTTCTAATGTACAACATGTTTACAAGGGGTGTCCAATAAATACGATTGGCCTTTCAGCTTGTTTCCACTATGTGCAAATTAGTATAATGGCTGCCGTCATGCGTAACTAACCAGTAACGTGTTCCCTAAAAACGAGAAATATATACTACACAGTTACTAAAACAACTGCGGTCCAGACGACGTTTTGACGTCATTAATATAATCATCAGTAACTGCAAAAAAAAATTACTTACAATTCTACAAAAGAGTAACATTAAGTCGGTGAACATGTCTTATAACTTTTTGACGTCTCATCAAAATTTAACGCCAACGGGCCATTTGAGCCTGAGGTGAACAATGTTTTCCCTATAGTTAAGAATAATGCAAGAACTACAGAAATAAATGGCAATTTTCAGTGTAACAGATTTTTACGTTAACAGTTGAAAATGAATATTGTTATATTCTTCAAAAAATGTTCTATCTAAGAGAGAAAAATTATTCAATATATTTTTAATAAAATAATAAATTGATTGCTAAAATATTGTTAACAAAGTTGACATTATAAAGACGCCGCGGAGATGAGCCGGGTTGCTGCTCCTTACAGAAAGGGCCGTAGTGTCGCTGCAATACTTTTAGCTATTGACAAAGATATATCGATTCCTATTTCCTGTTCTCGTCTTTTGTTATTTCTTATAGGTATTATAGGTTTGAATATTTAATTAACATAGTAGAAGGTATAATTGAATACATTCTTTTTATTACCTCCCTCTATGGCTATGGCAGTATAAGTACTAGTGCAGATGCAATATTAAAAGTAGTGGTTTTCTAACCATGTTATTATATTCTGTTTTCGTTATTTAGACAGCTATTTATCTGTTTTAACATAAAAATAAAGCACCATGGAACTTTAAACAAATAACCACGAAACAAATATAATTTCACTTGTGGTACATTTGTTGCAGATGCATCATTTTTCAAAGTGATAAATTTCAAGTGGCCTTTAGTCGACATTCAAGTGGACTTTGTCGGCTACTTATAAAGTCATTAGATCAGCCTGCGTATGTTGATCATGACCCTCGTAGATGGTAACATGAAAGCGTAACAGTCTCACTGTCAGAAATGTTAGAAAAGAGTTAGACAGTAACGTTTTTAACAGTAGATTGTGGTAGTGTATACTGAGAATGAAATAGTAGAAAGCGATTGCAGGCTGTTATTTGTAGTGAATTGAGTTGAAAATTATTTTGGTCAAATGGAAAACATTAACTCTGATTGATATATGCAAATATAATTTCACTTGTGATAAATTTGTTGCAGATGCATCTTTTTTTTTTTCAAAGTAATAAAAAATCAAGTGGTCTTTGTCGGGTTCTTTTAAAGTCGTATCTTGCATAAACGTAGTTTAGACTTAAAGCAAGACTTCTTAGAAGCAAAGTAATGAATTTTGCTGATTTTCGCTTATGATCGTTATGGATCATCATCACCAACAACTATGTTGATGGATCCGTGTAGTCTACCTAATAACTGAAGTAATAATATATTAAGTTTCTAGAGAATTAGAAAACAGCTTATCTCATACTCTTACGTGAGATATTTTAAAGACATCTAGTATCTCTGGTAATTATCAGCATACCTTTTATCTCGAAAATGTTAATTATAAACAACGTTTATATCTTTATCAATACATGCAATGTGAAATTACTACAGTAAACTATCGTTTAAATATTTATATATACAACTAGCGTAACTATCTGGCAAAATGTATGTACATGATTTTACATCGCACCGGAGTTCCACTGTTTCATTTACACGTTTCGTTTGACCATACATGCTTATACAATGTAATAATAATTGATATTTTCAAATAGAAATATTTATACCGTGCAATGTGTAAAGTGTTGGTGTAATTGCATATAATCACACATAACGATCGCATACACCTGTTATTTCATCAGCGGGATAGTTCACAGAATACGATTAAAGTGATCTGTTTAATAGGTATATTGATGCATTAAATGAGATATCTTGACAAAAAATATCTATTAAGAGGAAGTAGTGTTTCAGGGTCGACATTAGCTTGATTTGAAAGAAGGCAGAGATTTGTTCGCAGGATTCGGGAGAGAGATAAAGGTGTTATCACACAGAACGAACATCAAAATACATGTACATGTACATGGAACAGGCCATGTTCTCCGCCAAAGAATTCACGTTTATATTTTGACCAAATGCAAAAGAATAATAAAGTTTCTTCCATATAATAGTTCAAGTAATATTGCGTCTTTTTAAAGAGACTACAAATGTACAACTTGTTGAGGTGGCAGTTGTTGTATTCTGTAGCTTATTTGGAATCCACGAAGAATTTAATTTGCGCAAAGGGCGGTTTCAGTTATTTCGCGAAGTATTTAATACACGTTGCTTGCGAAATACTCGCACATCTACCAATGGAAACAAGTTGTTTAAAGATTTTTTTTATCACAATCCGTGTAAAATTACAAAGTAGTGGTTTTTAAAACATTTGAAACAATAGCTTATTTTAAAGATGTAACAAAATCCTATTGTGAACTCCTGTTTTTTTTTAAAGATATGTTTCAAAAACATGTACAGTAAGTTTGCATATGTCAGCTACAAATGTATTAATGCGCATTTTGAACTGATGTATAAATTTTGTACTGATGTATAAATTTTACACATATATTAAATAGAAATCAATGTGCTAAATATCGAGTTACTTGCACGAGCCTTTGCGATCCCGATTTTAATAAAAAAATTATTACATGTTTGACGTCGCGGGATTGTAATGAAGCCATCTATTCTAACATGGCTCGACTTGATTTCCAGTTAAACAAAGAAGAAAATCAAGCTCTATATATTCTGCGATAAACAACGGTTGACGCGCGGACCGGTAAGAGAGCATTATGACGTCAATTATTACGTCATATTGCCGCATGACGTTCGATACATTACTTCTCGCGTAAACGAAGTCCAGTATAATATCTGTTAAAATATATCGATGAGCATGTCAGAATGAAAACAATCAAGGCCTTCTTGTTATTAATCATCTAATTTACCACGGTTTATCGTTCAGATGCTTCAGTATTTAACCACTCGGGCTAACGCCCTCGTGGTTAAATTCCTACGCATCTGAACTCTGAACCGTGGTAAATCAGACGATAAACAACTCGAAGGCCTTGATTATTTGCTAAATAAAAATGATAATACACTGGTGCAATAAAGCTTTGACGTCGACGTCGTTTATAGTATAGTTGACTTTGGTCAAATTGACTTGTTTATATAGGAAAAGAAAGTAGATTTGTTTATGTTTCGACAGGAAAGGCTAACATGTGACAAAAAGAGTATTACATTTGCGACCTTTCACATTGAATTTATTAATCTCGTTGAATGAAATTGATAAAATGCTCGGCAGAGCCTCGCATTTTATTATTTTGTTCATCAATATTTACGTTATACTTTTAAACTTGTTACTTTGTTTTACTTTTCTTCAGAAAGGGAACTTTTTATGACCCCGAAGGGAGGCATATTAGTTTTCAATTGTCCGTCCGTTCGTTCGTCACAATGTTAACTTTTTGCATGAAGGCCAACGTTAACTTTTGCATGAAGGCACTTTACTCGCGAACCACTGCACCCAGGACCTTCAAACTTTACATGCTGATAGTACTTATTGAGTTCACGACCCCTGTTGACATTGAGGTCACCAGGTCAAAGGTCAAGGTCACAGTGGCCAATGTTAACATTTTGCATGAAGGCACTTGTAGGACCACATTCGTAACAGATCGCATTTGTAACAGGTGTTACAAATGCGATCGCATATGTAACAGGTGTAACAAATGAGATCGCATATGTAACAGAAATCAAGCACATTTGTAACAATTTTTGAGACAAATGTGATCGATGCCGATTTTTGATGTGACATCTGATCACATCTGTCACATGTCATTTTCAGTCGGAAAAAATGAACAAAAAAATGCATTTTTACATCTGAAACACATTTGTAACATGTTTTAGCTCACTTGTACGAAGTGACAAAAAGAGCTATTGTGATCATCCTTTGTACATCGTCCGTCGTCCGACCGTCCGTCCGTTCACATTTTTCTGTCAATACGTAGAGACAACATTTATTATTTGGTTTTGACAAAACTTGCACAGAACGTGTATATATCTATGATATCTCGGTTCCTTTCAAAAACAAGCCATATAACCTTATTCGTCTTGGGGTTATTGCCCCAGAGATGGCATTAATTACTGATTCTAGCCTTGTGAACGTGATAGAGACCACATTTTTTGTTTTATTTTTACTAAACTTGCACACAACTTATATAGCTGTAAGACCTCGGTTTATTTTAAAAACAACCGTATTGCACAATTTTACTTGGAGTTACGGCCCCTGAATTGGCAAAAAATGCTGATTTTATCCTTGTCAACACAAACATAAACTTGGAAAGAATACCGTTATCATGACTGTTTTGTTCATAATAGCATGGTGCTATATGTACACGTCACTTATAAATTTCCCATATCGGTTTTGGTTTGTAAGGTTTCATTTTTACTGAATGCATGAATATATGAATATGTATGATTAAAGGGGAAGATGCACACCACATGCAATCCCTGTTCAACTTTTATAGGTGGTATTGCTTCAACAACAAATAAAATGCACTAAAAACAAGATCAAGGCAGTCTCAAGATAGAAAGTCCTGTAAAAGCTTGTTTTCGTAGAACACCGGGTATATATACATTTATGTATACTTTTAAATAGTGACTAGCTTGGCTATTCGAAGACTGCTCAATGTTATTGTTCTGATCCTGATGTCGTCGACGTGCGCGGGTTCGCTGCAAGATAGGTTTTTCGTTTTCGTTTTGTTTATCTTTGTCAATTCGCATTGCTTTGAACATCAAAAATAAAAAAACTTACACTGACGACAATGGATACATCAGATGAAATATGTCCTATTCAAAACCCCGACGTGAACTTTTTTGGATTATATTTACTAAGAGAGTTTTCTTGCCTGGCCTGGTGTCTGTATTCGTATGGAAACACTCTTATTTTGTATCTCTATAGGAGCGACACACGTAATTCAATCGGTAAGGGTGGTGCAGTGGATAGTTCTGCAGATTACGAAACCGGCGGAGCCTGTTGAATTCCCAGTCAGGGCCGGTACTTCCAGAGATATTGTGTCTCTCATCCGCCTAGTTAAGACTTTACGTATATCGGTGCGTTTTACCAGACCCGTAAACGATTGTATGTGTGTAAACTCGTATATAAGCCAGGGTATAATTTCAGTTAATATTAATGGGAGCAACTAACCATCGACTAGAGTGTCGAGGGATACACGTTCGAGACCGGGTGATAACTACACGTATCTGTTGCGATTTTCGCCTATCGGTTGTACTGATTTTGATATTTTTGACATTTTTTATCATCATAATCATCATTATCATCATAATCATCATTAGCTGCGGCCTGAAGGCCGCAGGTATATTGGAATGCAACAAGTAGTAAGGCACATGGAGACTGGGTGATTTCACGTGATATTTTACCGATATGCGATTGGCTTATCGCATTTATGGAACGCCGTTATTGCAATAAAGCTGGCACTCTGTATGATATATATATAGAGAGAGAAAGTCTTGTGACCTGAATTCCTCATTCATTATTTCATTTAATTTATTCAAACTTTCAGCAGTGATCAATATTGATACCTAGTTGTACATAAGGGATTTTTTAGATTCCTCTTTGTTTAATTTCATGGATTATGGTCTTGAGTTTTTTTTGCTCTATATGTCAATTAAGTCCAGGTGAAGGCATGAATCACATTTGTGATAGCTCTAGTAAAGTATTTCAATAGTCAAGGAATGTGGCCAGTTGAGCTAAAAGTTATGTCATACATGAAAGGGAAATATAGTTACTTTTGCTCAAAACAATAACTTTCAGAATTAAGAAATAAATATTTCATAGGTCTACTTGTACAACATGTAGAATGGAGTTATTTTTCCTATCTAAAGCGTAATGGTATGATAAAAAAACAAGTACGATATTCACTCATAAGTTACTTTTTAGCCAGGTATAACTTCTGGCCGCAGGAAATCTTTCGACTTGTCATTATCTTGGACTGGTCCGTTGTAGGATCAATGGTAAGATTAACTGCCCTAAACTGTATTACCTAAATACTGTTGAAACAGGCGTTCTGAATCCAACAAACAAACATAATATTCATCAAAACCATTCTACAGACTGCCAAAATTTTAGTCGTTTGCAGTAATAGGTGTAATATGATCACTACAGATTGTCAATAAATGGTAGTTATTTGTACCAAGGTATTTGGAAATCTGACTAAAGCGAGTAATGCTCCGGACACAAACGTATATATTATAGCAAAATAACAAAACAAATCTAAGTTCAAAGCTGTGACCATGATCTTGGATATACCAACATGGATCATGATCGCAACAAACCTTCTATCCTTGCTGATCATTTGTACCAAATAATTTGAAAATCTGACAATGCATGGGCAAGTTATACCAAGGACAAGAACCTATATATAACTGTACGAACGCACAAACTCCGCTGTTTCACGGCGGGATTATAATAAACGAAGGCCAATTTCCTAACAAGCGCGCTTAGTGGGGGTGAGGGTAATGAAAGGTGTATTTTCTTAAAATCTCATAGACAGCATGCACAAGGTCGGGCCCTCCTAGACTTAAGGCTAACGACTCCGTCCATGACAAATTGTATATAATATGTCCCACGACAAAGCAACTTCTTGTTTATCACACAACTTGAGGCAGCTCTGGATAACGAAAGATAGCTGCAAATGTATGTCGTCACCGGGTTCAAACCAGTGACCTAAGCATGTGGGTCTACATTTCAGCTAGTCGAGGTAACAGTAGAGGTAGCTGAAGTTGTAATCATATTATAGTGATAGTAGCAGTGGATGCAGAAATGATAATAAAAATTGAGCCAAGTCACGGGAAAATTGGCATTTGGACATTTTTGTGAATTTCCGGAAACTGTATATTAAGACCGACCTTGCATTTGTGCATCTGAATAAGGGTCAGAAAACTTCATATTCAGGTAGAATAAGCCTTCTTTGAAATAACAGCGAACGGTGTGGGCTATGATCAGACTGCGCGGATGCACAGGCTGGTCTGGACCAACACTGGTTGCAAAGCCTCGAAGATTCCCGAAGGCCCATTTTCTCATGATGCGGCTCAAATAATTTTATGACGTTTTTGACGTCGTCGATGACGACGCTAACTTGTGATGGTGCTTATGGCAGTCATTTAATGATGGTGCGATGACAACCAACTGATTAAACATTTGCAGTATAAAACTCAAGATGATACATATGTGCTTCTCATGTCAACCCCCATGTTGGACAAACACATTCGTAACACATTTTACCTGTTACGAATGCGATCGCACTTTACTCGCGAACCACTGCAGGCAGGACCTTCAAACTTCACACGCTGATAGTACTTATTGAGTACACGACCCCTACTGACTTTGGGGTCACCAGATCAAAGGTCAAGGTCACAGGGGCCAATGTTAACTTTTTGCATGAAGGCACTTTACCTGCGAACTACTGCACCCAGGCCCTTCAAACTTCACTTGCTGATAGTACTTATTGAGTACACGACCTTTACTGACTTTGGGGTCACCAGGTCAAAGGTCAAGGTCATAGGAGCCAATGTTAACTTTTTGCATGAAGGCACTTTACACTGCAGGCAAGACCTTCAAACTTCACGTGCTGATAGTACGTACTGAGGACTTTGGGGCCACCAGGTCAAAGGTCAAGGCGCTGCGGGGGCATTTGTCACCATTAGTGACAGCTCTTATTTTTAATTTCATTGCATCACTTTAAGAACAAACTTATTTGTCGCATTCTTGAAAAAAGTATGACCTATTGTTTATTACTCTCACTGACATTGGGGGTTCACTTAAATACAGTTTTTTCTAATTTTGTTTTGTTTTGCATTTTATGTTAACAAGAAAACCCCCTCCGTCAATGTCATTCAGTTATGTATAGACTTTCCAGATGTTGTTAATGTCAGTTTTCAATCTCATCAACGTACCATTTATTTTTTGAACAGAGGTGAGGGTTATGTACTTCGTCAATGTTTCAACTAAATTATACATTTATAAACTTCAGTGTGTATAATTTTATTTGCGTATAAGAAAACTGCTGTGTTTCAAGAAGCTAATGACTGAAGTCGTAGTTATGGCGCTAATATTTGAACACCAAATTCAGTTCAAACAAGAGATAGGTTGATTTAGTTTTGATTCAATTTAACCTTCTCTCATACGATCATAGCGTTTATATCGATTTAGAATTTGCATTGTAATAGAAACGAACATAATGCAAGAAATATGTTTTAAGTTAATTTTTATGTGGTTTGTTAATTTGCAAGTGCAAAATATATAGCTGCTGTCTGTAAACAGATCATTGCAGGACCAGAATACCTCGTCAAAAATTTCACGTTTGTTGTTTTCACATAATCTTTAAATGCTTTTGATTAGTAAAGATTTAATTTCGTTCATACAAACCCATAAAACCCACATAATAAATCAGTTTAATGTATAATCACATATAATGATCACGTACACCTGTATGTCTCGATAATATTTTAAGGCAGTATTTATTTTACAAAATGCAGTCGAGCATTTCTCACAAACTGCCACCATATACTTGTTCAGAATATACCATGTTGATCAACTGCGAATGTTCTGCTTTTGAACAAGTGACTCTGTTATTGACATTGGATGCCTTGATCTGACAGGGACCAAACCTTTGCAGTTTAGGTGTGACGTTTTCGTCTATGTTAAGTTAAGCAAGGGGCACTTTGTTCGGGTAAAAGGGAAGTGAAAGAAATGGATGTTATCGGTGCAATGTATATCACAAAGTTAAATGACAGTACTGTTGGTCAGAATTTCAAATATATTTTTATTTTAAGTTTATATATGCACTACCTTTAATGCATACTCCTCCTCACAGAGAAGTTAGGACGAAAGTCCAATAGGAAATGTCACATTCAAAGAAACGCAGCTGCTCATATACAGCCTTCCACATTAAAATATGCCGGTATGCGAAGACTGTTAGAATTTTAAACTGGAAGACAACACAAGTTGAGGTTCGAACTCACAACCCCATGTTAAAAAGTCAGATAGTATTACCACTGGACCACTGCGTCTACTCATGATAAAATAATTTTATACCATGTAAAATTTTAAATGCTGATAATAAATGATGCTAAGCCTTAACACATGAACAGTCTCTAAGCGCTACAAGCATACAACATATCAAGATAGTCACATGATCGTGTTTTATGATAAAGGATATTTGATAAAATAGTTTTAATGATAAGAGCTTTATTCAGATACATTATTTTAGACTCATAACATAATCAGTTATGCATACTTTCCTGGTATATCCGGTCTAAGAGAATGTTTTCCAGACAGTATTGCACGTGCAAGTATGGTGATTATGATTGACGTGTTTTATTTCCTTTATATAACACAAAATTGGCAACAACATTGCTCTTACTTCTAGTGCATTTCAAAAAAATAAAAAGCATAAAAAAGATAGAGGTTAATTTCCTCCTGAATGAGGAGATTGTAAATTGCAAAGAACACTTTAAACTTGACGTTATGCTATAAATCAACATCATTTTTATTGTTTTGTATAAACCAGCACCGATATCATTGTAAATGGCAGAATGTTCCAAGTATATCATGATAACTGATCTGTTTACTGCAATTATGTGCTTAGATGAATTGTTTCATAAGTTAACATTTTATTCAGTGGATTGTTTTTTGTGAGTATATGTACAAATCATCTACTTCTTCAAGCTTTCCCTGCGATTCCCTACATGACACGTGGGATCTCTATTACCGTACAGATTGCGGGGAACGACTTCGTAAAGCTTACGAGTTCTGAGGGGTTATGGTTGGAGTATTTTTGACAAATAACAATTATTAACACACAAAAAATCCGTACTAATAATAAGGACAATAAGCAAAATAGCATTTTATTGCAAACGTTGAAAGCTACCGCCGCAGGTGTCCGTCATTGACCAATAAATGTATTTACCCAAGAACTCTTCACTGTTTTTTTTTTTTTTTTTTGTAGATAATGATCCAGGAATATGGCTCTAAATTTAATTTGCATTTTACGGTATTCTCACGAAAAAAAAATGTATTTAACTTGAAATTCTTTACGTTGATGATGATGCCTATGATGAATTTAACTGCAAAATTTGGTTCTCTTTTCTATAAAACATGTATCGTAATTTGTTGTGAAAGGTAAATAATATCAAAACATTCGTTGTGTATAATTTCGACATGGATATGTAAACAATGATCATCATACTTAGAGATGCAAATCATGTGTCCTACTAAAGTCGTTGAACTCCTATCCGAAGTCAAGTACTCTTGTCATTTTCTCGCACTTCAAACGTATCTACATTTACTTTCTCTGTGTCTGTATGCGCCTTACTGCTTATATTCTTATATAGAGAGCATATAACATGAGTGTGTTTTTATACTGCATTTATAAAACGAGTTGAATAAAAAATAGTTTTATCGATTTTATTCAACAGGTTTAATAAATTCAATGTGGAAAATCATTATTATAACATTAATATTCTTTTTATCGCATGTTAGCTTTTCCTGCCGAAACATCAAAAATTTTATTTTTTCACTGTCTCCCGTCAAAGCTTTGTTACACTAGAGTATTATTAATTTTATCTTATGGCTTTATTTACTTCAGACATGTGATAAAATGTGATACATATTATCTAGTTCATCAAGTTATTTTACAACTGCCTGTGATTCTTTTGGGGCCTCCGTGACTGAATGGTCAAGATGGCTGACTTCCTATTGGTTGCCCGTTGAAATATTGCCTGTGTTGTAGATTTGTTCATACGAGGACGCTATCCCGGTAGCTTACGGGAGGCCGATTGTTCAACCAGGTACTTACCCATTCCTGGAAAAATACCCAGTGGTCTTCCTCCACCACCATGAGCTGGCAATGTCGCCAGATGATCTAGAAAGTGCGTGTCTGTTTGACCTTTAAGCCAACAAAACACAAAATCAGACGTTCCTATGCTTGCTTTCTGTGTCTGTATGCACGTTATTGTTTATGTTCTAACATATTGATATATATTGTCTTGTTTACCAAGATGACTTTGATTCCGTGAAAAACTATGTATAACTTTCAGCTGTATAGCTCTGTGCCTGTGGATATGCCACAAAACGAATATACATCAACAATAACCTAGGAACAATAACCGTTTTTGGAAGTTTCTGACATTGATATATAATCCATGCAAGTACAGCAGAAAGAGAATTAGGTTGGGAATCTGTTGACAGGATAAAGAGGACAGTTTCACGAAGAATATTTTGTTACTGAATAACAGTCCCCAAAAGTTAGAAACAAGTCGTATGAATTAGAACAACCAGTCTCACAAGCACTGTTTACCGTGTTAGATAAATCACGTTCATCCTGAAATAACCGTCACTTGGAATATAGTATAGTTTAGCATCACTCATAAGAATCCTTCAATGAATTTTAATTTGCTATCAATTTCCTTTTAACATTTGTATTTGTGACTAAGGAGAAGGAACGGGAAAGGATAGAATTGTCAGAGAAAATTTCAGTATGAATTAACAACCAAAAAAAAAAATATTGAAGATTCGTTTTTTATAAGTCTGCAGGGATTGGGACGTTGACAGATAGGATATTTCCCCCAGCATCTCATTAATTATAAAATAGTACCAACATGTTTTTATTCCGCCATGCTAGTTGTTCTGTTTTTTGTGGGGTATTATTTTTTTCTTCAAGCTCATATCAAAACCTATATAGGAAGTAAAAATCTCTAAGAAGATTCTTAACAAGAAGCATTTAGTCAAGAAAATTGTTTTGGATCTTTAAAAAAAAAACTTACTACACAGGATACTTGAATAACATTTTCCAACTTTGCTTGATTTGCATGCTAGTTCGCATCGAAATGTGCCGGATTTACAAACGAAACCATGTATGTTAATCTCACCTATATCAAAGACAGTTGTCAGCTACAAATGGACGTTTAAACAAAACCTAAATTTGTAATTTGCTGCTGTATTTACCCATGAAAAGAGCCATTCAGACTTGCTAGAAAAATGTTTGCGATGATATATATATCATAATTTCTGTTAAAATGGACATTCGAAGAAAGCCTATAGCTGCTGGTAATCATCGAGATTATAACCCCTAAACGTGATTTTGTTCTCACGTGATATGAGAGAAGTGAGAGTGGCGGTAGGTAAATGAAAAGTAGTTGTTGGCATAGACAAGACAATGAAGTTTCTGTATAACCTCCCACCCATATTGGTATAAAAAAGCACTTTTACTAAAAAATAAATTGCTATTAAAAGTTAAACTTAGTGCTGAGAACAACATGTAATGAGTTATACTTACTGTTTTCCTTTCAGATTTGGTAAAACTGTTCTCTAGTTTATAGTAATCAAGTCTGTAAAACTTTAAAATAAATATATTTATGTTTGGAAATTATTGTTTTGTTTCTCAAAAGGAAAATACGTAGTCTGCCAGAAATTCTAATTTACCTCTTACTGCTAAAGATGTCTATCAGATAATTAGTCAAGTACAGTATAAGACTTAAATACCATCCTTAAGTATTTGCATTGTACATAATTTGGAGGTCTGGAAATAATTCTGATACCTTGAAAAGGTTGATCAAGGACACGGTAGTCTCAGAATTTGTACGGCGATTAAACAGAATTTATGAGAAACAGTGCAAATTCTTATGAGCTGTAATAAAATGGATGATTTAAAGTAAACCACAAAAACAATAAAACAGCACCTTGAGTATATACACCGCACTCTGGCTTTGAGGTAGCACCAAAGGTATACAAGGCTAGCGCGCAACATATATCATTTATCATTTTTTCATTTCCCATATACTGGTATAAATGAAGTATACTCTCAGTTAAAGAAAGTCGTCTTTAATTATTTCAGAGTGAAAGAAAATGTTCTGTGGAAACTTAAACAGGTGTGCAGAAAGGCGTTGATTTTATGTTCCGCATCAGTGTTTGGCAGAACAGATTTGTGTTTATGAGCATATGTGAAACGGACCATTCTTTCACAAAGGTATGTTGATGCATTGTGTTGTTTCTAAATTGCTTATCAGTTTGAACAGTAAGACTCCGTTTCTACTTCTTTTTGAATCAACAATAGTTGATTTAAACAGGGTGTCACGGTGACAGTCACTTTTCTTTCTATTTAGCATATCTTTACTGGATGAAGTATACATATGTCACTTTCTCATCATCAGTGTTCCATTTACAAATTGGCATGCCGAGACAAGTAAACTGACAGAAAATCACTCATAAGGTCTAAGCTAAGTTACGTTCATACTGTGAAAGCTTCTGTTCATATCTTATCTCAAAAGGATAGAAACACAATTACAGATGCCATTTCAGCAATATCTGGGCGGGTATTTACAGATAAGCTTCTGGCTTTAACTGCCAGCTTTGCCAATTCTCAAAATAATTTCTTTTCTATGAGGATTTGTTTCAGTACTAGAAAATATTACTGAAGCAATTGAGGGATGATGCACTCTTCTAACCTCTCTTGAGCCCACTCAACCAAACCGAGTCTGCAGTAGTTTTGCTCCTTGTGCTTTCGTTGGTGTACTGAATAAAATGCTATTTATAATTACTTGTAACATCCATTTAAAAGCCTTGGGGAATTCTCAGTAGACACAAAATATGTTGTTTAATTACTATACCTCCGGGGGATTTTTTTTAACATGAACAAACTATGTCTTAATTGGTGTGATAAGTACATTTGAACAACCGTTGACCTTTAGCTTCCTGGTTGAAAAACAGGATAGTTTTCTGTTTGCTTTTGTTACACATAAAATAATATTTGATCGTACACTTTTACCTGTCACTTTCATTTGTCCTAAGTCTATCAAATTCAAAATGCTCAGGACGGACAGACGTTTTACATGTCCTCTGCTGAACATAAAAAGAAATATGAGAGTAATAGAAAAAAATAAAAATGAATACGATCGTATTATGAAACATTTAAACAAAATGTTTCTTCATTTTCGCATTAATGCTGCTTTTGGACATAGTAAATCAAAACTGTACTGTTAAGCCAAAATCCTTTACACACTCTATAAACTATACATTGCAATAAATCGTGTTTTTTGTCATAACCATGCTAATTGTGAAAGGTAGTTTAATTCTTCGCTTTACTTGTCATACATTTCAAGTAGAGTTAAATATCTGTTTAAAATGTCATACCTTAAAACACACAGGTATTATTTTAATAGAATTATGAGACATGCAGATTATATGCATTACTCGTTTGGTTATTATGAATAAAAGAAGTACATCTTTTTTTTTTACTTCAATTTAACTTCGGTTTTCAAACTGGTTACACACCTTCATACTACGACAACAGCGCAAGACCATTATTGCCAATTTTGTGTTGTGCAAGACCGAAACAAAGTAATACCTGCGTGACCTTTAAGTTCTGACAATTTATAAGAACAATGTCTAATGTACACTTTGGAATCATTTTACAGTCTCGTCTCCGTTGCTTACAAAAGAGCTACGCTGGTACTTCGTATAACATTTCGAAGGTTGGATTGAATTATGTGAAGGTCAGTTAAACTTCTGTCCAGGGGTCTTCTAACTATAATGACGATTTTCTTGTAATAATTTGACCCTAAAATCTTCTTTAAAACTTTCACTTAAGCTTCCTATGCGGGACAAAGAACAAATCGTCGCACACAACCGCTTTAATGGAAAGGTACAAAAAATGCTTACTGCTTGCTATCATATAACACGCGTTTTGTTTGTTCAATTGTAACACGATACTTTGTAACTCGTTTATATTGTTAGCTTCAAAATCATACACAGATACCTACTTAATACACTAAAGATTTTACTTCCTACATATATTTTATGTATGGATAATTGGTTGATGAGGAGTGATTTTAGCAATAAAACTTTGGATTTGGAATAAAACTTTAGTAAGTGTGTGCAATATCGGGAAAAGGGGATTCAGGTAAACAATTTTATTTACATTAAGGTCCCTCCGTAAGTTAACTTAATGAGAAGAAAAAACTGACATCTGGGTCTGGTCTTCAGACACATGTTCCCACATGAGCTTAAACAATATTCTGTATTTTATAAACATGCTTTATCATTTTCCTTGTGCCGTCATCACATATTGCACCCAGTTGTAGGCATGCACACTTTCTTGAACGGAGTGAACTATGTGACATTTTTTTTCTTTAAAAGATGCACTTTGCACCAGAATAATGTACACAGAAAAAATATACATAATACATCTGTCAAAGAATATTATAAAAGACACGACAATTGGCCGATACATCCAGTGTATGTCATGTCACTGTTATGTCATGTCACTGTTACACGCGTGCGTTGTCACACCCTATATAGCTCCATTCGGATATAGTTCCTCTGGGAGCTGTATACGGAGCACGTATTCGTATATATCTCCTGGGGAGCTATATTCTCGTGTATAGCTTCCTTGCAAAAAATGAATCTATAAATGGAACACATGTAGCTCCGTTCCGCATATATCACCCCGGTCTTGTTATGCAACATTGACCACATTGTTGTTAATTCATCTGAATAATTTAAGGTATTGAGATTCATTTCTGAAAAGCAGCTTAAAATATAGGATAGTCCGTAACCGCATTCTACGTTCAATTATGCATGGGATTAGCTTTCAGCATTCACATTTAATACTATATAGTGAAAAACGAATACCGAGCTGCAATGCCAAGCTCGGCCTTCGGCATCTGTTTTTATAAAGAATACAAACCTGGAATACCAGGCTCGGCAATGGAAACGTAATCCTTCATACTTGGAAATAAATGAATGTCGAACTTGAATGCGAGTTCAGCTACCGGCACCTGATGGTCACGACATTGTTTCTAAGACATATTTTTTCGCATTTACAGAAAATGACTGACTGGTAAGAAAATTTAAGATACCGTTGATATATCGCGTCATCGTAGATGCATCATCGCGTGTTCTTTTAAAGAAGTCAACCGCGTTATTCCTGGGAAAACACAAATTCAGAATGTTTCTGTAGGGGCTTCTAGGGGCGTCTGGGGGCGTCTACACATAACCAACTAGATACGGATGTCACTTTTTCACAGAACAAAAGCATTGATATTCTACTTTGAGACTTCATGAAATGTGTGTTAAATCTGGTAACTGTTTACAATATTTCACATTTGATGTCCAAAATCTATTGCAAGTGTCGTAACTTAACCACTCATTGCCAGTTAATACTTCTGTACAGTTTTGCGACTTTGTGAGCAGTTACTTTATTTCGTCAAGGGCAAGCTTATAACGTTAAATGAGCGACAGTTCCGAATAAAACTATTCTAAAAATGATTTGTTTCGGTTTCATTTTTGCTGATCGTAAAGCTAATAATTGGTAATATATTCTGTTGAAAAGACTACTGTCTTTGCCACTAAGAATCATTTGCTCAGCTGAACTATCATTATTTATGTACTTTTAACATATGATCTATTAAAAAGAAAATAAGAATAAAAACAACTAAGCGTTACTTACACATATTATTTACGTTCAAGTGAAAATTATCAGTTATATTTTCTTATCTATTAAGTTTAAGGACTCGCACGTTCTATTTGCATATTCTATTATGTAGTGTTGTGATTTTTAAAATTTAAATTTGTTTTTTTTTATTTTCCCACATATGGGGCCTCTCGTTCCGTTTGGTTTCGTTCCATTCCGTTTCGCAAAGTACCAATAGCCTTATTTGTGCAGTGCATCTTGAAAAGTACTATAGCTTTTACTAGTATATATATGTGTAAGTGCAGTGTGATTGTATATATGTTTGTTTGATGTTTATATTTTTTGTTCATTGTATGCAAAATTACATATGTTTTTCATTTCTTGGTGGAATAAAATTTATATCCATCAATCAATTATAAAACAGTGAATTAATTGTGTTATTGAAACACTAGTAAGACAGACGTGTATCTAATAACTCAAGTATAAAATGTTAATATTCTATTATACTGCATGCTGCCTAGTTACCTAAATATTAACATGTTAGTTTCTATTATATCGTAGTTTTTAATTATCATCATAAGCCGGTTTATAATTAGCACTTATGCGTATGGATACATTCAGTCTATGTTTAAATAACATGGGTACGTAAAGATTCCAATAAATTGTACTCTCTCTGATGATTTCAGTATTCACATTATGAGCGAATTATATGTATACTAGACCCAAAATTCGTATACAGTTAATACATATAGTTTAAGTAGAATTAACACTTTTAAATCTATTTATATGCTATACATTTCGTTTGAGATAATAATAGTACACAATTCATGTGTACCTAAACAAAGTATAAATGTGTACTCACTACTGAAATACCAAACGAATGTCACTTTATGAATGTAGATCTAAATATATCTTTCATTTATATCTTAAGTAAACTTAAATACATCTGATGAGGATGTTATATATTTGAAGTAGACATTTAAAGATTAAATATCAAAGTTGGATATTTATATTTTCAACACTTTTCTCCCAGTTTCTTTTATATGTCGCTTTTATATGTGAGAATTTGCAGCTGTTCATTGTTCTCTAAACGACTTGAAGGCAGATGTGACATGAACTGTAATAAATACTTTGAAAACACAGCCGTGAATATATAATTTCACTGGTAGATAGCCTATATCTATTTGTATATATTTCAGGAAGCACGTTAATTCATATTCATGTCTGGGGTGCCTTTGACTTGCTACAGGTAATTTTAATGGCTGACTTGTCTTAAATGTATGTAAATGACAAGAAACATTGGATAGATTAACCAGTAAAACAATACATTTCTATTTCTTAAAAACAACTTTGTGGGTTTATCACTGATATCAAATGACTCAATTCCTTTATGTGTAATCCAAATTATGAAATCTTTGACATAGGGGGCTTTATATATGGGATGGAAAAAATGCCCTATTGCTTTATGCGAAGCCATATGACACCAGTACTGGTTTTTCCAGGAAGCAGACTTGAGAGTGGTTCCTTTCATCACAATCGAGCTAACACAAATTAGTGTAGTATAAGAAAGGAGAAATGCTCATTTTACTTATCAACGTAAATATTTATTAATATTTTGAAACTTATAAGTGTCTGAATTCTTAATTGTTACATTTAATTTGATGTATAATTTAACTTAACTGTTAAAAGAGAACCATGTAAAGCTTAGATACATTGAGGCTTCCCAGTGAAAGGTAGAGAATAACCTTATTATGGTTGTTATAATAGTTGTTTCATGATAAAAAATGACTTCTGATAAAATAATCCAAGTCTTGTCAGTTCCACTACTTCAGAATTTCTGACTTATTAATACATGTTATTGACGCTTCCGGATTTATGCAGTGGAAAACAATCATTATTACCTAGACCTGTCAGTAGTCGGGTTAATCAGTATCTTAAACCTTTAAACATACCAGGTTAATACGTTTTCTTAATATTAGGATGAGAGAAAAAATGAATATTTCAACAAAGGCTATTTAGGCCTGTTTACCGACATAATAGTAATTGTGTTTGACAACTTTAACTACATATTAAGTAAAATATCTTGTTGTATTCTATCGTTGAAACTATGCTTGTTATAATTAATGGATTGCGAGGATGCGGTAGTTCGCTTCATTATTCTTACTCACACATAGCGGACATTTTAACTTGTCTTAGGTGTATCAAACTTGTATCTTAAAGACACAAGGATATGACCTTATGCTAAGGCATGCGTCATATTTGAATTACCAACGTATATACTTTCCAGAGTCACGAACATTATGCCTGATTACATTCTTTTTAAAACATGACGTCATACGAAATCATAATTAAAAACATATTTAATTCACAAGCATACTTTTAAAATGTGCTAAATGTCACATAAACAAATGGAGTACAAGCTTTAAAATTGTTTTGGTCATATACGTTAAGTTGGGCTTCTACAGACGTAAATACACACACAAAAAAACGTGTAATGTCACTATTTTTGCACACACAAAAACAACATGACACGTAGAGTAAATGTATTGTTTTCATAGATGATTCCGGGAAAAAAAATAATTTCAATTCTAACACGATCCGCAGCAGCTGCAATATAAACATATAGCGAATTCGCCTATACATGAATCTACGATAAAATATAGCTCTTCCATTCCGCCCTACGATTGTAACATGACTGTGAGATTCTACTCTGCTTCCATTATAAACAGTATAATACCGACTAAATATTCGATTTTTCAGTGCTAGTAGTAATAAAAAGTACATCAAATTTTCTGAAACAAACAATTTCTAACTGATGAATTTATTTGTTGATATTTTTACCGTAAGAAAATGTTTCAGCCCGGTAAGTTTCAACTTCAACACCAGTGCATCTATGTATGTGTGTAGTGTACAATTCCTGCGTTGTAGCTAGGCACCACAAATGTCAACTAGATTCTACTTTGACAGTAAATAAATCATAATTCATGTTCCAATCTTCCAGACTCAAGTGTTTACGTGTTTATATGCCGCCGCAATGTCCTAGCGTGTATGTTTCAGTGCCATCATGTAGGTGACGTGTACTATTTTTAGAAACTGCATATATAAACTCTGCATTAAGTATTTATCTCTGATTTCTATATCCGACCTTAGATGTTATTAAAAATAACATTTTCACGGCAATAACTACTTAATAATTTAATTAAAATTTATTGAATATCGGAAATTTCCGTTTGATGTAACGCTTTCCATTCGTGGGGAGGTTTTTATAATAGCATATGGCCAACCGAATGACATATCGCGCTAAAATATAGTGCTGTAAAATGCGAAGAATTTGCGTGGTTAGAATCGAAATAATAAATATGTTCCAATAATTTTATCAGTAATAAAAATGGGCAGTCGTTCGGACGCGATATTAATCACTCGTGCTAACGCACACCGTGATTTAATTATTACGCATCCGAACTCCTGCCCATATTTTATTAACTGATAAAATATAGGCGCATATTTATTATTTCTTAATTACCATTCTGTTGTTTTTGTAAAAACGATCGGCATGTTTTAAATATCCATAATCGGGGCGCAAAAATCAACAACACTACCAAAAGCATGTAATCAAATTTTTTAAACGATTAATTTTATTTCTCGTTATTACAAGCTTGATATTAACCATATTTCTGCGTATCACTATTTCAGGAAAAAATAATTTTACATTCAAGTTATAAGAACGAACCGTTTTCATCTTGATGACATGCTTTCAAGATTTATATAAATTTCAAAAGATATTAAATGAAAAGATTACGGTTAATTCTCTCTTAAATCTTTGATATGATTCCTAAATAGGCAATCGCATAAGTTATATGCGATTCAATACATTCACGGTTATCGACGAACTGTTTTCAACTTAGAGAGAGAGATAGAGAAGAGAGAGAGATAGAGGGAGAGAGAGAGAGAGAGAATAACTATTCAGCCCTGACACATCATCTAAAAAATAAGAAAAAGTCATCTACTAACAACATGTGAATCGCCTTTTAAATACATGATATTTCTCCCGTTAATACTTGCCCGGAGCCAGTGGAAAAAGTAGTTTTTATGCAAGAATACAAACAAATGAAAAATTAAAGGTAATAATTTACTAATAGCAATACTGTACAGGTGGAAGGTGGATTTTATGTGTAGTAAAATGCTCTAAATTAAACGATTTTCGAAAGTTGTAAATCTGTTTTTCGTCATTATTATAACATACGTGTAATGACATACATAACTTCCTGGTTCTTCAATAAAATCTTTAAGAATACTCTTTGAGGACGGAGGACGCAACCAATCAACCAGAAAATACAACAACACTTAATCCAAGTTTATGACTGAGCTTTAGTCATCAGAGAAATGTTTTGCCAGTATGAAAGAAAAACAAACAGAAACATTATTCAAGATTATTTTCATCGCAACAGTCTGCTGGAACTGGGTCGTTGACCGGTTCTTCAAACTCTTTCTGCTTTAAAATGAAGACATTTTAATATCTCTGTTAATTCCCTAACTCTAGGGTTTCTGTCTTCTTAGAGGGTGGCTATTTTTTCATTTAATGTTCAGATGTCAGATATGAGAAATAATGCAAACCTTTTCAGTACAAAATAACCAAACGCAGATGTACGTTATATCTAAACAAAATAATCCCGGAAGAAGTACGCGACTTGGGTGTTTATGGATAATTTGATCCAATATGCTATAATTAAACGGTCAGCTACACTCGCAAAGAACTGGATTTTCACTTTTTTTCCATCATTATTGAAACGGTTACGAATCTGCTTATTAAAAACACACACTTTTATGGGAACATCAAGTCTGCCTTACAACACCGGTATAAACAAGTAATGATAATTTCATTACCATCAATTATATCTAATTCTTCTTCCAGAAAACATTTACCTAACAGTTCTGGGAACTTCTGGTTATGATCAGCATACATTTCCTAAAACTGTTGTTGTAAACAATGGTACACAATGGTTCTATCGATGTCAACGTATGACATGCGAAAAGACTGTGGTAAAACCACTGTCTTCTTCTTCTGTCATGAGCAAATAATAAATACATCTGTTCTCGTGCAAAATATTGAAGACTATCTTCATTTTTTAGTTTCGTATCTTTGTATGTTCTTGAAATTTCTCATGAGTTTATAGCGTCAGAAGAAAATATGATATAATAAATTACTATGAATGGGTTTTAATCTTTTATAATCACACCTTATGATCTAGTAAACCAAACTTCATGTTTACAGCAAAATGTTTAGGTTGTCTGTTTCTAAGGCGCGTAATAATACATAAAGTGAGATGTCTTAAAAATGTCTATATTTTGCCTGTCAACATAAATATAAGGAGGAGGATTTTGTTTGTGGACTGGGGAGAAAGAAAGGAGTGCAACTGATACAAAGAAAAATAATTTAAATTTGTATGAAAAATGTTGTATATCATACAGTATGTTCTACATCAAAATACTTTTAAACCTGCAGAAAGCAGCAGTTGTTCCATACACGATATAAATGATCATTTATAGTCTTTATAAAAACCTGTAAAGCTTCAACATGTTAGTTATATAATAATGGTGATTCCCGGTTTTTATATTCCATGTCTAAAAGCTCTGTTTAAAGGTCAAATACTGTCGTTGTTTCATAGGCTCCTTGAATATCAATATCAGTTAAAACAAAACATTATTTTTCTGTTCCTATGTTGAGTATCATTTCTAAATTTTGCTTCGTTTAACAAGATATTTGACATCACGTTGTAGGTTTACAAGAGATAGAATGTGTGTCAATGTCACTCATGTCGGAGACAGTTGTCTGCTATAAATGGACTTCTCAAATAGTTTTAACGTCGGTTTTCAATCTCTTTAACGTACCAGTGTTTTAGTACCCTCATCACAAATGTTAAACAGTGATTTTATTGTTCTTAGAAAATCTATATAACATAGCAAACTTATTTCTCGCATATCGTTTAGTGTTTAGTCTGAAATCACTTTTGTCTAATTCCGCCGCAAGTTATATTTCAATTTATATAGTATATATATTTTATAAACAAAAACTTTCGGCACGACCTTAATATATACTTACTCAAAAGTGTGTTTGTTCCGCACCGACACCATTATAGGTATTATGGCGACTTTCCAGTTTTGATGGTGGAGGTAGACCCCAGGTGCCCCTCCGTGCATTATTTCATCACGGGCAGGCAGCTGGGTAGAACCGACCTTCCGTAAGCCAGCTGGAATTCAACGCCCGAGTGAGGATAAAACCCACATCTGTAAGGGGTAAGTGGTTTGAAGTCAGTTACCTTAACCACTCGGCCACGGTGGTCCACCACTAACTCAAAAGGGAAACTATTCTCCGAAAGACACTTGCAAAGCATTTACTTCGATTTCATGCAAAAAAAAATCATCAACTGAAGCAACGAAGGTGTCCGAAACTTCCGCATAGTCCTAAATCAAAACATTAACTGCGAAACAAAACAGACCTTAGAGAACGCTGCAATTTGTATGAGAGGTATACAAAGAGGCAATGGGTAATTTGAATCATAAAAACAACAGAAGTAATAAAATAAATTGTTTATTGTATAGCTCTTCAGTACATACATCTCTCATTGGATTTACGTATACAAAGCTAACGTTGAATTTTCTGTCTTAAATCGAACGAGATTTTGTGGAAACTATAATTTGTAGTAAATGGAACGGAAAGTTATCGGGATCGGTTTAAACACTGTTAAATAGACTACATTTTAACAGAGGTATGTTATTTCCTTTACTGTGTTTTTACTTTTAATTAACTACAGTTTGGTCGGCAACTCAGTCTCCATTGTGACTTTTGCAAATCATGATTTTCAATTATTATCAATGGTGTACTTACATATATTTTAGTCAATGCTTTTAATATTACATTCGTTACCTCGTCATCAATGTTCAATTTAAACCGACGTGATTTAGATCATACTGAAACCAGCAAAATGTGCTTTATTTGGAAAAATAAAATCACACAGGTTGAAACTATGAAAAGTTCTGCTTTCGTAGCAATCATGTACTGCATTGGACAAGACCATAAACAGGTTAGTTATGGACTTCTTGTCGTCTTTAACTACCATGTGTATAAAAATTGCGTTTCTCTTGTATCTTGTCATAAAGTAGTACAATTTTCAAATGTTTAGTATTGTTCATAAAATAAAAAAAAAATACAATTATTTTCATGTATTTTAAAAGCTTGACCTTTCATTTTGGTATTTGCAATAAATTTACAGTGTTTTCGATTACTAAGTGTCTTAAACAAAACGATGTTATAAGGATCCTGTTAGCCTGTAAAACCTGTTTTAAGGCAGCGAATAGTCAGCGGCCATAGCCGCTCGGCCGCGAAAGCTTTGAAAAGCATAAACTTGTAGACATCATTTGCTCAGTGTATTATTGTAAGAATGATTCAAATTACCATATTGCAAGTATCAGTTTTGTATGTCTTTATGAATCATTGATTAATCTATAAGGTGTTCTAGTCTTATAGCCATAATTTAAGTGGTTATTTGTTTTCTTTAACAAGCTCGAAATTAGATTTCATTTATTTATCTATAACTTCTGTCCCTAACGTTTTGGACAGTGATATATATATGAGCCGTGCCATGTGAAAACCAACATAGTGGCTTTGCGACCAGCATGGATCCAGACCAGCCTGCGCATCCGCGCAGTCTGGTCAGGATCCATGCTGTTCGCTAACGGTTTCTCTAATTGCAATAGGCTTTGAAAGCGAACAACATGGATCCTGACCAGACTGCGCAGATGCGCAGCCTGGTCTGGATCCAAGCTGGTCGCATAGCCACTATGTTGGTTTTCTCATGGCACGGCTCATATTTAGTTTTTACTCTGTGAATAAATCGTCATCCTTAAGTCAAAGCGTACCATTGTCAACCCCTGTCATATAAGAAATTGTTTTCGAATGGTGTATAGATTTTACTCAACTACTGCAAACGCAAAATGAAATTCAGAAGAAAGAACATAATTAGAATCTATCTGTAATATAAACGAGAATTTCGAACAAATACAAAGTTCATGACTCTTTAATTTGTTTCTTCAAATAAAATTTGATGTTGAAAACGAGTTGTATCGTTTCTTAAAGTTTAGGCGGAACGTGCTTGTGGTTTGAAATTAAAGACCAATTCATTTCGTAATAAGTAAAAAATGCACTAGGAACTGATCGTTGGCTGAAATATATTGTATAAAATTCTTTCACGAAATCAAGACATTTGGTTATGTTTACTCGTGCTTTATTACAAGCAAATTTCTTCGGACAAGTATAGCCAAGTATTTGATACAGCGGTTTGGATGTTTTGTGGTTATGTAATGATTAATACTACATGCAATATTTCTCCAACGAAAAAAGGCGGGGTGCAACATTGGATATTTCGAATTTGCTGCAGACTATAGATTATTTATATTATTTTATTCTTATCATCCCTAGACTTCTTGCATTACATTCGATTACAGTGCGATTACTTCTGAATACACATTATAATACAAAGACTGAAGAAATGTAAAAGTGCGATTACTTCTGAATACACATTATAATACAAAGACTGAAGAAATGTAAAATATCAAAATATTTGGAAGCTGATCTTAATTTCATCTGACCGAAAACCTAGAAGCATTGTTTTTAATTAATTAAGCTGAATGGAAAGCCGAAATAGGACTATGTTCCTAACTGGAAAAATTTTACATTTACATAAATAAATATTGTTAGTCGATTAGTCAGTTCCAGATCACTATGGGCTATATTTGTTATTGAGCTACGAAAATATATTTTTAAAACACATTTTTGCACAGAGAGAAAGGAAAATTCTTTTGCTTTTTAAATCCGACTAATGCACAGTAAATAATTATACTGTACGAGCAACAGTAGTGTTACCACTTTGGGCAGTTACGGATCATTTTGGTCCATCCCTGATCATTTTAGAATAAAAATAAACCTGTGAAATAATAATTGTTTTCTCTCATCCGACCAAATCATTACACATTGACAAGTTGAAAATATAAACATATTTTCTTGTTTTAAAAAATAATTTCTCGATTGTTTGGTGTCCCTATTGCGTGAGTCCCGGATCACACAGATTGACAAAATACGAATTTTCTTCAAATTCCAGCGATCTGCAAAAGTTATATTTTGGTATGTTATTTCCCTCATTGAAGCAAATATTCATGCTAAGAACTAAATGATTATCTTCGTCATATAAGTGTAAACTGTGCTGTGATCTGGAACCCCCATGATCCGGAACTGACTATTCGTCTGTATAGGCTAAATTCAAGTACTTGGACTAATAATAAGATGTACAACAGCAGCTGCATATCTAATAACACAAATATCAACATGCTAATATTCACTCGACTGCAGGCTGTTGATCTAATTGTTAAGATTGCATTACCATGTTACATGGTAAATCAAGTTATAATTTTACGATTCGATTCTGTTACAGTGCCCTGTCTAATATCTCAAGTAGGAACATTTCATGTTTCATTACATTGTACTCTGTTTAAGTATTGTAATGCATTTCTTTCCCAAAGCTTATAACTAATACATTATCGCAAGATATTGTAATAATCATCATACCTGAGCTCAGTATGTTCATTATAAACAACGGTTAAACCTTGCTGTTAAATTGCTGAAGTGATTTAAATATTTATATACCTTATTTTTGGCAAGTTATACGGAAGCAGAAGGTTCTGTATACCGGTGTGTATCGATAGAATTTAAATTGAGTATTTCAGTATGTTGATTCATAAACAGGAGCATGCTCTTGAAAAAAGACAACAGAGTTCAATTTGACCATAGCTTACTTTTTGGGTCAACAGGAATTGTTAACGTCTCGATTCTACGTAAAAGTAATAAAATCTGTGAAAAGATCTTTTGGAGGCATAGAACGTAAGCAAGCAACATAATAACAGACCCGGTTTGAATAAGTCTGTTCATAAGGGATAATGAAATGAGAAAAACCCCTCACGCCCCTAGCAACGGTTTAAGCGGAATTCTTTTATAGTAAAAATGAATGTACTCCATAGTACCTTATGATCAGAAAATATATCAACACAGTCCGAGATTGAAAGGAACATGTCCTACAAAAAAAATCCAATAAAGTAACGTGTTCAGAGTTATTTACTAGATATCTTACTGACCAAATGCATAACAAATATATTTCTTTACCCTTTTCAAAGCCCCCGCGGTTAAGTTCGCTGGCATCGATGTGGGTTCGAAAACTCACTTAGGGTTTAAACTCTTGTATGTGAGGAAGCCGTCGTGCTGACTTACGGATGTTAGTGGCTCTACCCAGGTACCCGCCCGTGATAAAATAATGCCCGGAGTTGCATCCTCCATCAAAAGTTGGGAAAGTCGCCATATGACATAAATTGTGTATGTGTCTCTAAACCCTACAAACACAAAACAAACTTAACTCTTTCCTGTTACTTCCGTTTCAGTGCATTTTTAGCTCACCTGAGCAATGCTCAGGTGCGTTTTTGTGATCGCTCAATGTCCGGCGTCCGTCGTCTGTCTGTCTGTCTGTCGTCTGTCAACATTTAGCTTGTGTATGCGATAGAGGCTGTATTTTTCAATTGATCTTCATGAAATTTGGTCAGAATGATGACTTTGATACAACCTAGGCCGAGTTTGAAAATGGGTTATCTGGGGTTAAAATCTAGGTCACTAGGTCAAATCAAAGAAAACCCTTGTGTATGCGATAGAGGCTGTATTTTTCAGTTGATCTTCATGAATTATGGTTAGAATGATCAACTTGATACAACCTAGGCCAAGTTCGAAAAGGCATCTGGGTTAAAAACAGGTCACTAGGTCAAATAAAATAAAAACCTTGTGTTGCATAGAGCTGTATTTCAATGATCTTCATGAATTCTGTAAAAATTACTGTGAAATCTAGGCCGAGTTTGAAATGGGTTATTACAAAAACTAGGTCACTAGGTCAAATCAAAGAGAAACTTTGTGTATGCAATAGAGGCAGTATTTTTCAATTGATCTTTATGAAATTATGTCAGAATAATTGCCTTGATAAAATCTAGGTCGAGTTTGAATATGGGTCATCTGATTTAAAAAAAATTAGATCACTAGGTCAAATCAAAGAAAAACCTTGTGTATGCGGTAGAGACTGTATTTTTCAATTGGTCTTCATGAAATTTGGTCAGAATGATTGCCTTGATAAAATCTAGGTCAAGTTTGAATATGGGTCATCTGGAGTCAAAAACTAGGTCACTAGGTCAAATCAAAGAAAAATATTGTGTATGCGATAGAGGATGTATTTTTCAATTGATATTCATGAAATTTTGTCAGAATGATTGCCTTGATAAAATCTAGGTCAAGTTCGAATATGGGTCATCTGGGTTAAAAATCTAGGTTTCTAGGTCATATATTTGTTTAAACTCAAGAGACCACATTTTTAGTCTAATCTTCATGAAAACTGGCCAAAATATTTGTTTCCATGAAATCAATAGGTTAAACATGTTTACACTGATATAGTATGTTTCTCAGGTGAGCGACCTAGGGCCATCTTGGCCCTCTTGTTTGCTTTACTGTAAAAATGCGAAAATACAGTGGTTATGATAGATGGAGTTGTAACATCTTTTAACAAAAACAAATTTGAAACTGCACTTATTTCTGATGCATTCCATAAAAAAAAGAAAAACATAAATAAATTTTCTCCACACCGGAAAGAATAGATTATATATTGTGCAGACATTGACATTATTCTATAAATCAACTTGTTTTTCCATTGGGATACGTAAACCAGAAAAGCTTTGATGATAAAGTGCGCAAAATTTTCGTCTATATCACGATAATTGATAGTTTGCTGCATCTAATTTACAAACTGGCGTTTATAATTGGCACGTGATAAAGATAAATTGTTTTATAACTTTTTACATTATTCAATAGCGCTGTTTACCAGTGCTTGCAATACAGACTAGTTCTTCATTTCATTCCCATACACCTCCCTGTTGGGTATAACCTCGATTACATTTTAAATTACCAAAACACTATAATGAATAAATATCAAATGTCAATTCTTGGCTATTTATAAAATACTATTCATTTTATTGAATATGTGCCATTTCCTATTGTGGTCCTTTACTTGAATTTCCTAATTTCATTTATTCGTTTGACTTTTATTCCTATACTTATTTCATACGAATGATAAGAGCGATAGCTTTCAAGCTTTAACTGAATGTGTTTCATACCCACACCCGAAAGAACTGTTCATTGCAATGTATTAATTCCCTTTATTGAACTTAAAAATTGTTCTAAATGTAAAGCATCTTAGTACTATTAAATAATAATACGATAGGATGATAGTTCTTGTATTATAATAAATTACAAGAGGATTAATAGTTGTACTCTGAAATGTTATTAGAAAGTGATGATTTCTTCAAAAAGAAGGTAGTTAAAATATTTAAAATAGGATTTTGGTACTTATACCGAGCAGCTGCAAGTATATTGCTAAATGCAATACCGAACTGTGCTCCAAGTATGTTTGTTTGTACGCCATCATGATGTCACAAAACTTCAAAGCCTCGACCTGCGCTCTTCAAAGTTTGTACGCCATCATGATGTCACAAAACTTCAAAGCCTCGACCTGCGCTCTTCAAAGTTTTAAGGCTTAGACTTTAAAAAGATAAATTGTGTATTTTACTTTTTCGTTAGTACATTAAAATGCATCGCAAAAGATGCATGTATATAAAATAGAAAAAGTGAAAACTCCATATATTGCTCGTCACGACAAAAACGAAAATGTTGCAGGCTCGCTTTAATTGAATCTGTTCATGGACGGTAGTGGAAATGCATGCTACTATACACGACCACTTGCCCCGAATTAAGCAAAAACATAATCACTACACATTGCAATAGATAAAGTTTCGGCAAATTAAGTTATTTGCCGTTTCTAAGTCCAACATTTTTACTTTTAACGTTGTTGAATTCGGGCCCAGATTATTGATATATTTTTAGGAGTGCATTACAACATTCTCAAAATAACTAAATGTAAAATGAAATGTATTCAAACAAAGAAGATGATGCAAGTGTTTATTTAACATTCTGGACAACATATATCATAATTAAAAACAGTTGTCTCTCAGGATGTACAACTTTGACACGAACATGTAGACAGTAATTATTAAATTTATAAGAGATGTTTAAGTGCTGAGATGTATATCTAGTGTCCTTGTAAGATCATTGTCGTATCTAGATGCTCTTATCCCTTCTGAAGTGCTCTCTTGTCATTTGGTCATAATTATAATTGTCTTCTAATATTCATATATTTAAAGTGTCTGTATGCACGTCATCATTGTCGTATAATGACAAACATACTCGTTGGTTCATCAAGTACGTCACTGTTTCTTCTCTCTTTCATTTGTTTTAAAATCCGTTTTCATGTTCACTATGATATTACTGTAGTGAACATTTATGAAAAGGGATTATATACCTGTTAGTTACAAAACAAACATCCATTAACAACTACCGCTAGGCAGTAAGGAAACTATTGAAACGTTTTATGTTGCATATATTTAAACAATTTTTTTAAGCACAGCAGAATGGGAAGCAGTGGAAAGTCTATTTAGGTCATTTCCAAGCAAAATGTTTTGATTGTTTACCGTGTCTCAGAAATAAGAACAACTTTTGAAAGTAACTTGGACAATATTTCAATCTTACTTTGAAGAATCGAACATTGCTTTTCCCTTTTAAGACAGACTTTGAAAGTCTACTGGAAGTAGGTCATTGACCGGTAAAATATTTCCTCAAATGTGTGGGGTGGAGGTGTTTCCGTGAAACACATATTAACCTTTCTAGGCTCTCCAATGGTGTATTTAACACTGAACTTCCCAAGACGTTGACCTGTTGTTCCTTCTTTCTCCTCGTCTGTTTTGTCTACTGTCTTTGTACTTTTGTGTATTTTAGAATGTACACGTAATGCAGTGTTTCGGTTTCAGGTTCTCATATATTTTAGCACTATGACTCAATTCATTATCAACACTTATGTTTATGGAACCCTGAAGTCTGCCTTCTAGCATATGTATCATCATGTTATGATTATATTAACAGCTTAAAGTTAACTCTTCTTCTGGGATATTTTAGCTATCTAGTATCCTTGGTAATGATAAGCAAAATGTTTATTGTAAACAATGATTTTACCAATACAGGTGCATGTAATGCGAAATATTGTTAGCCTTCTCCATCATTTTTACAGCAGGTAATCTCTAATGTTAAATATATGAAATCATAACCTGTACCAATAAAATCTGTAAGAAGATCCTTTGGAAACACAAAATTCAACCAAGTAAAATAATAGCAGACTCGGCTTGATTGAGTCTGTTCATGACAGGTAATGGAAAATGCAACACCTCTAACACACCCTCACTCCCCAGCACCGGCTTAAGCAGAACTCTGTTACACATGTTTTGAATGGAGTCAATGATCCCAAAGGACAAGAACATATTATGACACTGAATCCAAGTATTGGTAGACTTTTTACAGCCGCCACAAGACACTTAAAGATTGCTGTTGTGATAGGTAATAAAATATGTAAGAAGATCTTTTGGAAGCAAAGAAGCAAAATAAAAGCAGACCAAGACTTTCATACCAAATAGGATTTTACTTTTAAGGGGAATTTATATTCCTAAAATGTCTAGAGTTTATGATATCTTTATAATGGCAGAAGTATGAGGTTAGCATGTACTATACTAATGTGGCTACTGGCTAGATAATGTCTTATTTCAAAACACTTTTTTTTTAATTTCTGTTTTATTTATTTCATTTTCTTTTTTCCCGTTTTACTACAGCAAATTTACAAAGCTCTAAATATCTAGGATTCGAAACAGTTAAACTTACCGGTATTTTTTGTCCTTACTTCTTTAATGTTCTTGTATACTGGCGGTGTAACCCGTCTCCCTCATTCCTCTTTTGTAGTGTTCTCTATTTATAAAGGGAGCATTGCTTGTGATGATTTAGGCATGCCATCTGCTATATAATTTCACTACAGTGTTAATTTATGTTGAACTGCTTTGCGTTGCATTCGCTGTTTATCTTCAAGGGCGTCTGTTCTTACATTTCTATGTTTATAATCATACATAGTGACACGTACAAATGTACTTAAATTAAAATCTAAAAATCAAATATGCAATTAGAATGAGGTGGTCTGTTTCAGGAGCATGTTGAGGCATAAAGTGAGATCTTTCACAAGCTGCCTGCAGATACATTCCAATACTTGAATATTACATAACGTGAATGAATTTCGCAGGTACATCTGTTTTAACTGCCTGGGGCCGAAATGCGACTATAGGCGTTATATTTTCTAACCCTGTAGCATCTATATCCGACTATACGCGCGTTATCAGGACTCCCTAGGACGGCGATTGACGAGTATTGTCGCGGCATCGAGATCATGCTGATTGTGACATGTACTTATTAATTTTTGATAATCTTGGCAAAAGCAAAATTATTTTGTACTGGGTATTATTTCTTAGATGTTATAATTAGTGCCGATTTTCCCTTGTTAAAATAAGTGTTTGCAATTATGCGGCCATGTAAAGACAAAATTCATTGTGTTTCGTTCATACTGTATTTCAAAGGAGTAAAATAATGTCGTCAGCCAAAACTCTTTCTTAAAATAAAGAAAATATTCATTATCACGTAGCTTCTGACATATCAGTTCCGTCCGATGATGATTCAGACGATGAAATGCCATTATCAGTTAAATGAATGGACGGAAAATGTTAAGTTTTAGAAGGCTGAAATATTCGTACACTTACATCTATACAAACTGAAAAACATGAACACAACAAAACATATTTTATAAAATACAAAAAAAAAACGTGACTACATAAACATATGAATGTAAATTTAATAATCTTTCAAAAATAAATGTAAATATTACAACTTAACTGTCTCAGCGCGTGTCACAAAACGTTTGAGTACATGTATACATCAAAATGCACCATGGTCGATATTCACAAAGACAGGTGTCAATTTTAAGTATGCTTATGTAAATATTCTTTGTAAATATTGTATTTCTATTTATTGGAATTCAATGTCTTTACATGTGAAAAAGTAAGCGCACCAGAAACGGTCAAATATTTTCAACGTAGTAGGTTCGTTAAAATTGTGAATATTTCGAAAAGAAAATATTATTCTATTTGGATATAGGTTAAGGATGAAATAAGATATAAAATATTATTTTTAAACTTCGAAGATTTCTTAAGTTTGTTTTAATTTATTTTAATCACCCATGATTCCCGGCATGATTTCAATTGACTGCATGCGCGTGAGACTGTGATAAAATCAGAAAATGTTCTTCGACGTTAGGTGGTAATAGCAGATATGTTATGATATCGGCCTCAAGGAGTTAATGGAATGATTTTAGTGTAAGGCAGGTGCGCAACTAAAAGTCGAACATCTATCATAAGTTTCTGGATGCCATACTTCTCACGATACCTTTTTGAATACGTAAAATATCAAGGTACTCGAGGTGGCAAGACGTTTTCTTGATTTTGTTCTACGATGTAAACAACAAGCAGCAATGATATCGCTCAAAGATGTATGGTAAACTTTGTCCAGATTACATAATATGTTCTACTTCAAATTTCAGCTTTATAAATATTTAGATAAAACGAGCACCACATTGACAATGATTAATGGAATCATGCATGTTTCTTCAAATGATGAAACATAAATATCTCAGCGATCAAAAGACCTTTCAAGCGTGTTACATGATGAAAGTAGTTTATAACAATATACACTTTCTTGTTTTACCTGTTCCATGTTACTGGTTGACTGACGGAAGCTATAATCGTAACATATTTCTATTCTTTTCTCACATTCGGATTCCTGAGATCTGCAGATCTACAATGTAAGAGTATGTAGGTCGTAGTTAGGTGAGGTCAAATACATTATTTGAGAGTATACATAAAATCCTAACGTATTTCTATTCGTGTTCACTATATTCGAAACAGATATATACACAATAATAAACAGGAATCATTAGAGGTCAAATACATTACAATGACTATAATCCTAACAAGTTTCTGTACGTTTTCACAATATTACCAGACACTGGGTTTTTTCTTTCAAGTCTGTAAAATACGAAAATATGGAAAAAGTAAGTGATGGGTTTTATTATTTTCACAAAAAAATTGACAGGATTGCTTTTACTTCTAATGTGTTTCAGAAACGTTTCTCTTTAAAAAATGATAGTTAATTTTCTTCAGCCTGGAAGGAAGAGCGGCTCTATATCTTACAGTACTCTCATAATTTGGCACTATCCTATAAACGAACTTAATTTCCTTTTGGATGTTTCGTAAAAGCAGCAAAATATGATGATTAAAAGTGCACCCCCACCCTACTCTTATCATTTATAAAATGATCGTTGTTTCTGTTTGTTTTGATATTTTTTTCAGTTTATATTTATGTTTTTTTTTATTATTCGAGTTGTTCGTGCACGTTTAAGATATGTACCGAAGTGCGGAAAACCTAAACATATCCCGTGCGTTTTTATCAGTACACTGTTCCTCTTTTCTTGGTTATTTGTACAGTTTCCTTTGCTGTATGGAAACTTTTCCATATTCTACAGCAAGTAGAACCTGTTGAGAGCGAGAACAGCTTGTCACGAACATTGCTAATTGTATTTTTCGTGCCAATAACGTTAGTCTGGCTACCGACTAGATAATCTTTTTTAGGAAAAATAATTCTTTTATGTATTCTTACTTCATCAGTCTTCCAGGCTCTGATTATCGTATGTTTTGAGAAGAAAAGGAACATGATTTTACAAAATTTGAAAAGCTTCAGGAGTTATCTCCTGTGAACAAAACATACGGTCTGAACACAGACTACAATAACGTCAATTGCTATTAAATTGCAAGCAATCATCATCTCACGGAATGCTTTAATCTCCTTTCTAAAACCATACATAATGTCAGGTGACCAAAACCTTATCAGTTATGTCAGTATTAACGGAGGAAGATCAGGTAAAGCCTTCAATTTAGAAGTATCACGCTTAACACCTGTACATGTTATCACGTATCAGTCATACAATTCATATTCTAAAGCACTTCTCGCTTCCTGGCAAATTTGTTTTAACAAACATATCATTGGAGATTTCTAACGAAATTAAGGATTTCTGTTCTTTGTCCTACAATATCTAAACAAACGTATTATATAATTTGCATCATTTCGTAATTTATCTTTGAATATTTGGATAACAAAATTCTACATTGTTTGCAGAACTACCTTAAACGTCAATAGCCTCCCAGAGATACATAGGTGTTCCTTACCTTCTTAACCGCATCAAATTAGTATCAATTATCAACAAGGCTACATCATAAGGACACACGTTCATGGTCACAACATTATACTTTCCCCGTATCAAAACGTAACAAAGCGGCATCTGGTGGCATTAATTGCCTTAAATGATAACTCTAGCTACAGCTTACAAGGCAATGCAAGGTGCTAGAAACAATTTTCAAGTCATACGGGTAACTGCAATATCTTTAATGAGTGGCATTTTAGCCAATGCTTACGATTTGTTTATTTTTTATGAAACTTTTTCCGTTTATATTATAGCAGTATCTATTAATTTTTCTCAGGAAATTCAATAACATATAATACATTTGATCGATGCAAGACATTTTTGTTTCGACAAGAAACACTGTTGTCTGTTTGTTTAAAGTGATGGTGTTAGATGTGCGTATGTATCTTATCAATGTGTATGTATATCATGCTTATGAGAAGCCATGAAAGCGTCTGTAGTCAGTTTGGGAAAATAATATGAACATGCATTAGACCACCTGAATCGCATTTTGTAAACTAATGAAATGCTAAATGAAGATGCTTTGTTACAAATACAATACAGATGTATTCGATCAGGTAAACTTGATCAGTTTCCTTAATCAAAAGAGTGTTTCTCTTTCTGCACTACTTTTTGCAAAGGATTGTGTGTTTGTTTTTAAGTCCAGAGGTTCTTTTATATATTAAACACAAGGATTTTTGTGTGTGTGTTTTACGCCTTTTGTGACCAAAAAGTATGTAAGAGATTTACTCGGCGAAGATAACTTTTATCTTTTATTTACTTTTATTTACCCTGTACTGTAACTGTGAAACAAAGTGGGGATATAGATCGAGCGTTCAAAGGCCACTATGTCCCTATTTTTAGTACTTGTTGCCTATTTTCTTTACTTTGTCTATGTGTATGTGTAGATGTTTGTTGTTTACACGTACAGACAGACAAACACAGTGATGAAATCATGTGTTATTTTGTTAAACCAATTTACTACGAGTAGAATGTGAATTAGGACCTCTCATGACAACGAAAAGACATGCGCCTGTAACAAGTTCTTTATAAGTTATAATGATGTTACATTTTACAATTTTTGACAGACCGGTATTTAACATTTGCTATAAATCTTAATAGGCCAAACTAGACTTTACAATATTTTGACAGCGTATATAGCATTTCTAGATTAAGGAGATAACAGCGTGTTATCACGGTACGGAACGGACTTTGTAAGGAGGCGGATACATTTCAGAAGTACATATTCATGTAAAGTTTACTTTCATCTGCTTTAGTTGTGTTTTAACTTGATTACTTTGATACTGATAACATTGTTTCATTTATAGTGTCCTGTTGCAACCATAAAATTCCAACATCATTTTATTAATACGTACAAGACGGTTTAATGTAAATTTCATGTTTGTACATTTCTATTCCAGCGGAAAAAATCTCGCAGAAGCGGTACTCCAAGTCTGGACATAAAGTAAAACAAATTCACAATAACGTGCATGAATCGCACGTGACTGATATATTTAACCTCTGAAACTGACACATGCGTATAAAAGTTTCTGTGTTTAGGAAATTCGTAAAGAGGGTGTCATTCCCAGACTATGAAGCTACAGGGTTTGGACTAGTTTTTAAGGATACGACAAGTGCAGGTCTATGTTATAATGTTGTGTTAAACGTTGCCTTGACATAATTGAACTCCATGATTCCATTGGTCTATATAATGGATTGGAAAGTTTTAATGTATATGCAATTGACATACTTCAATGTAACGTGAAACTTTTTTTTATCAAAATATCAAAATTCTAATAACTTTACTTAGATATAATACAAACGAGAGAAAATACCGTTCTTAAACGAGAATTTACACTTGATGGATTATGTAAACATGAATGGGTAATACAACTTTACTGTTTTTCTTTGGACGAAACAAAAGTAAGGCATAAATGTTTGCATAATGGAGAAAACAGCTGATCGACCTCTCTAAGAGAGCAGTTGTAAAAATCTGACACGTTAGACGGAATGGCGGTTTTGGAATATTAAGTGGATTTTCTTACATAGTAAGACTGGAATAATAATTTTCTTCAACAGCAACAATTTTTGATTCGAGTGTTTCATAGATTTATCTCATTATATTGAGCAAACATGATATTATGTTTTTACGGAAACTAGGATTTTCAAGGCATGACCAATAAAATGAAGAAGGAAACTATTTAGAAGATTAAAGACTGATAAGCCATCTAGTGAAAAACGAAAGAACGCTGCTTGGTGTTGTATAACAGGATCAAAACCTCGTGCAGAGCGAGTCTCAGAATATTTTTCTGCTAATTTGTTGGGGAGTGTTTAAAATCCCCCAGTTTTAAATACTGTGATGCAGGTAAAAGATTTATAATACTTCTTAATATACATCAAAAGCCAGCGCGCTAAATTCGCAGGTAGATTATCAATTATTTCCACTGATAGCTTGCAGATAATCTCTTCAAATAATTTAAGTTATCGATAGGCGGTGCTTTAACAAATATAGACAGCAGAACGGAGAGAAATTGCAAATGACTGCCAGTTTGAATTATTTATAGAAAGGATTCTCGGATATTCGCTTGAAATGTGTTCAGTCTCAAAGAAGCCACACCAAAGGATTAGAGGAGCCGCAAAGTTTAAAATATAAAAAATAACAATTTCTTTACCTTAAGAAATTGTTGCATTTTTCTACAAACTTGACTATAAAATATACAAAATGTATACAACGATTCCAAAGGACTGGAGGAATGATTTTGGACCAAACGTAACAATCGAGGATTTGAATGATGTTCTTGTTCAGTTACACATACCAACTATTGTTTTCATAGCCATCTTGATGGTAGTAGGGGTATTCGGAAATATGTTAGTTCTCTATATATACACGACAAAGTATCATCCATCGACGTACAGAAGTTTTATTTTGTGGTTAGGATGGATAGATCTTATAGCCTGCAGTGTTGGCATGCCTCTGTTGATTGTCAGTATGTTATATCCTTACATGTTTCCCTCGGAGGAGGCGTGCAAGACGTTACGTTTTCTGCACGTATTTTTCGTGGTCAGTTCCGCTTTCATTGTGATTGCTATAGCTATAGAGAGACATCGGAGAATTTGTAATCCATTTTCAGTAGAAATGACACCAAATAAAATAAAACTGATGTGCTTGGTGGCATCCATCCTGGGCTGTCTAGTCGCCATCCCAGCGATATTCGTCTACGGCGACGCCGTAGTAGACACTGGTGTGCATAATATTACAGGAACAGAGTGCTTTATTGACCCGGAATTCAAAAATTCTAATTTGCCAAAAGGATATTTCATTTTTCAACTGTTGCTAAGCGTAGTTTCTATGGTAGTTATGGGAATATTCTATTTTCGGATTGGTACCCGGATTATTTACCACCATAAGTTTATCAGAGAAAACACTTATCAAAGAAAGGATTCGTCGGAGGATAATAAAGGTTAGTGATTGAATAATTATATTAAAATAAACTTGATAGCTTCCGCGTTTTTATAACCATTTTCCATGTAATTTTACGACAGTGTTGTCCCCTTTAAAGCTACTCAGCACACATACATGTATTGTATATTGCTAGCTCAGCCGGCTTTACTGTCTGACTTATGAGTCAGCTGTGCGAAGAGAACATGTTTTCACAGACGATATGACCGTAGTACCTGTGCAGCTAATATGAGCTGTCGGTTACATCTGTGTCAACAGTTTCCTTCACAATCCGAGTATGAGAATGGTAGAAATTTAAATGTGACCTCTGTTACATTACGTAACTTTTTATCAACAACATAAAAATCCTTTCAAGTTTGCTTAAATGTGGTCACTGTCCAAACGAAATGTTCAATCTTCTGTACAGAAAACAACATAAAGCATATATTTTAAGTTCTTCATTAAGTATGTTTATTGTTTAATCATAATGAATGTATTCTCACTTACATTTTTAATTACAAATGTCAATTAAAACGTTACAATATCATTAATTTCGATTTTCATACTTGCCACATTGTCTAGTCATTGTTTTGTGCGACCGTAATTTAAAAAGAATATAATTTTGTTCACTTCAAAAGTTTGTTTATAAATTAAAACTATTTTGTATTTTGTTCAGTCTTGATAGTGATTCTGCTTTGTAGTGACATTCACTACTTATTATAGGGCCTTTGGTGTTTTTTCTTCTTTAATCTCCTAGAACACTTTTATGCCGCATTAAAGGAAAGCCACAGGTGCTTTAGAAAGGTGATCGATTTTTCTGTCGATACAGGTTAGAAAGAAAAGAGAAAAAATTAACTTCGTAAATATTTAAGGCTGCAGACAAATTTACTGTAACTGACTTTGATTTATCTTGCAAAACAAATCACAAATTTATATTATAGGGAAAACAAAAGAGACCATCTGTGAGTCTACTAACAAAAATGGCGTCTCAAACGGGCATGACCACCATAGAAAGTCGGAATCGCCTCAAAGTAGCAACAAAAACTCAAGAGAGACAACTCCTACGAAGAAATCTCTAGACGACATAGAAATTAAGAAAGACCCATACGGAGACCTGTTGAAAAAGGTTGTGAAATCTCGTTCGAATTCACCTGCGCCCCGAGATTCTTCGAGAGAGTCTACGCCGAAACAAGAGCGTATGAATAGACAGCGAAACCGAATCGAGTCCAACAAGAGTGAAAAGTCTGTGAATAGTGGACCAAGTCTTCGAACGAAGCAGGTCACATTCATGTTATTTATAATTACAGTGGTATTCATTTTATCTTTTATACCACATTTAGTATTGATGGTGATTAATTCAATGAACCCATTCTTTGTGAAAGACATGTCGCCGACTGGGATCGCCATCTATAATGTATTTTTGCGTTCATTTGTGATAAACAATATGGCGAACCCTATAATATATGGATTCTGTGATAAGAAGTTTCGTTCAGAATGTGCCGACTTTGGATGGACCATATTGACATGTGGAAGACGTTGAATCAGTTATGAATTCTCACAGCTCTTCTTTCTGCGCTGTTTGAGTTATCTAGTCAGTATTCTACAAATTTGTATTTAGTTTATAAATGTATAGATTTGGTTTCTGTCAGGACTTTCAGTTACGTACCCGGTTGAAGTTCAGAAAGAATTTCCATAAACTTACATGTATTTCAAACTTTTTTAAAAGCCTGCCCACTTAGCTCAGTAGGGAGAGCGTTGGTCTACGCATCGCGGGGTCGCGAGTTCGATCCCCGGGCGGGGCGTATGTTTTTCGTGACGATCTGATAAAAGACATAGTGTCTGAAATCATTCGTCCTCCACCTCTGATAATTCATGTGGGGAAGTTGGCAGTTACTTGCGGAGAACAGGTTTGTACAGGAACACTGGTTAGGTTAACTGTCCGCCGTTACATGACTGAAATACTGTTGAAAAACGGCGTTAAACCCAAAACAAACAAACAAACAAAAAGTAGTATCTCAGATTTTTGGATAGTTTTCAAACATATGACTGAAACCCTATACTATAGTGCTGCAATAACACACAATTGAGTTTTAAGGATGTTCTAATAAGAAGTTTACGCTATTAATATTAGATTTTCAAGTTACTCATTAACATTAACAGAACGTCTAAATGAAAAGCAAAGTTTTAATAGAAATGTACATTATTTTAACTTTTAAGGTAGTATTTACGAAAATATGAGAACTACATGTATGTATGTCTAGGGGAAATTTTTTCACCTACTTTAAATTTTGCCGAATATACCCTTTTGGTGCATGGCCTAGTGTATACGGATTGCCGTCATAGCGATTGATAATTTTGGTATAAACTGAACGGAAGGGACATGATATTTTATTTCATAGTGGATACTGTTAAATTGCACATTATATAGATAAGAGTTTCTATATGCTTCTCTAAAAGCTTACGGATTCAACAACACAGAACTTTGTTGGTATTTTTGTAGATTTAAGTTATAAAATGTAAACAGATGCCTGTACCATTACCTACTTTACTACCAAATCATTGTAGCATTTATGTGCAGAGATAGTCTAGTCTTCATTAATTCAAATATTTCTTTAATGAGTTGTCTTCACATGATTTATATTTCGCCAAGTATATGTCTAAGTGTTAGCATGTTTGCCGCTTCCGTAAAACGAAAAGCTGTCTTAACCTGCCAAGCATGATTCACAAACCCCGACGCAGGAATATTGTCAGACAATCATTCCAGCTACCAAGCAATGGTGACAATGGTAAAACCATGTGACTGTAGAATGGCGACACAACACCAAGCAAGTCAAACGTTTCCATAATCTATAGGCGGATTGCCTTTTATACAGTATGTTTATGTTTCGCTGTTCATTCATTCGTTAAATTCTTTGACTGTACACAAAATACTTCAAAAAGATTTCGTTGTGTACATTTGAACCGTTGTACTCCACAACGCCAGAAGAAGCTAATCCTGTAATTATTACTATTCTTTAGTTTTCTACTCGAGAATTTGGTGTTTTGCAATCCCTGGTCTTCTTTTAACACGACTGGTTGATTATACTGTAAGTTTTCGTCAATACAGAATGTTGTAAACAGAGTTATTTGGATCTGAATATTTGGAAGAATACGGACCATTGTCTTATGAAATATGCTTAAACCTTAATACAATTTATCTCGTACATAAAAGTCTCCCACGTCGCTATTTTTAAAATCATGCATACAAGTTCTTCATTTATGTTCATGGATGACCTCAAAGGTATAATTATTTTGTAGCCCGTAACACCTGACACCTCTGTTATGGAACTATTTAACGAGTTAAACTTTAGGGACCAGACTTAAAAAATCCAGCGTCTTACTCTTTATGGACAGAGCTGCATTGTGAGACTCTTGTACAAGCAGCCCCAGTCATGCTGTCAACTTATAAGGGCTAGGTATTATTACGTTTTAAAAACGTAGTAAAATGGCAATATACGTAGAAAAACGTATTAGATACGGTTATATACGTAACTATGACTTCTCAGGACACGTTTGTTTTCCACTGTCCGAAAGAAACGTGGGATTTCGAAATACATAGCCTTAATATACAAAAAGTAGAACGTACCAAGACGAAGTAGAAACGTACTAAAATGTACATAAACGTACTAATTCTACTAATTCAAACCGGACTAAAACAAAAAGAAAACATAGTTGAAACTTACTAAAATTACTAAAACTCTAGATAAAACCTTACAACCCGCAAACGGGGTAAAACTTTAGCAATCTTTTGAGATGGAAAACGTAGTAATACAAGCCCTTACTACATGACAGTGAGATTAAGGCTTTTTAGAATTAAACTATTTTTTCTGTATTTTTTTCTCTTTTTCATTCATGTTTCAACCCTGACAAATAACGTGCATGTGGAAAGGTTTGTGTTAAATACGTATCTTAAAGGCATTGTTCACACATGCATTAACACCAGAAATAGGATTTAATCCTTCTGACTTTAAAGTTAATTAACATGTTTCTGCATCGATTTTTCAGCTTTAAGTGATTTTGCTCTCCACAACAAAAATTTCAAAAGTTAAATTTATCAGATTTTGAAACGAAGCCATATCATTGGAAAGAAAATTATCTAACTGCGGAAATGAGTGCACACGTCTGTTTCTTGAGAAATAAAAAGTTATTGCGTTTTTAGCTCACCTGAGCAATGCTCAGGTGAGTTTTTCTGATCGCTCGATGCCCGGCGTCTGTCGTCCGTCGTCTGTCGTCTGTCGTCTGTCAACATTTAGCTTGTGTATGCGATAGAGGCTGTATTTTTCAATTAATCTTCATGAATATTGGTTAGAATGATAACCTTGATGAAATCTAGGCCGAGTTCGAAAATGGGTCATCTCGGGTCAAAAACTAGGTCACTAGGTCAAATCAAAGAAAAACCTTGTGTATGCGATAGAGGCTGTATTTTTCATTTAATCTTCATGAATATTGGTCAGAATGATAACTTTGATGAAATTTAGGCCGAGTTCGAAAATGGGTCATCTCGGGTAAAAAACTAGGTCACTAGGTCAAATCAAAGAAAAACCTTGTGTATGCGATAGAGGTGGTATTTTTCAATTAATCTTCATGAATATTGGTCAGAATGATAACCTTGATGAAATCTAGGCCGAGTTCCAAAATGGATCATCTCGGGTCAAAAACTAGGTCACTAGGTCAAATCAAAGAAAAACCTTGTGTATGCAATAGAGGCTGTATTTTTCAATTCTTCTTCATGAATATTGGTCAGAATGATAACCTTGATGAAATCTAGGCCGAGTTCGAAAATGGGTCATGTCGGGTCAAAAACTAGGTCACTAGATCAAATCAAAGAAAAACCTTGTGTATGCGATAGAGGTGGTATTTTTCAATTAATCTTCATGAATATTGGTCAGAATGATAACCTTGATGAAATCTAGGCCGAGTTCGAAAATGGGTCATCTCGGGTCAAAAACTAGGTCACTAGGTCAAATCAAAGAAAAACCTTGTGTATGCAATAGAGGCTGTATTTTTCAATTCTTCTTCATGAATATTGGTCAGAATGATAACCTTGATGAAATCTAGGCCGAGTTCGAAAATGGGTCATCTCGGGTAAAAAACTAGGTCACTAGGTCAAATCAAAGAAAAACCTTGTGTATGCGATAGAGGCTGTATTTTTCAACTGATCTTCATGAATTTTGGTCAGAATGATTGCCTTGATGAAATCTAGGCCGAGTTCGAAAATGGGTCATCTCAGATAAAAAACTAGGTCACTAGGTCAAATCAAAGAAAAACCTTGTGTATGCGATAGAGGCTGTATTTTTCAATCGATCTTCATGAATTTTGGTCAGAATGATTGCCTTGATGAAATTTAGGCCGAGTTCGAAAATGGGTCATCTGGGGTCAAAAACTAGGTCACTAGGTCATATCACGTAAAAATCTTGTGTATGCGATAGAGGCTGTATTTTTCAATTGATTTTCATGAATTTTGGTCAGAATGATTGCCTTGATGAAATTTAGACCAAGTTCGAAAATGGGTCATCTGGGTTCAAAAACTAGGTCACTAGGTCAAATCAAAGAAAAACCTTGTGTATGCAATAGAGGCTGTATTTTTCAACTGATCTTCATGAAATTTAGCCAGAATGATTACCTTGATAAAATCTAGGCTGATTTCGAAAATGGGTCATCTGGGGTCAAAAACTAGGTCACTAGGTCAAATCGAAGAAAAACATTGTGTATGCAATAGAGGATGTATTTTTCAATGATCTTCATGAAATTTGGTCAGAGTGATTGCCTTGATGAAAACTAGGTCGGTTTTGAATATGGATTATCTGAGGTCAAAAGCTAGGTCACTAGGTCAAATTAAAGAAAAATCTTGTGTATGCGATAGAGACTGTTTTTTTCAGTTGATATTTATGAAATTTGGTCAGGTTGATTGCCTTAATGAAATCTAGGTCGAATTTGAAAATGGGTCATCTGAGGTCAAAAACTAGGTCACTTGGTCAAATCAAAGAAAAAACTTCTGTATGTGATAGAGGCTGTATTTTTCAGTTGATCTTCATGAATTTTGGTCAGAATGATTGCCTTGATAAAATCTAGGTCGAGTTTGAACATGGGTCATCTAGGGTCAAAAACTAGGTCATATCTAAGAAAATGCTTGTTTTATCGCAAGAGACCAATTGTTTGGTCCAATCTTAATGAAAATTGGTCAGAATATTTGTTTCCACGAAATCACTAGGTCAAACATGTTTTACACTGTTATGGAGTGTTTCTTAGGTGAGCGACCTAGGGCCATCTTGGCCCTCTTGTTAATTAATTTTAGTGCTGTCTGATTCAGCTTTGACGCAACGCGATTTATTGAAGTGCTAATTAATTTAGCAGAAAAAAAAAGAAATTACCTGTCAGCATGTTTTGTCCCCCCCCCCTCCCCCCGTACTTGTACTCGTTGTTCGTAAATAGTATGATCCTTTGGAATTGCGGTGTCCTTCAGCATTTCTGAATAACAGATTTCCGCTTAAGCCGATGTTAGGTCAGATACTGCTATTAATTTTTCCATAGGCTTACATTGTAAGAAATGACTCTGTAGGACCCCCTCAAAACACATGAGGTGCCATTTACCCTGTCAAATATCCTTCAAGACACCAAAAAATAACATTTTTACATGGGCATGCGCGATCCATTTTTTTTTCTATTTCAAAGACAACCACCCACAACTGTGCATGGAATTTAGTGGTGAATTCCAACAAGTACTTACTTCACTAAATTGCTAATTTCAGAGTTAAATATATAACCAGGCAGCTATAAAAGACTTCAAAATGCACAGAAAACATTACGTTTCAAGATTTTAAGGATATTTCCATGATTCAAGGCAACACATTTTTAACCAATCAGCTGAAGTCTCATTGAATGCTTCGGGTTTCCTACACATTTTTCAACCAATCCGAAGCCGGCAAATAATAACAACATTTGACCGTAAGGGAGCTTGACGGTGTAGTACACTTTATTATCTTTCAAGAAGAGACTCGTTCAAACCCAGTCTGCTGCTATTTTGCCTAGTTACGTTCTATGCTTCAATCTTCTTATAGATATTATCAATAGTGGAGACGACACCTTTAAATGGACAAGTCACCCAAGACATATATACTGAGTGATTACTGTAACAACAGGAAACCACTATGTCTAGGAGCTAGGCTACACAATAGTCATTTAGGTTTTGCCACTGACAAACACATTGAAATGTAAACCGTATTTGTCTAATGTTTGCATAAGATATGCAGGCATGTGCAATTTTTTATTTGGTTGAAACGAGTACCTTTTTATTTCAGAACTACTTTAAAATCTAAATTTCCCTGTGTCAAGATTAAAAGCGCGTTGTCTATTTAATTTTAACAGAACAATAGGGTTCTACAGTGATGTTTTTGGTGGAAAGTCCTATGTTATGGTAAACAAAACAACAATTATAAAACAAAATCGACTAACTTCTTGTTTTTGACAAAAAATACAATAAAAATGGCGTTAAATGACAAGAGATCTAAGGTACACTAATCATGTGACTAGAATTGGCCAAATATGGTAGAGAATCTGTGTTCACGTAACCTAATTTCTACTAGTTTGAAGTGCCTTTGTGCAAAGTATCCGTGGAGGTCCAAATACTACAGTTTATATGTAAATGCTAGACCAAACATTTTATGTTAATTAAGGTATGCAGTTTGTTCATTTCATCTTTCATTTTTTCGTAACCACGTAAACGCACTTACAAACACTTTTTGTTGTCTAAATGAAACAGTCAGAATATTTGAGGAGACAAATAAAAACTTACGACCAGAAACCGTTTTTTGTAATACCGGATATAAAATGTAGGGATCTTATAATTTTATGATAAAAAACAGCGTGCATGTTAAGTTATGTCATTAACGGTGTACTTTTACGCTCATATAAGTTATTTTACAGCTCAAACATTGTATGTTAGACCTACATTGTACAGAACATGTTTGTACATCAGTTGAAATTGCAGTAATTTAAATAGTATTATTAAAATGCTTTTAGTTGTTGTTTGTTGTTTTTATTTGTTCTTACAAGCTGTCCATGTTTCACTTACAGACGGTATTTTCTTACACTAATGACGGAGCGTCCAGACAAGGTCTGCAATGGTCAGACAAGATCTGCTTTGGTCACGCTGTGGTCCTATAGATTTATTCAAAACTCCTTACGATTTATCTATTTGGCAACCACTGGACCCATCGGCTACCACACGAAGTGATTTTGTATAATACTAAAAAATTTTATTACGAGGTTCGTTTTCTTTGTAATAACAAGTAGACATTGTTCAGTGGATCAGAATCAACGAATGTACTTCAAAGTAATATACCTAACAATTTTGTTATACATTTAATTCAATATCAGTTTGATAATATATATTAAGGTATTTGCTTTCGCCAAGTCGGATTGCTGCCACTTTGTTTAAGCGATATGATTCTGAAACATATATACCAGACAAAACTAATGAACGCTATGAAAGTGTGTCTACAGATTATTCAGTTTAGGAAAACGCTTGCATTACGCATCCGCATCAACATGCATCGGAAACAGATCACCTCTGTCGTATTTTGTAAACAGGAACTAAAGGAAATGCTGAATCAAGATGCTTCCTTACAAACGAAATACAGGTGCATTCAGTCATTTTCTTTTGATTACATAGATATTCAGTTTCGGTTTTATCTTCTATATATCATGACTTCAATCATTTTGCGAGCGACGTTTGTCAGTTGTATGTTTATACAGTGCTCTTTCTGTAGCAAATGAATGTTCTGATAAAGAAAAAAATGTTGTTAAGAATTGAATTTTCAAGATAAGGTATTATCAACATTACCAGAGACACTAAATATTAATATTTAAGCAGTGCCATACGCTGGAACGTTGGACGTACGCTGTTATTAATGTAAAATAATTCTAACATGTTTATAAAAAACCGTTTTAGACAGAAAATACAGCTTCAGTGACATAACTTTAATTGTTCACTTTCCTAAATCGATGAGTAAATCAAACTTAAAGGAGTACGCTAGAATTCCCTGTATATGAGATGGGCGGAATTTTTCCCAATAATAGAATTTCTTCAAACTTAGGATATTGAAGGACAATCATCTAAGAAACAAAAATATGCGATAAAATCATAGGTCACCGGTATTGAAAAAGAGTTATCGGCCCTTGAATATGTAATTTTTTGGGGAAATGCCATTTTCAAGGGCAGATAACTCTTTTTCGATACCGGTGACCTGTGTTTTTTATTGCATATGTTTGTTTCTTAAATGATTGTTCTTCAATATTCAAGTTTGAGGCAATTCTTTTTTTTGAGGGGAAAGTTTTCGCCCACAAATTCTAGCATACGTCCTTAAATTCCAGTATGACATTTGTCTAAAAAGTAAGTAAAAAGAATACTAAATTATTAAGAAGTAAATGCAGTCGTGCCAGTCAGTCTCGTTAAACAATTATATAACGCATGAATTTTAATCACAGTATTTACCCATTACTACTTGCTAGGAACATTATATCTGTAGCTCTCTGCAGGTCGATTATTTGGAAGGAATAAATAATGTTGTTATGATAACATCTAAACTCTAAACTAATGCGCTTGGTATCTAATAAGATCCCTGGAAATCGTATATCATTATAAAAACAAACATCTTAACATGTTGCAAGATTTGAGCAATTTCAGCTCTTTTGATTGTGTTTTTAAAAAAAGATGTATCGTAAACTAATGTCTTCCGCAGGAGCATTTTTGTTTATCTTCTGCAACGTGTGGCTTGATCTATCTAAATATTTATAAGAACATAATTTGAAATATCGCATATTACGTAATTCTGGAGTGTTGAGAATTGTTCGATTTACCTCTCTGTCCCTCTCCACCTTACTCTCTACTGAAGAATATGTCTTTGGAATAGTAAAGGCATTGACAAATACGCATTCCTGTACAAGGGAAATAGGAAAATGACCTTTATATATATTATGAGAAAAGAATCATAAAAGAAACAGCAAGGGTTAGTTGTCTCATCAACACACATAGTGGAGTATTTATAACTGAAACCTTAAAACATTAACATTCAGCTCGTTATTTTGAATTTTTATATCTGAATATTACCAATTCATACAAAGAAAGCGCTGTTTTACTTGAAATCTGAACAATATATGAAGCATTTATATAACTATAAAACCATTGTCAATTATATATGTCTTGAATTCCGGACAAAGGACTACACGAAGTGGCAGAAAAAAATGTTCCAGTGCTGAAATTTCCCAGAAATAGGTTTAACATCGTTTTTCATTATTTTTAATTGTTCATTTTAATTTCTTAACAAATGGTATTGCTTTTATAGGGAGACAACTGATATTTTAAGTAAAATAGAAAAATAGAGCAAGACATACATGATTGTGTAATAAACAAAATAGCTGATCGACCTGTATAAGAGAACATGAAAACTTTAAATTGACAAAAGATAAAAACATTGATAGGTTATACATGTATTCAGCTATTCCTCAGATGGTCAGGCACTGATACTGATTTTTCCATGACTTCCATTTAAATGACATTGCCACATATCATAGAATTGTGAAGTGACCAAAAATATAATTAATCTAATAAGATAACATTACAGACACCAAAACATAATGATTTTACATTTTTTTCAACTGTAGAGACGCCGTCATTACATGACTTCAGACTTCATGTTAAAGCAAGTAGTCCCAGCATCCGTTTTACTTTTCCGTATCCGACGGGCGTTGAATACAGGGGTATATATTTATTCGTTTGTGAAATGCAAGGCTGTATTTCAGAAAGAGAATTCGAAGGAAAATAATAAAGAGGCACATGGGAACCTGCCTCTTGACAGGTTTTATGAACATGAATGAGTCATACAAGTAAACGGTATCGAGACTAAGACATAAAGTATGGTGTAATGAAGAAAACAACTCAGCTGGTCGACAGGTATACGAGTGGAGTACTTGCAAACTATGACGGAATGGAAGTCTGAAATATTCAGTGGATTTTCCTAAAACATCAGACTTGAAAGATGTTTAACCACAACTAATACCTCGAGTACTTATAGATCAACCAGATTACATTTAAAAATCGTTATCATATTTTATATAAACCCGGATATTTTGCTGTATGGCCAATAAATTGAAGAAAACAACTTTTTGAAAACAAAAGGCTTCTTAGCGCTCGCGTGGAAACTAAACAGCGCTAAATGAAACAGGAATGTTTCTAAAATTTGATTAGAGGAGGGACACAGCCTTGCAGCTATAAATGCTGTGTTGCATGTAAAAGAGAATATTTGTAATTTTTGTAAATATTTGATAATAATAATTCAATAATAATTATAAGTCAGAAAGCTAAACCAGTTAGATAAGTCATTTTTAACTGAAAGCTTGAAGAACTGATTAAATAATTGGTGTTTATAGAAACTCACCGCCGATATTCTACAGAAGCTATGTTTATAAAACCATTTCCAAGTTTGCTTAACAAACTAAATGCTTGATACTTAAAGTATACATTCAGAAACAGTAAATCACATTTTTTTTCATTAACTTATTCTCATAAATGTCTATTAAAATGTATTTTTTGTCCTTTGTAGAGACTCTAAACGTAACGACAGTGATTCTGGTGACATTTAAGACCTTGATTTACTTTAATGATGCAATAAAGGTATTCCAAACTTGCTTTGGAGGATACAGTGACGATATTGTATACAGTCTAACCTGTCTTAAGCAGCCAGCCAAGGGAAGCAGACAATTTGGCCGCTTAAGCCAGGTGACCGCTGATCGGAGGTGCAGCCAGTATATGTATTTTTCAGACTTCTGACCAGTCTATAGCCTTTAGGCCCATTTCTTTTTGGGTTTTCTTTTATTATTTTACCAGGATACAATGACGTGCATTTGCCTTCGCAATACGAATGGTATTCTTAACAATCTAAAACTCCGGCGTGTTTTTTTTACTACAAAAATTGTTACAGACAATTTTCCAACTTCAAAACAAGTTTGTTTACAATTTTCGCCATTTTGGTAAGGGACGCTACTCTCGGCGCTTATTGTCTACGCTAAATCTAAGATTGCCGTTACGTTCCGTAAAAGATAGAGTGGTTTATTATTTTTTTTTTTCAAACACAATATCGTACAAATTTAAAAGTATTTTGATGACAAAAGTATACAAAATCACAAATATTATGCTACTAATTAATTATCGAATATTATCTTTAACCGAGGTCAAACTGTGAACAACAAATTTGACACGAGGCGACACGTTAATTGCCGATAATTACTGGCCATTTGATCATAACAAAAGGGGATTACACCTTTGGTTATCAGTTTTAATTGAGAAGCTCATGTCATTTTGTCGTTCTTATGGTGAAGTCACGCGAAACTTAGCAACCACGTGCTTCTCAAAATCGGGTATCTTCGGCGATTATTGCCTAAAAATAATTCGTTTTGAAAGAAAAATGGCCGCTGAAAGGGGTCAGATACGGCGGTCGGGAGGCAATTTCGGTGGCCGCTGACCGCGGACGGCAGGTGGCCGCTGAATAAAGTGATAAAATAGAGGAAAATCCGTCGGGGGCGTCATAAAATGGCCGCTGAACGGAGGTGACCGCTGATCGGAGGTGACCGTTAGTACAGGTTAGACTGTATTTAAAAGTAAAATTGTATTGAAATTATTACGCCTTCCCTAACATCATTTTTATTTCAGAAGTTTTTTTATCAGATGATTTTAAAATGCCGCAGGCATAAGGCGTTTTCCTGCATACGTGCGTGTAATACACTACTATTTAAGTGCCACTAAAATCTACAGGCACTCACAAAAACGATGCAATCTTTATAAAGAGATAGGAAGTTGTTTACGTTATTCGTTTTCATTGATTTCGAAGACACATTTATTCAACCATATTTTTGTCTCTGATTGCTATTTCTTTTTAAACAATGTATTAACTGATTAACTAAACTTACACTGCTTTACATTTACCCTTGTAACATATAGTTGAAACACTGTCTCCCGAACTGTAAGGGATTGGGTGTTTTTCTTTGGGATAACCGGACTTTGTCTTAAAAATGATACTTATTGTGGATACGTTTCGCTTAATGTCTTGCCGTAGCCTCATGTATATGTAAACGTGCCATTTTTTTTTATCTCAAGGTGAACCGTCCGTCAGTAACAACAGGTCAAATAGTACCCTGGCATCAGAGTGCATCCAGTATTTTCATTCTGACTTGGACACAATTGATGTGATCATAATATTTTGGCCAAAACTAATTACGGACCAAATTGGACTATATGGTCAAAAATTATGGAGCTCTACCAATATAATCTCAGAATTAACTTTGTTTACACTCTAGCACTATCATCTTTTAACTAATCCCAATTTAAATCGGGTATGAATGACTATCTGTTATCTCTAACCTCCCTCACCCCCTTACACACATCATTTCTGTTTAAGTTTTCTTCTCCTAACACTAAAACAGACTCCTGAAAATAGCGTCTACGGAAACGAAACATTCTGCAAGATTTCATCAAAGCAGACATTTTGAAAAGAAGTTACAGGGATTTGAATATTTTCTGCTTAATTATTATTAATGAAAACGGACCTTGATTTCAAGAAGTGCTTTTTAAAGATTTCCGGTTGCTATCTTAATGGAATGTTGTATCAATACAAGATTAATTGTGAACCTGAGTGTAAAAAGTCAAGGGACTGTTCCGAACATCTGAAAAAAGATCTCCAAGTTATTACCGTTTGTGATGAAATTATTTTATACTGTTGTTGAAGCTCCAAATTACAGTTGAATCTCAATATTTCGAAAACGCGTCTCTCAAACTTCCGGTTATCTCGAAGACACTTTCCCTTCCCGAAATCACGCGTCCAAAATAGTATTTTAAGTCGATTTTCGCTTATCTCGAAGCAAAACGCTCGATCCCGTGGAAATCGGGATACCGAGTGATCCCGTGGAAATCGGGATACCGAGTTTCAACTGAAATATTTCTTTAAACCCACAAATACGAGCTACATTGTATAAATATTGGGTTTATAAACGCCAGCATCCGACTGGCGTAATTCAAAAGATTATGAGGCTGGTCCTCTAATTGTGTTGTATGCAGAGGAAGCCAGCTTGTAAATCTACTGTAACATCTAACTAAACATTAATTGAAAACCTGTGTGCAAAGCGGTCAGTTAAGTAATCTTTACTGACAGTTACATTGCTAACATAAAAAAAAAACGTATGTTGACATAAAATAAACTGGAATGTGTACTTGTCGGCTGGTTCAGTTTAAAATGATAATACTTTATTTTATTTTAAAACCACTTCAATATCTAAATGGTCCTGTCAAGCTTAAAAGCATTTTGTCTGTTGATATGTACAACGCTAAGAGAACAAAAGAATCTTTCAGCAAATTTTTGTTGGTATACAATTCATGTTCACGTTAAACAAAACAACAATTGTTAAAATAAATCTACTATTTTTTTTTCTTAATTTGTCATAAAAATATATTTTAAGCAGATTAACTGACAAGAGAGTTGTGCTATTTTGAGCAAATGATTAGTATAAATCTGCGAATGGCGAGAAAAAATGACGTCTTTAATTTTTCACCTTTCGATTCAGTTCACTCGAGGTTTGAATTTGGATCTAAGTGACCAGCTACTTTTTTGTTGGTAAAATATAAGTCTGCTGCATATTCAAACTTTTCTATTGGTTCATACAAACTACTTCTGAAAAAATGTTTTCAAACTTAGCTATTTGTACTAACACATTACTTTTAAAAACAGTTTTTACAAACTTACCTATTTGTACGTATACATTACTTATTTACTTATGAAAAAACAACTACTGGTACTTCTAATGGTTCAAAAATTGCATCATCATAGATATTTTTATAACGGTCACTTTATCAACCTATCTTCCATTTAACTTTTAAATTCTTTATAAATTATATGCTTATATTTTTCGATTAATCTGACTGTTAACCTTCGTTACCAAAAAAACTGCACTTTCCAATTGTTGTCCTCAACGTAAAAACTCAGGACATATCAAGAAATAAATAAAACCTTGCGAGCAAAAACCAACCCCGTGTTATGGGATATAAAATGTTGAGATCTTGTCATTTTATGTTTTGAAAACAGCATGCATGTTAAGTTATGTCATTTACTGTCAATATTAGTGTTTTTACGGCTCAAACGTTTGTTTTTGTCTATCAACCTTGTTAGACTTACATTGTTAAGGTCATATTTTGTACATCAGTTGAAACAGCTATAATTTATTTTGACAAGAATAGTAGTAGTAAAATGTTTTAAGTTGTTTTCGGTTCTTTATTTTTTGTTCTTAAAAGTTGCCAATGCTTCATCTAATGACAAATTCATTTAGAAGTAAAATAGTTTTATTAAGTTATTTATACAAAGCTATACCGCTATACCATAAATGATGATGTCCATGCCACACTGAGCACCTTTGGAGTTTTGCTAATGGTTTCCACTAGCCTCACTGGTGAATGACTTAGTTGTCTCCTGCCAGTACCATTTGACTGCCGTAAGTGACATCGGCTACCATGGGATCGTTCGTATACTATAGTTAAAGCAAACGTTTAAGTTATATTAATGACTACGATAATCATTTTAAGAAGTTTTGTTTTCTTGCAACTTTCCATCTTTTCATGGTAAATCAAGCTCCATTTTACGCACGGACGAGTACCTGGGTGGAACCAAGCCAGAATTAAAGGGTTTTTTTTATATGAATGTTGCATTGTTTAATCAATTTTTGCTATTGAACTTTTCACTTATTTTCATTGAAATATACATTTTAGTTTAAAAAAAATTGTACATATGTTTTTTGCTTTCCTTCTGATGCATTTACTAATAATAATAGATGATGATGACTGTTTGCTCAAAAATCAAAGAAAATGGTTAAAACCAATGTACCAGTGTCTAAAATATATAAATAATAAACAAATAACAAATAAATCAAACTATTCAACTATGTTTTACAAAATGAATCATTTCTCTGAATTATTGTTCAGAATTGCAGAACATATAGATATTACATACAGATATTAATTGGAACGTTTGTAACTACTTTCTTTCAATATGACATAACTAAACTCCAACATGTAGCATGTCTATTTGTAAACTATGTAGTAATTTCATAACTTCTACAATAGGCCAAGTAGATGCTTTCAAAGATGCGTACATAAAAATATATCAGTGGTGCATCTTAAGAAGGTTCGAGGAAACTGAGGGAATTGTGCGGGTTTGGAAATAATAATAAAGTTTCAAGTGGTTTTACTATGAAATGTCTTTAAAATGTTTAAAGTTTTCGTAGATAGTATCATAGGAGACTGAATGATAGTTAGAAATAGTTATCTCTGCCGTTCCATGACAGAAAAATAAGTTAGTTGAATTTTTATAAATGTTAACTTTTACCATCATATATTTTGTTTTCACTTGTTGAAAATTGTCAGTTTAATTTTATTTCATCGCTAAATTCTATTTTCATGACTTGTATATAAGAGTTTTATTATGTTCATTGTCTTAAATGTGACAAAAGAATTTGCAATAAATGCGTATGTAAAAAGTTATTGAAACGCACCTATACTGTGTTAACATTATAATAGTACAATTCATAATTATATTTAACATGCAAGGTTTTTCATAAAGCCGTTATATAACCAGATATTTTGGACAATCTACATGGTTCCATTAACGTAAGTGTTGTAAATAAATAAGGCATGATATTAAGTAAAATAAGCGAAGAAACAGTGTATTTTTGACGAAAAAGAAGTAGCAGTTTATGCAATGGATTCCAGGTATCACAAGGTCAATGGCAAAAGTCGTGTATGCTTTTTAAACAATATTCTTATAAGAAACATGTTTGAAAAGTTTGATATCTACTGTTTAAATCAACTTGGAGAGAATAAAGTTATACTTACACTAAAGATCATAACCGACATGAAGGAATACATCAACTCCATTAGTATTTTCTTGATCTCGTCTGTCATTTTGTGAGTATAGTAATGAGATATTTGAATTGGCAATAATGGTATTGATAAACAATTTTTTACCAAATAATATTTCGATTTAATGTATGTTGATAATCACTAGATTGGCAATAATCTTGGTGTGACTAAGGAACTCTGTTATTACATGGTTTTATCAGTATAAGTGATGTTGGGAATAATTGTTAATCTGGTAAACTCAAAATCTGTAGCAAATTAGATATGTGTAGTACTGAAGAATGATTTACGAATGTATTCGTTTTACTCTTGATCTGTTGATTATAAATTCCATGCTGTTTGGTCGAGCAATGTTGTATCGGCCTTGGTTTAGCTTAGAATTGTTATAGTGTATCTAAATCATTTGGTGTGATCGATATTTGTACTTCTCTTTACACTCGGTTTTTCCACAATACAATAAAACTATTGAATAAGTCTTTTAGTTTGCATGTGTCTCTTTTGAGCTGACCTAAGTCATTTGCATAAGTGGGATATATAAGTACTTAGAGAGAGCTAAAAGAATAATATCATTATGTACAAATGGGGCTTGTATTGAAACATATACATGCATATATACATGTATTGACACGTATTGACACCGAGCATCAAAGAAACAGGAAATGCTCTTATTTAAACGTTTATGAAATGCTTGACTGTCCAACAGTATAAGTACGGAGAATATCACAAAATTAATCTTTGTTTATATATATTTTTTAGCAAAACAGGTAATTGTAAATATGTCAGTAATTGTAAATACAATATGTAAAATTTAAATGTAAACATAAGTAATAATGCAAAATTATTTTTGTAGAACTATTATCAAACGTATAAAAATTAATCTATATATTCCCAGTCTCCTAAGGTCGATTTTCGCTTTTGGGGAAAACCAAAGTTGGGTATAAACATCGAATTCACAAATGCTTTTGATCTTCATAAAGATCTTCCTTCAGCAAGACATGGGACATTTCCTTACTAATAGACGTATAATATCATTGAAACATTTCAAAAAGTTACGTAACTTTGGATAATTAGGTTCCACTTATGTTTGTGTTTTCAAAATTAAAGGAAATCATCGTTTGACGTCTTACTCTCATATATAAGCATTTTGTTTACCCTTTGAAGCGCGTAGTCTGATTAATCTAAATGTTAATAAGGGATAAGGGGTGGATGGCAGGGGATAATTTGAAATACAACATTTGTCAGTAACAACAAGTTTAATAGTCTCATCAATACATGTTATACATTATTTGTAATTTACGCTTAACGGCATTGGATATTAGTACAATTCTGCAAAATAGAATCATGAGAAACTGATATTTCCACATAGTATCATATATTATATTAAGAATATCTGCCTGAAATTGAAATGAATGCGGAACTAGCCAGTCAGAGAACCTTGGAAACACATTGACTTCTACACGGTTATAGACATTATTATTGTACTATTATTTCTGCTTCAATAATTTACCTTACAATTTTAAATAACCAACAATCAATGAGTAATTATGTAAAGGGAACTAGTGTTAATTGTCAGCTTTTTTTAAAGACTGTCTTATAATGTACGATATTACGAAAATATGAACAGTGGACTTTTTAGGAAATAGATACATTGTTAAAATCTTGAAAGTGTTTTATGTTACTTCTTCATTGTTCCCACCGTACTATGGACACATGTTAAAATTTTAATGGATTTATCATTTATATGAAATTAGAAAGAGGCTACATATTTTTTAGATTATAACGACAAACGGTTATCTTGACATAGGACTGATCTTTTGTGATATGTTCATAACTTTTAACATATACAAAACAGGAAAATTACATAGTACATTTCCGTTTTGATATAGACACTGTATTATTTTGGTGCTGTAAACATTGTTTCGTTTACATTTCTGCTGCTACATTACTTTATTAATTAGTACAAGACGGTCTAATGTAAATAGCATGTATGTTTCTTTTCATTTCAGCCAGTCATCTCCCTACCGCTTCTTCAGATTTCTACAAGTATTAATAGCTTCATAATAACATATTTAAGTTACATGAAAGGGGCTATCGTATGCGGCTGGTGTATTCAAAGCCTGCAAATGGCACGTGTATGTTTATTTGACGCAAAAAGTGCATCTGTTAAGGAATATCCGCTCCTGGTTTTGACGTATTTTTCACAGATAGGCCAGTGGTATGACGTGGTGCCAGACAAGTTTTTACGTAATCGGTCTTGATGATTATATAAACTAGTATTTTGTTCTCTGTGATGGATTGGGAATTTTGACATTCATATAACATGGAATAATACAAACGCAGCATGTCATTATTAATTCATGAATTAGTTTATGAATTATTATCAACATATTAGTATTGTAACATCTTTATGCCGCTTATTGTCCGCCGAATACGCCGAGAATCTGCCACTTGAAAGTTTATATAAACATGAATAAGTGATACATGTTTACCATTTTCTCGGTGAAACAAGAGCAAAGCATAAATATTTGTGTAATGGAGAAAACTGGTGATCGACTTGTATAAGAGCTAAGAAGTTATAAAAGTCTGACATGTGTAGAAGTTTAACGGAATCATGGTTTTGGGGATTTTTAGTGGATTTTCTTAGAAATTCTGGCGGAAATGATAAAAAAATTGTATAAAATGTTATATTAGGTTTAATTGCTTATAGATTTCCCTGAACAAAAATGAAAAAAACGTTATCTTTTTATAACACGGATATTTTTGTGATATGGCCAATGAAATGAATAAACAACGTGTTTAAAAAGCAAAATTGAGATAAGCGCCTGATTGGAGACAAACCATCGCTGCTTGATGTTGTTACTCCTGTAGAACACGCCTCAAGACATTTTCTGAGAATCTTTCTTCAAAATCTTCTGCGAATTTGTTTGGGGAGTGTTTCGATTCTTCCAGCAGTACAGTGTTGCATGCGAAATATTTATATATCAAACGGCAGTTTTCTAAACCCACACGTAGATCATCCACCATTTAAACAACTTGCTTGCAGAATTATCTCTTGTCAACCGGTGCCTTCAGGAAATCAAGACATAAGCTCTTGGAGGATTGTTAACGTCTGGTCTGCCAGTTCGAATTTGTATATTAAAATGTCATAAAGGATTAAAGGACATAGAAAGCTCATAGAATAAAACAAAATATTTTTTAGTGTTCTTATAAAGCTAGTATTCATCAAAATATATAATGTATACAACGATTCCAAAGGACTGGAGGAATGACTTTGGGCAAAACGTGACAATTCAGCATTTGAACGATGTTCTCGTACAGTTGCACATACCAACTATTGTTTTCATAGCGATCCTGATGGTAGTAGGGGTATTCGGAAATATGTTAGTTCTCTATATATACACGACAAAGTATCATCCATCGACGTACAGAAGTTTTATTTTGTGGCTAGGATGGATAGACCTTATAGCCTGCAGTGTTGGCATGCCTCTGTTGATTGTCAGTATGTTATATCCTTACATGTTTCCCTCGGAGGAGGCGTGCAAGACCTTACGTTTTCTGCACGTATTTTTCGTGGTCAGTTCCGCTTTCATTGTGATTGCTATAGCTATAGAGAGACATCGGAGGATTTGTAATCCATTTTCATCAGAAATGACAACAAATAAAATAAAACTGATGTGCTTGGTGGCATCCATCCTGGGCTGTCTGGTCGCCATTCCAGCGATATTCGTCTACGGCGACGCCGTCGTAGACACTGGTGTGTATAATATTACAGGAACAGAGTGCTTTATTGACCCTGAGATTGAAAATTCTTATTTGCCAAAAGGATATTTTATTTTTCAACTGTTGCTAAGCGTTATTTCAATGTTAGTCATAAGTATATTATATTTTCGGATCGGGACTCGGATCTGGTACCATCACAAGTTCATCAGAGAAAACACGTACAACAGAAAGGGCTCGTTAGATGATTATAAAGGTCAGTGAATAAATAATTAGAAATGAGCTTAAAAAGTACCTAATTTGTATAGCCTTTTACGTATTTTAGCAAATTATTTTCAGATAGTTCTTGGCTAATGATTAAACCAGGAATACTCGGAAGGTATTCTTGTACGATACTGTTTGTCCAGAAATTTCTCCTTACGGTGTTATTTATGCAACTGACATGAGTCGTCCGTTACATCTGATTGCTAACTTTGTTTGTGCCAGTTAGAAATTGTAAACCTGACCGGCTTTTCTAAATTTACATTTTTCAACAACAAATCAATCCTTTGTATATTAATGTTTTTCTTCACTAAGTTTGTTATTTTTTCACTACAATTATCTTCCTGGTCACTGTGTAATTACGAATGCTAATTCAAACATTGGTAAATCTTTAATGTCTTAATACCTCTCGCGTACATGCCTCTTTGTCAGTCATTGTTAACGTGACCGTAAATAAAATTATATGAACTATTAAAGTATAACGAAGTTTGTATCATCCTAAATTAAGCCTGTAGTATACATTTACTGAATGGCTCGCCGATAGGAAGTCAGAACTATTACCCGAGATCCGAAACACTTACATGACATTAGAAATGAAAAGTCAAAACTTTTTGATTCAGATTTTGAATTTAGCCCAACAAAATTTAGTGTTGAATATAGACAAGTCATATAGCAAAGATTATTACCTGGTGATTCGTCCATTGTCCCTTGTCGAGCTACCTCGAGTGATATTCATCGTTTATAGGACCTGTCAGGTTGACCTTACTGTAATATAAAGGTATGTTAATATACGAGCTGTAGAAAAATGTCTTCCAGTGAAGATAACTGTAGCATTGTCAAAATTAAAAACTGCAGTCTGATCTATTGTATCATTCCTTCAGCTTTCTTACCAAATAATTGCAAATGTATATTACAGGAAGAACAAAAGAGAAGATATGCGTATTGAATAACAGAAATGATGTCGTAAACGGACGGGATTATCAGATGTCGCCTCACCACGACAGACAAAACTTAAGAGAAACAACGCCTAGGAAGGAGTCCCTGGAAGGTCTAGAAATAAAGAAAGACCCATATGCAGAGTTGTTGAAAAATGTGGTGACTAGCAAACAGATATATCGTTCGAATTCTCCCGCGCCCCGAGATTTCTCGAGAGAGTCGACGCCGAGACTTGAGCGTATGAATAGACAGAAAAACCGAATCGGGTGCAACAAGAGTGAAAAAAGTGCGAATAAAGGACCAAGCCTTCGAACGAAGCAAGTCACTTTCATGTTATTTATAATTACCGTGGTGTTCATTTTATCTTTTATACCACATTTAGTATTGATGGTGATTAATTCAATGAACCCATTCTTTGTGAAAGACATGTCGCCGACTGGGATTGCCTTCTATAATATATTTTTGCGTTCATTTGTGATAAACAATATGGCGAACCCTATAATATATGGATTCTGTGATAAGAAGTTCCGTTCAGAATGTGCCGAATTTGGATGGACCATATTGACAAATGGAAGACGTTGAATACTTACAGATTCTTACAGGTCTTGTGTATGCGTTGTTTTCTTAATGAAGTCAGAACACAAACAGAAAAATTATTCCTGTCAGGAATTAGATAATGTACCAGATTGAAGTTCAAACCACGTTGTTTTTTTTTCAAATAAACTTACAAATGATCTTGTCTTGTTTCAAGACCGTAAGCCTAAATGCCGCTATAATCCATATTGACGATGCTATCTGCTGACGTTATACATTTTAATTATTTTCTGAGAGAATATGTTTTACTATTACTTTTATCTTAAGATTTATAAAGATTATTTATGTTTGACTTTGATTTAGACCGCGTCTTTCTAAACGTTTTCGCAGATCTCACTTGATTTAGATTATGTTTAACTTTCAATAACTTGTATCGAATAACATAGTATAACCTCTAGTACATAAACCACTGCAAACATATTTAGTTAAAATAAAGAAGTATAAATACATATATTTTTATAGCTCTTTGGTTAAAAGGGGTATGTGATATGTTAGTTGGCTGTTTTGATGATCAAGTCAAAGACAAGTGTCCTGACAAGCTTAAAAACATTTTGTCTGCTGGTATGTTAAGACAACAAAATAATTTTACAGTGATGTTTTGTAGGTACTCGGGTCGTATTCATGCCAAAACAATAACTGTCAAAAATTGACCGATTTTTTAAATACTTGTCATGTGATTATTGTTGATCTTTATGGTTAGAGGAAAATTATATCTTTAATTTCATGTTTAGAATGGGTAGCCGACAAAGTACCCACCTGGAATGATGGATGGAACAATTAATTTCCAGTCTATCCCATCAGCATCAAGTCTAGACTAAACCAGTTTAAATGAATTACTCATGTGTGTACACAAGCTTTGATATCAGCCACGATCTGGGATCGACTCGGATTTCAAGCGTGGTAGTGCAACCTGTTGACCACTGCATTTATGACTCCCTATTTACAGCAAATTATATTGGTGAAATAGAAATTTTCTCAAAACCATGTTACAGAATAAGTCAGTTACATGACACACATGATTGACATTGACATGATTAATCCTTAAGGTCAAGGACTCGTAATGACATTCGATTACGCATGGTGGCATATTTCTGCTAGGAAATAGCTAGTTAGCTATCACGATAATATAGTCAACTTTCCAAGAAATTTGTGCATTTTTCTGAAAACATTTCGGCAAAACATAACATTTTCTGGATATTTTTTTATGTCCTGAAACTATTTTAGCGCAAAATTTCCCTTTAGTGCTAGAAGCTGCCACGAGATACTTGGTAGGTTTTACGATAATATTCTAAACTTCCCAGAAAAGTTATGCATTTTTCTGAAACGTTATAGCAATAAATTATTGTTTTCAAGATATGCTTTTTCATTTCCAGGAAATTTTAGGCTATTGAGATAAAGTTTCCAGAAAAGTTAGAAATATCGGGGTTATTGCTGAAAGTACCGAGATACCTGTCTTGCTAACAAATGGCAACTGTGGGCACTTTCGCAAAAGAATTTCGAGGTACTAAGGTAAATTATCGCAATAATATTTCAAGGTTGAGATAATCTTTTCAGAAAACTTTGCTTCAAGAAGATATCTTTTTTAAGTATCGCGATAGTTACCTATCTATCTCGTGGAAGAAATATACCAACATAATTACGTATTCTCCCGATGCTATTTTTGGTATTCTCCGGTTGCTAATGTAGTTCATACGAGTAACTAACCGAAGAATGCCGAACTATTTCACGGAGTATACGTAATATCACGGAAATTCCCGATAGTCATTACGGATCCAGTACATAAATTGCTTTGCAATGATTACATATACGTAATACCTGTTTTATTTGTCAATGTCAGATCATACATTTTATATATAAATATATGATTCTTTGTAATTGAAGACATGTAATTGTTTCACCTTAACTGTGAACGACAAACTTAAACTGTCTTTGCAAAGTATATGTATGGTAAAAAACGTGACAGTGTCTCAGTGCTCTTTAGATACACGATAGAATGTTTTAGGAGACACATAAAAAGTTATGTCCAAAAAACTTCTTTACCGGATATAAATGTAGATGTGTTGTCATTCTATGTTTAAAAACGCAGCGTGCAAGCTATGTCAGTAACTGTGTTGTTTTATATTCATACTAGTTTTTTTTTTGTTTTGTTTTTTATACGGCTGAAACATTTTTGTAAATCTACCATGTTATATCTACATTGTTCACTCCATGTGATGTATTCAAGTTGAAATGGCAATAATTTATTTTGACAAAAAATAGTACCATTAAAATGCTTTTAATTGTTTTCTGTCGAGTTTTTGTTATTGCATTCAGATTCTGAAATATAAACAGTGACTTTAATACACGCAGCTGTATCAGAAATGATGATGTGTCAAAACAAGATTTACACTGTAATGTTGGGATTTCTTACATTGGTACGAATAAAACTGCTTACTAATCTACAAAAATTGCTTCAAATAGCACCACAAGTTTATCAAAAATAAATAAACTGAATATACTCGGACGTTCATGTATGATGAGCCAAGTTGGTAATGTATGACAATCCAAGTTTAGATTCATACAAATAAGATTTTTAAAAGTTTAGAAATAAATAATACTCACCGCAGAAACGCTCATCACTCCCGTCCTGGCAGTCAGCTTCACCGTCACAAACAAAGCTGTCAGGGATGCATATTTTGTCTTCAGTACATTGATACATGTCAGCGTCGCAGTCTGAATTTTTAAAAAAATATTTTCGTCATCTTATTTTTGGTGACTTTATATCAGCTATAACATATCCTCTCGTCCGTATTTTACTTTTTTTCTGGCTCATACATTCACATTGAAGTTCTTATAATATTTGTTATCAATACATATTAAATATAACCTTCTTTATCTAAAATTGTATTATGTAAATCATGTTTAACAATGTACCTGTAGTGTACTCGTTAATAAACTTTCTGTTCTGTTCTGTTCTGTTCTTTATTTTTTAATAATAAAGTAATACAGACTACTTTATTCACACATTTCAATATTCGGTCCTTTATTTCTAACAGCCTTATATAGTTCTAATTAACAGCCTTATATAAAAACAGAGTAATTGCATTTTGAACATATGCAGATAGTCTTTATGAAATACTAATCAACTTTTTGGAAAGATTATATTTTAACACTTTAGAAGACTTATTTAAACAAATTTATGTGTTAGGACTTTGAACACAAAAATGTCTTTACAGTTAAAGCAAAACTTCATACTGGTGTTTCCACCAAGACTAATATTTTGAATCAAAATTTAACCGGCAGTTAGTTTAACAGTCGGTTAAAGTTTCGAACAACTGGGTCCTGGGTCCAGGTGTCAAAAGCAAACAATTTTGACTGGCCACAGTGCCATATCGCATTCAGTATATTATTATAAACAGATAAATAATACTGTTAATACTATATTGTATAACTTCTCTAGAAATAATCATTTTCTAAAATTTAGTATTACTCATTGTGAAGTTATTTCTGCTGGAAAATGGCATTATTTAAGAAGTAATATGTTCCAAACAGTGATTTGTGATTGAATTAAAACACTGTTTGTAGTTCAGATGCGAAGGAATTATATCACTCGAGATAGGCCTTCATGATAAAATAATACAATGGTTTTATTCAAGCGCAAATCAACGTTTGATATATATGTTTCCATTCAAACACGAAATCAAGAATTATTATTATCTACACCCTTGACGACACGCTGTTCTGTGTGGTGTTCTTTTCCAGCGTGTAGTTCTTACATTTGGACACTTTGACATACAAACAGTGTTTTTGTTGGATTATAACACACAGTTTCAGCTGCCTCCATTGTTTAAGAAATGATATATCTCATTTAGTGATTTTGTCGCTGAATAAAATCATTGTTTTGAGTTCAGATTTGAAGGAATTATACCACGAAGGCGCATAATTATAGGATCAAAAACCTGATCAGTAAGTCAAATAATAGAAAAACATGGCTAACATATATATTCAAGCTGGTTTATTTGACTGTAAGTCATTAAGAAATCCACAGGAATTTCAAATTATGTTATTTGCGGTCAAAAGGCAGGTCACTGAGTAAAATTTTATGAAGAAAAAAATGAATATTCAAGACATTTCTGTCACATTATAAAAATGCCAGGATGTCTTTATGAATCTAAGAAAACAAGGACAAAAGTACAGCTGGAAAAGCCAAGTACAAGGAACACAGCGCTCATACAGCCCTCTACGTCAAGTTTAAAACCGGGCCTTTTAAGGCTGACAACTAGGTAAAATCATAGAAAAAAAATGTTAATACTGAAGTGGCAACAAGTTTTAAGCTAGGTGATCGTGGTAAAGAACTAGTGACATTAGCAGGCAATCGTGGCCCGCTTTTTACTTTTATGGTCAAAAATGGCTGGAAATAATAATGAAATGAAACAAAGTAAACCTACTAGAATACTTCAGAATACTTTTTCGAATGGACAGCGGTTAATGCTGTACATCCACATCGGTATCATCATCAGGATCAGGATCATCAGCAAACATTAACATCATTGTTACCATTAACACTGAACATCCACACGTAGTATGACATTAATTTTATGATTTGAGGATCTCAGTAGGGGAGGTTGGAATCAGGACTAGCAACTCGAGTTCGGTTTATATGCTGACATGTGTTCAATAACAGGTATTTACTGAAACTGGATACATACTGGGGAGGTAATTACAATACCAGCCGTTGACTGGCTGGAGAAAAGTTTATAATGTATTTGAGATAAAACAATTTCTGCGTTTACTTGTTGTCGGATGAATATCCGACACGTTCCAAAATCAGCCTCTCCAAAACGCAACACAGAGCACGCAAATGTGCACTTTTATTTTAATTTGTTGGGTTTTAACGTCACACCGATACAATTATAGGTCATATGCGTCTTTAAAGGTTTGGTGGTGGAGGAAGACCCCAGGTGCCCCTCCGTGCACTATATCATCACGAGCAGGCACCTGGGTAGGACCACCTCACATGAGTAATTCAATGCCCCGAGAGAGGCTCGAACCCACATCGATGAGGAGCAAGTGAGTTGAAGTCAGCGACCTTAACCACCCGCCCACAGAGGCCCCCGCGAACATGCACAATACTAAAACGCATTGACAAACAGACGCACAGACAAAGACAAAGCAAACACAAGTGAACAAATAAAGAAACACATAATTGAAAACCGCTTTGGAATTGTCAGTGGCAAAACTATCACAGGGAGCATAATTCATTTTTATGGTGCGCACCTAACCCCACTCTTACCTCCATCATGTTCCGAGTCACAGGACATTGTAAACAAAAGTAATCCTCGCCAGGTGAATACACGCAATGGCAACAGAAGACATGGCATTTAAAAACAAGAATGATCTTGTAGATTTATATAAAAACAAACCTGAAAAACCAAAAACGAATGTACTCACTGCCTTTGCAGAAGACAGAGCAGCAAGAGAAACAACCTTATGAGCCCGACGCAACAGGCCAGAAGACAGAGCAGCAAGAGAAACAACCTTATGAGCCCGACGCAACAGGCCAGAAGACAGATATCAAAACAGCTCAGTGTTTTTCATTCAGGGAATTAGTGGCGCTCTGGTTAGGAGGTTCGATTCCCGGTCGCGGCTGATATACCGACTAGTGTTCAGTGCTGGGTGATTTACTTAAATTGGTACTGTTTCCAGCAGTATCGACCTAGACTGGATGCTGGGGAGGTAAATATGACATCTGTCACGGGAGATAAGTTGTTCCATCCATTCTAAGTGGGGACTTTCGTCGACTACCCACGTTAAACAAGAAACTTAACTTTTTTATCATGGAGTCCTCTGCATATTCCGTCACGCACAATTAAAGAGGGAAGCGCAGTGTCCAACTGTAAAACGGTTGAACACCATACATTCGATGACTTGTAGACGGGGCCAATATAAAACAAAATACTGAAATAAAGTGGAATGAGGATCGGCAGTTTGTTTTCAAAGATAACATACAATGATTTACCTCAGGCAGATTTATCTTTTACATTTTATTTCGTGTTTCATGTAAGTCGCAATAGATAAACTATTATTTAGCAATTTATCATACATCTTTGAAACCTAGCTGACTGTTGGAACGATAAGATGTCTGCTGATAAATCAGTTAACAAACACCTACCTGGTTTCTACAGTAATTACAATTTAAAGATACCTCCGAAAGCAATATATGCTTGCGCACGCGCGTGTGTACGTGGGCGCATATGTGTGTGCGTATGTATGTGCGTGCGTATGTGTTAAATTTTGGTAAAAATGCAGATTTGTGAAATGACTTCTGGTTGTTTGAAGGACTCGTAAATAAAGCTCTAGATTCTATTTACTGTATTTCAATTTTTTGAAAATTTGAGGTTCTGCCTCAATGAAAACGTATTCCTCAGAATGGAGCAATAAATGAAGCAACATATTTAATAAGAAGCAAATAGACGATTAAGAAACTGCACTGAAATGCAATTACATGATTACAGGTAGCATGCTTTTATCATTATGCTAGGTGCATAGATTTAACAGTGTGTTTCAAGTGTTTTACCTGGCGGCTAATTTTCACATTTTGTTGTTAAATGTTTCAGGTAAAAGCAGCAATATAGATTAGCTTACATTGGTACAGCTACTTCGTCCTTTTTACAGCGGACGTACTGGTCCAGTTAAGATGCTAGACTGTGTCACCAGGTTTTAGTACCCGCATTTTGCATGGACATTGGTATGTGTTATTGTATACACATACACTGTGGCTGAGCAAATATGTACACATTAACATAAACGAATGCAATAATCAATAGGAGTACCGAACAGATAGAAACAGGGAGGAACATAATTGAGTACCTCATTGGAACCTTCAGTGGCAAAACACCCCTGGGTAGTAAATTACTTTACACCATGCACGTTACGCTTCTAGAATTTGAGTGCCTCATATATCGTGCACTTTCCATGAACTAAAATCAACAACATTCTTCTGGAGAAGTCGCCGAGGCCACTTTTGTTTAAGTATTGTTTGTATAACTAAATGAAGATCTGACGTCTTTCTTAAATAGTGTTTGCAAAGAAAAGCAATTCTTGCATTTAGTAGGTATTCTTAGGGTATCAATTAGTTTAACCCCCTTGCACTGTCATAATCGAATGGAAAATGAATACAACTACATACACAATACAATATATTTTTCACCAGATATAATATTTATTATCTGTCTGTATATAACTTACCTTTGCTTCACTACTTCGTGTGTATTGTCTTTTCGTGTGTATTGTCTTATCACTTGAAAAATAGAATAATTTCTAACACTACAGTTTTAAAGTGAAGTAACATAGTATTTCATAGTAAAGATATTACATTTTTGCTAACACGTGTTGTACATTTTAGTACATAACAGGTAATACAGACCCGTGTAATTATATTGATCCTTATTCTGGTAGGAAGTTTGGTACATGTATCTACAGGTATTATGTGATAAATACGAATACCCTTTTCTTCGACAAACTTCAGATACAGCATGAGTACGAATACTCAAATACCGTTTACTTCAGATGATTTTGATTCCATTATGTATTCAGCCTAAATTGAAAAAAAATGCATAAAGATTTGATGCGGTTCTAGACTATGTTAACAAACAACACTAAAACAACAATATTGGTAATTATTACATGACTTTCAATCCATCCTGGTAGTTTCTACACTAATTGTAGCTGGGCTAAGCAAAAACTTGGTCAGCAAAAAATGAAAATTTATTTCAAATGTCATGTAATAAATCACTTACTGAATGGCCTGGCGTTCAAAAGTCAATTCAATCCATTCAATAAATGTATAACATAGATGCATACACATCAAAAACAACAAAATCAATGTCAATTAAGTCTATTCAACAATTAATTGAGTTGATATCGGACATGTTTCAGGTCATATTGCACAGCAGCTCTGAAAATATTGATATTGCATTGTTACTAATAAAAAGTATAGGTCATTTGTAATAGCTAGTTTAAGCAACTGTGCAACATTAATATTTTCGGACTTATCAAGCAATATGACTTGAAAAGTAACTGTTGAATATTATATGTCATTATTATACCTCACTTTTGCCTACAATGGTAAAATTCCATTACCCGAAAAAGAGATATTTTGACTATCACAAACATTTTCAACTTTTTTACCACGTGACCAAGCGAAATTGACTGTCAGGTCATGTGACCGCGCTGATATTTTGAATGTCATATAAGGGCAAGTAACTATTTCAATTTTTAGCCAAATGATGCCTCCCTTGTACACAATGTTATATTGTAATGACGTCACTGTTCAATTTGTACACAGGTGATTACCGCGCTAAAGATGAAACTGTTGAATTAAATGAATTTAAAACATTTTTAAAACTTTTTATGAGCTCAGTTTTGTTCGGTATAATAAAATAAATATCATATGACAGCGTGTGTGATATTGATATTGTCAACCCTCGAAACAGAATGTCACCACTCGGCTTTCGCCTCGGGTGACATTCTGCCCTCGGGTTGACAATATCAATGTCACACACGCTGCCATATGATATTTATATAATATCATTATTTTGGCTATACATGCAATGCCAAATAGCAACTCGATAGAAGCTCGTTGACAAATATTAGGTTTTTCTCTCAAAATCCACAAATTGTGGGTACTTTGAAACTGACCATTGGTACAAACTTATTGACATGATTTGTGCTAATAGATAACTAAAAGTATTGTGCAGAAGGATGTAAACCATTGCAATGCTTTGGGGGAAAAGCATTTTTGCCGCTTTTTTATCCATATCTAATACTTATCTTACTCCACTTTGCTATTTTTCAATGTCATATAAACATTTTGTGCCAAACTTGGCGGAAATGAACATGTGAAAAAATTTAAGCCAAACTCTGGGCCAGTAGCTTTAGGTTATGATTAACACTTATATCTATTGAACAATGTAGTCTGTCTAAAACTTAGTTATATATTGTACTCTTTATTTCCACTTCTCAGTGATATACATTTCAAACACAACATAAATTACAAATGGGAATAAATATAACAATGTAGCAAACAATGGTACACAAACAATATGAATTGTAAAAGAAGTATTAAGGTTTTCGCTTTATTTCAAAACTACCTTGTTCATATACATATATGGAGAAAAAAGTGTAAAACATATCACACATTGTCACAATTCATTACAGAATACATATGCATGATGCAATAATACATTTAGCCATATATTTATCAAATTGGTTTATAAATCAATCATCTTTGCAGAAAAAATGCATACATGAAACAACATAGCGAATGGCAGTTCTTAAAAAAATGCTTATGAACGTTTTTACAAGTAATTGATATCAAACGTCTACCAATGAGCTTGTGAAATTTTGTGTCATTGTCGTCGTTCAATAATGCATGCAATACATTATCGCCAAAACTAAAGCCTATATTACAAAATAATTCATCTCGTTTAAGTTTCATCTTATCACAATCAGTTCTTATATGCACTTTCTTTCCATTTATGTACTTCCGAATTATGGATAACATATTTACATATTGATTTCCACTTTTCTTTAGAAGGGAAAGTACCTAATTGTATATAATTTATCATGTATTCAAATAATTCGTACTTAACAAGAATACCTTTTTACAATGGGACGCTACGCTTCCCTCTTTAATAACAAGGCAGTCTGAAAGACAGCTAAATGCCCCGCCACTGCTATGGATAGTGAAAGGGTAAAACCTTTGATTTTAGCTGTGACCTTGACCTTGAACTGACACGGCTGACTCATGAATTCTGCACAACGTCTTGATGAGGTGATCATTTGACCAAAGTTTCATGAAAATCCTTCAAGGGGTTTAGGAGATACAGAGCTGAAACCTTTGACCTTCAGTTGTGACCTTGACCTTGAGTTGACATGGCTGACTCATGAGTTCTTGATGAGGTGATCATTTGACAAAAGTTTGATGAAAATCCTTCAAGGGGTTCAGGAGATACAGAGTGGACACCAAATGGAAGGCTCAAACCTTCGACCCTTAGTTGTGACCTTGACCTTGAGCTGGCATGGTTGACTCATAATTTCTGCACATCATCTTGATGAGGTAATCATTTGACCCAGGTTTTATAAAATTCCTTCAAGGGGTTTAGGAGATATAGAGTGGACACGAAATGGAAGGTTCAAACCTTTGACCTTCAGTTGTGACCTTGACCTTGAACTGACATGGCTGACTCATAAGTTCTGCACATCACCTTGATGAGGTGATCGTTTGACCCAAGTTTGATGAAAATCCTTCAAGGGGTTTAGGAGATATAGAGCGGACACAAAATGGAAGGTTCAAACCTTTGACCCTAAGTTGTGACCTTGACCTTGAGCCGGCATGACTAACTCATGGGTTCTGCACATCGTCTTGATGAGGTGACCTTTGACCCAAGTTTTATAAAATTCCTTCAAGGGGTTTAAGAGATAAAGAGCGGACACAAAATGGAAGGCTCAAACCTTTGACTTTGAGTTGTGACCTTGACCTTGAGCCGGCATGGCTGACTCATGGGTTCTGCACATCGTCTTGATGAGGTGATCATTTGACCCAAGTTTTATAAAATTCCTTCAAGGGGTTTAGGAGATATAGAGCGGACACAAAATGGCAGGCTCAAACCTTTGACCTTGAGTTGTGACCTTGACCTTGAACCGACAAGGCTGACTCATGGGTTCTGCACATCGTCTTGATGAGGTGATCATTTTACCCAAGTTTCATGAAAATCCTTCAAGGGGTTTAGGAGATATGGACCGGACACGAATTTGTTACGGACGGAAGGACGGAAGGACGGACGGACGGAAGGACGGACGCAGACCATTCCTATAATCCCTCCGCCACGGCGGGGGATTAACAAATCGTTTTATATTTCTCCGAGGTGGGACGTATTTTTACTTACTTAATATGCAATATTTTCTTGAGTAGAGTAGCGTTTTGTACTCGTGGCTACGCCACTCAAGAACATATTGCATATGTTAATCGCCACTCAAGAACATATTGCATATGTTAATCGCCCAGAGAAAGATATAACGACCTTACACTGAAATAAAAAAAAAAAGCATAAGCAGACATTAAAGTTGATTTAAAAGACCTTACACATTTGTTAATTGATGTTCCCATTTTGTTTACGTATTTTATATACAATGTACATTATGTCAATGAAAATGATATTATTTTGTTTTTCTCAGATCGATTTCCACTCGAGAGGGGGGTGGGGGTTGGGGGGGGGTGCTTTTTGTGGTGGTCTGATGGGCAACGGAGGAGTATGTAAAGGTCTCTACTGTATGTATTTTATTCTTAAAAGAGAACAACATTGTACATGAAGATAAATTGTGTGCTCCACTGTAAAGAAATTGAAGATGGAATTCACGAGCAATGACTTTAGAGAAAGTCTGATTTTACACAATATTCAACAACTTTATAATATAATTTCTATCTTTGTACACATCCGAACAATTATTTGTTTGAATTATGGTGCATAGAAATATTGGCATTTTAGAAGATTTTAATTAGTTTTTGACTAATGTTTCGAGAGAAGAACTAAATATTTGTTACAATATATACAGTTTGTACTTTATAATAAGCTGTAGACTTGATGCTACTATAAAAGGATATTTTACAGATTTTATTAACTATCACAACATAAATCTTTAACTGTCGTGTGGCGGCTGTAAAAAGTATCCGCTTACTTGGATTCAGTGCTGTTATATTTTCTGGTCCTTTGGGAACATGGAGTCAATTCAACATATGTGTAATAGAGTTCCGCTTAAGCCGGTGCTAGGAGGCGTGAGAGGTGTTGCACATTTCATTACCTCTCATGAACAGACTCAGTCAAACCGAGTCTGCTATTATTCTTTTTGGCTGCATTCTTTGCTTCCAAAGGATCTTTTTACAGATTTTATTAGAAACAACATAGATATTTACACCTAGAAAATTTATATTAAAAACTCTTGTCATTGTAACAATATAATTCTTTATTGTCATTGTATTGCATTGTGAAACGCAAACCATTTTCATATTAATTTGTCTCTCCCACAATAAGCAATTACTGCAATTTTGATAATTAGATATTTGTACTTACATGAAATTAAATCGGAAATGTTTTGCCATCTTGCCATGATTTTGTTATAAACTAGACACATGTATTTATCATGCTATGCTCACAGATCTTGTAAGATTTTATGCATAATAAAGATTCTTCTTCTTGATGATGATATATTATCTAAAATATGTGTTAATAACAATTTCTACAATCTATATTAACTGTTGATTGAATTACATGTACAAAACGTGTAAGTCTCAATCCTTGGCTGAAAGACAATCAGCAGTTTGTTTTTTAAGAAGATATATCTTGATTTTCCTCTGACAAGATAATCTTCATCGTTAATATTTATTTTATGTTTCATGTCAGACTATTATTTAGCAATTTATCAAAATTCTTTGAAATTTGGTAGTTGAAATGTTGAAGTGCCTACTACTGATAAGTGGGTTTATAAATATTTATTGAAATGACCTGTTTCTATTACATAAATTGATCATTCAAAGATACCATCAGATGGTGTCATTAAAAAGCAGGGATAGAGTATCTAAGTTAATTTGTTTATTTGTACTAGCACCGGTTGCCAATATCGGCGACTCCTCAATTATTTTAGCATCCAGTTCGAAGGATAGCTTCAGTTATAGATGATACTAAAACTCCAGTTTTTCCTGGTTCCTATTCACACAAGGTTACTTCTTTCTAGGATATGTGGACAGCAATTCGGCATCAAATGTAAGTCTCCATGCAAAAATATAATAATATCAGGCATTTTTTGCCTGGGTTTTGATGGTTTCAATCAAGGAATTGTCTGGTAATGTTTGGTAGTGCCCTTCTCACGATGTGTCTGATACTTTTCCATGCTATTACTGATTGGTCTCTGTTCAGTCCTTTCCAAGAGCTGAACTCTTGACTGAGCATCTTATCTAGAAAACTAATCGTCGAGCTCTGATACAAGTACCTGTATACGAAAATCTACATGTTATGAACGATGCTTTTGGTGTGGTTCGAGTATTCCGAATTATGGTACATATGGCGTCTTTTCAGCTTTTGATGATGGGTGAAGATCCCAGGTACCCATTCGGATATTATTTCGGACTCGGGTACGCACCTGGGTACAACCATCGACTTTCGTAAGCCAACTATGTTTTGAACGAATAGTGGCGAGAGGCAAGTGAATAAAAGCCAGCGACCTTAGTCACTCGGGCAAGGAAACCCCTGATTCTGATCAGTTGAACAGATAAAAACTTTTTTGTTTAAATTATACAGCTTCAGGTTGGTGTTCAAAAAGGGAGGATGGTAGTTTTTCTCTTGACTTTGTTCATAGTAATAAAAGTTTGTTTTGTTTCCCTGGTTTTTACCTTCACGATCCACATGTTCACATCGTCATTCCCCCACAGACCTTCTCTCCTGAATCATTCCCAAAGCTCCTGAGGCAGGCAGGTGAAGTCTTTGGCATCTTCATTGTCAGCATTCTCTACAGTGATGTGTATTTAACTTTGTGGCATTAACTTGGCGGTATTTTGACTTTCTAGTGTTTATTTCTGGTCCGGTTCTTTTCAATTTCCTGTAAAGAAAATAAAGACAATCGTCTTTTCTAGCTTAATTTGATGTGTATGAGGGGGTAGTCCTGGTCCAGGAGCTTTTCCATTTTATATTTTTACGGGTCGTAGGTTGTTGTCCAGTTTATCCGCTTCGTCGATATGTGGAGTGGCATTTAGCAGGGCTTGTAAAAATGGTCTGTTGGTATTACTACTGGATCAACTGGTATGCTTAAGATCCCACCATTGATGTCTCGGATAGGTTTATAGCAGCTGGTCTTCCTCTCATCCGGCATCATTTGGATGAAATACAATGCCTTCAAGTCGATATTGATTGAGACTTCTTATATACTGGTGGCTAGGTTCTTTTTATATACTGGTGGCTAGGTTCTCTTGCTTTGTTTAGTAATCTGTTTCAGTTCATACTGTTTCGTACCATACTTTCTAGAATTTGTTTCTGTATTCTTGCTCTTGTTGGATAACCTGTGTTTAAAATCTCTTTTCTATCTTCAAGTAGATTCTTCTCAGGAAGATTTTAAAATCCTCTTCCTATCCCATCTTATCTCTGCAGATTGATGTAGACATGAGTCGATCCAATTTCTTTTTATAAAATGCTTTAATGTGACGAATTCATCATATCTGAAGAAGCTTTCGTGTGTACGAGCCCTCCGTAAGGATTTTAATTTACCCAAAATACAAAACTTTTTCACCTATATAAGAATACAGTTCGGCAACAAATAGAGGTTTTGAACGAGGTCGTAGAAATTTAGCGATGTGCCGTAACCACGGAAACGGCTACTGAAGCTGGTATTCGCGGAATCTCGGAAACTTTCTTTTGTCATATTAGAAACTTGATTTTTTCATATTTTTATCAAGTTATGAATACCTATTGTTTACAGTGATTTTATTCTAAATATCTTATTAAACTTCTTAATTGTCGTCAGCACGTGCAATTTTAGTTATTAGCACGCGCATTCAGTTGTGAACCAACAATGTGCCTCTTTTAATCAGAAAATCTTTTCTGGACTTAATTACAACTATTGCTGATTTTTGGCTTGAAAATTTTTTATAATACGCATGCAATTAAAATTCTAAACGTTTTGATACGTCCGTTTGACACCATTTTATATATTAATGCAGCGGATTGCATGCCATATACGTTATTCATTCGCTTCCTTTTTCAATACACATGGACAATGAAGTTAGGGAATAACTCGTTGAATCTCGGCTTGGAATATTTAACATATATAATATTAAAGAAAAATGTTTATCAAATTAATTGTTGTTGGAAAGCATGTGAATAAATTATGTTGTGTGTGTATGTTTTTTGTTTGTTTTTTTTTTTTGTTTTTTGTTTTGTTTTTTGTTGTTGTTTTTTTTTTTTTTTGGTGACATCGTTACATGTCAGTATTGTATAGATACGCTTAACATATAACGCATGCATAAGATTGTTCTCATTTTCGTTGATATCTTTACTATTACTGTTACGAATTCAAGTATTTTAGATTTAGTACTTCTATCACTTTGATAATTAATCATATTACCGGACTTCTCTCCATAGTTTAGCTGTACAATAATGGAAACTAGGCCTAGAGTAAAGACTTCCAGTGTGTTTAGAACGGTTCTACAAAAGTGATGCTAATGTACATGTTTATATGGAAACCTGGGGAAACCTGGTGCACCATGTGTCAATTGCTAAATATCAAATAATGCTAAATGCCAAACAATTTATGCAAAATGTTTTGAAAACGAAATGACATTTATTAAGTACTATCGAAGGCTAAGGAAAGCTAATTTGCCAAATGCTAAATGACAGTTATTGCAAAGTGCTTTTTGCTATATGCTTAATGTCAAATATTGCCTGTGAAATGGTAATTGTCAAACAATAAATGATAATTGTTAATTGCTAATACGAAACAATAAATGCCAAATGCGTATTGCTAAGTACTTATTCAGGTAAAGAGCTGAATATCAGTGTATAAATGCATCCTGTAAATAGTCATTGACCTTTGTAACATAACTTTGTCACTATTAAAAATATTTCTTAACATTTTAGAGTGAAAAGTTTTGATCATGTCATCTTAAACCCTCAGAACATGTCATTGCTTCAAATCAGACTGATAGAACTTCATATGTTTTCACATGATAAAACGTAACAGTCATTAGTGTAAGGAATACAGATCATTTACTCGCAAAGTTAAAGCATTTTACGAGTAGCATTTGTCATTTGGCAACCATTATAGGCATTTAGCACAAAGGATATGGCATTTGGCATTTGATATGTATTGAAGGCCGGTGCGCCATAAATATAGCCAAATGTTAAATGACAATTATTTAATGCAAAATGTCAATAATTTAATGCTATACACCAAATACTTAATGCTAGATGCCAATCACTTAATGCTAAATGCCAAATACTCTATATAAAATGCAACAAACCAAATGCGATATGCCTGTTGAAGATCAATGCGCAATGCTTACTGCAAAAATGTTAATGCAAAATAAAAAATGCTATTTACGAACTGCTTTATTTCAAATATTGGCTTTCTTACGGTAATTGTCAATGATAAATGCTTTTTTTTGTTGTTAAAACAATAAATGTCAAAATGCTCATTGCTAAGTTTCCATTGAAATAAAGAGCTGAATATATCAGTTATAAAATCATTGCCTTCGTTACATAACTTTGTATCTGTAACATATCTTAGTCTAGTATATAATAAACATTTTACAGCAAAATGTTTCGGTTACATGTCCCTGTAACATCTTCAACGTTATTGCTTTAAATTAGACAAGCAGGGCATCTATTTTTTTCCAAATGAGAAAAAGTTATATTCATTAGTTGAAGAGATAAAGATCACAAAGACTGATAATTTGAGAATTACCATTTATCATTCGACAAAAAGAATTTGTTTTTATCTTCTTCTTCTCGTTCGCAACTACATTGTCAGACCAGTAGCCTTGATGAAACTTGTGGTTTGCCGCAGATCCCCAATACCTCCATACAGTCTCTAGTGCATTGTTGTATCTATCGGCCAAGTCGCAGCTCGCTCATGGTCATGCATTTTTACATCTCCGAAGTATATACTCCGCAGTCTTATCTTCCTCACCACATTAACAAGTTGGCGATGGTGCCAGTCTGTATTTCTTGTACATGTGAGCATTGAGCTTGTTGTGTCCCGAACGAAGCCTGACCAACATCACTTGTTCAGACCGATCAAGGAGATGAAAAGCATCTTCCTCTATCCTTGGTCTCCTTAGTGCCTTGATGATGGTGACTTTTTTCTTGTAACTCACAGGTTTTGTTGGTTGTTCTGACTGAGCTTCTGACTTAGCCAGTTTGTCTGCCTCCTCATTGCCTGAAAGTCCACAATGGATGTAATCCACTGAAGTGCTACCTTGCAGGTTATACTCAGGCTCTGTATTCTCCTGGCTAGTGCTATTGTTGATCAGAACTTCCATAACAGACAGTGCATATGTGAGAAAGACGACTGAGGAGCTTTCTTCTGCCGAGTCTTCAACCATTGAGAAGGCCTTCATGAGTGCTTCAGTCTCTGCCTTGTAATTGCTGCAATGTTCCTGTGGCTGCATGTAGAGTTTTTATGGCATTTAGCATTTTGTGTACGGCATATAGTATTTTGTACGTAGAATTTAGCATTGAGTATGTGACATTAACATTAAGCTTTTGACATTTAGCATCAACAACTTCTTATTTAGCATTTGGCAGTTAGCCACTAATTGCGCAGGGACAATGAGCCCCAGTGTTACGAAAAGAGAAGTTCGCCAAGCATTTAAGATGATGTTAGATGATCTGTTTTTGCAATTCAAAATGTAGTTCCATGTTGTTGATGAGATCTTGTATATGTGTCAGATAAGGATGTGACAGTTATAGCTTTGGCTTAGCTGTATTGCTTATTGTATTGAGAAAAGATCTAAGATCACTTTCACTGTGAATTTCCATGTCTACATGTATACGGGTTATCGCTAAATGACAAATTTCATGGAAGTATTTTCAGATGGTGATGTTTTTCAGACAGATAATGTTTCTTTAATATATATATATATATATATATATATATATATATATATATATAATATATATATATAATATATATATATATATATATATATATATATATATATATATATATATATACCACTTTTGTCATAAAGAACGTGAGGGTAATTTGAGCAATTATTTCTCTTTACTGTATCCATAATTGATTTTTAAGCTATTATTACTTTTTAATTAATCATCTTGATATTATTTGTTAAACTGATATATCGAACATAAATATGTTTTAAGCACAGTTATTAACTCCCTTTTAAATGGTATAATATATCTGTTTCAAGTTTTGTGTGCATACATACACAGGGTATTCTTGAGTGTATAATATATTTTTCTTGAAGTTTGCCGCAACGTCTGTTTACGACGTTTCCCGTAATTTTTGTTATGACGTGACGTCATTGTACATTATTTCAAAATGTAAACTGCCTGAAGATATATGTATTGAAAGCGCTTGCAGTGAAGAATTAAAATAATTGTAAAATACAGAAGTCTGCTGCTGTTTATTCCTTACAAATTGAACTTTTATATATATATATATATATATATATATATATATATATATATATATATATATATATATATATATATATATATATATAATATATATATATTCATTTTTGGTGAGAAAACATGTTATATTTTATGGCTATATGTGTGTTTTTATATCATTGAAATGCTGTAAAGCACTGAAAATGAAGTTTCAAGATTTAATTGTTTATATGAAACAAATGAAGAATGTGACCTTGTACCATTTCGGTATTTTCACTCTAAGCAAATTGATTCTAATACAAAGTTGCAATTAAGAAATAATGAGTTCCCAAACGTGGTTCATCGTAGAATAACCCGAGTTCTGAGTTCTTATGCATAAGAATATATCAAGAAGGCCGTAGGCCTGAGCGATATATTGTTTCGCATAAGAACGGCATGTAATCCGCTGCATTAATATATAAAATGATGTTAGACTGACGTATCAAAATTTTTAGAATTTTAATTGCATGCGTAATATACAACATTTTCAAGCCAAAAATCAGCAGTAGTTGTAATTAAGTCCAGAAAACATTTTCTGATTAAAAAAGTGCATCTTGTTGGTTCACAACTGAATGCACGTGCTTATTACTAAAATTGCACGTGCTGACGACAATTAAGAAATTAAATAAGATATTTAAAATATAATCACTGCAAACAAGTATAGGTTAATAAATGGGAGAGCGGTGCCTTTGAGTGACAATGGCCCTGGCAAGGTGATAATAGCCCGAGAGCGGTGCCTTTGAGTGATAATGGCCCTGGCAAGGTGATAATAGCCCGAGGGCTATTATCTTCTTCCAGGGCCATTATCACTCAAAGGCACCGCTCTCCCATGTATTTATCTGTTTATTACATGTTTACCTATAATATTGTAAGAATTTTTTTTGTGTCATTTTATGGGTACTTGCATCTTCTGGCACAATAAATTTCAGCTTTTCAGTTTCTATATTATTTGTATAAGAGTGTATTTACTGTATAAAATCAAATACCTGGACAGTTTTACTTTCTTGCTTATTGCATAATTTAGGGATAAAAATACGTTATTTCACGAAGAATACACGATGTTACGCTCAAGATGATAAAATAAAACGGAAATATTCGCTGTTTTACCTCCATTAAAACGCCATGACGTAATTTCTGTTTATGGACGTTAATTTCCCGCGCTAACGCCAGGGCCATTATCGATAATGGCCCCGGGGCTTATTATGATAATGTGATAATGCATGACGCAGTGCGATAACAGGAGAATTTTCAGCACAAATGTGTTACCATTTATAGGTACCCATGTAATAATAGGTATTTATAACTTAATGAAAATATGAAAAAATCAAGTTTCTAATACCATTACATCTTGAAATATGACAAAAGAACGTTTTCGAGTTTCCGCGATTACAAGCTTCAGTAGCCCTTTCCGTGGTTACGGCACACTGCTAAATTTCTACGACCGATCTTAAAAGTCAGTTCTTACTTTACTTAATTGTTTTATCATAGTAAAAATGTTTTGTATGATGGGTAAATTAAGTGTGGCATATGTTTGGAAAGATTCCTCATATATCAAGCTTGCTTACAGAAAGTTGGTTGTTTTACCAAGGTGTCCATCATTACTGTGTAATTATGGGTACCTATGGTCTTCCTCTGCTTTTAAAACCTGGAAAGTCGCTATACGTCTTATAACTGAGTTGATATAACGTTACACCTAATAAATAAACATCTAAAGGGCATTCATTCATGCCTATCAAGACCCGCTACCAGTAATAATATACGTGTAATTGCATTTCAGTGCATTTTGTTAATCATTATCTGCTGGTTCTCAGATAACGGTTTCATGTACATGTACTGGACATTAGATGAAAGTATGACTGCTTTATTCCTAAAAATTATGTCTAAACTGCAAAGAATATTGACAGAACTGACCTACTAAACGGTCTATCTCTTGATTCACTATTTTATTTTCTGTCAAAACTTCCAAAAGTGTAAAGATAACTTTAGGGATACGCCCTGTACACATGAGATTGGCTAACTTTATGGCCTGTTGCTATATTCATTCCTTATGGTTTTGGACCCATACGGACAATACGTAATCGGACGAAAAATGCCGATTGTCATTACGGGTCTACTATCTTAATGAAGACATTGTCTGCAGTGTGAAAAAGACAGACTCATCTTATCTCTATTAGTGGTCAGTCCCAAGGTTATTGCAGGCAGTGAAATGCACAGGAATGTATTAAAACTGTTTTAACTTAGCATTTGTGAAGATATACGATCAAGTATTAAATATTTCTGTGATTTTTTTTTATCTTTCATCAAACTTATCAGTAAACCAATTACGAAAGCGCTGAAACGTTATCAGATTGCACCATAACAGCAGAGTAGTCTACGAAATATAGAGACATGACTATCTGCAACAAACAGTATTTGTAAAAAATAAAATGTTTAGATTTGTTCATGATTGAAGTTTTATCTATGAACATGGCCCGATTTTTCATGTTCAGAGAGTGAAGTGGGAACAAAATACGTGTATACTGAAATTACCATTTCTTTTGCAGTTGAATGATAATTCAGTTCTACACATGCCACAGTGAATTAAGTAAAAGATACAGTACGAGTTTTTCTTCAAAAGTGTCCTCTTACAGACGTAAGAAGCCGTTTCGCTAGGACGAACACCAATATGTTATGTTCTTATAAATTTACGTTACACAAGATTATGAGTAATTCTAATATGCTTGTCTCTGTTAAAACAAGTTTACGCTAGAATGACATCACGTTAACTTGCGGTGACGTCAAAGTTTTTGTTGCGACCAAAGAAGAGCGCTACTACATCTTACCTATTGTTTTAGATAAAGGGCATATTCGAATCGAAATAATATATAGCAAACCGTGTTTTAACACTATTTATACATTCGGGCGGTAATAAGTCGCACAAATAAGTTCTGCGCATGATTGACAGGACGGCAACAGTACGATGGTGAAGAACGTATTACGATGGCAGAGCGCGACAGTACGATGGACAGTCACCATCATACTGCCGCGCTCCACCATCGGACTCTCGTGTTATCGTCATCGTACTATCGCACTTCGTCATCGTACAATCGTACCTTTGCCTTCATAGGGAGCAGTCGCTGGCCTTAACGGAACACCGTAGTTTTCACATGGCGCGGCTCACTTAATTTCTAATTTGTCAGGTATTGCAGTGCGGTCTAAAGCTATCATTATCAGCTGAAATTAATAATTCTTTCTTATGTTCTTTAAAAAGCTTTATTTGCATTGCAATTCTTTATTGATACCTTCAACAGAAGATAGTCAAAAATTAATTCATCTTGAAAAGGGACATTCTTACATCAGGCACAGTTTATGACTTTGTTCACGATTTTCACGTGCAGGTAGTTAACTGATAGAGTGCGTTAATACAGGACACTTCTATTTATAAAGTGTCCGCTTACAACCGTAAGAAGACACTTTTACAATAGCTCTGCTGGGGTATAGTCGTATAACATTTCATGTATTACGAAATAGATGAAAACTAAGGACAAAGTTCCATGATGATAATTATAGGTTGTTAGCTTTGTGTCGTATACGCACTAGTTTTGCAGCGGAAAGATTGCGCAATATTCTTCCGCTAAAGAACGAGTGCATATTTCCCGAGGCAAAGATAATATCCTTTTATTACAAACGTATCTACACGTATAAATGTAATGTAAATATTACGATTTTGTACAATAGTCTGAATAAGATTTACAATACCGAACTAATTAAAAGAATTAATGCAACGACACATATTTAATTACGTAATGCATCCGGTATGAAATTTAGGCGTCAGCGTATGGAAAAATATTGACGTTCCAGGTACCATTGTAACTTAACGGGGAATAGAAACGAGTATGTAAATAAACACTTTTATCATTATACTTATATAAATTCTGTCAAAAATACAACTTTTATTTCACAAGTAGATATAAACTGTCAGAAAAAACCCGTATTGTACATTTTGTATTGTATGCTACCGAACTACTTTCATTTAATTGCATGACCAGACTAAGTTCTATAAATAACGCACACAAAAACCTTTTATTTTAACACCACCAAACATTTAAGATTTCGTTCGATAACAAAACAACAATCAAAAAGGTGGAGGCATAAAATAAGAGGGTCATTACAACAGTAGATAGATTTGGGATTTTGTATTCGGCTCTCATGGATTTAGCCAGAACAGATCTCACGAGGTGCGCAAGCAAATCCACGATCGAAATACTATTATAATAACCCTATTTTATATAACCTGTATTTCGTGTAGTTAGTTCCTTAGTTCATAACACCAGCAGATTGTTAGTCACATAGACACAATTTAGATCCAGAGCCCAGCTTTTAAAGGTTAAAGCCCCTAGATCTGTAATTCCGGAAATACTTCCATTTTTTGTTAAAAATAACTTTAAACCAGAATCGCCTGTCCCGTCGTCCGTCCCGCAAGGCCGTCACCTCGGGAACCCCGGTCGGGTGACTCCTAGAGGGGAGTCGGTACCCCACTGCTCGGACTGTCTCGGGCTGGGAAGACCAGCGATCACGCCGTCCAATATGGTTTTCTTACGAGTCCAAATATATCTCCGTATCGTACAGAACAGTGTTAAATAACCTAATAAAACCATACTCTTTCTCTGATGACATTTTATATATAAAAGTTTTGGTTGTTATTTTTTCAGCAAACTACATATAACTTTTTAAATAATAATAATAATAATTATTATTATTATACCAGATTTATATAGCGCCCTTTTCATGATCAATTTCACGTTCAAAGGCGCTTTACATAGTTCAAATGCAGCCATACATGGCGCATAATTCATCCTCTACTAGTACAGACACAGAGCGGTCTAACCAGGGGAACAGAGTGAGACAAAGCCCCCACGGCAGAGAGGTCAGAAATCAGATACAGGCTTGTCCGGCTGACTTAGCCTAACTCGTTGCGAATAGACAGCCTGGTTCTTTAACGTGCCCAGTGTATAGCACTGATACACGCAAGGATTGCCTGGGTTCCTGACCAGTACACCTCTAGTTGGGTGGGAAACACTGAAAAGCGTTTCTGAAAATTCCCGAGTAGCTGCCGGGGATCGAACCCCTGACCTCAGGATTGGAAGGCCAGTGTGCAAACCACTGAGCTTACCGTGTTGGGTATGCAACATTTTTTAAGAATTCATAACCATGTTGATATATATATATATATATATATATATATATATATATATATATATATATATATATATATATATATATATATATATATATATATATATATATATATGATTTAATTAAACAAGAGTTGTCCTAATGCCCCAAATAACGCCTGGTTATGACAAAATTATATTTAGTACACTGTGAATTTATTTTTAGCAGATGAAGTATTACTTTTCATATTAGCAGACTAAGAAACGCTGAAACCACATGTACACAGACTGATCTTTACCTTTTCAAACCTAGTGGATAATGTGTAACTGGGGACGAAAAACTCCCCTAGCGCTGTATCAGTTTAATGGGATACCGCTGCACAAGACATTGGAAGTTAGTTGGACTTATCGGAATGAAACTTTATCTTTCCTTTCCTTAAGCCTACTCTTATCATGAAAAAGATAAGATCACTGATATAGGGACATTCATATAAAATTTAAGTATGCCAGCGTAGTAATATGTGTATTACATTTAGCTTAGCTGCTGTATTTCTGGTAGTCCAGGTGCCGTATTGTTTTGGAAATAATGATCCCTTGTCAACAGCACTTTGGAATAGAATTGAGGCACTAGAAAGAAGAGGTACTGAATAAAAAATTATATATAAATGATAATTCATTCATAACTTCTCATTAAATATGCTACATGCACGAAAATAAGGGTAGAATAAGTCACAAGGGACCTATTGATAATAACAGACGTCTATATGATAGGTAAACTAGATATCATTTCGAATGAGATAAAATCTCATCTGAAATGTGTATAGAATTTAATTAACGAAGTGGAACAGAACACCATAAGTAATATTGAGGAATGATACAAGTTGGCGAAGACCAATCAAGTAGTTCATTTGAAGAAGTTACATATCCTAAGGATAGTGCTGAGAGACGGATACTATAATTATGCTACCATAAGCTCATCCTGGTTCTCCTGAACCAGTTGAGCTTAATAGAATCCACACTATTTTATACATAGTTAATTCAATGGAAGATTACGTTATACCTAAAGGACATAATAAAGAAACTTATACAACGACCACAGTTACGCTTGATATTCTATGTCGCAGCTAAAGCGGTCATAACACCCATTTAAATATACTATAGTTCATATTTGACTGAGCCATAATTATCATTATTAATCTTTAACTTTCAGACAAGGAACAGTCGATGAAAATTGATGCACTGGAACAACGAGTTAGTCTTTCCAATGAGAAACTGACAATCTTCTCTACATTGAATGAAAATATCAAAAAAGAGCTTGCTGTCAAAACCAAGAAACTAGAAAAGCAAGATGACATCCTTGCAGCACTTCAGAAAGATATAGAACTTCAAACGTTAGAAGCTGCTGTAAACAGAAGAAAAATTGAAGTGCTCGAGTTGAAAGTTCATGAGCTACATGCAAGACTAACAGAGACAGAACAAGTGTCTGTTCAGCCTGAAGACAGACCTGAAGTGTCAAATGAAATTAATGTCAAACTGAACGGAACTGAAGGAAACGATGACAAAAATAAGCATCTCAACACTCTTAATTCAAGAACAGAAAGCGCTAATCACAGAACAGTTGGAGAACTACTGGATAACACAAGTGGAAACATGCCAGACAAAGCAGTCTATGGACAACTGAATAACAGAGGAATTGGTATTTTTTCATCACAAATTTTAAAGATATTCGTCTTTCATCGAATGTCAATAGTATGTTATAAGATAATTTCATATCATAACTTCCCCACTTAAAGGAAGGATGTAATACTAGGTAAATTAAATGAAAACAGGTCATTATGAAACTCTTCTAGTTGTTTAAAACAATGAGAACTACTGCAAGTAGACGTACAGACCATGGCCTGGAGATGATTTTCACAAGCATGGCGTGTCATTTAATGATTCTATCATAAATTGGATTAGATTATGCAATGTAAATCCAAGCATACTTCAAAATGCACAAGAGCAAGACCGAAATTCATCCCGAACCTCCATCCGCTTCCCTATTACACACAACACCACCTTCCATTTGTACCTGAAAACATTTTCCTGCACAGTCATCCGTTTAATGCTAGCATCGTCGCTGAATGTGTCAATATTTTCAAATGCCTATTGTTTACCACTAACAACATGTTATCTACAAATAATTGGTTAAAGACATACATTTATTTGGGGTTTTTTCCTTCCAGGAAGACATGCAGTTCAAAGGTTTTTAACCGGTGGCGTGCAAGAAGGCCCAGTAGCATTCCATGCAGTTATATCAAAGGCGCTTGTTCAACATTTGGGTATTGATCAGAATATTGTTTTTGACGTAGTAGAACTCAATCTCGGCGGAGGTTACCACAACCAGCATGGACTCTTCATTGCTCCAAAATCTGGACTTTATATTTTCTCGACATCACTTTTGAGCTATGTAAATGCAAAAGCCGAGTTTGATGCATCAATAGTGAAAAATGGAAACATTCTTGCCTCTGCCTTCGGTCATGGAGATTCTGGGAGACATGATCAAGGCTCAGTTACCGTGGTGACACAATTAAATGTTGGTGATGAAATCAGTGTGAAGAATAGAGTCATTGCCGACGACGCCTACTGGGGAGACAGATACTCAAGTTTTATGGGAATATTAGTTATTGAAATGTAATGACCAATTCTAGCCTTTGGTTTCAAACTGTACATCACTTAAACCATTTTAGAATAGAAGTTACTAGTATATCATTTTGTCTAGCAACATAGAATTATAAAAGACTAAAATACTGATATATTAAGTCTTAAAAATAAAAACAAGCATTTATCAACTACACCGTATTATTCCTTAACCGTTATAAATTTCAAGATCACTGTGGCCATAGACAAGTATGTCATAAAATTTGATGGCCACAGAATCAAGTGTTGTCAAGCTATTGATAAGTAACCATTTTAGTCTATGACCTTCACTCATTGATCTCTGAATAATAAGGTCGTCCTCTGATAGCACACACTAATGATCCAATGAAGTCCGACATTCCTATTAAAGCGAAAACATTATCCAGTTACTGACTGGAAACTGTTTCTGTCTCGGGGTCAGAGTTTGAATTCCTGACCTAAAAAAAACAATAGGGATCATAACCAATAATGTTGTGGAGTTTAATGGCTAGAGAATTAGGCTTTTTCCACGTATTGATCAGAGACCAATTGACCAGGTCAATGTCATTGTGACCTTGATTCCTTAAACCTACTGACCCAATAACAATTGGTATCATCTTCTGGCCGCAGGCAATCATCTGACGTTTGACAGTCAAGGTAGGAACACTCCAGTTATTGGTCAGAAATAGTCTTCAGTCACTGTGATCTTGAGCTTCGATTCATTGACCTCTGAAACGAATTCACCAGCATTCAAAAGAACCTATCGGTGTAATTGTTGTTTTAATTGTTGTTGTTTTTTGTTATTGTCTACGCGATCTTTGTGGCTGGAGACGTTGTTGAAAACATATATGGTTCAGACAACAAAATATTTTAAAATAACAAGAATGATATGACCTTGTATGTAGAATCCCTGAGAATGATTGATAGAATAATACTATAAAGTGCAAAAAGGGACATATTCCAAAACAAAATATCCTCGACAACTTCATATTAAAGATGCATATTAAATTTCACTGGAATTGGAATTGTTTCGAAGTATAAACAGAGGCACCGCTATGCGGAGCAAAACACTCCAAAAGCAATGTGCCTATCGAGTTTGCGAATCATAGGTCGAAGTAGTCAGAAGTTACTGAGCGAAAACTTTGCAAATAGACAGAAAGACGACCTGCAGCCATCACATAATACTGACAATTTTGCATGATACTGACTAGGACCTTAGGAGCCTCAAAATCAAAAGGAATCCAAGATATATGTTCCTTTTACACTAACGGTCACTGAAATCTTAACTTTTGACCCACTGACCTCGAAATCATTATAGGTCATCCATCCACTGTCTATAAGAAATGTGCCTGTCAACTTTGGACGTAGTAATCAAGTCATTCTCAAGATGTCCTTTCCGTACCTGTAACGTATTAATCTGGCGGCCCTTTCACGCTTCCGTACAATCAACATTCATTACCCAAAAGGCATTTTGAAAATATGGCTGAAATGTTTAGGTCAGCAACTCTCAATTACAGAAATATCTGACATCTGAGGCTTATACTGACACTTTTAGACATCATCAAAAAGGGTCACTAAGAGCGATTTGACAAAGTTCGAAAAATCTCATATACCCTTGTTCCGTTACGGACCCCTTTGGGGCTTGAATTGCTTCCCCGAACAAATACTTTTTTCATGGATAGAAACCTCACATGTCGTGCTCAAACGTTGATGTTTTAAATGGTAAGAACGAGCTAAAAACTGACTGCAAAAAAGTCCACGCGCATACTTTTAGACAGGGTGATCCTTGCGCGTGACCCCCGACTGGAGACAAATACAAATGCGACTTTCATTCTCACGTTTAGCCTATGTATTTTCCTTTTTTTATAAATTCAAGGAAAGGCTAATGGTCGTTTGATGTAATTTTCTGTATTGTCAAAACCATACCATAATGGGATTGTACAAATGTGCCAGGTGTCCAAACGTTACTGAGCGGAAACGGATTCTGTAATAAAAGAGATCTAAGATTTTGACAAACTGACCTCAAAATCAATCAGGTCCATGTACAGCACCTGGGTAACGAGCCTGCCAAGTTAGAGGATCGTAGGTAAATGCGTCCTCAAGGTATTGAGCGGAAATGTTTTTGTGAACACAATGAACTTGATTTTTAACCACCTCAAAACCAGTAAGGTCATGTACTGCCCATGGTAATGAAGATCGTAGGTAAAAAGGTTCTCCAGATATTGGGCGGAATTTTTTTTTATACTTACAGTCCCTTGGTCCCAAGTTTGAGGGTCAAAGACCAAGGGATTCTCAGAATACTGAGTGAAAAAGATGTTGTATTAATTAACATTCACCGAAACCTTGACCTTTGACCTCAAAATCAATAAGGGTCATCAACTGTCAAAGAGCAGGTTTGAAGATCATATGTCAAAGCATTCTTAAGTTATTGAGTGGGGACATGATTGCTCACAGATGGACAAACAGAAGGACATCAAAGAATATGTCCCTTCGGGTGCATAAAAACGGGGTATAACTCAAGAAATAAAAGATGGACATTACATTTATCAAAATATGTGCTGTCAACTTTATGTTGTTGATGTACACAATGTTTCATTTGAGTTGATGGAAACTTTAGGATTTGAATATACAAGATAGTGCAGTGTGACAGACAATTCAAACACTAAATATGCCTCCTGGGGGCATAAAGAGATAAAAACCTATGATCCCTAATGAAATTAATCTTGCACATAAAGGCTACACACCTACAATTGTGACAGTATTTCTCCAAAATTGAAAAGAAATCAGAAAATCAACAACAAAATAACAAACAAGACAGGCAACACAATACCAATAAGAAATAACACAAGAGCTGTCCGTAAGACAGCGCGCTCGACTTTTCTCAGTGCTTGACTCTGAATTAGAGCTTTACCAGTAAAAACTTTAACCAAAAAATTGAAAGAGGGGTATAACTCTTTCAAAATTCAAATCAGAGTTATGGGGATTGTTTTTCCTGGTGTAGACTTTGATAGTAAATAAGTATTTTAAGTTTCAAGTCAAAAGCTTTGAAAGAAACAGAGATATTTGACTTTATAAAAAACTTTAACCAAACATATTTAAGTTAAAAAGGGGCATAAATCTGTCAAAATTCAAATCAGAGTTGTGCGGAGTGTTTCTCCTGGTGTAGACTTTGATAGTAAATAATTAATTTAAGTTTCAAGTCAAAAGCTTTGATAGTAACAGAGATATTTGACTTTATCAAAAGCTTTAACCAAACAATTCTAAGTTAAAAAAGGGGCATAACTCTGTCAAAATTCAATCAGAGTTATGGGGATTACTTCTCCTGGTGTTGACTTTGATAGAAAATAACTATTTTAAGTTTCATGTCAGAAGCTTTGATAGTAACAGAGATATTTGACTTTATCAAAAACTTTAACCAACGGCGACGCCGCCGGCACCGACGATAAGGCGAGTGCAATAGCTCTACTTTTTCTTCGAAAAGTCGAGCTAAAATGGGCCATCTACTGACCATAGGCAATCAACATATAAAGTTTGACAACTGTATATTATAGCTGCCTTTACTCACTGTGACCTTGATGTTTGAACTGCTGACCAATAATATATTAGGGGTAATCTACTGACCACGGGCAATCATTCTTTAGTTTGACCACTGTTGGCTAAAGCAGTCTTTTCTTACACTCGCATTCCAGAGGTCTTACATAGTTCCCTGGTCCGCCTTGGGATTTTGACGAACCTCTGATGGATGAGAATGACTCTTTCTGAGCAGAAATGGTTTTCAGTCTCTAGGTTACTGTGATCTTGGCATTTGACCTACTAAATCCCGAATCAACAGTGGTCATTTATTGACCACAGAAAATCACCCTATGTAGTTTGATGAATGCGTACCAAAATGCACTTTACTTATTGAGCTGAACTCGTTTTCGGTCTCAATGTCACTGTGACCTAGACATCAGATCAACTGACTTTGAAGTAACAACGACCAACTACTGACTGAAGGCAGTCAGCATATAAAGTCCGACAACTGTAGGTCTTTTTTACTTACTGAGCAGAAACCATTTTAGTTTCAAGGTCAATGTAGCCTTGGTCTTTGAAATTAACGACTTATGAAACAATAGGAGCCATTTACTGGCAATCACCCAATGTGTTTTGACTATTCCAAGTGGGTTTGAATGCATATAAAACTGGAAATAGAATTAGAAAGTCTTGGTATGTATGAAGTGTCCAGATGGAGAGTGATTGTTACACGACTTCCTTCTAAAGAGAGTGCACTAACTATAGAACTCATCCAGTGACAACAGGCACATGAAGTTCAAGTGTTGTATGCCCAAGCTTTCGTTACTTATGAAAAACTGTTTTAGCCTCAAGATCATATTGACCTTGAACCGACAAAACTATAGGTCATATACTGACATGAGGCAATCATCCTACGTTAATTGTTGACCAAAGTGTTCTCTAGTTAATGCTCTAACACCTAATTGTCTGCCCAAGGATAACAGACAGACAAGAGCAAAACAATATACCCCCCTGTTGTCCATAAGGGAGTCGAGGAGGAGTAGGGTATGACATTTGATGCAATCTAAATGCTTGGAAGCATACCACTCTCATGTGTCAAGTCCTCTGGTACTCAAACGGACATTATTTTCCACATAAAAAGCATTTGTCTTCCTCAAGCCAGCTTGATCTTCTCCTAATAAAGATTTTCCAAAGCAGGGTTTGAAATTTGACGCCCAAACCATAGCACAAACAACTTTCTGCACATTAAGGTAATTCTGCACATTTAATAAACCAGAAGTGATGGCGTAATGTTCTTTATCCAGAAAACATAGAATAAAGCCTGGATTCGGCATGGATATGAAAATCATTTTATGAATTAATGGCAACCCTTGAGTAAAGTTTTTACAGTGGCCCTTTTACTATCTTTCTAAAGTTAAAATATGACATTTAAACATATGACATCTTAATTCAAAATAATGCCATAAAATTTGCCTGAAATGTACAATTCACTTTATTAAAGTTTAATCAAGGTCAAATATCTCAAAATTAAGCACATGCAGCTATACATTTTATTTCACCGCATTACAGACCGTATGTTTATTTATGACTGTGAGAAGTTTCATTAAAATCTACACTGTAGAAAAATAATACATAATAATATTATACATCCCTTCGGGCATATAAAATTGCACGAGTTCCAAATTTTTCAAATTAGTCTAGTAATAAATCAAGCACGCATCTTTTTTATTTGCTGAATTTTCTAAGTATATTCTGAAGTTTTGAAAAATCAGGGTTTAATCAAATTCTGCATTGCAGAAAAAATTTCAAGACAAACGTGCAGAATACCTTGATAGTGATATTGCTGATGAGAGGTTGTAACTTTCTTGCATTTGCAGAGTTATAAGCCTTAACAGAACAAGAGCTTGTAGAACACAAAATGCACCCCCCCCCCACCTTGATGCATTCAGTAATTGGACAAGAAACAGAAATTATTTGCTCACTGTTAACAAAAGTTTTACTGTTCTGGCTTAATGTGGCCTTGAACTCAAAATCAACAGGGGTCATCTGCTGGTCATGATAAACCTCCCTATAAAGTTTCGGTATCCTAGGCCCAAGCCTTATCAAGTTATCGTCCGGAAAGGGTTTAACTGTTCTGGGTCAATGTGACCTTGACCTTTGGCCTACTTACCTTAAAATCTATAGGGGTCATCTACTGGTCATGTCCAATCTCCCTATCAAGTTTCGTGATCCTAGACCCAAGCGTTCTCAAGTAATCATCTGGAAACTGTTTAACTGTTCCGGGTCACTGTAACCTTGACCTTTGACCTACTGACCTCAAAATCAATAAGGGCCATCTGCTGGTCATGATTAACCTCTCTATCAACTTTCATGATCCTTGGCCCTAGAGTTCTCAAGTTATCATCCAGAAACCGTTTAACTCTTACTTGCCAATGTGACCTTGAACTTTGACCTACTGACCTAAAAATCTATAGGGGTCATCTGCTGGTCATGTCAAACCTCCCTATCAATTTTCCTGATCCTAGGCCCAAGCCTTCTTGAGTAATTGTCCGGAAACCGTTTTACTGTTCCTAGTCACTGTGACCTTGAACTTTGACCTACTGTTCTCAAAATTTATAGGGGTAATCTGCTGGTGATGACCTACCTCCCTATCAACTTTTACGATCCTAGGCCCAAGCATTCTTGAGTTATCACCCGGAAACTGTTTAACTGTTCCGGGTCACTGTAACCTTGACCTTTGACTTACTGACCTCAAAATTAATAGTGGTCATCTGCTGGTCATGACCAACCTCCACATCAATTTTCATGATCCTAGGCCCAAGCATTTCTGAGTTATCTTTTGGAAACCGTTTAACTGTTCCAGGTCACTGTGACCTTGACCTTTGATATACTGATCTCAAAATGAATAGGGGTCATCTGCTGGTGATGACCAACCTCCCTATCAACTTTCATGATCCTAGGCCCAAGCGTTTTTGAGTTATCATCCAGAAACGGATTGGTCTACATACAGACCGACCGACCGACAGACATCTGCAAAACAATATATCCCTCCTTCTTTGAAGGGGGGCAAAATAAAATTAAAGCATCTGCTGAAATTGTCCAAAAGATATAAATCAAGTTGTTTGTGACATGTATGCAATACGTTTCAGACTTTCTTCTTCTTGTATACAGTTAGGACATTTATTGTTCTGAATTTTGGCAACTCAGATGCATACTGAAGACATGAATGCATACCTGTACAAGTATGAAATCACAAATGTGTATAAAAAGACAAAGTTCATATACAGAAGTGTAAATTTTAATTGAAATATATTAATGCCTTGAACATAAGCATAATCAGATGGAAATAATGTTGCATGAAATCTCTGTACATTCTGTGTCTCCTTTATTTTCTAAGCACCGATCTGTAAATTTCTTTCCATACAACTGATGATCTGAGTGTATCCTAACAAATTTCAGGATGAAATAGATGCAGAAATTTCTTTGCTAACGTACAGACACTGAATGTTCTTATGAAATGTTTCAACACCTACATGTATCTGGTACACAAATAATTGTAATGTAATACAATCTGATGAATCAGCATAATGTTAAAATATGTTCGGTGTTTTGTGACCTCATTTAAACACAACAGTATGTAACATGGCCCCTAGACACTGTGTTATATTCTCTGTCATCAGTACATCTACATGTTCCTCCAGATGGCGTTTTGGATCCTGAAATATACAACAAAGAGCAAAAATAATTATTGTTCTAAACCCATTTAGTATTACAAGAACTTGACCATCATTTTTGGAGCACTTGTCCGAAGGAATACTTAACCAATATTCCTAATTATTTGTTTATGATTACAGTAATGGGTAATTAAGACTTAACCTTTTCACCTGGCCTCATGGCTACTTCACATTTTACCTTTTACCCTGTTCCAAGAAATAGGGAAATTATTTTAACTGAGCCCTGGTACCATATTTATCAATGTTCTAAGTCTGAAACATTATCTCTAAAAGCTAAAGTTGCTGTAACTTCTGAAATGCATCTGAACTGCTGATTTTTTGTTTGTTTGGGGTATAACGCCATTTTTTTCAACAGTATTTCAGTTTTGTAATGGCGAACAGTTGACCTAACCAGTGTTTCTGGACTCTGTACCAGTACAAACCGTTTCTCCACAAGTAACTGCCAACTTCCCCACATGAATCAGAGGCGAATGATTTCAGACACAATGTCTTTTATCAAATAGACTTTAGAGAACATACGCCTAGCTCAGTGATCGAATTCACGACCCTGCTATCTGTAGATCTGTGCTCTCCATACTGAGCCAAATGTTAGCTGTCTTTAAACAATAGAAAGTGCTGTATCCATACAAGTTTAGTGAGGGTATTAAATTAACAAATATAGGGCTAAAGAAATTCAGTATTTAAGTTTAAGTCAATGCTAATGAAACTGAGCCTAGGTTACATGTACATGCTTCAAGAATCCTAAAAACTATTCACAAATGTTAAACTAAAACATGCATACCTTGCAGACAACTATTTTGCATAAATAAGTCAGGCTTTCTTTGTAAAGGTTATACTGACATTATTAAAAGTATAATCAAAACTGTTTTATGTACAAGAATGTGCCAACCCATTACAACATTTATAAAAACTTGTATAAAAGAATTTTAAAATTATTAACAAATCTGAATGCTTTCCAAAACACAGTTTTTATTCCCATCCAATTTTAAAGTTACTCATTTTAAACAAGTATTAGATAAATTTATCACAAGTTTTCTTACTGTGATAAATGTTTTACTGATAACACCCTAGACATTCAAGAATGTGTTTTAAATCCAGACTAGCCCAACATTCTGAAACATGCAGCCTCTTATAGCTATTGTTTGATTCACAAATTCTGTTACAGGTTTTTGTGGGGCTTTTACCAGCTGATTAATAATAGTAATTACGAGGGGCGTTCAATATGTAATGTTACTCCGTATGTAGTTCCGTAACCGCTGGCTATTTTTAGATGCGGTTTTCGGCTCATTATAAAGCAATTTATTGGGAACACAATGCTATATGAATTATAAATATCGACAGGTTCAAAGTAAAAATATAATCATTTTAGTGAGGTGTACTTAGGTATACTGAACCATAATTATAATTTAGGTTTGTCCTGGGCATCCAGTCTCAGAAAAATAGAATAACTTGTAAAATCACAAAATTCTATCTTTTTTCTACGAGGTACAGCAATTTGTGATGAGTTTGAGTTTGTTTTAAACTATTTATTGCATTTTGAATTTTACAACACAACTAAAAATATCTAAACTCGAGGTTGATTCCATCTGGAATGGGTGTTGAGAGCGATTAATCAAAGTTGTAAGGACTAGTTTTGCAATCGAGAATTAAGATACTAGTATCAACTTTAAATACAAGAATTTTTAAACGATGATTATCGTGCCTGACAAAATTGCAGAGGCTTATTGTACTCACCTTATCATTTTTCGAGTAAAATATACACACTCAATTTTAAACTGTTATAAACATTTTTATTTTAGTTTTCATATGTTTTTGTGAAGATCATGATTTGTTTTATCTGTTTAAACTGAACATTGAACTATAGTTCTAGTTGTTGAATAGTAGAATCAAGGAATTGCATATTACATTCTCAATATTTCGGACATAAAATTGTCCAGTGTACCCGAGTACACCTCACTCAAATGATTATATTTTTACTTTGGATCTACAGATTTTTATAATTTATACAGCATTGTGTTGCCAATAAATTGCTCTATAATGTGCCGAAAACCGCATCTAAAAATGATAAGCAGTTACCGAACTACAGACGGAGTAACATTACATATTGAACGCCCCTCGTACACTTTAAGCAGTTCTAAACAATAAACATTCATATAAAACTTTTAATTTTTCAAACATCACAATACTCTTTGAAAATTCAGCAAATAAACAAGAGCACCGCCTTGCGGGTGCAGACGCTCATCTGATTTTTTTGTCTCTGTATAATAGAAATATTGTCCTACCCATGATTTTCTAAGTCCAAAAAGGGCCATACTTCTTACAAAAAGCATGATGGAGTTATGTTTTCTTGATATACAGAGTCAGCTTATGATGGTTAACAACTGACGCAAGTTTCAAAGCAATAGCTTTGATAGCTTAAAAGAAAATTTTACCTAAACATAAAACTTAAATAAGAAATCTGATATTTTCTAAGTCCAAAAGGGGTCATAATTCTTACAAAAAGCAGGATGGAGAAATGTTTCTTGCTGTATGGGGTCAGCTTGTGATGATGAACAAGAGTTGCAAGTTTTAAAGCAATAGCTTTGATAGTTTAGGAGAAAAGCTGACCTAAACTCAAGTTTTAACCAAGAAATCTGATTTTCTAAGTCCAAAAGGGGCCATAATTCTTGCAAAAAGCAGGATGGAGTTATGTTTCTTGCTGTTTATGGTCAGCTATTGTTGGTGAACAAGTGTTGCAAAGTTTCAAAGCAATAGCTTTGACAGTTTAGGAGAAAAGCTGACCTAAACATAAAACTTAACCAGGCAACGCCGACGCCAATCAAAAAATCAGATGAGCTAAAAAGACCAGGTTGTGTGCTTCATGTTTACTGGACGCATTTCAAAAGTTTGGACATCACCAAAGTTTTCATTATGGGAGCCTGCAGGATAATTTAAATTTTGATGATATTTTTGTGAATAGAAATTTTCTACACTGTAAACTTTACTGAAATTGTTACAACTTAACACATTATCTCTAATAATGTGTTAGTCTGTCTGCTTATTTTTTAGATAAATGACCCTGATGTAAGAGATTCGCACATTTCAAACAGCTCTGAACGCATGATTTGGAATTATTTCATGTGTCAACATTTTTTCTTATCAATTTTTAACTTAAATTAAAGTAATGTTACTGGTTTTATTTTATTAATGTATACACAGGATAACATTTATAACCAGGCTGATTTCCCTCTCAGTATGCCAGTGTCAGACTTTATTCTATGTTATAAAGATAAATTACATTATCCAACATCCAGAATTATCTTAAATTATCATAATGAAAACAAAAGACGGGAAAGAAAGTTAATTTTAACATCTTATAAATTTCAGCAGTAACTTAATTCATTATATTGTCTGCACTGTTCGCTATTCGATCAGTAAATTTTCAGTGAAAAGACACCCCTTCGAATAATTAATGGTACCGCCCATATTGAATAGTGGACCAGTCCATTTCAGACTAAGGTACAGACGGACAGAGTAGTTCCAATGCCTCTCTTCAGTGGTAAAGAACAACCTGTTACAGATTTTGTGAATCTAACAGTAGAATGCAAACTGCATCATTATAAACAGCCATTAATCAGCATGACAAAGTACAAGAGCAGCACTTAAGTTACAGGTAATGAAACATGTTTACCTGTTTCCCAACATTTTTTATTGCAAGTTGTTCTGGTGTCATGCTTTCTTCCTCCTCTAATGCCTGAAAACAACAGTAGCTCATTTTAAATATGCTGATCACTAGTTTAAATCATCTTTTTTATGTTTTCAAATATATATTTCCTATGCATTATAACTCATGATAATGTGATAATTTGTCATACAACTCAAGATGTGATAAATGTTATTTCTAAATCCCTAGTGTGTGTTTTGATGGAGAAGTTATTAGTTTAAATAAAAAAGAATAGCTATATCTGAATACTTAACTACAAATTAAATAAAATCACTTCAACAAGGGGAGGTCATTGGGTAAAAGTTATGTCATATTTTTTCTATTTAAAACTAAAATATGTCAGTGTGGATGTTCAACTATAAACAATCCCACCAAAAATGCTTTTAGAAATGATTAAGTATGACACATATAATTTTCCACATAAAAGATATATTTCCTAGCTCTTCAATTCAATTCTTCTAATAACAATCAAGTGACATCTTGTTAAAGGTAATAACTTGCAAAGAAACCTTTACTGGGGAACAGTTTAAATTACTGACTCGTTAACATTGAAATATTCCATTTGATAAACAGGGTCACCATTTGTTTGGAAGTTTCTGAAAATTTGTATTCGTAAGTGACCTTTGGTGCAAACACACTGATACGAAGACATCTTCAACTGCGCAGCTTTAAATACTGGCAAAAGCATTTGTTTACCTTCTAGGAAAATATATATTACAAGTTATAAACTGACTTTCAAAATATTTAGCCAGAAAGTACCTCTTTTTAAAATGATTTGTTCAGCAAAGTATTAGATCAGATGGAGGATCCTCAGTTGACATTACAAGCATAGGCTGGTACCTAGCTAGAAGTTGCTAGAACCACTGATCTTCAGCAAAAAAACCCCCCACAAGATTACTCTCTGGTGCACTCTTACCACTGAAACAAGGTTTCGAACCTACAGCTCTTAAGGAGCAAGAGATTTGCATGCAACAACCTTAAAAGTGCTTTCAAAGTGGTCCAATCTTTTATCATGAAAACAAACATACACATTTTATAACATTCAACATGTTACCTATACAGTTTGAACAAAATGGGAAACACTAAAATGTGTATGTTGTACAGAGGTTGTAGCTCTTGAGAGGTTAGTACACTAAGAAGTTTTTCTTCATAAGAATGAAACTATCTGACTGTGGTGATTCATCTAGTAACACGTATGTGCCATGTTAAAATTATCATAGTGTACAGCAATCATTATTTACAAGCAGACAGGTATTTGCTCAAGAGCATGTCCATATCAAGAGGTTAGATTGTACCTTGTGATAATTTTTGGCGAGTTCCAACATCTCCTTGACAACTGTTTCATTGGTAGAACAATGTGTTTTATAATCTTGTAATGTGAGGCCATCTGCCCAAGATTTCTTGTGGAGATTCAACAACATCTTCTGTTCCAGCTCGTTTTTCCTGTAGTTGATGGCGATTGAATAATAATGACGATTGAGACCATGTATAAGAGCCTGAAAAGCAGATATTGTTATCATTATTATTCAGAGTGGTTTGTTTGTTTCTTGTTTGTTTTAAGTCAAACTAACAAAATTGAAGTCATATGGCAACTCTCTAGTTTCAATGGTACAGGAAAATACAAGGTGCCGGACTAGAAATTATTTTAGACACAGGCAGGCACCTGGCTAGAACTACTAACTGGCTGTAAACCAGCTTACTGGATTCCACATATGACAGACAAGCAAGACTCAAAACCACAAAGGTCATGAGCACTTTGAAATTCTAAGAGAAAGGGACAATTTAAAGCATGAAAAGTTAAAATTGGACATAATTTTAAGTTAAAATAACAGAGTTATATAACTTGTTTTCATCTAATGATGCTGAAAACATGTGTGAAGTTTGAAAGCTTTTAGCCAAGTAGTTTCTGAGAAATCTGCTTACAAGCAAAACTTTAACCTGAAATTCTTAGTTGATAAGAGGCATAATTGTGACAAAATAAAAGCTAGAGTTATGTCACTTGTTCCGTGAGATCAACATGATGTCAAAGATGTGTGAAGTTTGAAAGCATTTGGCTAAGTAGTTTTTGAGAAACCTGATTACATGCAAAACTTTAGCCTGAGCTTTGTAATGCGGACACCAATGACAATGAATGGAGATTACAAAAGCTCTACTATCTGAAAACTTTCCAATAGTTGAGCTAAATAACATGCATTTGTCCACTTTGCTGATGATGTATACCAAGTTTTGTTTGAATTGGATGAAAACTGTTAAGAGTTGAGTACACAAGTAGTATGATAACAGGCAGATGAACTGTTCAAACAGAGTAATGTCCCAGGTCTTAAGCATCTGGTGTATAAAATTTAATTTTTATTAAAAATTTGCCATCAATGGCAGCCCTGGTTACCTGTATAGAGGGTTTATGTAAATGTCCTAGGTTAGAGGTTGTCTGTCTGGGCTCCTGTCCTAGTACCATCATGTTGGGATTGATCAATCTAAATGCATCTATCACCACCTGTAAATAGAAAGAATATATATGACGTTTTTATACATTAACAAAAAACAACTTACATGTAGACACAATTCCAGAGCATGTTTTAGTAATGTTTTATTGCCCAATTTTTTGCTAATTGTTAGCAAGACATGATCCAGCACAAAACAGTATCAGAGCTTAAAATCAGAGCATCTGTATCTAACATGACTTTTCAGTATTAACATAGCTGTGGATAGGGTCTTGATCCCCTAACAATCAAGGCAATCTCAGCTGTGTATAGGGTCTTGTTCCGCCAACAATTACGACACAAGGTATATGACACTATACCATCCTCAAAACTTCAGAAACTGCTACAGTTTGTCCGTTTGTTATATTTTTACAACCTAGCTTGCACCTTTAGTAAGGACTGCACCTGGCATTAAAACACTGTTCACATTCCACAACTTTAGTACCTATATACCATTGCCATACCTTGCCTTTGACACTCTGTATAGGATCTACAACCACTGCTACAGCTCGCTCTGAAAGTGCCTCAAAACTCTGTTGTGTATTTATATCTACCCCAGATAACCAGCAGCCAAATCCTGGATGGGAATGGTACCAGCCTACAACCATCTCTGGTCTAAAATAACAAATATATCACTGCTTTCACAAATGTAATTGCAAAACATCACAGCTTGAGGTATCTAACTTTAAATTTAATCATTTGCATATGCCTGAGATATTTGTTTTGATTTGTTGGATTTTGTTTTAACAGATTTTAAGTTATATTAATACATGTAGTTACCTGCCAGTCTGTTTGAGCATATCTAACATCTTAGCCTGGAATACAGGGTCTACTGCCTCCACACTAACACCCTATAAAAGATATCAATTTACATGAATGTATAAAATACTGTGATCTGATATGCTACATGTAATGAAATTAGCAAGCAGAAACACATCTGTTATTACTCCTTGTTTCTCAAAGAAAATCACTTTGTTAAGCAATTTGTCACGTCGACATAAATTCATAAGTTGACTTCGCAGCTTTAATGGAGGAAGGTAGATCCAAGGTGTAAAAAAACATACTTTCACCTCGGTACAACCATCACCATACTACCTGTCAGACAGATAGCTTCCAAACATGAAATCATTTTACCTCTCAAGCAGACCAGTCACAGATGCCTAACGCCTGACTAGGCCATAGGAAAAAAAATTACTTCGACAGTGTAATATTGACTGTTGCCACATGAATTTACTGTTCCTGACTCGGGCATAGCAAAAACATTAATAACTCTTGACAGTGTAATACAGAGTGCTGCAACATGAATTTACTGTTCCTGACTGGGCCATAGCAAAAACATCAATAACTTTGACAGTGTAATAAAGAGTGTTGCTACATGAATTTACTGTTCCTAACTATGGGGCATAATCAAAAACATGTAATAACTCTGACAGTGTAATATAGTGTTGCCACATGAACTTACTGTTCCCGACTGGGGCATAGCAAAGACATCAATAACTCTGACAGTGTAGTCATCTACAAACTCTCCTAACATCAAACCCATGACCTCCATTGGTACCCCAGCTCGACCGTGCTTCAACATCTGTAACAAAAACAACATCACTGTCATAACTAATCTCATATCATGATGTTCTGCCAAGTTATATCATTGTAAATCCTTATAATACATTAGGTCTGTTGAATGCTCCAATATTTCATTTAAGATTAAAATGAACAGCTGTAGTGTTGGTGTTTAAAAATGCAAACAGATTTCATTTTTCCTAACACTAGAACTGTTACTATAAGTAATATTTATTTCCAGTTTATATCTGTACATTTTGAAATAAGTTGACCTTTACTGCAAATTTTTAACGTTAATATCTGGTCGAGGATACTGAGCATAGGGACAGTCCAACTAGTCTTGAAACTCGCACCACGTAGTGACCCTACTTCTGATCAGTCTTTAAAACTGAACAATGGAAAGATTGTATTCTGAGACTTGGTCACAAAAATCAGTTCCATAACCTTAGCATCAAACTCTGCACACCTTCTGAAGAAATAAACACAACTTTGAGCAATACTGTAAATTTATTCCCTTACCTTTAATAGAGCAAGAGAAGAAATATAAACTTGTTCAGCTGTATCCACTGCTGGAGCATCTGACGGGGGAGCTCCCTGCAAGTAATCAATAGACAATTTCTCATTTATTGTACAACATGTACTAGCTTGCTTTATCATGTTTATTAGAAAATAATATGTCTGTCTCCTTTGTACCAAATTATGTCATGCTGTGAAATCATTATTATTCATGGCCTAGTAATGTTCATTGCTTTTGTGGTAAAGTCGTTTAAAGGTCCATTACTAAGGGAAAGTGAGTTGGCAATATTTTTCATAGCCAGTGCATAGACTTCTGCAAGACACTAAAAAATGAAGATTGGCAGGTCAAAATTTATAAAAGGTCTTTGGAACTCAAAGAAATGTATGTGTATTATGTTGAAATTTCAATGAATCGACAGAATGACCCCCCAGGTCTTTTTAACTTTCTTCATACTTCATAGAAAAATAATTGTACATATACTGCGATTTATTTCGAATTTCTACATACCAACTTTCATTTTCCAATAAAATGAAATAGTTTCTGTGCTTTTTAAAAGAAATTAAAATGTTCACTTTCCTTAGTATTGGACCTTTAAGGCACTGACCTCCAGATTTTGGCTAAAAATGATCTTTCTTTAAAATTGAAGTTTGGTCATATTATAAAAATTAGAACACAAGCTAATATTTTTCAACTGTGTTAAAAATGCCAACTCAAAAAGAAGAAAAATCATGCCTGAGTCGGAAATCGAACCCGGGCCACCGCGGCAATAAAAAATTTCCTGTGTTCTTGAGTCCAATACACCAATGGAAATTACGTACTTTGCAGTTGTTAAATATAAAGTTTCATAATTAAGGCAGTTTACCTCTGGTACCAGTTACAAATGCTTTCCAATTTTGAATGGAAAAAATAGTAAAACAACTACTTCTTATGTGTTTTCATAACATACAATCTGTTAGTCACTAAGATTTTAAGCCTTCTTAAGAAATTTAGCAATAATTTTCTGATATCTAAAAATTTTCTCTTTTTTCTTGTTGTATGATCTGGAGGTCAGTGCCTTTAAAGAAAGCTAATAAAAATTCCATTTATTTCATTTTTAAAATTTATTTCAACTTTACAATCTGAGACCCACAAATCAGGCCATTTCCAAACAGACTGTACAGGGCTTACAAATGTACCTGTAAATCAACATTTACCTTTTTCAAATACAAATGCTGGAATCTATTATATTAACTATTACACATTGGAAGTGCTGTGAAAGAGCCACATAAATATTCAATACCTCAAACCATGAATACAGCTAGACAGGTGCCAAAACTTTAACCTTTGGTTCAGTTAGTTTTGCATAATACAATAGGTCTTCAATCTAATACCTGTCCTAAACCATGCATTCCTCCACCAAGCCTTAATAGTCTGTCCATCACGTTTTTTTTTCTGAAATAAAAAAAACAATGAAGTCAGTATTATAAAGTGTAATGTTCATACATGCAGCATCAAGTTTGCCTCACCACTAGACTGTCACATAATTCAAACAACTAACATGAACCCAACCTACTGAAGTCATATGGCAACTTTTCACCTTGCAAAGTATGGTATAGCAGCAGGCCTTGTTTCATAAATTTGGGAATGACACTAAAACTGGTGGAAATGGGAAAATGTTCCTAGCAAATTGTCTAAACTGTTTTGATCAGAAGTAAAATTTATCTTCCATTTCTTGAAAACCTACTGAATTGAGAATTTGAGTTCTCAGCATCTTCTCCATCAAAGAAAAAGTATGATCAGCGCTATCTATCATGCGGATCTTTGCGTGCAATTTTGATAAAAACAAAAATGATGAATTTTAACATATATATTTTCTTAATTGCTTTAAAAAGTAGTTGGCCCCAACAGGGGGTTTGGGAATTGGGGATTCAGGGAAATTACCTCCTAATATTGGTGGTGGGGTCCCACTATAAATGTTTAAAATGCTATATTCTAATGGACTTTGAAGGCATTTACAGGACACATATTTAGTTTGTGTAAGGCAGCTGAAATGGTTGATATTGACTGACATTATGGACTGGGCAATGGCTCATTTGGCCCCATTCATGCACACACAGTATGGACACAGCTAGTTGCTCACAATGGAAAGTTTACCAAGTCTTTCAGTATCATTCATGTTAATACTTTTTCTTTATATATAACACAAGAGTTTTCTTGATTCTTTTGACCATAACTGCACTTAAATTGCTCCAAAAGTACAAAACAATCGGGTCGCGAAAATACGTGATATTTGGCATCTATGCACACTATTGAATTACAGCTTTTTGTTAACAAGTTTTTTATGCTTTATTCAATAAATATACTATTTTTAAGTGTTTTAGAATGTTTTTACTTACGCTAATTACAGTATGCAAGCAAATTTATTTGTTGATTTTTTTAGTTTGCCCGTATCGGCCATGTTTCTAAAAATAGAAACAGGACTGGGTTTCCCGATAATTTTTTAATTAATGGGCAAAAACAAACATTTATTATGCCAGAATAGTCTTGGTAAAATATTAGACTATTAAAAATATCTGGCCTGTAATATTTCAACAAATTCGCGTTCTTTACAAACTCTGAAAATTCGAAAAAAAAAATAATTTTCGCTTCGAACAATTTCATTTCAGTTTAAAAACACATACACATCTAACCTAGATCTGATTAAAGATATTTTGAAATCGTCTACAGTTAGGTCAGTTTATAATATGTTTTTAAAGTTATTTAAATTAGCGGTTACTATAGATGGCAATTTAATTCATCAGGAAACTGGTTTAATTGTCGTCTGCCGAGTATAGAGACATTAGAGTTGAAGAAAATTTGCGTTGGCGTTTTAAAATGTTCCAAAAAGTAGCCTGCCATTTCAATCTGATTGATAGCTAGATAAGATTAATTTCCGGTTATAATCGGTTAAATTGTCGTCTGCATCCTAACGCCTCAGGCAATGTTATCGGCATAGTTGACACGTGTTTGGAATACACGAGGTAATAAACAGTCCACTTTATTGATTTTCTACACAAGCAGACCGCTGGTTACTGTCTCACTTGGCATTATCATTTATGTAGCTATTAAATAAAATAATCGCCAGTTCTTGTCGCCAAAATGGAAAAATATTCGCCATTTAAATAAAATAATCGCAAATGGCGATAATGGCGACTGACAGCGTGAGCCCTGCAGAGGGGTGGGGGTGGAGGGGTTGGGAGGCCTTTGCTCCCCTGCTTTTTGCCATGGGACTCCTATTTTTCACAGGAATGGAGTCCAGGACTCCTTTTTTTGAAATCCTAGTGAAAGCCCTGCCGTATTCATATTGATTACCGGACCACTAGACAGCCCTGTACTCCTGACCTGCGGATAGACGGACGGACAAGAGCAACTCTCAGTGCCCGCCACCCTCACAAAAAAATTTGGGGAGCACTAACACGTAATACACAAGTACACTGATTACTGGATGCCTTGAAAACTTCTAGTGGAAAGGCTAGTCATCCGATGGCGATGTGATTCTAAACAATCATGAATCAAAAAGTATGCACGACCATAATATCTTTTGGAAGCAATATATAATTTTCAAAATAGCATGTGTTGTTTCAGTAAGACAATCAAAATAATTGAAATATTGTCCTAAAAATTAAATGTATCAATAACACCTACAAAACAGTTGATAAACAATGATATTCTACCGGCGACTGACTTGCAAAATTAACCGGAAGCGGAAACTACTTCACACGGTATAGTAAAATAAAACATCGCTTTTTATACGAGACGTTGTCATCACCACAGGTGCTCGTCCAGTCTCCGTCTTCGTCTTCCAGTAAATGGTCAGGAGTCTGGTTCGACTGTAATGTTGACCAGTCTTATATGGGTGCCCCTTTAAAAAAAATTTCTATATACAGATACATTCAATGTATCAGTATATAGGGTGGAAAAATCAAAATTTTTGTTCGTTTAAGGATTAAAAACAGTGGTTTTTAACCTTTTTTTAACGGGGGACCCATATGGGCACCAAGACTGGACGAGCACCTGTGGTCATCACGAATAGTCTAAAAGACCTAGAGGCTATATACCAATAAAAGAAATTTTCTTTGTTTCATATAAAATTCAGCTACTTCAGATCTATTTTGATACAGTTTCTAGATTTTCACTCCGTCGTAGACCTATTTTCCGCAAGATATTCATAAATTTGCTTCAAGAAAGCGAAAAGAAAAAGGGGTGTTGAATAGCATGCAGTAAAATGCAAGTCAACTGAAGTCAGGTACCCTCATATTGCCGCATTTCAGAAAGCGGTTCGCAGAATAAACACCCTATATACTTTTATTTTATAGTAAACAACTCGAAAACATGAGAATATAAGCACGAGAATTCCATTTGAATTTGTGCATATCTTGTGCATATATTCAGACAGAACTTTTCCCCCTAAAAACATGATGACATTTGTAATATATCCCTAAATAAGTTTCTTATTATTGGATTATTATGTTTGGTCAACAAGTTTTTTCTTTTAATAAAAAAACTTTTACAGTTATCACATATTTGTTATATCAAATACACTGTTTCCTCTTCTCACTTCTTGATACACTTATATGTTAGACTGACTTTCCAATAAACAATGGCCCTTGTTTATTGGAACCGTACTGTGATAGTCATTAGCCCCCAACTGAGCTAACGAAGACAGAAATTCATTGGCCAACTGCTAAGATCTAGGCCTTTAAAAGGGAGATAGACAGCACAAACGAGGTACATAGTTAAAGACGAAAATCTACGGTGTTTAAGTTAAAAACAAATAATTACATACATTTAAAGGGAAAGCTGCCTGGTCAAGCAATCAAGCAGCTACATTATTTGACAGATCAAGATGCAGCTTATTTCAAAGTGAAGGTCAAGCAGTCGACATTTTTTGTGTTACTTCCACTCATCAATACAGTAAACAAACTCCTGCCCTTAGTAACTTAGACACAGTGTTACTTCCCATTATTGATACAGTAGATTAACATTTTAACCATAGGTGTATATCAATGTATATAGACAGAAGTTTTTTACTTATTCTTGATGTGTTGGGCATTCAGGGAGTACTGAACACAATATCTGAGATGTCCAGATTCTATAAAGTGTTTCATCGGTATTGACTTTCTCCGGAAGCTGTTTAAGATATAGCATGTAAATTCCATAAGTGCCCCTCCGCAAGGAGTTTATTATGTATACTCCAAGAGCATGAGAATATCTCACGTAAAGTTGTGACTGACCTTACATCGGTACTATCTGCAAATCGTCTTGACGAGATGACGTGAACATTTGGTCAAAGTTTCATGGTCATCCATCAAGGGTCTAACAACTGATCCAGCCACGAAATCAAAGATTCCTAACTTTGACCTGGATTGTGTCTGTGTAGTTAAAGTAAGGGCCCTGCTTGATGAACTGAAGTTTTGTGAAAATCGTTAAAAGTGTACAGGCAATAAAGACAAAAAAAAAAAAAAAAAAAAAGATCTAGACGAACATTCTGGTGGATAATAAATATGCTCTAGTGTTTCACTATCAGACCACTCACCTGCATGAACAAAGCATAGTCATGCAACCATAAAAGATCTTTGTCATGTCTTACATCCAGAAACATTCTTTGTAGATCTTATGATGACTGCAGATGTAAGGTTCCCTCTCTCAATAATTGTATCAACAAGTTAAATTTTGTCTTATATGCAATCTAATCATTATTAAATATTTTGTGAAAGACAATTTTTCACGGTTGCCTCATTCCGAAATGAAGCATGCTAAATAGGTATGGCCAAGGTATTTACCTCTGCACAAGGCATGACTTTTTTAATATCCTTATTCCTTTGGCTACTTCCTGTTCTTTGGATACTACAGTTTGAATACTTACTAATACACAGTTCTTAGATTTTGATTTCTGGTTACTGGGTTACTCCACTATTCCTTTTTTGGAAAGAAAGATATTTTAACAAAATCCTTATAGGAAGTAACCAGTGGTATATAAAGTTACACACGCGTCTTTGTCCAGAGGTGCATTTTCTTCGACATATATAATTCTATGACGTTTTGGAATCTGAATGGATTAACAAAATTGGAAATCGGTGCTTCTAGCAGTTTGTATTGATATCATAAGGCATACATTCAACAGGTTTTATAAATATTCTTGAGAGGTAATGAAAATATATATGTACACTGGATATGAAATCCGGCCGTCAAACGTTTGTCCTTCAGTAGTGACCTTGGATTGCATGCCGTCTTGAAGAGATAAATATTTAAACGAACGATAATACACGCCATGTACCCGGATAATCTTAACTCTGTTCAGCGACCCTAACTCAGTGCCAACATGGCTGACAGAAAGACGATATATGTAGTTAATTTCCTTGTCTTTTTTCATGTTTTTATGTGAGTATGCAATGTTAGCGTAAAACTTTTGATAGTCATAATATCCTGTATTGATAACATGTTTTGTGTACTAAATAATTCAATCGAAATGTCACATTATGTGGCTGGAATTCATTAAAATGTACTCAAAAAAGTCTTCAAAATGAACATGTTTTATGTTTCTAACTGTTTTAAAGTACCAGAAATTGCAGTAAGACCTTACTTATTAAATGTATTAGTTCCATAAATATCTCTTTGACAATGTTTAACAGTATCAAAGTTTGAAATTGATTTTTATAGCTTAAAAATTGTTTTGATTAGGAGGTGGTTTTAAATTTGCGGATAATTCCTAACTGGATTAGGAAACAATGCTGGAAAATACGAACTTAGAATGGATAAACACCTAACCAACGAAACGGCTGTTCGTCTGTGCTTTTTTATGGACTGTTGATGCTCAAAGTTCTTTGATCTACCCACCCCTGCAGGGATGTGGGATTCCTATGTCCAACTAATCCGACTCGTGATTTTTTTGCCGGTGGACAAGTGCATTTTTCATTCTGTGTGTCCGCGGACAAGCATACTTTTTCAGGTATAAAATGAGAAAACATAAAATATCATTTAGATTGTGTGTTGCTTCAAGTGTATGGAGGTGATACAGATAATGGGTTCTTTGACTAGGTCTCGCGCACACTGTAACTCGGTGACTATGATAAAAATATCAGAGACGATTTAGATACAAGAAGATTTATCTAACGTCGGATAAGTATAAATATATAACACTAGCTTAAAGCTATTTTCCGGCAAACACATGTAAATAAGCTCAACATAAGTAAATCAGCTGTAATAAAATGCAAATTGTTAAAGCACATTAAAGCAAATAAAGCACCTGGCGCTAAGTAGATAAGAACAAAACAAAATTAATCCATACATGTTACAGCGCATTAAAACAAAAATAGCACTTAGGTACTAGCAAATAAAAGGGAAAAGTAATTTACCACTTTAACAGTTTTGGCACATTTAAAGCAACATAAAAAAAGATTAACTGCCCACTACACAAAAATAAAGAGTCACATTTTACAACATGCATTTAAAAAAAACATAAAAGAAGAAATCATATACATGCTAAAGGGAACATAAGAACTACTTAAAGTAGCTGAAGAAAAATATTTGCATCATCAGCATATAGCATTCTGTAACTAAAATTAAAAAAGGAAAACAAGGGTTACACACAGAGAACAAAAAGGACATTTAAAGACATCAGAAATGTAAACACCTTTAAAAAAGTATTATGACAAGTTTGTAAGTAGAATTCCAACAGTTACTGCTGAGACGATAAGTCACTGTCAAAGGAAATATTTGAGCCAGTAGTCAGCCAAATTAAAATCAAAAGCACACAGAGATCGCAAGTATGACTAAAACAAGTCGGAACGTTTTAAGAATCTTTCTCTGAATTCATCTGGCTTTGCACCATTGCGTGGGCAGGCAGTGTTTCGGGCATGACCTCAAAAGATCCCGAACACTACTTACGCGATTTCAGACTTTTATTAACGTATAAAAGGCAAATATTTCAATAGCTTATTTTTTACCACAGTTACTGTGATATGCTTTTCTTTTATTGTCCTAAATAAAGAACTCGATCTCCAGTCTATTTGCGCTTTCATGAAGGTTTAATATTACAAACAGAGCAAGTGAAATTTGACTATGAACAAGTGGATTTTTAAGTTCCGTGGACAAGTGAAAATGTAAGGATACCCACACCCTGTCCCGTCAGTCCATGGCATCACTCCCCCACCCCACCACACCACACCACACACACTTTTCTTCCCTATTTACCGTCTGAAAAATATCATATTTAATAATTAATCATAAATCTAATCCATTTAAACAATTTCAAAAATATTCCATTAGCACCTCTATAAAAATCTCTTACACTATACGATATACAAGATTTGAAACAAACACAATTCTTCTGTGTGTGGGGGGGGGGGTGGGGGGGGGGGGGGGTGAGGGAGAGAGGGTTGGGGACTACAGAACTTCGAAACATCGGTGGTATTACATAATTTCTTATATGAATTTTAATAATTTTGACTTTTATACTGAGTTATCTTTTTAGGTTTTATCCAGATTTTTCCAAACATTCCTATTTGCATAATATTAAAATTATGAAAAAATATTTGACTGTAGTGGGCATACATATAACATCTTGTAAAATTAATGACAAAGTTTTAAGACATAACCGCTTATAAAGTAATGTTTACAATAATCACACCATGTACATGTCAACTCATTCATTTCTATAGAATACTAGTCAGTTAGGTGTTTATCCGTCATGCAATTTCGTGTAAGTTAGGTTTTTATCCATTTCCCCGTGTAAACTGAGTTCGGTTTTTATCAACTCAAAGTTAGGTTTTTATCCCTTTTCTCGCTGTCAGTACTTTGAACATGTATTGTGTTCAACATGTAGTGGGTTAACAACATAGTGTAAACGGGCCTATAAAGCAGCATATCTTTGCTTTCAAACAGCAAAATAGTCGAGGCATCAAAAGCATAGAAGTATTTTTAAAGATTTTTTGTAAAAGTTTTCATTGAAAAAGTTGCCTTGTTCGTCGTTTTTCCACCTGAAAACACAAGGGTTGATATATTTAACATGATGCATTTTGAAATAAACATACGCTTGATCAATGGAGATAGATATAACAACAGAAACATTCCTTTATACATCGTAATTACACAGAAAACAAAGTTGTATCGGCTTTACATCCGCCATGTTGGCACTGAGTTAGGGTCGCTGAACAGAGTTAAGATTATCCGGGTACATGGCGTGTAATAGGTAAGGGTAGATTTCTCGGAAGCACAGAGCACCACAAACACAGCCACAGGGCCACGCATTTGCAAAGCAGGCCCACAACAAAAAGAAGCCGTAACGAAAAAATATTATAGACGGATTGCTATTAATTTTTTTGATGCAAAATTTAGAAAAAAGGGGAGGAATGGGTAGGGAGGGGAGGTGGAATTGAAGGGGAAAGTGGAACAAGGATGAATATTCAAAAGGGAATGCTACGTTCCTTAATCACAGTTACTCGATCTACAACGTAAACCACAGCAGCGCAAACACACACACACACACACACACACACATAACTAACTTACATAGATAAACAAACAGACCAGTAAGATACAACAACACTGTAGGGCACCACCCAAGACACACAGACGTCCAAGTACACACACAAGCAGGAAAAAAAACAACAATCGGGCACCGCCTAAGGATTCCGGCAGCCAAAATTAAGGTGGGCACGATATTTTACTCATAGTAAAAGGAGAGGGGATGAAATAAGAAGTCTTGTTTAACTGTATTTTAGGATACTGAACAGATATAGAATCAAAAGCTCAGTTTGACCTACATTTATTACTGTAAACTTTCAACACATCATTTTTGGAAAAAATATTTGAAGGAGTGGCTTATCCAATTTGACCTTGACTTTTATAAAATTATCAGAAACTATTTGGAGTAGGGTACAGTACACCCATCCCCCTCTCCACCGAAAAGAAAATCATGCCATTGGTCGAACTGTGGAAGTAGTTCTCTCCACAAACTTTTTGCAATCTTGAGGTGCCCCCGTGCCTTCCATATTAGTACACTTCATGGTTATCATCTGTATTATGTTTCTTTGGAATCCCTATGAAACTTTGTATGTAGATCCCACCGCTAACTTCTTGCAAAAGGCTAACCTTAGGATGACTACTGTATACCCGCCCTAAACTGTGTATTATTATCCTTACAGTGGGTTAAGAAGATATGTACAAGACAAAAATTGAAGGCTCAATCACATTCAGTTATCTTGAGCTTGGCCAGGCGCACTGGGCCTTATCACGTCCTCTTGGTAAGGACATACAACCAATGTTTCAGAAACAAATTTACTTTTTAATTTGGTTCAGACATGAAATCAAAGGCTAAACATTTCGACCTTCAGTGGCGATCTTGGCGGAAGCTGTAGTTATAAAAGCATAACTTCTAATCTTCTAATTTTGAGCATGCACATGCGCATCGGAAGGCAATGATGCGATAATGATAACGCGACAGTACGATGATGATAACGCGACAGTACGATGGTGATAACACGACAGTGCGATGGTGAAAACACGACAGTACGATGAGATAATGCGATAGCACGATGGTGAAACGCGAAATCACGATACTACGGTAACAAAAACGCGACAGTACGATGGTGAAAACGCGATAGTTTATCGCATTATCATCATCGTACTATCGCGTTTTTGTTATCGTAGTATCGCGTTATCATTATCGTGTTGTCGCGTTTTCGTCATCATTGTACTATAGAGGATCGCGTTTGAGATCAACACATTCAAAGGCGATGGCCCCAACGGAATTCCGTACATTTTGGGTCCGACTGTCGCTGTCTTGTCGTTAAAAGTAGAGGGATTGCAATTATAAAATATCAGATCATAAAATAAGCCATCCCATTATGCCGAACGAGTAAGGCTACGATAAAAGGTAACGTTTTCGTTTACTGAAAATCAATAGCTGCTTTAGGACTTAAAACTGAAACGGGTTCATCCAAGGATGCTACAGTTTGGGAAAAATCAATCAACAGGTTCACGAGGTGGTTCAAAGATGTTCTTTTTTACATTCAGCTCTGGGGGCCCCAAGTGCAACTATCTAAACAATTACAATTAAATAAATGCTACTTATCAAGTCCGGGAAAAAACATCAACCTCTTCGTTAGAACAAATTCTCTTTTTTTTTACCTTTTGCAGCCCCGAAAAGTGGTCAAGCGCAATCATTTTATGAAACTCTATAGGTCCTACCTAGGATGCTACACTTAGCTTTGCTGAAGATTATCATGTGGCTCTAAGTCCACTTTTTAGCTCTGACAGAGCTCCGCCAAGCGGAGCAATATAAGCCCCAAGGTTTGTATCAGAGGACGGAAGCAAAATTTAAACAAGAGGACCCTGATGGTCCTGAATCGCTCACCTCTTCCCACATGACCAAGTTTTTTTCTATTATTTGACATAGTGACCTACTTTTTGAGCTCATGTGGCCCAGTTTTGAACTTGACCTATATATTATCAAGATAAAAATTCGGGCCAATTTTCATGAAGATCCATTGAAAAATATGGTCTCTAGAGAGGTCAAAGGTTTTTTTTTATTATTTGACCTATTGACCTAGTTTTTCAAGGTACGTGACCCTGTTTGAACTTTACCTAGATATCATCAAGGTGAACATTCTCACAATTTTCATGAAGATCTCATGAAAAATATTTGCCCTCTAGAGAGGTCACAATGTTTTTCTATTTTTATACCTACTGGCCTAGTTTTTTACTGCAACGTGACCCAGTTGAAACTGCCTAGATATCATCAGGTGAACATTCAGATCAATTTTCATGAAGATCCATTGAAAAATATGGCCCCTAGAGAGGTCAAAGATTTAAATAATTTTAGACCTACTGACCTAGTTTTTGGGCCGCAGTTTACCCAGTTTCAAACTTGACCTAGGTATCATCAAGATGAACATCAGACCAACTTTCATTACAGATCCCATGAAAAGTATGGCCTCTAGAGAGGGGCACAAGTTTTTTTATTATTTGACCTACTGACCTAGTTTTTTTAAAAGGCACTTGACCCCGTTTCAAATTGACCTAGATATCATCAAGGTGAACATTCTCACCAATTTTTATGGAGATCCATTCACAAGTATGGCCTCTAGAGAGGTCTTAAGGTTTTTCTATTTTTAAACCTACTGACCTAGTTTTTGACCGCACATGACCCTGTTTCAAACTTGACCTAGAATCATTTAAGATGAACATTCGACCAATTTTCATTTTAAATCCCATGAAAAAATATGGCCTTTAGAGAGGTCACAAGGTTTTTCTTATTATTTGATTACTGACCTAGTTTTTTGATGGCACGTGACCCAGGTTTTCAAACTTGACCTAGATATCATCAAGATGAACATTCCCGACCAACTTTCATAGAGATCCCATGAAAAATATGGCCTCTAGAGAGCCAAGGTTTTTCTATTATTTGACCTACTGACCTAGTTTTTGAAGGCATTTTGGGCCCACTTTCGAACTTGACCTAGAAATCCCTCAAGGTGAACATTCCTGACAATTTTCATGAAGATCTCATGAAATAAAATGGCCTCTAGAGAGGTCCACAATGTTTTCTATTTTAGACCTATGACCTAGTTTTTGACCGCACGTGACCCAGTTTCGAACCTAACCTAGATATCATCAAGATGAACATTCAAACCAACTTTTTATACAGATCCCATGAAAAAAATGGCCTTTAGAGAGGTCACAAGGTTTTTCTATTATTTGACCCCACTGACCTAGTTTTTGAAAGCACGTGACCCAGTTTCGAACTTGACCTAGATATCATCAAGGTGAACGTTCTGACCAATTTTCATGAAGATCTTGTGAAATATATGGCCTCTAGCGAGGTCACAAGGTTTTTCTATTTTTAGACCTACTGACCTAGTTTTTGAAGGCACGTGACCCAGTTTCGAACTTGACCTAGATATCATCAAGGTGAACATTCTGATAAATTTCCATGAAGATCTTGTGAAATATATGGCCTCTAGAGAGGTCACAAGGTTTTTCTATTTTTAGACCTACTGACCTAGTTTTTCAAGGCACGTGACCCAGTTTCGAACTTGACCTAGATATCATCAAGATGAACATTCTGACCAAGTTTCATAAAGATCCCATGAAAAATGTGACCTCTAGAGTGGTCACAAGCAAAAGTTTACGGACGGACGACGGACACCACGCGATCACAAAAGCTCACCTTGTCACTTTGTGACAGGTGAGCTAAAAAAACTGGTGGGAGGCGCGAGTGTGGGGTGGTGCCAAGAAACTAAATGATTTTTTTTTTTGGGAAAATATGACGGATGGACAGACGCGCCATCACAAAATAGTGTCCAAAACAGGCATATAACTAGAGCTATCACTAAAGGTGATGAATGTACCCCCCACATGCACTGACACAGTACATTGCAATCTGACACACACAAGACTGCATAATTATGTGGACTGTGTGTATATAGACTGTAAGTATACAGTATAGTAACAAAAAACAAAGTCCCATAACTATACAGAATATTTATCTAAAAGAATGTAACATGCACCATGCACAACTAGGGTTGGTACTGATCACTTGTGTGAAGTTTCATTAAATTGTGTGCAAGGGTTTGGTAGATTAGGCACGCACAAGATTGCATATGCAGACTGTATGTACATAGTACGTTAACAAGAAACAAAGTCCCATAATTCTGCAATTTTTGTCGCTGAAAGAACCTAACATGCCCCATGCACAACCACTGTTGTTACTGATCACTTGTGTGAAGTTTCATTAAATTGTGTCAAGGGGATGAGGAGAGATGGTGCGCACAAGATTGTGTCTATATATATAGTATAGTAACAAAAAAAAACAGCCCCATAACTCTGCAAATTTTTTTTCTGAAAGAACCTAACATGCCCCATGCACAACTACTGTTGTTACTGATCACTTGTGTGAAGTTTCATTAAATTGTGTCAAGGGGATGAGGAGAGATGGTGCGCACAAGATTGTGTCTATGTATATAGTATAGTAACAAAAAAAAAAAAGTCCCATAACTCTGCAATTTTTTTTTCTAAAAGAACCTAACATGCCCCATGCACAACTACTGTTGGTACTGATCACTTGTGTGAAGTTTCATTAAATTGTGTCAAGGGGATGAGGAGAGATGGTGCGCACAAGATTGTGTCTATGTATATAGTATAGTAACAAAAAAACAAAGTCCCATAACTCTGCAAATTGTTTTTCTAAAAGAACCTAACATGCCCCATGCACAACTACTGTTGGTACTGATCACTCGTGTGAAGTTTCAATAAATTGTGTCAAGGGGATGAGGAGAGATGGTGCGCACAAGATTGCGTCTACGGACAGACAGACAACCTGAAACCAGTATACCCCCAACTTTGTTGTCAGGGGGGGGGGGGGGTACAAAAAGGGACAATGCTGAACCATTTACAAGAAATTGTAAGATGCACATACAAGGATGCAAGTTTGACCTAGGGGGCCTCCGTGGCCGAGTGGTTAAGCTCCCCGACTTCATATCACTTGCCCCTCATCGATGTGGGTTCTAGCCTCACTCGGGGCGTTGAATTCTTCATGTGAGGAAGCCATCCAGCTGGCTAACAGAAGGTCGGTTCTACCCAGGTGCCTGCTCGTGATGAAATAATGCACGGAGGAGCACCTTCCAGAGGCAGTAGAAGTTGACTGACAAGATGAAAACCAGTTCAAACAGGTTCTCAGGTTTTAAAACTGGATGGAAACAAGAGGGTCATGATGACCCTGGATCGCTCACCTGGGTAATATGACCTACATTTTTCAAATGTCAAACTGATAAGAAAATATTAAGTAGGTCATATTCATGGTCACTGAAAGTCGGTGTGCAAAACTGTACATGTCATCCAAATTTCAAGGCTGTATCTTAAAAAACAATAAAGTAGTTCAGTTGGTCAAGTCAAGTGACCCCTAATTACTTGGGGTCACCAGGTAATTATAATTAAAAAGTCTAGGAAATATGATCAGATAATTTAAGTATTTTTTCCTATAGAACTCGTATAAAAACTAAGTGACATTTTTTAGTTTTTCCTATAGAACACTGGGTGGGACCAATACTGACCCTGGGATCATAACGAACAAAATTTGTAAAGTCCACTAGACAATGCCACATACCAAATATCTAAGCTCTAGGTCTTCAGAGGTTTTTGAAATTTACAATATAGTCATATAGTGAAAATAATCCCCGCCCCCTGTCAGCCATGTTTTTTAAGGAAATGGAATGGCTTAAGCTATTTTGGTAGAAAGTCACCTAGAGATCATTTCTACAAAATATTTTTGAAATCCGGCCAACAGTTTCCAAGATTTTTCTTTTGGTTGCCATGGCAACCACAGTTCTGGATGGATTTTAATTCTTTGGGCAATTTTGAAAGGCGGTCACCCAAGAATCATTTCAGTGAAGTTTGATGTAAATCTGCCGTGGTTTTGAAATTTACAACATAGCCATATAGGGATAACAAGCCCTGTCCCCTGGCGGCCATGTTTTTTACCGAAACAGAACGGCTTAAGCAATTTTGGTATAGGGTCACCTAAAGATCATTTCTACAAAATATTTTTGAAATCCAGCTATCAGTTTCTGAGATTTTTTTAAAGATTTTCCTTTCTCGGTTGCCAGTTCTGAATGGATTTCAATTCTCTGGGCAATTTTGAAAGGGGGCCACCAAAGGATCATTCCTATGAAGTTTGGTGTAAATCTGCCCTGTGGCTCTGCAGATGATCTTTTTATAAATTGTTGATGGACGGACATCAACTAAAATACACACAATTGGAGCTGAAGGCGTTTTGGAAAGGATCTTTAAAATGGATATCAGAGTATTCATGAGAAGTTGTTTAAAGGTATGCTACTGACAAAAATTGCTGCAATTCTGACCAAGTTTCAAAGATGTCATCTGCAGGAAAGTGTGGACACTTTGTTCATGTCGGGTAAGTGTTGCACAGGAATATGGTCTATACACCTCAACTAATAGCTGCCCTCGACATGTTCAGGTGAGCTGTTTAGAGCCAGTTTCTACTAACAGAACAACTGCTTGAAATTGTAGCATAAAAAATCAACAGTTGCAGACTATTGGATCAACAAAGTCAAAAATCTATTTGAGGAGGTATTTTATTTCATTTTTTTTTTTACAACTGGCAGATCTAAGTAAAAAATTTTTTTTATTCTTCATCGAATTTTATCACAGTTTTAAATGCAAATCGATACATAAATATTATCTGTAGAAGGAATATTTTACAGTGTGGAATTACACTGTCCAAAATTTTACACTGAAACATATCCAAACAAAATCCAGGTTATATTAAACAGATGACATTGCCTAAACAATAAATAAATATACATATGCATCTTTAGTACATTTGGAACCAGGCCATCTCTAATTCCAATGGACATTGTTTTTGCTTTTCACTGACATAGTTATAAATTTGCTTCTACATAAAGGTGTTGTGTTTAAACGTATCTAAAAATGAGCAATGCAGTTGAAAATTTCCAGACAACTCTTTTCAGCTGGATAACAAATTTCAAACGACACTCCAATATACACTACAAGAATTGGCCATGTATTTCTATAAAATAAGATAATTAAACGTCCATTTACTAAAACTAATTGAAACCATGATAAACTGCTTTTCGAGTTCCGGTATCAGTAACTGTTTTGGGGTACCAATTTGTTTTGTATATCATATTGGTATTTACATAGTGAAACAACAAGAGAACTGTCAGTTGCACACAGGTATGATTTAAAGTACTTGTAAATGCAATTATCAATGATATAAATAGAACTTATCTGTCATACAACAAACATTATAGCAAAATAAGTGTAGTAGTCTTTCAGTCTTTGCATTAAATCTGATGTAGTCTATTGCTTGAAATAGCATGCTTCTTGTTAAATCTGGACAAGCCCTAGCTGCTAAAACCTGTTGTCCTCTAACAGGTTAAACCGGTGTCAAACCATGCAAATTCTCTTGGGAATACTTCATTGAGGTATACAGCAGGTGTTGAATAACCATATAGTTCTATTCTAATAGTTACTACTAGTAAAGGACACTTTACATCTTAGACTTGTCTTCCAGAAACAATCATGTTAAATAACATAAGTTTCCAGTATAGCACTTCATTACATAGCGAAGAAAACTATAAATTTTCTGTAAACCTACAAGTTATGTTGTCTAGAAATAACGTAAATTCCATACATTTTATGAAGTCGCCTATTCACACTTAGAAAGTGAGTTTCAGTCTATCATCTTGTAAACTTGATACATTTTATGAAGTCACCAATAAACATGCAGAAAAATATCATTCATTTGTGATACTGCATGTCAATAATTTGATGAACACATTTGGTAGAATTGATCTAAAGCTACAGTTTTTATCTACATGTAACTTCTACATTGCACAGTATCAGTTTGTTCAAGACGATGACACCGACTTTCCTGTTCAGCTTGTTCAGTAAGATGTTACAAGGACCAACAAGAGACTTCAGATCAAGAAAACAACATCATCTGCTAACATCACTTGATTAGCATCCATCATTTTTTCTATAGCCCCAAACACCTCGTCCTCTGAAAAGTCTGCACCCATATGACCTTTCACCTTGTCTAAGGCTACAGACTGTGCATGCTCTGCTTTGAACAGGTCAAACAATTTAGCTCTGAATGTCTTCAATCTGTAAAATAAAATATTTGCAATCATTTAACTTCCCAATATAAAACAAGTCATCTGGAAGGCCAGTGTTAAGTCAGTATTCATCTAACTCTGAAATATCGAGAGCATTCAAGGTATTATAATAGTAAGCTGTTAACTTGTAATGTAATTTAAGCTGTCTGATACCCCACTCGACCAAACCAATAAATAAACCAATGTGCATTAAAAGCAAGTAAAATGGTTAGTATTTGCTGAAATGAATCTTCATTTACTTAATTCCATTTATTGCCTACTAACAAAAGCCAAGAACTGGAATGAGGAACTAGTCTCGAGATATCATAACTCATATGAAGGCATATTCCTCATCAACCTCTCAATGTGCAGGTTTAACCATTACCCTGCTAAATTTCTAAAATGGACTAGTCTATCACTCAATTTGGGCAATACCATTTACTATTTAGAGGGGTGTTCACTGAAAATTTACTAACTGAATAGCGAACTGTGCAGACTATGATCAGACTGTGTGGATGTGCAGGCTGATCTTGGTCTGCACTGGTCACAAAGGCAGAATCACTTAAGGTTAAGAACTCACATGAATGTTTATTACAAAACATTTATCCTAAAACACACTTTTTTTCTTCCCTAAAAGAACAGAATAATACACTGTCTTACTTTTTTTCATCTATCTGTTTATCTCCAGATTTCCCTGTATCCATGGCCTCGGATTCCTGACTCTTGCCACGTGGTTTCCTCCTTGGTCTGTCTGGCTGACCTGAAAAACAGAATTACACTTCTTAATCAAATACATAGCAAAAAACAAGATGGCCCTATATCGCTCACACGAGTTGATCTGGCCTACTGATCTAGTTTTTGAACCCACATGACTCAGTTTCAAACTTGACCTAGCAATCATCAAGACAAACATTCTGACCAAGTTTCATGAAGATAGGATCATAAATCTCGCCTCGCGAGTGTTAACAAGCTTTTCATGTGATTTGAGCATGTGACCTAGTTTTTGATCCCACATGACCCAGATTCGAACTTGACCTAGGGATCATCAAGATAAACATACTGACCAAGTTACATGAACTTTTCATTTGATTTGAGTGGGTGACCTAGTTTTTGACCCCACATGACCCAGGTTCATTCTTTGCCTACAAATCATCAAGATAAACATTCTGACCAAGTTTCATGAAGATAAGGGCTCTTAGAGTGTTAACAAGCTTTCCTTTGATTTGATCAGGTGACCTAGTTTTTGACCCCACATGACCCAGTTTCGAACTTGACCTAAAGATCATCAAGACAAACATTCTGACCCAGTTTCATGAAGATAGGGTCATAAATGTGGCCTCTAAAGAGTGTTCACAAGCTTTTCCTTTGATTTGACCGGGTGACCTAGTTTTTGATCCCACATGACCCAGATTCGAACTTGACCTAGAAGTCATCAAGACAAACATTCTGACTAATTCTCATGAGTTTCAAACTTAACTGTGGACTCAGTGTTGACAATATTTTCCTTTGATCTGGCCTAGTGACCTAGTTTTTGACCGCACATGACCCAGTTTCGAATTTGACCTAGAGATCATCAAGACAAACATTCTGACCAAGTTTCATGAAGATAGGGTCATAAATGTGGCCTCTAAGAGTGTTAACAAGCTTTTCCTTTGTTTTGAACGGGTGACCTAGTTTTTGACCCCACATGACCCAGATTAGAACTTGACCTAGAGGTCATCAAGACAAACATTCTAATTCTCAGGAGTTTCAAACTTAACTGTGGACTCAGTGTTAACAAGATTTTCCTTTGATCTGGCCTAGTGACCTAGTTTTTGACTCAGGGCCCTCACTCTACTTTGGGGGAAGGGGTCCGCAGCCCTCAGGCAGGGGAATTTCGCGTCGTTTTAGCCAAAAGGGGGAATTTTCATTGCCTTCAAAGAATAACATACTATGTAAGAACTATAACATGTATAACTCTCATTACACTAAAGTTGTTTCTTTTTGTCAACATACTACTGGTAACTGCAATTATATCATGTCAAGATCAGCTTCAGGGGACAAGCTATACTGTTATTAATGAAACTTCGACAAACTTTATCTAAAACAAGTACATTTATCATTACACATTTTTTTAATCAATTTATATTTTAGTTGTCTAAATGTGGGTGGGGTCTGGTGCCTTTGCATTTTATTATCAAAAATGCTTCAAAATAAGGGCTGCTTTTGCAACAGTGATCATATTTGTCTTAAATGCAGACTTTCAAATGGCTTTTTATTTAGATTGTACTAAAAAATCTTGTAAGAAATGATGAAAATGTCCGAAAATCATGGTCGCAAAAACGGGCGACAAATATGGAAAACGAAAGTAAATATTTGAAATTCTTGATGAAATACCTGTTTTAAGTTTCTTTTTTAACCATACCTATTCAATACTTACAATTTAATTTCTGCTTATTAAAGCATTTAATTTATTTGGACCAAATAAAGCCTCGGCAATGATAATAAATTTTCTACAGACCTTAACGGTTGACCGGCTCACGTAATCGTTCAAGCAAACAAAATAATTATTTCAATTATCCAATTTGTGCAAAGACGATAATCTAAAGCTGCATTGTTTATCAATTAATTTTTACACATTGATCAGTAAACGCCTTTGATAATGACGGGGATTATTGTACTAAATATAAACCACGAGAGGACCACGTGTCAATCGGCGCGTGTCGTGATTGATATCTGTTAGCAGCTAATTAACATATGACGCTCCGCCTACTGCCATACTTCTGCGTATGACGGCGAACAATATTGAAATTGACTGTGATTTTGATTGACAAGGGGCAGAACTTTTGAACTCGAGACGCATCGAACAAAATTTCCGCAAGTCAACCCTACGCAAGGAGCATATTTTGTGTGGGTCAAATACGAGTTTTTCTCGGTTTTCGCGGATCAAAAACCTGGGACCTCGGGTCAACTGAGTAAGGGGGAATTTTTTCTCTGGAGGGGGAAAAAAGGATACTATTTTGGCGGGGGAAGCAGCCGATATTCGGCGGCAAAAACGGCCGATCGAGGGCCCTGTGACTGCACATGACCCAGTTTTGAACTTGACCTAGAGATCATCAAGACAAACATTCTGACCAAGTTTCATAAAGATTGGGTTACAAATGTGGCCTCTAGAGTGTAAACAAGGCAAATGTTGACGGATGACTGACGCACACCGCCGGACAATGACCGGTCACAATAGCTCACCTTGAGCACTTTGTGCTCTGGTGAGCTAATAACAGATACAATTAAAATTATCTCTAAAAAAATCATTAATATTCATAGGGACTAGTTTTCATAGATTTCAGTTGTATCAATCCATAAAATTAAATCCCAAAGAACATATCAAATTCCTGTTGATAGTACCTTCAAAAGTTGAAATTCTTATCAAGGAACAGCTGTTTTGAGCCCAAACCATGAAATCAAAATGATTTTAAAGTAGTTCTTATTATTGCCATACGGATAAATATGTATTAAAAGAAGTACAGTTAGAAAAATAGTAATTAAGCACCTTCAGTAAACAAAATCATTGTCGACACAAACTATGAAGTACATACGGTAGTTTCTCATATAAACATTATGCAAGCACAACTAGCAATATTTTTTTACAAACACTTCACAAACAGTAGATGTTGTATAATGCTCTCTAAATGAAACTCGAACCATCCAACTTGAAAAAGAGGCGAGGGCTAATATTTCAATGTTTGCTCAATTATATCAAACATGCAAACCTTCCATCAGGCTAGCCAGCCAGACTGGCTAAAGGCATTGAAGCAGCACGTTCACTTTTTTTGCAACCCCTATTATGCCCTTATATTATTCAATCAGTTTACATGTCCTCCTTGATACAGTAACATTCTTCTGTTGTGACACCCTTCATTTAGCATATTCTTCCTACAGTAGCACTTAAAATCTTCAATGCTTAGATGCCTATCATGTCTCATACTCTTCAATCAATCTTCACACCATTCTCCACTTCTACAGCCAAAATATCTTTCAACTCCTAATACTTTTATGCTGTTTCCCCCTCAAGAATCAGTGTTAGCAAGCACAGCAACAGGCTTTCCCACTGAGGACCATCATCAACAATCACAGCACCTTCCCCCCCCCCCCCCCACCCCTTGAGGACTCTGGTTAGCAATCATAGCACCACACTCATCCTCCAGGATACTAGTATATGTTCTCAGCGACAGCAACAGCAGAATGGATCGAGGATCAATGTTAGCAATCATAGCACCACACTCATCCTCCAGGATACTAGTATATGTTATCAGCGACAGCAACAGCAGAGTGGACTGAGGATCAATGTTAGCAATCACAGCACCACAACAGTGCCAAAATGCTCGAGTTCACATCTTGGTCAATGATCTGGTACCATGACTGCCAAATAAACAAGACTAGACTTCTACATTAGCTTAAAACATCACTATTCCATTTCCATCTACAGCCTGGCTTAATGGCACCTTAGTTCTCCTATAGTAAGTATCATCCTGGAATAACAACTGGTTTTCTCTTCAAAAGCTCTCCTTTTCATTTGTGAATATGTTCCCACCAGTAATATTCTGTCTCAAATAGTTGTTCCAAGACAAAATGTATTCTGTACTTCCTGCAACATGCATGCCAAATTCTGTGCTAAAATTAAGAAACATGACAGAAGTACATGACAGGCCAGGGAGGAACTACTTACTTTCATCTGCAGAAGCCTCATCTTCCTCAAAATCATAGGGATCATATCCTTCTTCACGTGCTGGACGCTTCTCACGAGCAGCTCGCCTGAAAATCATGTTATTATTTTAAAGTACCAAAATGCAATCATTCTCAAAATTAATATGAAACACAAATGTATACTTTTCAATATACAATCAAGTTCAGTTTGTTAGTTTTTAAGTCACAATGCAACAGTTCAAGTATTACAGCAACATGTCAGACACAAGCAACATCTGGGTAGAACCACAGACTTCACAAACCAACTGGATTATCTTCCTCTCAAAGGACAACTCGGAAAGGAAAGGAGTTAGTGATTCAAAGTTAGCAACCAACCATAACCACCCAGCAACCGAGTTCCTTTAAAATGTATGTAATATGATCTATCTTTACAAGTATGGTCACTAACTTCAGAAAAGTTCGATTTCTTTCCATCTTCTTAATTTGAATACAGTATACTTATTACATACTGTTTTTTCTTTGCTGGTTTGTCTGTTTGACTATCGGTCTCCTGTTCATCCTGACTGCTCTCTCCCTCATCCTCACCGTCGCTTCGATGTCGCTTACGCTGCTTCTTCTCTACCTATCAATAAATACAATTCATGATCATAGATCATTCAATAAATAACACTGCCAAATTGTACAACAAGAGCTGTCGGAGGACAGCAACGCTCGACTATTCAACAGCCTTGTCAATTGAATGAATACAAAAGTTGAAAAAGGGGCATAATTTTGTAAAATGCAAAGTAGAGGTATTGAACCTCTGTACTGCATGTCATATCATGACAGTGAACAAGTGTGTGAAGTTTCAATCCTTTCCAATTTGTGGATACTGAGATACCAGCTTACATACAAAAACTTAACAAAAAAGTGCTAAGTCAAAGGGGCATAATTTTGTAAAAATGCCAAGTAGAGTTATGGGACCTTCACAGTGCATGTTAGATCATGACAGTGAACAAGTGTGTGAAGTTTCAATCCATTCCAATTAGTGGATACTGAGATATCAGATTACATACAAAAATTTAACCAAAAACTGCTAAGTCGAAAAAGGGGCATAATTTTGAAAAAAAAAGAGAGTAGAGTTATGGGACTTGCTTAGTGCATGTCAGATCATGATAGTGAACAAGTATGTGAAGTTTCAATCCATTCCCATTAGTAAGTACTGAGATACCAGCTTACATACAAAACCTTAACCAAAAATTTCTAAGTCGAAAAAGGGGCATAATTTTGTAAAAAAGCAAAATAGAGTTATGGAACCTGTGCAATGTAGATCAGTTCATCACAGTGAATAAGTGTGTGAAGTTTCAATCCATTCCCACAAGTGGTTACTGAGTTACCAGCTTACATACAAAACCTTAACCAAAAATTTCTAAGTCGAAAAAGGGGCATAATTTTGTAAAAAAGCAAAATAGAGTTATGGAACCTGTGCAATGTAAGTCAGTTTGTCACAGTGAATAAGTGTGTGAAGTTTCAATCCATTCCCACAAGTGGTTACTGAGATACCAGCTTACATACAAAACCTTAACCAAAATCGGGACGCGGACGCGGATGCGGACGCCGACGCATGGGCGAGTGCAATAGCTCACTATTCTATGAATAGTCGAGCTAAAAATTAGAGGATAACTAGATCGGGCACATTAATCTAAAGAGCCATCAAGCTTTTCTATTCAAGTGCCACTTCGCATTTTAACTCGTGTCTTGTTGATCCCTAAATGTATGGCTTTAATCCACTGTAAATTAACCCTAAACAATAGTCACACAAAATCTACCAAGTTCAGACACTTTAGTTAATGGGCAGGCGAGTTATTTGAGAACCCTCCAGATGGTAAACTGATCCCCATTTTTATGCCATACTAAACAGGTGTCACAAAATTACCTTTTTGAAGTATGCAAATTCAATGAGTTCTACAGCTGCTTCGGCATCTTCTAGATCCACCGTCTTGGAGAGACGAGCCTTAGCATGAGCTGTCGACAGACGAATCATCGTTTCCAGAGTTCTAGCTGTCACAGGGGCAGTCTGAAACATGCAAGCAAAGAACTGACTGAAATTTTTTTTTTTTATCAGTATATCAACTGACAAATAAAAACTGTGTTCAATTTATATACCAGTAAGACTATTATGCGGGAAGACTGGGTAAGTATGGGGCGCTTTACAAATGTCAACCTATAGTCATTTGAATAATTAAATTGTCTATTTTTACACAACACCTTCTGTTTCAACAAACTATTTTCCCCAAAATTTCCTCTAACTGATGAACAATCTGTTCATTGGCAGGCCCCTCCGAATTTTAAAATGACTAACATTCTCTGCTACCCAGAATATACAAGATATATTAGCAAGAACATGCAACCTTACCCTAGCAACATTATCCTGCGTCATGCTGTCATGGCTACGTAACTTGGAGTATTCCTCCGCCAGTAACTCGGCAGCAGGCTGTGTTAAACCCGGTTTCAGTGCCTTTGCTACATGGATATACTTCCTCATAAACTGCATGCTCACAATTTTCTGTCTGCAAGATATAACCATATGATAGACAAGATTCCCAGACCTCATGTATTTTTTTTAACTTGCACGTTTTTGCTTCTGCAAAACATTTATAACTTTTAAATTTGTTTCGGGTTTGCCCTTTTTCAACAGTATTTCAGTCATGTATTGCCAGTATTGGTGGACAGGTATCCTAACCAGTATTCCTGGAACCCTGATTTCTGTTTGACCAAGCAGCTTATATGTAAGCATAAATTAAAGCCACTATATTACTCAGTTGGAAAATAATTTTTTAAAGATACACAGGCTGGACAAAGTACACAGTAAATTTGACAGCTTTTATACTTGTGGCAGCAATCACTTTTTAGATTTCTTTTTTTAATAGAGCTAAACCAAGGAAATCCCATCAGACAAAACAAACCTGGTGCCTAATGCTACTTGACTGAATCAAGCTGTACATACTGTTTAGATTTGGCAACTCCATGTAATAGTTTGTCATGTTTCTCATAAATTGGTGTCTCTGTCTCGTCAGTATCCTCCAAGTCAGGATCTGTAGTTGCCAGCATATCTACTCCAGTGCCAAATGGTAGTACTGCAAAATATTTTTACATACATGTACATATGAAAGTACTGATAATGGAGTCCTGAAAAGAAACTGTCCAATTTAAATAAATGTTCGCTTCTGGTGGGGACAGGAGTTTTAATCAAACTTTAGAACTAACTTGACCTACATTCTTTGTACCATTGTAACTTGACGTTCAGGCTCTTAAAATGGTGCTACAGTCAGAAGACTTCAGATTTTCTTTTAATAAATAGTGAAACATAAGATGCATCTGGGGTTAAAACTCTTACGATCTTTTATAGATTTCCGACTACCCTACTGTGCAAAGTGAGCAAAGTTCTTTTTGATACAACTTTAAATAAAACACTCGGTGTATTTTCAAATTCACCCAATTTTTAATGATTTTAACACTTACCATCACCATCCTGTTCTGTAGCACTTCTGTATCTGTGCATTCTCAACACATGGTCAGAAATGTTTCTGTCTAACTCTGGGTCCATCTGTATGTACAAGCAAATTTCAGTTTGAAGGTATTAAATTATTTTTGGAAAGAAAGTCATCATTCCATCACACAGGAAAAGACCTCAGCTAAGAGAAATCAAATGTTTTGACAATTATCGAGTTATTTTTCGCAATTTTTCTAACACATTTTGTTTCTTATAAATCAATTATATACAATGTTCCTAGAGTTCCTAACAGCGTTACACAATCAAACAAAATACCTTACAATTTCCCTACAGGATGATAAACTACCACCATAGATCCATTGATTTCATTCAACCATCCGAGAACATGCATCTCACCTGGAATCCAAACTCTCACAACAACCTAACTAAAAGTCTTGAACAGGGCTTCGGAAATTTGCCGGTTTGTCGGTTTTGGACCGATTTTTGACTTTTCAGACCGATTCATGAAGTGAAAAAACGAAAAAAATCGGTCCCGTAAAAATGGAGAAAAGTATAAATTTCGGTCTGATATCTCACTACACGATCACCTGCCAAGCAGGAAATTGTTGGTCGCACCCTCAAATAATCAATGAACGTGTCAGACGGTCTGATTGTCACTTTGATAATCGGTCCGTAATTAGCACGTGACGCAACCAGTGCTCGCGCGGCACATCCTTTAATGTTTGCAGACAGCCGACTGCATTTTTGACTGGTTTCCAAATATGTCTGACTGGATCCAAATCATTTCGACGGGGATCCACTTCTTTTATTTGGAATCCGACGGATGGTTTATTTCAAAAGACTATGTTTGATCACAGTAAAAAACAAATGATCACTGCATTTAATCAAAGAGCTATAATTGTACATTATAATGAGACATCACACGGAAAACCGATCAAAATATTTTTTTACAAATTACTTGATTTGAAAAAATTACAAGATACATTTGTTGGGGCTCCAGTTGAAACAAGTGCAGAAAATCGTCTTTGCAACCTGACTGTGCAAAAAAGAAAAAGAAAAAAAATGGACTGGCAAACACGAATGATAAAGAAAACCGGAGTGGCGCTGTTTATCAAATCGGTCTTTTAAAAAACGTTTCAAAATGAAATTTTGTTTACATCAGAAGAGAACATATAACTTTATAAAATGTAGTTGCTTATTAAGTACATCATAAGTGAAATGAAATATCCGTTGCCAACACGCGTGACCTTTTGGTACTATACATGCGGGAAATTCGACCTCTGCGTTCATATAACGTACACATTCGGTCCGCGGCAGAGTATTCTTAGAATACTGAGACTGTTTAGCAGAGAATATGTGTCCGCGGCAGAGTATTCTTAGAATACTGAGACTGTTTAGCAGAGAATATGTGTCGTGTAATTCACTTTGACGCATTGTATTTTATAGAATTCCGTCAAAAAATGATGAAACATCACAAAGTATCTGCCGTGTATACGGTACCGGTCACGTGCGTTGGCTTTTAGACTAGTTACGCACACGGTGTCAATGCCTCGGTAATTTTATCCTTACAAGTATTTTCTCGGAAAAAACATCTAAATTTAAACAAAGTAACGATCACACATAACACTGAGTAACTGTCTTCATTGTATGGAAACACGCGGTGACCGGTAACTCAGTTTTAATGCATGACATGCTTATTTCTTTACTCTATCACGTTTTACAAAATATGTAATATTGGGAATGCGGTGGGTGGGGTAGCGCAGATGTCAGGATTTTCGTTTCGGACCGATTGAGTTATCAAAATTTCCGGAGCCCTGGTATTGAACACCACAAACTAAATTTTGTCAAAGACTGGACTAATACTTACCTTGTCAAGAACTATGAAGATGAGATCAAAACGTGACAGCAGTGAATCCTGCAAGCCAATGTTCTCCATAGGGGTCTTGAATTGATCATACTGAAATACAAAATAATTAAACTTTTGAAATAAAATTCCAGTTATTGACAATGCCTAGAACAGTACTTCAGTATTAAAATAGCATTAATGTGTACTATTTATATATGAACATTTTTTTTTCACAGATTGTTGTAGGTTTTCCTACCAGATAATGGACATGCTGAAAGCTTAATTAAACAAAGACTATCAAGACAAGGCAAAGATGTTAAACTGACATCCTGCTAATGAAAAACAAATCCATTTGCCTACAATTTAACCAAGTATTTCCATCTTTATCTTCCCACCCAATGAATGCAAAATTGATGTCAATATATCAAAATTGGTGGAAATACCCTTAAGAAGCCAGTAACTCACCCTTCCATAGACTGGGTTAGCTGCTGCCAGCACACTACATCTAGCATTCAATTTGGCATGTATTCCAGCCTTGGCAATGGTTACTCTGCCCTGTTCCATGACCTCGTGTATAGCTGTACGGTCCATGTCGGACATTTTGTCAAATTCATCAATACAAACAACACCCCTGTCAGCAAGCACCATAGCACCAGCTTCAAGCCTTCTCTCTCCTGAAATTTCATATTGTATAGTGTAAGTCTCCAAGACTGTATCTCTGTTTAAAAAAGTTGTTGCAACTTCTACAACTAATGCCGTATCAATCTTAGCAGGATGTTTGTTTTTTGCTGGGTTTTTTTTGTGGGTGGACAAATCAGTATCCCCTATATCATAATTAAATAATAAACAAAAATTAACAGTTTTACATCCTACAAGAAAGCTGAAAATTGGTTGTTGATAAAAACTTTAACGCCATGCTTGCAAATCCGTTTTGTTAAACTTAAATTCAATTATCAGACAGATATGCATTAGGGAATTTGAAGAAAGCATACCCGTTTCTTGATCAGTTGTGACTGCTGCAGTCAGACCAACACCCGATGATCCTCTACCTGTTGTAGTGACAGCCCTTGGTGCTGTGTGCAACACGTATCTAAATATAAAACACTTGAACATTTAGATGAAAAGATATAAACATATTACACCCAGTGGCATCTGTAATTGATGACATCATCTGTAAATCTTAAAGCAAGTGCCTCCCCTACGCCGCCCCAAAGGAAATTCTATGTTTTATATACAATTAAAGGAAAATTCACTTCTGTTCAACAATCTGATTTAATGCACTAAAACTGTCAACTTGGATTTACTTTGAAATGATCAGAAAGAATTGAATAATGGCCGAAATCCAGAAATCAGTAAATATTAAACCAATCTGAGATGCCATCCAGACCAAAACCAATGACGCTTTTTATCATGGAAAGTTTGATCACGATATCCTTAATTTACCAACCTCAACATCTGTGACTTCGCCACTGACGGATCTCCAATCAACAGAACATTGATATCTCCCCTAAGTCTTGAACCATTAGCCAACACTTTCTCTGTTCCTCCAAGTAACATACACAATACTGCCTTCTTGATATACTCATGTCCATGAATTGAAGGTGCTAGTGATTTACCCAGCACATCAAACACGTTTACACTTTTCTGCCGACTGAATTTCTTAATTTTTGCCACATCTTCAGCAGAAAATGTTGGGGACACTTCTTTACTCATGAGCTGTATGTTGTTTGCTAATAGGATTGTTCTGAAATATACAAGAAACACATCAACATTTTCCAGGTTACCACTTAACAATTTGTTTCTGTTCCAGTTGGGTTACATCAAACTGACAAAATACACCATTTAGCTTTCTTCTTCTTCTTCCGTTAATGTACGGGGCTCACTCTGGAGCAATGTCGTACACAAAAAATTCTAAGGAAGTATCTGTAAAACACATATGGCTGTTTTTGGGGTCGATATATAATAAAATATCAATGCCACAGTGATCTTGAAACTAAGAACTGTTTTCCAGTTGGTATCTGGAACAATTCTGTTCAGACAACTTGTAGGCTGTTAGCTTGAACTTTGATCTAATGACCTCAAAAACAACAGGGGTCAACTACTGATTATAGTAAATAATGCAGTTTTTTTTCAGGCCCAAGGCTTCTGTCATTAGTCCATCAAGGTACTGGCCCAAGAGGTAATCTTATTAACCTTATATAAAACACCTATTGGCCGCAAGCTATCATCCGATGAAGTTTGATCACTGCAAGACCAAGCTTATACTTACTGATTAGAAATGATAGTCTGCAACCTTCAAACAGCAAACTAATATACTCATTTAGTTGGGGGCACCAGAACCTTCATGTGTGTTTTACAAATGGAAACATTTACTACACGTTGAAATACCAGTATATGCAGTTACCTGAATGTTCCAGAGGTATAGCCATTTTTCTTTCCAGGCAGACATCTGAATGTTCCAATGCATTGTATTCTATCACCAGGCTATAAAGAAAGTATCACTTTATAAATAACTGTTATCAGCACTTTTACAATTTACTGAAATGGAAATAAATACTCTATGTATAATCTCAGTCTGTATCTGTCTAAACTAGTCAACTTTTTGAGATAACTTTGGGTAAATGACAGATCTGTTTTGGACTCAATAGCTAGTTTTCGGTATTTTTACTGTTGTTGTAAGTCATCCTAACACATTGTTCCTTGATTCCTTCCGTGCATTGACACAAATAGGACGTTGGAAGCAAATAATCTCAGACGTATCATCTACAATCATTACAGAATATATGCCACTTATTGGATTCAAATCTTCAACCCCAAGTCTTGAGTTTTGTTATGAATATAGGTCTATGCTGTATATACAGTATAAACACTCATTTTTTATTATTATTTTATCAGAACTCTTTCACAGACCTACCTTACACATGTCGACCAGGTCATTATCAGCGATAATGTCTACACTTCTTGGCAACTGTCCAGCAGGGGCCTTTTCCGGCATTTCCTGTATACTGAATGTTTGGTGATCTTTATATACAGACAGCCCGTACTCTGTTTCCAACAAGTTTCCATCTTCATCCTGAAACAGTCAAAATAGCAATACAGAACTGACCCGGACTAGGCAATAAATTTTGCGAACAATATCATCTTACATTTTGTGGTGCAACAATCAACATAAAACCTGTAACCAATATTGTCTTACAACTGGCCTTGAAACTGTCAAAATATATACAGATTAAACAGACTCCCATGCAAAACTTCCTGAACATTTTCCAAAACTTTTTCTTATTTTTTTCAGGACAATTTTTTAAAAAAAGGTCTTTGAAATGTGACTTTCCATTTCTGTGTTTAATTTGTCACCAGCTTTACTTACTGTTTACATTTGCATTCTTCTTTATATTTATTGTTCACTTCACTCAAGCACTGATACATATGGATCATCACAAATCAGGCAACAGATTACCTCTGCACTTCCAGATTAATTTAATGGTTCTGCATAATCAAGTCTTTTCTTTATACAGTTTTACTGCACTTGAAAACTATACTTTGCAAAGCCATACCTTTGTTGGATATGCAGAACTTGATGGGAATGCCTCGAGAGATGTCATGTCTGTGTATCTTCTCTCCATAGTCTTCTTTGTAGTGGGACAATAATGCACACTTCGAACAACCTTCGGTCTGATAAGAGAACCTGACATACACAAAAAATTGTTCCGTTATATCATATTACTACAAGAACAACCAGGAATACATTTTCTATAACATATCTAGAAAGCTTCCTTTCTTTAGAATATATTCAAATTGTGAACATATGGTACACTGTTAACTTACATTTTGTAACGATTCCTTCAACACAGACAAGATTGCCCAGAAACCTTGATGTAAGTGTCCTTGGTGAAACATGTTTCCCTCCAAAACTGTAAAACACACAAAACAAGTGCATGATGTGTCATGAATTAAATATTCTAACAAAGCTCATTTTTCCTCATTATACAATGAAGGAAGTTAAGTGTTGTATGTTCTGCTTTAAACAACTTTTGTCAGGCATACCAGAGAGAGAGAACATGATGATCAGTTCATTACTGTGCTATGAATAAAGTTCAGTATAATTACATCTGATCATCAGGCTTAATAAGATTGTTAAAATGAAAATGAACAATGTCTTCTTGTGGATTTTCTACTGTTTACCGTAGTTCATAGTTCTGATGCTTCGATACTAAACTACTTGGGCTAACACCGCAAGGGGCTCAATTCCTGCAGATCTGAACCCTTGTAAGGCATCGACTATCTAACAAATAAAAAGAAAGAATAAAACTACAGAAATTAAGATGTTCTGAAAACATGATTTCATTATGTGATCAGCAAATCTATTTATGGCTACTGGGGTTACACTGGATCGTGAGGTTTATGTATGGTTACTACAAGCAAACTACACTGAAAACCTACAGCATATATATAGCTCAAGAAGTGAATTAATCACTTGACACTTTAAACCAATTTAAGCATATAAATCTCTTGGTTCAGATAAATTCAAGCTTGTGACTGCTTGTCCCACCTTCCAACAAATCCGACAAAGAATTCCTCGTGCTGTTTACTGTAGATAGGATCAGCCGAGGCCACAAACTCTTTCAAAGCTCGCTGAAGTGCTATCAATTCCTGGAATGCCTCATTCAACAGTCTGCAAAGATTATGGAAAGTATAATTATGTCTTGAATAGCTTACAAACATTTAAAACACCGCAATATACTACGATTAGTTTTTACACAGTTTATGCTAGAATAGCGTTAGGCTAATAGCGCATGTTCATTTTGCATTGTAACTTCTTCAGAATCCCTTGAGATACGTTGGTTGCCTGACCCTACCGGGTTTAGGCATAACCAATCCCTCAGGTTCTGCAGATACCATAATACAAAACAAGAGCTGTCTCCATAGGATGACACATGCCCCCTATGGCACTTTGAATGAATAGTTATGGCCGATGTTAGAGTTTAGGACCTTTGACCTACGGACCTGGGTCTTGCGCGCGACATGTCGTCTTACTGTGGTACACATTCATGCCCAATAATTTTAAAATCCATGCATGAATGACAAAGATATGGACCGGACACGCCCATCAATGCACTATCATAAAATATGACCTTTAACGTCTAAGTGTGACCTTGACCTTTGAGCTACGGACCTGGGTCTTGTGCGTGACACGTAGTCTTACTGTGGTACACTTTCATGCCAAGTTATTTGAAAATCCATCCATGGATGACAAAGATATGGACCGGACACGAATGCACTATCATGAAAAATGACCTTTAACGTCCAAGTGTGACCTTGACCTTTGAGCTACGGACCTGGGTCTTGCGTGCGACACGTCGTCTTACTGTGGTACACATTCATGCCAAGTTATTTGAAAATCCATCCATGGATGACAAAGATATGGACCGGACACGAATGCACTATCATGAAAAATGACCTTTAAGGTCCAAGTGTGACCTTGACCTTTGAGCTACGGACCTGCGTCTTGCGCGCGACACGTCGTCTTACTGTGGTACACAGTCATGCCAAGTTATTTGAAAATCCATCCATCGATGACAAAGATAAGGACCGGACTTGAAAATTGCGGACAGACTGATAGACGGTTCAAAAACTATATGCCTCCCTTCGGGGGGTATAAAAAGCATGTGTTATCCTTACACTAAAACCAAAAATTATTGACATCAGTGTAGGCAAATTTATCAAAGTTCACTGATCAATCTTTCATTGAGAAAAAATACATCAGATATATATAGTGCTCTTTTAATGATAAATATATCTTTAGGAATTTTAAACATAAAGCCTCCAAATTTATCCTAAACAACTGCGAACGCAAAGCAATCTGAACAAAAGGTCAAAGCAAGAGAAAGCCCCTAGAAAAGAGAAACAGAGAAAAGTCTTTTGATACAGCTTTTCACAAATTTATGGATAATCTGCTTCTTCAAAGTGCCCAGTGTGTAGACCAATACACCTGAAGCCGTCTTACCCAAGAAAAGCCAGACCTGGCTTCTTGGACACCGTCAGAAATGTCTAGTGCCTGGATCTGGATTCAAACTCGCGACCCATATTGACAGTTGCATGTTACCGTAAGACCATATCAATCAACTTAGAAATATACATACGCAGTGGCTCTTGCAGCATTTTTTCGCCTCAGATCATTGATGTTGACTATAAGCCGCACCTCACTGTTTGCTATCATATCCCGAACTTTCTGCAAATGTATCCCTTGGTCATCCTGAAAATAACATTTACCGGTACCCATTATTAAGCTCTTTTATTCCAAAAGGGACTCATGTTCAAATGAGGAGCCACTAAGTCTTTACATAATTCTGAGAAAGCTAGAAGACATTCAAGTTGTCTTGATGTGGTGAACATTTGTGCCAAGTTTCTTTAAAATCCTCGAGCAGTTAAGAGCTACAGAGTGGACACGAAACAAAGTCATATGACCTTTGACCCCTAAGTATGACTCTGACCTTGAAGCGAATCATCCAAAACAGGTGCTCTGCACATCGTCTCGATGTGGTGAACATTTGTGTCAAGGTTCTTCGAAATCCTTCAAGGGGTTCAAGAGTTACAGAGTGGACATGAAAACTTTTTCCATGGACACATTTTAAACTGCGTATTTGCTGATGTAGATACAGTCTATTTCTAACTTAGCCTATTCTATTTTAATCAAGAATTTTCCAAAAACAGTGCATGTGCACACCTGCAAGATTCTCGTGGGTGTCAGTAAATTGTTCAAAATTAGGAAGTAATGGAATTTTCGGCATAAAATTGTTATATGTAGGTTTTGTATCAAAATTTTGTTGACAAAACATTTGAACATCACAATTATATGTATACGTTACTTTTTTGCAATATTCGAACAGTGAACTTAACATTTTATGGGCTGGTCTGTGTTCACGAAAGACCCTGAAAATTCACAGGGCAGTCGGTCTGGTAAACATGATTTGTTTACAGGACCAGATATTTTACTGGGTCAGACCGAAATCTTTTTAATAAAACTGGTATCTTATCTTTAAAACTGGTATTTATACATAGTCTATATTGATAGCATTACACAAATTACATCCCTTAAGTTTACTTCCACATAATGATAAAAAGATTTCAGACATCAAGATTTCATATTCATTTTCTATATCATTGCTGTCTTTTCCCCCACAAAGTTCATTTATATTAGTCTATCTGCATAAAATCCTCAAAATTTTCCTTGTCATCAAAATCCTCTATATCACAGATACACTTAGCCTCCGCTCAAAACACACAGTCACATTGATGTCGACACTGAAAGAGAAAGATGCCCTCGGAATTTCAGAGTTTTCCCCGTCTGGTTCATCCGCTATCGATAGAGAAAGTGAATGCGTACATAAATCGAGTACAATCCACGATTAGTCGGAACAACGCATCCAATGATACGTGCATTCTTAGAATTGTCGTGAGGGGTTTCTATTGTTTCTATTTTAAGGACTTATCAAACAAGCACTTGTTTGACAACAATTTCTGAGGATTCCGTGTTACAGTAATAATGGTTTTTTTTCCCGCAAACTGTAGCGAAATCCTGGAGGAATTTCTTCTTATTTTATCATATTGACCTGTAATTTTGATCCGACACTCGGTCTTGTTAACTTGATATATCGCGTCGGAGGGGATCAAAATTTACCCGATGTCCAACAGTTTCGCAACCTCTGTGGTCTTATACTGTTGATTTTGAAAGAGGAAAATTCCATAACTAAAAGGTCATCATCTGTACATAAAGAATTTATTTAGTTATGGTATCCAGTGTTTGCAGACAAAAACATTTTACAGCAAGTGGTTACTGTTTCCTATAAATTGGGTTTTATATCCAGTGATTGTAATGTAATGGCCGTTCAGGACATAGTTATAAAGTAATATAGAAACAGTTCAGTATTCTAAAATACTGCTTCTCCGAAATATTGTTCTCTCTGTTTCATACACATGTATAATTGTATATTGCTTATCCTAAGGTTAACTAGTGATGGGACATCGGTTGGAAAACTCCAACCGATTATCGGTTGGAATCGGTTAGCAAACCGATGCGATGTATCGGAAAAATAATCGGTTGAATGTTATTTATTTTCATACTTGTTTATTCAGATAGTCATGTCTTTAAAATGACTGTTTTACTTAAAATTCATATGCTCTTTTGAAAAATAAAGAACTAGCATTAATCAGATGTTTTAAAGCCGGTTCCTGGTAAACAGAAACTTGTTTAGTAATGACTAATTAGTTGCAGACAGGGAAACAACAATAAATTGCAATCTGGTGTACATGTATCATAGACTCATAGCTGTCATTTGTGACAGTTGACTGGTATACCTGTACCTGTAACATATCTAGCATACAGCAAGGATGTACAGATATTTCAGTCTTTCTCTGGCTGACAAAAATAGTGATTGTAGAAAATCATTAAATGAATTCAGTTATTTTTCGGTAATATAAAATATTTTCATACAATGGTTACCATAGCCTGACACTACTGAGTAGCACCATGTTCCAACTGCTTGTTGCTATGGCATATAACAATGTCATGAAGCTTGGTAAAAAATGATCAGATAAAAATCAGAGTTTAATCTGTTTCCATATGTACACTGGTCAGCGGTACTGGGTAAACGGAATTTCAGCAGAAAAAAATCATGACAACTCGATGACAACTGCAACTGCATAAAAACACCAAAGTTCTTTCCATTGAAATTACATTATGGACACGGAAATCTAACGGCATTAGTGTCCAGTTTCAACAGATAAATTCCCTCGGGCATACCGTTGTAAAATACGAAAATTTATCAAAGTTTCTCTAATTTATTTTGCCCCACTTTTATTGACGCTATGGACGCCACCATGTTAACAGCTGTGCCTAACTGTAAGATGTTAAATCCATTTTCATTGGATAACTGAAACGAAATACTAACGTTTGATTGTCGGCATACTTCTTTTTTATCCGTTATGTATGCAGGTAGTCCATATTTCGGATATTTCCAGGTAAACATAAATTCTCACGCACCGTATTTCCCTTCGGAAACCTTCGTCCATACCCGTGTAGATTCGTACCCGCTATCGACTCTGAGAAAACATAATCGATTATCGGAATCGGTTGGACTTTTCTAGCCGTCAATCGATTATATCCGCTAATCGGCCCATCACTAAGGTTAACAGTTCTTCTCTGTACCAGGCATACAGGTAGCCAACTGGACGCTGGCATATTTCCATTATACACTGCAGATTCATGCAGATTCAGCAGTCCGCAGAATGTTGTATCACCATATTTGTAATAACGCTCGGACATGATAGCTAATTACCAACAATGCTCTTGGGTATTTTTCCTATATAACCCTGATTAACCAGGAAAAAAGGAGGACGGCACGGGGAGCCGTATTGAATACTTAATGCATTCTAAGACATTCATTCAGAAATCAGGAATTATCATTAATTCATGAAAATTTTAATAGATCTTAAAGAACAAACTTCCTAAAACGGATCCATAATTCCAGGTCATTCCAGCAGCACTCCTTTAATTTTCAAGGGGCACTGGTGATTTTTCAAGGGAGCTCTGCCTTCTAGGTAGCACCTAAGTTCATATTACGATGTTCCTTTTATTCCGGTTTAAATGTCATATGGATTGCCACCAAAAGCATAAAATTTAGAAACAAGAAATAGCTGCAAAGGCTCCGATAAATGAGGAAGCTCGGAATTTACGAGATAGAGGCATAATTTTCATGCCTGATGTATGTCTACACAAAGCAAAAAACATACCCCATCGTCTAGAAAATCTAAATACTCTCTCTGAATCTCCCTTTGCCTTTGATCAATATCGGCAGCTGGATCCATTTTGTGTTTTTTGTTTCGTTCACTTTACCGGCGCCAGTAATTTCCCGCCAGATATCCCACGTGTGGGCAAATACGGATGTCATTTGTTATTTTCCTTTTCTGGTTGGTTATTTCCACGAATAAGGGAACCAGGTTCTTGTTGCCATATTCAATGTGCATCATAAAGGTTTTATTCTTCAAGTTAAATTTGATAAAAGCCACTTGAAAATAAATATTCAAAAATCACCTGTCAATTGAAATTTATTAAATAATGACAAAATAAGTAAATAGTTTACCGTTTTTAATTTATGCATAAATTCATGGTGATACGAAAACATTTGACTCTTGTGCAACATTAAATATGGACGCTCCCATGAGCCGACGTTGTTTACATTTCAGGTACATTGCGACAACATCATGTCATCACAAGAACAACCTTTTAAGATACATCAGTGCGGTAAAGAATACTTGGTGTGGAATTCTAAAGGTAACTTTTGGTCATTTCATGAAGAAAGAAGGAAAGCTACAAAACGTTGCAGTATTCGGGTGCATGCAAATTCGGATGCTGCTCACTTTGTCCGATGATAAAGATGTACTGGTTGACATGATAAACTCGACACTCATTTGCTAAACTGTGACTTTTCTGGGACCTGGTAGAGGGTTATTATGATTCAATCTGAGTAAATTGACATAAATTGTCATTTGTGTCATGTATCGCTTTGGACACTTGAGTCATCTTTTTGTTTTTATCCTGTTTTTAACCCTACTGATGTCTTTCTTTCTGCACAACAATTTATGTGTATATATAATTCACAGTTAAGGTTTATGGTGTTAGGTTTTTGCACCATTTTTTATCACAACTATTAGGAAGCACTAGTTGGATTGAGTAGCCTCGAGAACCTGACAGTCTTTAACTTTCTCTACAAGTTACAACCCCCCCCCCCCTCCCCCACCCAAGTCTTTAACTTCCTCTACAACCCACCACCACCCCAACGCATGGCCATAATGAAAGTTTGCCATCACTATAGAAGAAGAAAGAAGACAAAAATACCATCACACTACATGTACATTGTACTATTTACAATGCATATCTGTTACTGACACATCCAACTTGGTTGAAACACTAAACATGAGAGTTGCCCTTGTCTGTCCATTTGTCGTAGGACTATTATTCAGCATGTGAAATTGTGCACCTGAGATTTTGTTCCTGATTTCTGTCAGTCGGACCAGAGTTATGGCCCTTGATGTTCAAGAATATGCACAAAGGACATACAAGTTTGTGTCACATCAATCACAAAAAGTACTTGACTTAGAGTCATGAAACTTAAGCAGATTGTTATACAGCATATAATGTTGTGCACCTGGTGTTCTGTTTGGGATGTCACTCAAACAAACCAGAGTTATTGTCCTTGACTTAGTGAAAAATACACAAAGTGCTTAAAAGTTTGTGTGCATATATCTTAAAAATATTTCACCTAGAGTTATGAAACCATGTAGGAATATTATCCAGCATGTAAATTTGTGCACCTGAATTTTTTTCACTTTGCAAGACCAGAGTTATGGCCCTTGGCATATTCAGAATATAAAAGTTTTTGTCCCATCTCAAAATGTACTTGACCTAGAGTCATAAAACATTAGAGAATTGTTATATAGCATGTGAAGTTGTGCACCTGGTGTTCTCTTTGGGATTTTACTAAGCTAGGCCAGAGTTATGGTCCTTGACTTATTAGAAAATACATATAAAGTGCTTAAAAATTATTGTGTTAGAACTGAAACGATTTATCTCATGCAGTGATTGTCTCTTAGATAAAATCATTCTTTGACTTTCAGATGCATTTAATATGACAATCAAACCAATAAACTAATAATCCCAAAACTTACACCCCCTCCTAATCCCAAAACTACACTCCGCCTGCCCAAAACTAAAATACATGTAATGTTTATTCTTTAGTTTTTAATGTTCCTCTGTATTGGTTCTTATAACATCGCCTGACCAGTAATTTTGTGCTCATTATTTTCTTTTTTTTTACAGGCATTTGTCTTTTATCTTTATCCTAAATCTGCAGTGCTTTGCCCATATATTAGTTTGTGTTCAGACCCTATGTTTTGCTCACAGGAGATAATTCCTGAGGCTATTCAAATTTTGTATAATTACATCCCTTTTCTTTTCAGAACATAGATAATCAGAGCCAAGACTGATGAAGTCAGAATATATAAAAGAATTATTTTTTCTAAAAAAAAAGATTATCTAGCCGGTAGCCAGACTACCCTTATATCCTCATTCCCAGTTCATGTTTGGTTATCAAACTTTCAAACAACAACATACAAAATTTTATCCTCTCAGTTAAATGAAAATAACATGTTACATGAAACTTTTGATGCAAATTTAAATCTTGAGGATATATTGCATATATTTTATATGAAATTCTTTTAGTTTTCACAATAGCTAAAACTAAGCATGGCAGTTTGTATATTTAAATTTTCCTTTTGCATTCAATTTTCTATAACTTTACCTTTCTATACATTTTAACAGTTACCCTGCTAAATTTCTGTAATGAACTTGTCCATATTTCAATTTGGACACTTCCATTAACTGTTAAAAGAGGTGTTTACCAAGAAGATACTGACTGAATGGAGAACAGTGTAGACCATGATCAAACTGCATGGATGTGCAGGTTGATTTTGGTCTGCACTGGTCACAAAGGCAGAATCACTTGCCACTAGCAGGCTAAGGGTTAATAGTGCAGAGAGTTCACTGTCCTTTTAACAGCATTTTAATTTGTTTTTTTTTTCCTTGGCTGTTTTCCTAAATCTTTCTTAAAAGCTTTGCCTGTTATTTTTAGCTCATCTGGGTCAAAGGCTCACGGTGAGCTTTTGTGATCGCTGAATGTCCGTCGTGCGTTGTCCGTCGTGTGACGTGCATCATGTGTCCGTCAACAGTTTCTAAATAAATCTTCTTCTTGAGAACCACTGGGCAAAATTACACCAAACTTAATAGAAATGATCCCTTGGTGGCCCCCTTTCAAAATTATTCAAAGAATTGAATTCAATGCAGAACTCTGGTTGCCATGGCAACCGAAAGGAAAAACTTTAAAAATCTTTTTGTCCAAAACTGCAAGGCGCAAAGCCTTGATATTTGGCATGTGACATTATCTAATTGTCCTCTATGAAGATTGTTCAAATTATGCCCCTGAGGTGAAAAGAGGCCCCGCCCGGTGTGGGGTCCCAAGTTTTACTTAGTCTTGTATAGTAAAAATCTTCTTGTCTGAAACTGCAAGACCTAGGCCTTTGATATTTGGTATGAAGCATTGCCTTGTGGTCCTCTACCAAGATTGATAAAATTATGCCCCTGGGTTGAAAAGAGGCCCCATCCCGGGAGTCCCAAGTTTTACATAGACTTATATAGGAAAAAAACTTTGAAAATCTTTTTGTCTGAAACCGCAAGACCTAGGCCTTCGATATTTGGTATGAAGCATTGCCTTGTGGTCATCTACCAAGATTGTTAAAATTATGCCCCTGGGGTGAAAAGAGGCCCCGTCCTGTGGGGTCTCAAGTTATACATAGACTTATATAGGAAAACAAATAAAAAATCTTCTTGTCTGAAAGTTCAAGGCCTAGGCCTTTGATATTTGGTATGTAGCATTGCCTAGTGGATCTCTAACAAGATTGTTCAAATTATGCCCCTGGGGTGAAAAGAGGCCCCACCCTGGGGTTCATTTGTTGTATGAGTTATATAGGAATAAATACTTCAAAAATTATCAGATCGTATTTCCTAGACTGTTTAATTATAATTACCTGATGACCCCAAGCAGTTAGGAGTCACTTGACTGTGACCTTGACCTACTGACCTACTTTCTTGTTTTTTAAGATACAGCCATGAAATTTGGATGACATGTACAGTTTTGCACACCAATCTTAAAACTGACTTTCAGTGATCATGACCTACTGACCAACTGACCTACTTTCTAATATTTTAGCATTAGTCTGCCATTTGAAACATGTGGCCTATATTACTCAGGTGAGCGATTCAGGGTCATCATGACCCTCTTGTTATGCAGATGTAAGGAGTCTTCGAGAAAAGTTTCGGATAGTGGGAACCCTGATTGGTTGTTTGCCACGAGCTCCACGTCAGAATGCACACCTTGGTTTACCTTTACAGCTTATCCCAGAGGAAGTTACTCTTCTTCTAGAAAATGGTTTGTTGTTTTCATTATTTTATCAGCTCTGTGATATTTGTTTGTTTTTTTATCTGTGTACGATTAAAATATCTTTAAATGGGTGAAAAGAATTTAACAACTGCTGTTCACAAGTGAAGCAATGAGATTGGAAATGGTATCTACTCAATAAATAAAGAATGCTTTGCATTGCCTAATGTAGTCAAACTTCATAAGGTGATTGCCTGTGATCAATAGATCAGTAGCTCAAAGCTCAGGGTCACAGTGACCTTGAGAATGAGTATGGTTTACAGTCAATTACTGAAGATGGCTTTAGCTTACAGTTTTCAAACTTTACTAAATAAATGCCAGTTGTCAGACTTCACTGAATAGTTGCCAGTGGTCAGTAGATGAACTTTATTATTTTGGGACTCAGTAGGTTGAATGTCAAGGTCACAATGACTTGGAGACTAAAAAAGGTTCTTGATCAATATCTGGAGAGTAGGTTGAATGTCAAGGTCACAATGACTTGGAGACTAAAAAAGGTTCTTGATCAATATCTGGAGAATGCTTAATACATCATAGAATGATTGCTGGTAGTTGGTAGATTGAAGTCATTAACCCTTAGCCTGCTAAATTTCTATAATGGACTGGTCCATCGTTCAATTTGGGCAATACCATTTATTATTCGAAGGGGTGTTTACTGAAAATTTACTGACTGAATAGCGAACAGTGCAGACCATGATCAGACTGCACGGATGTGCAGGCTGATCTTGGTCTGCACTGGTCGCAAAGGCAGAGTCAATTGCCGCCAGCAGGATTAGGGTTAAGTCAAAGGACATGGTCACAGCAATTAAAATTACATACATAGTTACCTCTTATGTGTTTAACAAGCAACTCTTGTTTTAAATTTTTCTGTTTAAAACACATCCATGTTCCTGAAATACTTAAAAGAAATGGTCACAATTTTAAATGATGCACTACAGTCATACCTGTATGAAGCAGCCAGCCAAGCAAGTGATACAATGCTGCTGAAGGCAGTTCTGCATGTTTAATACAACCAAAATTACAGGGTAACATCATTCATCTGAATAATAGAAAAAAAAGCCTGAACCCTACATATAAATGTCATCTCATCTGTACATTTACGATAAAAGTGTTCTCACCTGTAACAATTCGAAATAATGTTTTCGAATGTGCTTGAAATTTGCAGAGTTCATACAATATAGTTAATATCTCAGAAATAAACACACAGACCTATGCATTTTATTTGACCATTATGATGATACAATGATCATGTTGACTAACAGCTATGAAAAGTTTCACAGTAATTTCTATTAGCAAAAAATGTCATTAAAATTGTGATTTTTCCATAGATATTCAAGCTTTTGTCAAAAGTTAAGCATGAACAAACTACAAGTGTTCCCAAGGACCTCTCTCATAGTGTATGCCTTAGTGATTCATGAGTTTTAACATCATCTCTGTGTTTAACGTAAGACTGTGTGTTGTCTTATACAGGTGTTGCTGAAGTAGTTACTGAGGTATATAACAAACCGAGTGGGGAGGACATTAGTCAATATGAGCAGCAAAAAGAAGAGAGCTATAGACAACAGGTGATCTTTGTTTGTGTGTTCTTTTGACATGGGTATGTGAATAGTGGGCCTGTAATAAGTTTCTATTATGTACAGTATTCTCCATTGTTCAACACTGTTTCAAAGGTTACATAACAGTCATTTAACGTAACCTGAGTCCCTGGATTCTCTACTGGTACACGTTGCTTGTTCTCTGCAAGTTACTGACAGCTTCCCTACATGTATTATCAGTGGAGGGTAAATGATTTGAGACTTATTACTTTAATTGTCTTGTGTCAGATAGAATAAACTCTAATCCTCTTGAATGTCAGTCTTTCATGCAACCTTCTGATCTATCTAGATGTGAATTTACATGGTAGTTTTGAATGTCTAAACATAGATTATTTTAAAGTGACTTGTTCACACAACTGAGGCAAAAAAAATGCTCTCAAATCTTTAAAATATAGGTACTGTGAAAGTGAGCAGTGGAACAAACTTAAGGTCTAACAAAAAAAAAATGTTTGTTTCCGGTAACATGCTAAAAAAATAGGGTTGGTAGGTTGGTTATTATTTATTTATTTATTTTTTTCTTTATTAAGTGGGACTTTTCTGAAATTATTTTTAAGTCAAAAAAATGAATACAAATAAGGGGGTTATACTTTTAGAGCATCAGTAAGTTGATTTCTAACATCACTGACCATGTTTAGAGCATAAAAAGTGCAGTTTTTCAAATTTTTGTTAAAAAGTTGGAAAAAAAATTCTCCAAGGCCATTAAAACATTTAGGGTCGGGCCTAAAATTTAGGGTAGGTCGGGATACTGGAAACAAAAAATTTTTTTAGGTCTAATATTGGCATAATTATGATTTTTGAAATATATCCTAATAAAGTGCAAAAGTGTAACACTAAATAATGGAGAAAATCTTCTTGCCTTTTTTCCAATATCTAACAATTATGTTCACTTCATCATTTTTGGGGTCATGTATACATTCTACGGCAAAGATGAAAGAAATGAACATGTTGAAAAAAATCAACCAGACAGAAAAGTAGCTTTTAAAGTAATATGTATTGTTTTCAAATCGCTGAGTGAGGGTTGTTTTATCAATACCCACTTTACAATCAGTCATATCGTCAGTTTTTTTGTTAGTTTTAACAGCAGGATTTGATTACAGATTGAACTGTTCCGAGATGAGAGAAGAAATGAGATCAGACGTAAGTTACCAGACATCATAGAGGGGAAAAAGAATAAGAGAAATAAACTGTTGCTAGAGAGACGGAAGAATGGAGAACATATTGATGATGCTGAATTTGATAAAGAAATCGAAATGGATCCAGACAGTGTAGAGATTCCGGCAATACGCCCCGAGCATATGCTAGTACAGATACATGAAGGTAGCATATATAGTCCAACTTATCTTTAGCAGCCATTCCAGGAGACATAATACCAACTGGCTGGGTATTTTAGATGGCACTTTTGTGCCGCCCCCCCCCCCCCCCCCCCCCCCCACTCCACCACACACACACACACACACACACACACACACACACACAATTTTGAGGGGGCAGGGGGTACCTGGAGTGTCCTTTGTCTGTCTGTGCATATCTAAAATGAAATCTGTAAAAAGATCATTTGGAAGCATAGAATGCGTGAGAGATAATGAAATGTGCAACACCTCTTACGCGTAAACCTAACTCTATTACACATCTTTTGAATGGACTCTATGATTCCAAAGGGCAAAAAAATATAACAATACTGAAAATAAATGATTTGACCCAGAGTCACAAGATCTCACACGATTGTCATTCAGCATGTGAAGTTGTGCACCTGGTGTTTAAATTTCACACAGCCACATCAGAGTTATGGCCCTTGACTTAGTCAAATATATGCATAAAAAGGCCTTATAGTTTTTGTTGCATGTATCTCAAGAGTTTTGTTTTGGATTTCATTCTGTAAGAGTAAAATATACATTTAAAACATAAATATCTGTGTCTCATATATCTCAAAAAGTATTTGACCTAGAGTCATAAAGGATTAGAGGAATTTATATAGCATGTGTTGTGCACCTGGTATTCTGTTTTGGATTTTACTCAGCCAGACCAGAGTTATGGTCCTTGACTTAATTAAAAATATACATAAAGTGCTTAAAAGTTTATGTTTTAGTTTTTTAGCTCGACTATTCGAAGAATAGGGGAGCTATCCTTCTCGCCCCGGCGTCGGCATGAGCGTGAGCGTTAGCGTTAGCGTCACACAAATGTTAAAGTTAGTGTACCACCCCAAATATTTTCAAAGTCCATTGAGATACTGCTTTCATATTTTGCATACTTATTTACCATCATGACCCCAGTCTGTAAAAAGGAGGAGGCAACTCTATCGAGCATTTTGACTGAATTATGGCCCCTTTTCGATTTAGAATAAATGTTAAAGTTTGCGTACCACCCCAAATATTTTCAAAGTCCATTGAGATATTGCTTCATATTTTGCATACTTGTTTACCATCATGACCCCAGTCTGTAAAAAGGAGGAGGCAACTCTGTCAAGCATTTTGACTGAATTATGGCCCGTTTTCGACTTAGAATAAATGTTAAAGTTTGCGTACCACCCCAAATATTTTCAAAGTCCATTGAGATATTGCTTTCATATTTTGCATACTTGTTTACCATCATGACGCCAGACTGTAAAAAGGAGTAGGCAACTCTATCAAGCATTTTGACTGAATTATGGCCCCTTTTCGACTTAGAATAAATGTTAAAGTTTGCGTACCACCCCAAATATTTTCAAAGTCCATTGAGATATTGCTTTCATATTTTGCATACTTGTTTACCATCATGACCCCAGTCTGTAAAAAGGAGGAGGTGACTCTATCAAGCATTTTGACTGAATTATGGCCCGTTTTCGACTTAGAATAAATGTTAAAGTTTGCGTACCACCCCAAATATTTTCAAAGTCCATTGAGATATTGCTTTCATATTTTGCATACTTGTTTACCATCATGACCTCAGTCTGTAAAAAGGAGGAGGCAACTCTATCAATCATTTTGACTGAATTATGGCCCCTTTTCAACTTAGAATATGCTTATTGTAATATTAAAGTTTTACTCATAGCTTATATTATACTATCAAGCACTGAGAATAGTCGAGCGCACTGTCCACTGACAGCTCTTGTTAAAAAATATCTCACCTAGTGTCATGAAACCATGTACAGTGACAGGTAGCGGGGGCAACAGCATACAGTGGACACACATCTAGTTTTATAAAGAGATAAAGATAATGTTGAAACATTTCTCAATGATATTTTTTGTGAATATATTTTGTTGTTGCATTTTATGTCACACAGACACAGCTTATATCAAATATTGCTACTTCACAGCTTTAATATCGGGAGAAGATGCTCAGTGCCACTTAAACATTATTTCAGGCAAGAGTAGGCACCTGTGTAGAACCACTATTCTAGCAGTGTTTGTATTTTTCAGTATGTGCTCACAGACGAAAGACCTGTATTACTGTTGACTGGCAGTTCCCAAGCACAAGGGAAGAAAAATTACGATACAAGGTTTACAAGGATTTCTGGGAACGTGGTCATTTCCTCACATCTGGGAGCAAATTTGGTGGAGACTTTCTTGTTTATCCTGGTACAGAAAGTTTCAATTTCTCATGGTTCTTTTTGAAACTCAGTTTCTTCTTTATTGTAGTCAAATATTAAGTTTTGGTTTGCAATTTAGAATTTTTAGCTCAACTGTTTGAAGAAAAAGTAGAACTATTGCACTCACCCCAGCGACACCGACGCCGTTGGTTAAAATTTTTGATGAAGTCAAATATCTCTGTTACTATCAAGCTTTTGACTTGAAACTTAAAATATTTATTTACGATCAAAGTCTATACCATAAGAAACAAACACCATAACTCTGATTTGAATTTTGACAGAGATATGCCCGTTTTTAACTTAGAATTTTTTTGTTAAAATTTTATAAAGTTTTTACTGGTAAAGCTCTAATTCAAAGTCAAGCACTGAGAAAAGTCAAGCGCGCTGTCTTATGGACCGCTTTTGTTAGGTCATCTGAGCAAGAAGTGCTCAAGATGAGCCATGTGATCATTCTGTGTCCATCTTCCATCATCATGCATAATCAACAATTTGACTGTTAACACTTCAGAGGTCACAATTTTAACTCTATCTTAATGAAACTGCTAACAGGTCATCTGGGGTAAAAAAACTAGGAAACTTTGTTTACACGCTAGAGACCACATTTTCAACTCCACCTTTATGAAACTTCGTCAAAATGTTTGTTTTTATGAAATCTAGGACAAGGTCACTTTATTTATTATTTGTGATGTCACCCAGCTGAACCAAAGTTATGGCCCATGACTTAGTCAAAAATAAATATAAAGGGCCTTTAAGTTTGCATTGCATGTATCTGAGAAAGTATTTGACCTGGACTCAGAAAACCATGTAGGAATATTTAGAAAGTGTAATTTTGTAGGTGACCGTTTGTACCATGCAGTTTTTTGCCTCAACTTGGCAACAAATGTTTCAGCTTAACTACTCACAGATTATGTACAACTGTTGCACTCACTCATTTGTCTTTACCCCCACTTGATTTAGTTTTTGTATGAAAACACAGGTTTCATTGTTACAAAGTTACGCCCCTTTTATGACTTATGTGCAATTTTCAGTTAAGATAATTTTGAGGCTCACTTGTAATATTGTTCTTGCCTAATTGTGTTGCCTCAATAAATAAAGTTGTTGTTGTTATATCATTATTAAGCACTTTTGTCAATAGGTTGAAACTGCACATGTGTTTTACTGTGAAGATCTGACATACAGTGCACAGATTCTGTTTTGCTTTTTCTTTAAGTTATGTCCCTTCTTTCAACTTGTTTGTTAGCTCACTTGTCACGTGGTGAGCTTTTGTGAACACGATAGAAACCACATTTTGCAAGCAATTTTGGTTGTAAAACTTGTACAAAACTTGTATTTGCATGATATCTTGGTTCCTTTCGAAAACTGGCCAGATCCCATCATGGTTTCTAGAGTAATAGCCCCTTAAAGGGCCAGGATTTGCTATTGTGCGTGCATCAACAATTTCTTGTCTGCACGATAGTGGTTTCATTTATGATTTTATTTTAACCAAACTTGCACACAACTTGTATCACCATAATATCTTGGTTCCTTTCTTAAACTAGCCAGATCCCATTATGGGTTCTAGAGTTATGGCCCCTGAAAGGGCCAGAATTAGCTATTTTGACCTTGTCTGCACAATAGCAGCTTTATTTTTGATTTGATTTTAACCAAACTTGCACACAACTTGTATCACCACAAGATCTTAGTTCGTTTCTTGAACCGGCCAGATCCCGTTATGGGTTCCAGAGTTATGGCCCCTGAAAGGGCCAAAATTAGCTATTTTGACCTTGTCTGCACAATAGCAGCTTCATTTATGATTCGATTTTAACCAAACTTGCACACAACTTGTATCACCATAAGATCTCGATTCCTTTTTATACGCCTGAAAGGACGTATTTTGTTATCGCCTCGGTGTCCATCTGTCTGTTGGTTAGCAATTTCCCTTCCCCTCTGTAACTCTTGAACCCCTTGAAGGATTTCAAAGAAACCTGACACAAATGTTCACCTCATCGAAGCAACGTGCAGAGGGCATGTTTCAGATGGCTCACTTCAAGGTCAAGGTCGCACTTAGGGGTCAAAGGTCATATGACTTCTGTTTTGTGTGTATATTGCTCTGCATTTGCGTTGCATTGCAGTGCTCTTGTTTTTATTTGGCAGATCCTTCTTTTGTTCACTTACAATATTTTTTTTTTAATTACTTCCCTTTTATGTTACTATAATTAGCTTATTTAGTAATTTTTTTATTATTGGCCGTAGGAAAAAACCGAGACCACTTTTCTGTGGTACAACATGGATGGTACCTCCAATCTTTAGGTGTATTTTGACATATCTGTACCTTATAAGAATTTTTTTTTTCTTTTTGGTTAAATTTCTTCCCTTTGTTGTTCCTGTCCTTCAGACTTATGGCTATATAGAAAGCTAATTTCAAAACAATTTTACACAAGACTAGTGTTCCTTGGGTAACCCTCTACTATGTTCCTTCAAATAATTTTGATTCAGCGAAAAGCATGGCCGCAAGGGGTTTTGCTTATTTTCCCTATATGCCTATATAGAAGTTTGAAAATCTTTTTGTCAGAAACTGCTGGTCCATTTTCAAAATAATTTTACATAAATGTTTCTTGGGTGACCCTCTACCAATTTCCTTCAAATAATTTTGATTCATTGAAAAAGTGGCCGCCTGGGGGATGGGGCTCATTTTCCGATATGGCTATACAGAAAACTTGTATGAAACTACTGGCCTGATTTGAAAATAATTTTATTTGAAGTAACTTTAAGAAAGTTTCAACTATATTTTCTCATAATTCTTTTGATTGATCTTGATTATGATTTTTTGACCTTCTTGTCCTTAACAGCAATGATAACAGGTGAGCGATACAGGGCCATTATGGCCCTCTTGTTTTCGTTTTAGTTTTTGTATATATGCCAGATATCAGTAAGCATTGGTGGAAAGGGATTGAAACTTCACAGACTTGCAATATTCCAGTTCCATAACTCTGGCCTTTTCACAGAGTCATGCTCTGCCTTGCTTTTTAACAAAGTTATACACATTCTTTGATTTTTGGTTTGCATTCAGTTAATTTTCTATAGTGACAAGGCTTTTGAATAGTAAAGCGTTGCTGACCTCTGACAGCCCTTGCTTTATTGCTGATCCTTAAATTTTATTGACATAAACTCTGTTGCACATTTTCTAGATCAATTTCAGCTAATCATTCTATGCTATTATACCATCAATATCAAAAATGAAAGGTAAAATTCTCCTGTTTAACCCTTACACTGCTAAATTTCTATAATGAACTTGTCCATCTTTCAATTTGGACAGTAGTATTAACTGTTAAAAGGAGTGCATACCAGGTTGATCATGATCTGCACTAGTCAAAGACAGGATCAATCGTGTCCAACATGACAAATTTGGCTGCAACTTTCCTTAAAGAATTGGTTTTCAAACATGAATAGCAAGGGAATCCCTCCTACCAAACCTTGTGAATTATTTTGCTCAAGTCACAGTAGAATGAAATCATGACAAGAATGTAAGTTTTTGATAAAGGTGTAATAAAGATTTATCAGGTTTTCTTTTGATAGAATAATACCATGATTTCTCATGTTATTTAACCCTTAGCCTGCTGGTGGCGAGTTATTCTGCCTTTGGAACCAGTGCAGATCAAGATAAGCCTGCACATCCATGCAGTCTGATCATGATCTGCACTGTTTTCGCCACTAAGTCAGTATCTTTTTTGTAAGTACCCCTTTTAACAGTTATTGGTACTGTCCAAATTGAAAGATGGACCAGTTCATTATAGAAATTTAGCAGGGTAAGGGTTAACTGGTAATATTGTAGTATGTCTTCGTGCTATAATTGCAGGTGATCCTTCAAGATTTCACTCATTTTTCATCGCGATATGTAAACCACATGATGAGGAAATGACAGCTCTCGATGTAGTCACAATGGGACGACTCGGAACCAGTGTGAAAAAAACAGTTGTCATATGTTTTGAGGACAAAAATGGACAGTTGTGTTACACATCTTTACAATGGACAGGAATAAGCTGACATAACCATTCCATTTATAATTTATGTCTCAAAACTTATCAGAAAGTTAATTTAACACATTCTGCAAGGAGTAAATGAAAGGTGTTATGGAAGTTTCAAACAGACACACTTGATTCAGCATACGTTGTTTTTCCAGAATCAAATTTTTTTTATATTTTCTGTATATGAACTTAGTTCAGTAGTGTGTTCATATTATAGTCTGCAGCATAAATTTACTAATAAGTAGTGTATTTTGTTGTTTTTTTAATGTTTTTTGTCAGCATAAAATGTGTATAAGAAATGATCAAAAAATGAATAAAGATCATTAAATTCATTGTTCAGACTATACTTGGCAGTGGTTGTAAAGTTTACAAAGGTTTTGCTCCATTGCACAAAGCGGCCATTACAGCTAGCTTTTATAATGTCTTCAAGTTCTTGGAAGATGTATTGGTTTTAGTTCAGTGGTCTGTTGTTCTGCCCATAGAGGGTTAACCGTAATGAGACAATTAACAGAGCATAACTAAAGGTCATATCATTTAAGGTATTGGATCATATGGTGAAATCATGTGTCAAGCCTTCAGTATTTCCTTTCCATTCTGTCTATGTCCTTTTTGAAGGGTCTCGAAATAGCTTGGACAAAATGTTTGCTGTATGACAACCTGGTCATGTCTGCTGAAGGTCTATGTTGCAGATTCAAATTGTCAAATACTAGTATGTAGTATTTCTGGTCCTCTCTATAACTTTAATCCGATCGAAGGAATTTCAAATTATCACATGTTTGATGTCACGGGAGTGAAATAAAGTTGTTACATAAATTTTATAATATGCTAGTGTAATAAAGCTTTGACGTTGACATCATTTATTTATAGGAGTCACTGGTCGAATTTACTTGGACTATAATAGCTAGGTAAAGAAAGAATAAATTTTGATGTTTAGGAAAACCTTACATGTGATAAAAATATTGCATTTGCGTCTTTCGACATTGGATTGATTAAACTCGTTGAATAAAATTAATAAAATGCTTGGCAGAGCCTCACATTTTATTAGCTCAACTATTCGAAGAATAGTCTAGCTATTCTACTCACCCTGGCGTCGGCGTGGGCGTCACACCTTGGTTAAGTTTTTGCATGCAAGTACATACAGCCATCAATTAAAGGCATATAGCTTTGAAACTTATTTTTTCTTTTTCTAGGTCAATTACCAACCTCTCTGGGTCAAGTCCAATAACTCTGACATGTATTTTGAGCAAATTATGCCCCCTTTTGGACTTAGAAAAATTTGGTTAAAGTTTTACATGCAAGTTACTATCTCCAAAACTAATGCAGATATTGATTTGAAACTTCACATGTGTCTTCGGGGTTATAAAACTAGTTGATAGCAGCAAGTGCCATAACTCTGACCTTCATTTTGGCCAAATTATGCCCCCTTTTGGACTTAGAAAATTCTGGTTAAAGTTTTGCGTGCAAGTACATACAGCTATTTCTAAAAGGCATATAGATTTGAAACTTATTTTTTCTTTTTCTAGATCAATTACCAACCTCACTGGGTCAAGTCCCATAACTCTGACATGTTTTTTGAGCAAATTATGCCCCCTTTTAGACTTACAAAATTTTGGTTAAAGTTTTACATGCAAGTTATTATCTCCAAAACTAATGCAGATATTGATTTGAAACTTCACATGTGTCTTCGGGGTTATAAAACTAGTTGATAGCAGCAAGTCCCATAACTCTGACCTTCGTTTTGGCCAAATTATGCCCCCTTTTGGACTTAGAAAATTCTAGTTAAAGTTTTGCGTGCAAGTACATACAGCTATTACTAAAAGGCATATAGATTTAAAACTTATTTTTTCTTTTTCTAAATCAGTTACTTACCCCACTGGATCAAGTCCCATAACTCTGGCATGTATTTTGGGCAAATTATGCCCCCTTTTGGACTGAAAATTCTGGTTAAAGTTTTACATGCAAGTTTCTATCTCCAAAACTAATGCAGATATTGAATTGAAACTTCACATGTGCCTTTGGGGTTATAAAACTAGTTGATAGCAGCAAGTCCCATAACTGATATGCATTTTGGTAAAATTATTCCCCCTTTTGAACTTTAAACTCTTTTGATATTTAACCTTTTTGGGTAATATTTTCCTGCTTCTGGGACAATATTTCGAATAGTCGAGCTTGGCTGTCTTACGGACATCTCTTGTTATTTTATTCCACTTGTTTAATAAATTCAGTATGAAAAGACACTCGTGTGATATCCTCTATTTATTTGCCACAGATGTGTGCCATATTAAGATGACATGCAGAAGGCAGCTTTAAATCTTGTCTGTTCACTGTCAAGGTAATGAATGTTTGCCATCAGATGGCATGTAGAATGCACCTTTCTGTCATATATGTTTTAAGGTTTTATTGAGAGAAAGACAGGCTACTGTGAAATCATTATTGTTCGTGGGGGATTAATTTTTTGTAGATTTCATGGTTCAGCTCAACCACGAAATTAAGTCCCAACGAAAAATTATGACCACGATAATGTACATTGTACTCACCTGCAGCTTTCATGTAGTTAATGGAGGCTCCATCAACAATAAACATAGGTATGCGTCGGAACAAAAACGACAATTAATTTCATTCAGACATTTATTCGTGGTTTGTGTACGACATGCTCGTCAAAGTAAAAATAGATACTAAAAATAGAAGTTTGACGTAGCGTCACGTGCCAACCGCACTATGCTGCGGCTATTACTTGATTTTGTTCATCCCCGCTCTGCAATGTTTTATTAGCTCACCTGAGCACAAAGCACTCGAAGTATTGGGTCATCTGGGGTCAAAAACTAGGTCACCAGGTCAAATGGAAGGAAAAGCTTGTTAACACTCTAGAGGTCACAATTTTGGCCCAACCTTAATGAAACTTGGTCAGAATGTTACCCTCAATAAAATCTTGGACGAGGTTGATTTTGGGTCAAAAACTAGGTCACCAGGTCAAATCAAAGGAAAAACTTGTTAACACTCCAGAGGTTACAATTTTGGTCCAATTTTAATGAAACTTGGTCAGAATGTTACCTTCAATAAAATCTTGGACGATTTAGATATTGGGTCATCTGGGGTCAAAAACTAGGTCACTGGGTAAAATCAAAAGAAAAGCTTGTTAAAACTGTAGAGGCCACATTTTGACTGTATCTTCATGAGTCTTGGTCAGAATGTTAATCTTAATAGTCTCAAGGTTCAGTTTGAATCTGGGTCATGTAGGATCAAAAACTAGGTCACCAGGTCAAATCAAAGGAAAAGCTAGTTAACACTGTAGGGGCCACATTTATGACCATATCTAAATGAAACTTAGGTCAGAACGTTGATCTTGATGATCTATAGGTAAAATTCAAATCTGGGTCAGGTAGGGTCTAAAACTAGGTCACTAGGTCAAATCAAAGGAAAAGCTTGTTAACATTCTAGAGGCCACATTTATGACTATATCTTCATGAGACTTAGTCAGAGTCTTAATCTTGATCATATTTAGGTCAAGTTCGAAACTGGGTCATGTGGGATCAAAAACTAGGTCACCAGGTCAAATCAAAGGAAAAGCTAGTTAACACTTTAGAGACCACATTTTTGACCATATCGTAATGAAACTTGGTCAGAATGTTAATCTTGATGATCTTTAGGTCAATAGTTCAGGTTAGCGATACAGGGCCTTCATGGCCTCTTGTTTTCTGACATGTAGTAAACTACTACTAAATATCATAAATTAATTGCTAGATTTGCGTTTCATGCATTATTACCCAACTTACATTACATGTTTCTTGGCAGAAAATAACACATGCACAATTCAACAGCTTGTAATTTTAGATGCAGACGCGCATTCAACAACAGGCATGTACGGAACTTTTTTTTCTACTGATGCTGGAGGCATATAGTGATTGTCCTGTCCGTCCATACGAGGTTAACCAAATGGGACTGTTTTGTCTAGCATCAATACCCCTTACTAGAATGACTTGATACTAATGCAGGTGTAACCTGTGACCATTCTTCATCTTCAGACATCACCTGACCTCAGTTTGACCTTGACCTCATTTTGGACTTAGGTTGATTTATATGGGCCATCTCTTGGTTAACCAAATGGGACCGTTTCGTCTAGCATCAATACCCCATACAAGAATGAATTGATACTAATACAGATGTAAACTGTGACCATTCCTCATCTTCAAACATCACCTGACCGCAGTTTGACCTTGACCTCGTTTTGAACTTAGGTGCAAAATCTATCGACAAGGATGCCACTGGCGGCATTAAGCATTTATTGAACGCAGCTCCTTGTTTTTCATGATTCTAAACCATTTATATCTTATCAGTCATGTGCAAAAACAACATTTTAGCTACATAAAATCAGTAAATCTATAATAGTTTTTTCTTTAATTTGCAATACAAAAACTAGTTCATGTTTGAAACATGATCATATGATCAATGTGATGAATTTTTTATTTGTTTCGATTATGAATGCTCATTGAGCAAGACTTTATCCCAGGTGCTACAGTTTTGACACTTTTTAATTGGCGCCAACTTGTATATTTTATAGTTTCATTAAGATTTGCAAATTAGAGGTCGTATAGTTATAGATAACGCGGTCGTCAATTGGCACATGATCACTCGCTAATCTCCCGCAGCGTAGATTCCAAATTCGGTACCCATGGTAGCGCATTCACGTGTAGGTTTCACGTGTTAGAACAAAATGATATACTAGATCTATTCCTGTGGAAATTATGAAATTTTTATTTTTCAAAAATTGAAAATCCACGAATTCACGTCACCACGAAACAGCCGTTTTGGCCAAAACCACGAAAAATTGTGCCGATGATATTAAATGATTTCACAGTATATATTATTTTTAAACCCACTATTTTGTGCCTAACTATCAATAGTAACAGAAATGGCTTTGAATATGGTCATTACGGCCACCATTGATAGGTCCATAAAGGTGCAGTGTGCCTCATGCGCCCTGAGTAACTTGAGTGTCAGCGTATCCTGATGTCGGTGTAATGTAACAATGTAAGAAAGCCAGATGAGATGGTGCTGAAAGTTTTCTCAGTCCTTACCCTGCTGAATTTCTATAATGAACTTGTCCATCTTCCAATTTGGACAGTACCATTAACTGTTAAAGGGGGTTCTTACCAAAAAGATACTGGCTTAATGGCAAACAGTGTAGATCATGATCAGACAGAATGTTTATATTTAAGATTTCAATAAACAGCTTGTGTGCCTTCTTGCAATAACATATAATATAAAAATAAGAAGGATCAACCAAACTATATATTGACCTCTTAATCCTTACCATGCTGAACACCACTGATTCAACCTTTGCGACCAGTGTAGATCATGATCAGCCTGCACATCCATGCAGTCTGATCATGACCTGCACTGTTCGCCATTCAGTCAGTTTATTTTTGGTAAGCACCCCTTTTAACATTTAATAGTACTGTCCAAATTGGAAAATGGACAAGTTCATTATAGAAATTTAACAGGGTAAGGGTTACTATTATGAGGACTTTCAAATTATTTGGCACAAATGTTTGCTACAATGTAGAGTTCAGCTGTTAGTAATGTAATAGTAGATGAAAGCATCACTGTGTTCTATGGGTTATTACAACTTTCCAATTCATCACATGATAAAATATTTTCATATTGTCCCCAATTCATTCTATTGTAAATTATGATGTTCATTCTGTATGAACTGCATAAGGAAGTTTCGATAATACTGCTTAGTGATAATGGCTGCTTTTTTACGACGTCCACTTGCAGTCAGGGAGAATTTCCTTAGATGACATCGTAGTTGTTAAGTCTAGTGAACAGAATGACCAGGAAGCTGATTGTAATGTTGAATACAGCAAAATATGTGCAAGTTATAATAAAACCTTGTTTACAAATGGAAAGGAAATATAATGTTAATATAACATACGAAAAAATTTTCAGGGTCCATACGTAATTCATGGATTTGCTGATTCTATTCTGTTATTCATTTCACATGAAACTGTGAAAAAATATTCTTGAATGAAAATGAGGAAGAGAACAAAAAGGACAACATGAGGGCAGTTCCATACCCAGCATAGTACTGTCATTTCATCAGGTACCATCATAAATCAGTGGAACTATCATAGAATGTAGATTTAATAGGGAATACTTAGTTGATCTGTCAAAATCATATTTTCTTCTACAAATAATAAGTAAATGCGAGTCACTATGGCAATGTCATGTGACATCATCTGGCCCAATTTTGTCTCTTTTTTTTTTTTTTTTTTTTTTTTTTTTAGCTCACCGGAGCAATGCTCATGGTGAGCTATTTTGATCACGATGTGTCAGTTGTGCGTGTGTCCGTCTGTCCGTCATCAACAATTGTGTTTAAAAGACATCTCCTCCAAAACCACTAAATGGATTTTGATGAAACTTGGCATGGATGGTCCTCTACCAAAGTTGTTCAAACGGTTGCACATAGGGGCCACCAGAGCTAAAAATGGAAAATCTTCAAACAACATCTCCTAAACCGATGGTCTGATTTCGAAATAATATCACACAAATGGTCCTTATGTCACCCTCTACCAAGATTGTTCAAATTATACCGATTTGTCAAAAAAACATGGCTGCCAGGGGCATGGTCACTTTTCCCTGTAATAATTTTATTTTTTATGTATATATTGGAAATTAAAAAAATCTTATGTGAAACTGCTGGCCTAATTTTAAATTAATTTTACACAAATAGTCCTCATGTGATCCTCTACCAAGATTGTTAATCCCCCGCCACGAGTGGTGGGGGGTTATAGGAATGGTCTCCATCCGTCCTTCTGTCCATAACACTTCCGTGTCTGCTCCATATCTCCTTAACCCCTTGAAGGATTTTCATGAAACTTTGGTCAAATGATCACCTCATCAAGATGATGTGCAGAACTTATGAGTCACCCATGTCGGCTCAAGGTCAAGGTCACAACTCTAAGTCAAAGGTTTGAGCCTTCCATTTTGTGTCCGCTCTGTATCTCCTAAACCCCTTGAAGGAATTTTATAAAACTTTGGTCAAATGATCATCTCATCAAGAAGATGTGCAGAACTTATGAGTCAGCCATGTTGGCTCAAGGTCAAGGTCACAACTTAGGGTCAAATGTTTGAGCCTTCCATTTTGTGACCGCTCAAGTGTATCTTCTAAACCCCTTGAAGGATTTTCATGAAACTTAGGTCAAATGATCACCTCATCAAGACGATGTGCAGAACTTATGAGTCAGCCATGTCAGCTCAAGGTCAAGGTCACAAGTCAGGGTCAAAGGTTTGAGCCTTCTATTTTGTGTCCTCTCCCGTCCCTAGATTTGCCACCTAATGCCACCTAATGTCACTTATTTCCATGTAAAAAGGGTGGCAATTGGTGGAAATATGTGGCATTAGCTGGCGTTTAGTGTAATTCAACTGTTTTTTCCACCTAAGTGGTAAATTTGCCACCAAATGCCACTTTATTTTGGTGGCATTTAGGTGGCATAAGGTGTAAATTTGAACATAGTTTTTCTTTATGGTGGCAAAAAGGTGGAATCTGGTGGAAAGTAGAACGTAGTTTTTTTTCATGGTGGAAATTGAGTGGCGTTAAGTGGAAAATACGGACTTAGAAAATTTTCTTGGTGGCAAATAGGTGGAAAAAAAACTTAGAAATTTTTGTGATGTTTGATTTAAAAGCAAACTGAAAGACATTGGATTACCATGTACAAAAATCTTTAGTTTATACTAATTTATTTATTCTCGATTGCCAAACAAGTTCTTACAACTTATATTAATGGCTCTCGAGACTCATTCCAGATGGAACCAACCTCTAAGAGCAGAGAGAGAGAGGCAATGTGGAATTAAAGTGTCTTGCCTAAGGACACTACCACCAAGGTAGTGGCCGGGATCGAACCTGGGACCCTTCGTTCTCAAGGCGGACGCGCTACCACTGCACTACGGCAGCTCCAAAAATCTTTACATAGAACGGTGGAATCAAGGTACAATGGACACTAAATTTCAAACTTCAGGCCTAATTGACACGGACCCTGACTTTGCTCCACATTCAAAACAGCTCAAAGAACACAAAATGCCCCCCACCCCCACCCTTGATGCATTCAGTAATTGTACAAGAAACAGAAATCATTTGGTCACTGTGCACTGGACGTTTGATGTACTGACCTCAAATCAATAATTATGGGTCATTTACAAGTGAAAAATGACTGCTGTATCAAATGTGATCTTAGACCAAAGCATTCTCTAGTTATTTGGGCAAAAAATGTTCTAGTGTTCTGGGTCAGTGTGACCTAGACCTTCGACCAGTTGACCTCAGAATCAATAGTGGTCATCTGCTGGTCATAATCAACCTCCCTATTTAGTTTCATGATCCTAGGTCTAAGAGTTCTCAAGTTAATATCCGGAAACGGTTTAACTGTACCAGGTCACTGTGAACTTGACCTTTGACCCACTGAACTCAAAATCTACAGGGGTTATCTGCTAGTTATGACCAACCTTCCCATTCACTTTCATGATCCTAGGCCCAAGAGTACTAGAGATCATCTGGAAACTGCTTAACTGTTCCAGGTCACTGTGATCTTGACCTTTGACATACTGGCAGCAAAGTCAATAGAGGTCACTGCTGGTCATGTCCAACCTCCATATAAAGTTTCATGATCTTAGGCCCAAGTGTTCTTGAGTTATCATTTGGAAACCGATTGGTCTACATACCGAACAACCGACAGACTGACAGACGGACTGACCGGCATCTGCAAAACAGTATAACCAGGCTCCTTCTTCAAAGGGTTTCGTTAAAATGAGAATAAGTCTACGCTGTTTCCAGCTGGACAAAAATAATATTCAGAGTAGAGTACAGAAAATTTGAACTTTGGTTATTTTGTGAGACAGAATATTTATTATTATTTATTATATCTTTGTATTATATTCAATGTAAATATTAACAAGTAACTTTTTCAATCAACAATTCTGAAAGACAGAAAAAGGTGGAAAATAGGTGGCAACTAGTGGAAACTGGCTGTACTGGCTGAATCTGAAAAGATCATTTTTGAATGTGTCTGCAGCCTATTATTTCTGCATGAGTGAAAGTTGGTTAAAGATAAGACTAATGATAGATCAGGTTACCAGCTCCCACACTAATGTATAGAAACAACCCCAGCTGGAATTTGGGTCAGTTAAGATTCATATATTTATGCAGGTAAACATCAGGTCAGATGCAAAGAAATAGTTCTTGCCTTTTCTCTTCATTAATTGAGAAAAAAGAAGTGTATATAAAAAGGATGCTTTTACAATAGCTTTTCAACATAAGTATTTGACACCTTCTTTAGCTGACCAAAATAGTGTATGTGTGGAATCAATTTGTCTGTGTAGTAATACCAAAATTTGAAAACTGACATTTGATGAGTCAGGGAGAAAATGGAAACACATTGTGAGAGGTAACAATATTATACTGTTTATTTTTTTTTAGTTATTACTGGCTTTAACATTGTCTTACTTACTTAATCTTAACACAAATACTTAAATTGAAACAACATTTACAAAACTGCTTGAAATTAAAATCAACAAATCTCCTTTTATGTCTTGGGAAGTTTGGCAGATGGATAAATCCCAGAAAAATTTTCTGGAATATAGCTCAATCATGTTTATAACACTTGCTTGTAAAATTGTATCATTTTGTAATTATTTACATTATTGATTAGCACTTGGGATACAATATGTACTTTAAACTGTTCATACCAGGAACCTTTTGTGAAAAAAGTGCAACTTTATGACATGATCTGCCTGCCTGACTGTATACCTGAGCAGCATACAGCTTATTACTGCATGAAAGAAACATATCAAGATAATTCTGAATCAGGTAAATATTATATGTTTTTATAAAAGCTAATGTTTAAATAACCCTGAATTTTACCTATCTCTTATAAAGAAATACACCAATTAATAGAATTTCCTGGCATATTATATGAGAAATGTTAATTATAAATGTGATGAAAAACCCAAGTGCCATTATTATCATTTGCTAAAGGCGGAGGGATATTATTTTTGGTGTTGTCCTTTCTGTTTCATCTGTCCGTCAGATTAACTGAAAATGCTTGTAATTGGAAAATTTTATTATTTTAGTAGCTTAGTCTATAGAATCACTAAACCTCATGTAATTATTATAAGCTCATTAACACTGCTCAGTTGTTTACCTAATAAAAGAAGTATTTCCGCTTTATTTGGTAAAAAATGGGGATATTTCCTGTATCTATTAATGGATGTTCATGAAACTTTATAAAAATGTAGATCACTACAGGACAGCATTGCATGTGCAGTTTCCGCCAGGATCACTTCAGTAACCAGAGTTATTGCCCTTTGTTTTTCAATCCATAAATTCCTACATAACAAGTGCATTCATAGATATTCATGAAATCTGACACAAGTGTAAATCGCTTTGGAGCAATGGTGCTTCCACATCTTTCATCAAATCTCAAGTTCTTGCATTGTTAATTATTGCACTTTTATTGATTCAAGATGCATGTATTCCCACAAAACAGTGTATCCTTTTGAGTAAATAGAATATTTTTACAATGTAGATTTTGATGAAACTTCTCACAGTTTTAATAAAGATGTGGCATATTATTTGTTAAAGATTAAGTTTGAAGAGTTTGTTTTCAGTGAGTTAGTTCAGTCTTTTGATTTCATATTTCGTAGAGGAAATTTACAGTTTTCTGCTAAATTATTCAGAATGTTAGAAAAAACATATCTTTTAATAGATGTATGGTTTTCTGTTACAGATTGTGTGCTGGAACATCCAAAGGAGCGAAATTTGGAGACTTAAGCCATCCTGGAATATGCAAAAATAAGGCTGCATTTACAACATCCTGATCCTCGAGTTCAGATCTTTTGTGATTTCTTGTGAAGGGTCTTTGATTTTTGCATAAAAATAAAAAATATATTAATAAAATTTGATTTTTGCTTACTACTGATTTTTTTTACAGATCCAGCAGGTGCAGCCGACTTCCACTAGCTGCCACTTATTTTCCACCTATTGCCAGCTATTTGGTGGCATTTAGTGGAAAATAGGACTGCCACCATAGTGGCGTTTTGGTGAAATTTTGTCCACTTACTGCCACCTTTTAGGTGGCAATTGGTGGAAATAAGTGGTGTTTAGTGGAAAATAAATTTTACACCATTATGGTGGCGTTTTAGTGGTAATTTGTCTAAATACTCCACTTACTGCCACCATGAAGGTGGCGATTGGTGGAAATAAGTGGAAAACATGTTTTCCACCATAATGGTGGCATAATGGTGTAAAACTGTCTAAATACTCCACTTATTGCCACCTAAAGGTGTACACAAGTGGAAAAAGGTGGAATTTAGTGGAAAACAGCTTTGCCACTGTCCTGTTCATTTTTTCACTATTTTGGTGGCATTTTAGGTGGCATTTTGGTGGAAAATTGTCTAAATACTCCACCATTGAAAAGGGTGGCATTATAGTGGCAAATCTAGGGACGGGTAATGTATCTCCTTAACCCCTTGAAAGAACTTTATAAAACTTTGGTCAAGTAATCACCTCATCAAGATGATGTGCAGAACTCATGAGTCAGCCATGCCCGATCAATGTCAAGGTCACAACTTGGGGTCAAAGTTTTGAGCCTTCCATTTTGTGTCCGCTTTGTATCTCGTAAACCCCTTGAAGGATTTTAATGAAACTTGGGTCAAATGATCACCTCATCAAAAGGATGTGCAGAACTTATGAGTCAGCCATGTTGGGTCACGGTGAAGGTCACAACTCAGAGTCAAAGGTTTGAGTCTTCTATTTTGTGTCAGCTCTGTATCTCCTTATCCCCTTGAAGGATTCATATAAAACCTGGGTCAAGTGATCACCTCATCAAGACGATGTGCAGAACTCATGAGTCAGCCATGCAGGCTTAAGGTCAAGGTCACACCTTAGGGTCTTAGGTTTGAGCCTTCAATTTTGTTTCAACTCTTAAGGATTTTCATCAAACTTGGGTCTCATGAACACCTCATCAAGAACTCATGAGTCAGCCATGTCAACTCAAGGTCAAGGTCACAACTCAAGGTCAAAGGTTTGAGCTCTGTATCTTCTAAACCCCTTGAAGGATTTTCATGAAACTTGGGTCAAGTAATCACCTCATCAAGACGATGTGCATATTTTATGAGTCAGCCATGTCAGTTCATTGTCAAGGTCACAGCTCGGGGTCAAAGGTTTACCCTTTCACCATCCATAACAGTGGTGGGGGATTTAGCTGTCTTTCAGACTGCCTTGTTCAAATTACTTTGATTCATCAAAAAATGGCCATCAGAGGGTGTGGCGACTTGACCCTATATATAGTGGAAACTTTAAAAATCTTGTGTGAAACTGCTAGCCCAATTTTAAAGTAATTTTACACAAATGGTTCTTGTGTGACATTCTACAAATATTGTTCAATTTTTTCAGATTCGTCAAAAAACATGGCCGCCAGAGGGCGTGGTCACTTTTCATCAACAGTTTCTTTAAACAACATCTCCAAAACCACTGAATAGATTTTGATGAAACTTTACACAAATGATCTCTGGGTAGCCCTCTTTAAAAGTTGTTCAGATGGTTCTGGTTCATTGAACATAGGGTCTTTTTGGTTAAAAATAGGTTTTCAGCTATCAGACTTTAAAAATCTTTTTCTCTAGAGCTTGATATTTGGCATGTGATATAGCATTAGACCCTCTAACATACTTGTCCAAATTATTGCCCTAAGGTGAAAAAAAATGGCCACGCCCCTGTATCTGACATGTACTTACTATAGGCTTTTATTTGAGAAACTTTGAAAATCTTCTCTCAATCAGTAATAGCTAGAGCCTTGATATTTGGCATATGATATCAAATTTTCCTTAAACCGAGTTAATATTAAGATGAAATGTAAATGTATCGCTAATAATGTCAAATTATAATTGTAACATCATAAAATGTTTGGCGGCATATTTTGTTTGTCATCGCTTGAAAATCAGTGCTCCATTTTAGTAATTACAGAGATATGGTGAAAAAGCATAAAAATTAAACTGAAATTCTAAGCAAAAACGGGGCATAATTCATGAAATATTGATGCAGGAGTTATGGCCCTTGTGTCATATGATGTGCGCGATATGGGATAACTATTATAAGTTTAAATCAAATTCATTTGGTAATTATAGAGATTGAGTGAAAGTGCACCAAAACTTGAAGTTCTACGTAAAAAAGGTGGGTAATTCATGAAATATTGGTGAGAGTTATGGCCCTTGTGTCAGATGATGTGGGTGATGATGTGGAACAACACAAGTTGAATCAAATCCTTTCTGTAATAAGATATAATGAAAATGCATCAAAATAACCTTAAATTCTGAGTAAGCAGAGGGCATAATTCATGAAAAATGTGTGCAGGAGTATAGACCTTGTGTCATATGATATGGAACAAGTGTTTTAATTTGTATTAAATCCATTTAGAAATAACCAAGATAGAGCGAAAGTGCACCAAACTTTCACCTAAATTCTAAGTGAAAGGGGGAATATTTCATGAAATATTGGTGCAAAAGTTATGACCCTTGCGCCATATGATGTGGATGATGATGATGAGGTATAACTTAAAAACTTTTCTAAGTTTGAAACAAATCCAAGTATTTACAGAGATAAATTGCATCGAAACTTTATCTAAGGACACTGATGCCGGGTCGAGTAGGATCAAGCTTAAGTGTCACACCTTTACTATGGTCTACTTTGTGAAATTAAGCAAGGACCTTATTTCTAGGAAAAACAACCACAGAAAAAAAGTCCATTAATCTTCACATCAAGGTTCTTCATCTGTGAATCTTTCAAGCATATCCTTTCAGTTGTGTTTCAAGAGTTCGACACGCTAGATTTTCTCTATATTGTATGTAGCAAAACTATCAAAGGGCCATAACTGCAGTAAAAATAGTCCAGGGTTTTGTTTACCAGGAGGGGAAGGGGCCCAGGCCTCTGATTTGGGGAAAAAACAACTCGGTATTTGGGCAAAGGGGAATAAAAAACCTGATGCAAAGTCAATTTTTGGGGAAAACTGCATGTTTTAAAGAAATTTTCTGAGGGGAAGGGGCCTATAAACGGCCCCTATTATAAAGGAAAAAAAAACCCTAGTCACAGCAAAAGTTCATTCTTTTAATGTCATCTACACATCCAGCTTGTTCATGACTCATCAGTTAAATTCTGAAGCAAGTCAGTCTTAATAGTGTGGGAGGAGTTGGACACACTAGATTTCAGGATGTACTGACAGCAGCAACGCCATATGCCACCCACAAAAAATTTGTAATCCATACAACACCTTCAATAGCATAGAGAACAAGTATTTTTACAATTTATTCAATATAAACTATACATATTTATAAAATTATAAAAAATTGCTATAAAACATGCATTTTATTATAAAACATCATTGCAACATTACAACATAAAACTCTGACCAGTTTCTGCATGCACTTCCATCAAATGTCTTGTCATTTATATTTTTAAGTAAGATTTACAACACTGCCTTTTTGTTATTAAAAGTGAAAATGCCCATGTTTATTTATGTATAATATAAAGATTATGTTTGATGAGCAGCTCCTGGGGTCATATTCATCAAAACTTTAGTCTTGAATAGTTCACTGCAAAAATTAAATTTGTTTAAACTTTGCTTGTAGTTATAGTGTATTTGTTCTGTGTATGAAATTTTGCTGAGATTTTGGTCTGTCATGTTTGAATACATATTCATGCAATGTTTCATTAAAATCTATGTCAATTTCAGGCCTCGATCTTAACCTACTTTTGCTGGTAGCCAGCAGGGCTACCAACTTGTGAAATCAAGTAGCCCGACCAGGTTTCTGGTAGTCCCGTTTTGGAAAAGAGAAAAATATATTACAGTCTTCACCTTAATTTTTTTTTTCAGCAATTGTCCTTTCAGGCAAGTAAGTTAAGAAAACCATTTGCCAGACAACATTTTTAATTGCCCGAAATCATTTTGTTTATAAATATGATGTATTTTAGTTTATGCTTGATTCAACATTCAGTTATTTAAATGGTAGGCAACAAACCTACCCACACTATCCATGGGCAGGCTAAGCCAACGTAAGTGGATAACCATGTTACAATATTCAAGTAACTAGCAGACAGAAATTATGGGAGAAAACTGTAGAAAAAAAGTAAGACCTATACCAGTATCTAGTTATATGCCAGGCGTAGGGTTCAAATTTGCACTACCCTTCTAAAACTTACTTTTTTTAGCCAGGACCTTTAAAATATAGTGTAGCTGTTCAAATTTAACTGCAATAATGGATCAGCCTGGTTAGCCCCACCCCCCACCCCCAAAAAATGTTGTGTTTCTAGTGGCATGGCCAAAAAAAAGTAGGGTCGGTAGGTCGGTATTTGTTTTTTTTGCATTATGATCAAGTAAATGTAGCCTATTATCACAGACCTCCGGGGCGACGTGGACACAATAATGTCTATAATCATCATCAACCCACCCGTGTTTAAAGCGGAAAAAAAACATTAACAATTATCGGTAATTATTCTGTTGATAAACAAGTAATTGGCCTTGTTTTCATCATCAATTAAACCCCCCTCAAAGAGCTAAAAGAAGTGTGTCGGTATCATGGCATCTAAAGCGGAGATCAAAGGGGTTTAGTTGCCCGAGATTGTCATGGTATTACGTCATCTTTTCGCGCCATGTGACACATCACTGTCTGATCGTACGGCCTCGGTTCTTTAAATTGCTGAGACGAAATCAGTAAAAAAGTATCTTCTTTAAATTTTTTTAAAAGCGAATGCGCAATATCCCGTATAAACTGACAGGTAAATGTGTCAAACGATAATAGTAGATATCCTACCTCTGTGACCTATTTGCCCTCAAGGAATTTACATTATTGTTTGAAAAGAATATCTGACATAGTGTCGAGTCAAAAAAGACATGTACAAAGATTCATTTACTTATTAAACTTATTAAAAACCACAGCGACATCATACTGCTTTATTTTAAAACAATCATTGTTTTTATTTACGTTCACGAGGTCCCGTAACCTATTCATTTTTTGTACTTTCTTGTCAAAAGTCTGAATCTTATGACCATAGTATGTATTATTTATTTACTTTTAGAAATAAATAAATAATTAAGATCGCGCTGTTTGAAATTTTACAAATAATTGTATGAAACTTCGATCGTTTTTATAGAATTTTGCCTACATTTCTGTCGACATCTTATTAAAATCGTTATAGAATTCAAACTGTATTATTTCTAAAGCGGTGCTGAAAATTTGAAGCGATTATATTAAAAAATGAATGCACTACAAGCGTTTTTTGTGTACGTGTCGATAAACATTTAAGTAACATCAACGATAGGTCGCACGTGCTCGTGGAATGGAAAATTACTGGCATGACGTTTTGATATCTTTACGATTCGCGGGTAAATTCCATTCAATCCAGGTAATTTTTAGGGATGCAATTTCTGAATTTTGTAAAGTTACTTTATATATTGCAAATCTGAAGTCATCAATTCATGCATAAATATACGAAAGCTAGTATTTAGGATGTACATTTCAGATTCATGAAGTTCTTTTTGTAATTATTGTGAAAATTAAGGGATTTAAATTTCGGAAAAAGTTATGCGGACCGAAAATATTGTTGTCATTTAAAATGAAACATCAGATAAATTGGTGAAACTTCACGCTTTTATTATTAACATGTTTGAAAACTTAGTAGCCCGACGGACTACCCAGCTTGGAAAATTCGGTAGTCCGTCTGAAAAACTGGTAGCCTCGGGCTACCGTCAAGATCGAGGCCTGAATTTTAACAATATAAATAATAGAGGTCTTAAGTAAACTTTAGAGTCTGAAGACTTAATTACAGACTCAAGCATTCATGGTTCGATCTCTTGCACTAATGCCACCCTATGTAGAATTGTTGTGACTTTGACTAATGGACATCTAAAGACACCCTTGTTTTTTGTGCACTTTTAACCAATTTTCTACTGACAGTTCAACAGCATCACTTTACTGTCTGTTAAAAAAGTACTAAGCTGTATCAATTAAGGTTTAAGAATGAATAAAACAAGAGCTGTCTGATGACAGCGCGCTCGACTATTCGAAGAATTGATTGAAGAATGGTGTCAAAATATTTCCACGGATATTCAGACAAAAGAAATAAATAGATTAGACAAACAATGTTCCTGTATTACTTTGATTTCGATAAGTCTTGCACTAAATGGCAATATATGAGCCAATTTCAAAGTCCAAAAAGGGCCATAATTCAGTCAAAATAGTTATGTACTCTTGCCTACAGATGGAAATCATAATGATAAACAAGTGTTCAAAGTTTAAAAGCCATATGTCAAATAATATTGCCAAACATGGACTTGTATGGAAACAGAACCAATTTCAAAGTCCAAAATGGGCCATAATTCAGCCAAAATAGATGACAGAGTTATGTTCTCTTTCCTACAGATAGAGACTATTATACTAAACAAGTGATAAAAGTTTCAAAGCCATATGTCAAACACTTTACAAAAAATATGAACTGGTACGAAAAACTTAACCAAGATTTCTCAGTCAAAAAGAGCCATAATTCAGCCAAAATCCTTGATGGAGTTATGTACTCTTGCCTATAACTGGACATGGTGATGGTAAACAGATGTTGAAAGTTTCAAAGCTTTATCTCAAAAGACTTTGTCAAAATATGAACTGGTACGAAATATTAACCCAGATTTCTAAGACAAAAAGGGCCATAATTCAGCCAAAATCCTTGATGGAATTATGTACTCTTGCCTATAACTGGACATGGTGATGGTAACCAAGTGTTGAAAGTTTCAAAGCTTTATCTCAAAAGACTTTGTCAAAATATGAACTGGTACGAAAAACTTAACCATGATTTCTAAGTCAAAAGGGGCCATAATTCAGTCAAAATCCTTGATGGAGTTATGTGCTCTTGCCTATAACTGGACATGGTGATGGTAAACAAGTGTTGAAAGTTTCAAAGCTTTATCTCAAAAGACTTTGTCAAGATGTGGACTGGTACAAAATATTAACCCAGATTTCTAAGTCAAAAAGGGCCATAATTCAGCCAAAATCCTTGATGGAGTTATATGCTCTTGCCTATAACTGGACATGGTGATGGTAAACAAGTGTTGAAAGTTTCAAAGCTTTATCTCTAAAGACTTTGTCAAAATATGAACTGGTACGAAAAACTTAACCATGATTTCTAAGTCAAAAGGGGCCATAATTCAGCCAAAATCCTTGATGGAGTTATGTGCTCTTGCCTATAACTGGCCATGATGATGGTAAACAAGTGTTGAAAGTTTCAAAGCTTTATCTCAAAAGACTTTGTCAAAATGTGGACTGGTACGAAAAACTTAACCCAAGGTGTGACGCCGACGCCGTGGTGAGTAGGATAGCTCTACTTATTCTTCGAATAGTCGAGCTAAAAAATAAATCAAAAAGAGATTATTCTAAAATCAGCCCTTTTAAAGGAATACTGTAAATAAATATATAAAATGATATGGCACCAAAGGTTTAAAAAAATAAATTTTTAAACCATTCTGAACTAATAAGCATTGCTATAAAAATAGTAGATTCTCTGAACACATTCGGTATATGCACTGATCATAAAAAAAATTATCTGAACACTTTCTGGTATTAAAATGAATTTGTAATACTGTTTCAATAAGATTCCTCAAGGTTATCACTGTCTGTAAGGTGTGAACAATTTGGAGAAACTTGTCTTGTCTTGAACACCCTCGGCAACTCTGGAATGACTAGCTGTACTTTAGATATCACAGGTCTGTATTTTCATGAAAATACTTCATGCGACATTTTAATTCCCTATCATAACCTTTTTAAATTCTTTTTACTTTTCCGAGTTCCTATTGCGTCCGTTTTCGTCTTTTTTGTTACTATAGGTGCACATTCTTTAGACCCATGGAATTCACAAAGGCACTTTACACAGTAATCAAAGTTACAGTCATGATTTTGACACTTTCCTCGGTCCTGCACAGGCAGTACTTTTGCCGGTTTCCGACACCGTGGACATTTCTGAAGTTTCTCGTCGTTCTTCAAACTTGATGCCACCTGAAATTAACAAAAATGTATAATTTCAAACTTTTGTTAAGCAGATGGAATTTCTCATATGACGAATCGTCAACATAATAACCAGTGATAATCTACTGGTATATGCGGTACAGTATATTATGTGGCCCAACATGAGAAACCATTTCATCCAAATACTACCTCTGAACAAATATGACACTTAATTAAAGTTTCTTATCTAATACTGGGTTTTTTTTGGAACTTAGAGCCAGTAACTCGAAATACGCATCAGTACTAACTCAGAAATCCTCACGAACTTCATGGGCAAAACAAACTGAAGTAAAACTTTATGTTGTCCTGTGTTGTAAACTTAAGAACAGAATTTAACACATATTCTTTGGTTTGTAAATTCAAGTCATTAAGCATTAAGATTCTTTTATAGTAATAAACTGCAACAAATCTTTTTCGTACAATTTTACCAGATATCCTAACACGACCCAATTTATTCCAGTATTAGTCATTTAGTGTAGTGGCCCATAACAACAATCTACAAATTTAGTAATCCCAGTATGTGAAAATTTTGACTTTTTGTGGAAACTTACTTGCGTGTTGAGGTACTTTTAACATTTCAAAAGAATGCAGAATTGCCAAACAAGAATATGAAATTACACGGAAATTGTCAATACTTGTCAACTTGAACAAAGAAGACTGCAACTGTGTGTTATATGCAACACGTATACCAGTACAATGTTTGTATGTCATAGTGCTGTATTTAAATTCATACTGGCACTCTTGAAAAGACAAATAATTGTTGAATATCTTCAAATATCATATGTAGATGATAATCTTCAAATATGTAGATGATAATACTTGTTACTAGTATGTGTCAAAATCAAAGTAATATATTTCAAACAGTGAACAGCATTGTTGTTCAGATGTGTATCAGATTAATCACTCACTCAGGCTGAACCCTTGTGCTTAAAGTCCTTTGCACCAGAACTCCAATGATTTTATTCAACAACAAATCAGTTTGAATTTTTTTAAAACAAAATCTCATAAAAGTAAGCATTTTTTTTTAAATACCAGAGTTTACTTACTGCCATAAATTGTTCAGTAGTGGTTTTAACAATGTCCTGACATGGGGTATCTACACATTCCTGTAATACTGGTAGGTCTTGTAAGGGAACAGCAGCTGCTCTTGTCTGTGGTGTAACTGATCTTTTCCCAGCATTCTCCTGTTGATATTTATAATATTAATAAACATAAATATTTATCTGTTTTTTACCAAATGTTCATTCTGACCAACCAGGGCAGTTAAAAAACCCACTTTTTTGATAATTTGGTCAGTTCTTTTATCCATAATAAAGATACTTCTGAAATGTCTTTGACTTTCTAAGATCCCGCATTTTCAGTCCATATTCATTTTTTTTCAACAGTACTTTGACTCATTAACTGGAAGAAGTTAATCCTAACCACAGTTTTACATGAAAGAAGGACAACATCTTGGGCAGTGACCCAAACTAACATTAAATTATACTGGTGACTACCAGGCCTTTTGGATACAATGCTTGTCAATTTAATATGGTGCTTATTCAATGTTTCATGACCAAGACTTAAAAATATCTTTTTAAAATTTAATTATATATTTATTATACCTAGTTACATACCTTGCCTCTTTTCCTGTAAATTTCCTGGTGTTGTCGTAGAAACCATCTCCTTCTCTGATTGGACAGTTTATCAGCTTCACACACAGACTTCCACTGTCTGCTCACTATACACATTCTGTAAAGTGAAAAGTTAAAATTTAAAATTATCTAGGAACAAAAAATTTCATTAGGTTGTGGATCTACTTAAAAATTATTTCTTCACTTCAAACTGTGTGTCTTGCTATCACATACAAATGATACAAGTCAAGTACTCACACTGTATTCACTCCTGGTAGCTCTAGGAAAAAGCTTTCAAAACTAAGGTAAGATAATTAATGAAAATAGTTTTGTTCTACTTGTTTATATAAATCGATTTTAATACCTGCAGAGATCCTGTGGAGTCAGAAAAGACAATATTGTGGATGTACAACTTATACTTCTATCACTGAGTTCTCCAAGGATATCAACTTTCTCTCGTCCCATCTTCCTTCCAATAAGTCGATCACTCACAACCGGTGAAAACTTCTCCAATATTTCATCAAACTTCGAAGCTAACTGAGATTCATGTTGAGCAGATAAATATGGTGAGGATTCTGTACAAACATCTTCATTACTGTCATATATATTAAGATCAAGGTCCAACTTTCTTGGAATACTTATGTTAAGTGCCCTTGAAGCTTTGCTTTCGTCTGTGTTCAAGGTCCTATTACATTCATCAAAACTGTCATCTCCTTCACTAAAACTGAAATCTGAGTCCAAGCTTCTGCGAGCCAAAAAACTTTTTCGTGAATTAAAGTCAGACTCGAGCCTTCGAATCGAAAACCTTTTTGAAGAGACAGGACTGACACAAATGTCTAAGTGTGGTCCACAGAATGAAGGAATTTCTCCGCATGTTGTGGGAGTCTTGCAAACAGACACTGTTATAGTTGGACAGGCTCCTGTGGCATTAGCAAAACTTGTGACAGAAAATTCTGATAGAGATGCACCAAGACCGCTATCATTTTCTGTTGTAGAGCAGACACTGACTGACAGTGAACGTAACTTATGTTCTGGAGCATGCAGAAAGGGCGTACTGGTGCTAAATGAACGGTGTTTTTCATTTGATGGCAGCAGTAACTGATCAGCACGTAAGAAATCACAATCCATGTTTGTGTCTGAAAATGAAATATAAGAGAATGGTGAGACTTTTCAAAGAGCTATAAAAGAAAGTTTATTACTCTGGAACAACTGGTCAAAACTACCGATGGCATAAAAAGTACAGTCAAACTTCATTTATTTGAACTCAACAGGACCGAAAAATTTGTCTGATTTCAGATAGTAAGAGCCACTGAAAATTATACCTAATTCTTGTTTAAGGCTGACTAAGTATCATTAATTATAAATGCCAATGTGGCTAAGTTATTGAACTAGAATATTTTCATGTCTTAACTGTTCTGTTGCTAAAAACCCAGTCAGCTAACATAAGAAAGATTTCATATTCTGAAAATGCTGTGAATTAAATTGTCCAATCTGAAAGGTAGGGGCTGTCCCCTTTTAATTTAAATAACCAATGAAATTATCAACTTCAAGGCTTAAATAAAAATGACAGATTTCTCCAGCTTGTCTTAAACCTTTTTAGTATAAGCTGCCATCTCTAACAAAACAATAGAGGTGCTTAAGATACCATAGATTGTTCAGAAGCCAAACTGATTAACATTTGATTATAGCAATATTTCTTGAAATATTCTACATTGTTGTCAAAATAGTTACATCTTTCCTTTATCAATTATTAATTAAACACCATAGTATATTTATTCCACAGATTAGAAAAGCAGGATTTAGAAAATATGGATTTCCTGTGTTAATGAAAATCTTGTAGAAATACAAATTACAACACAATACATTATTATTGAAAATACAAACATGTATCAGTAAAAAAGATATGAAATGTTAGCCCCATTCAAATATTTGGTATTTTCACATTGAAAAACAGTGTATTATTTCACATCTGCACATTTTCCTGTCTTAAAAATCATAGACTGTATTTAAGATACCCTCTATGTCACACAATGCTACAGACTAAGGTTTAAAAATTTACATTTTTTACATGGTTATTTTTGAAAATTGTGAATCAGGTGTTTGCAAGAGTTATCTTTCCTTTGGTTATTGCTACTTGATGTATCCAGATCTAGAATTTTGTTGTTTTTACAGATATTCTAGAATTTCAGACCATTTCGATCACTAAATTTTTTCCACATTTTCAAACAATTCAAAGTCATCCGTATTGGCTGAAAATCACAAATCACCTTCATTAGTGCATGCACTCTGTACATTGTACAGCAGGGAGCATTATATATATATGATACTTTCTTGTCCACATTGAACATTTATTTCAATACACATAATATGAATACATGTATATACATCCTCTGATACTCAGACTCTGAATATTGAAGTTCACTGGTAAGCAGTGCTGAGCCCTGATTCCAGTAAGCTTGTACAGTGATGAGTTACTGTGGGCTAGGGAAAAATAACATTCAGAAATCAATCATTTTTCATCTGAAAAATCCCAGTACATATGATATATGATAAAATCGTACTGTTCAGCAGTTGTTAAATATTGCACAAAGAATTTAAGACCATCTGGAAAATGCAAAACACATTTACATAATTTAAAATTCCAGGCCTTAAAATACATCAACAGTGTTCACGAAAGACCCTCAAAATTCTGCTATCAGTACAAAAATTGAACACGTACATAAATCGAGTACCATCCACGATTAGTTGGAACAACGCATCCAATGATTCGCGCATTCTTACTCTTAGAATTGTTGTGACGTTATGACTTATGAGGTTTCCACTGTTTCTATTTTAAGGATCAATCATACTAGCACTTACTAAAATATAGTTTGACAACAATTTCTCAGGATTCCATGAAACATTCAAAGTAAGTTTTTTCGTTCAAACTTCAGCAAAATCATGGATTTTATCATATTGACCTGCAATTTCTATCGGACACTCGGTCTTGTGAACTTGATATATCACAGCAGACCGGATCAAAATTTACCAGACATGTCTGACGGCTTTCGCGACCTCTGCATCAAGGAACGAAAATGTATCTGAAAATAGACTTATAAATTGCAATCCATACTTTCAGCAGGAAAACTCTCCGTGCCAGTGGTCTCCTACAATTACTGCTGCCATGTGATTATTTTCTAAGGGACACTTACCAGTATGGACACCTTGGAACTTCCCACAGAGGTTCAAACTTTTAACGGTGTAGTTTACTTCCTTGCTATTGAGCCAGACTTTATAGCGATGTGGAAGATAGTCCTAAATATAAGACCTGACATAACTCATCACTTTATAAGTTCATTTTAATTGATATTTTACATTCTTTATTTTCCATGTTATGTCAGTCGAAAAAGGCTTTGACAGTAAAAATGAAAAATGTCAGAATATTGAATGTCAAATGACAACTTTTTCACATCTAATTATTTGGACTATGTGGAAGAGTGTCCTGACACCACAGGTGTGAGAGACCTCGGGTTAGATTTCCAGTTAGGGATGAAGTATTTTAAGTCTGTTACATTACAGTCTGTAAATTTATACTCTGAAAAATCTTTAAATTGATGGAATGTCAGTTATTTACAAAATGTGTGTAAAAACAATGAAATTCTAGACCTATAAAATTTGTTTCTACCTAGATTGGAATTAGCCACACTAATCAAAATGCTTAATTTATCTTGCAAAAATACACGATTGCTGCTAGGCCTACTTCCAAAGACGTTTCAGCCTTGTGGCTTACACAAAATGTTATGTCAGACTCGGAGCGGTAAAAACTTCCGATGTCAAACCCGCCCTTAGACAATTTTGTATTTAATCCACTTACATCTTTGGCGATTAAGAAAATTCAACCAAATATTTGCAAAAAAAAACCTGCATTCTTAAAATCATTTAAAAAAAAATAATGTAATCATTACCTAATTAGTGTTCCCGAATATTTTTTATGTCTCTGCTTTCCAAGAATATGTAAACATTCAAACTTTTCCGCTGAATGAAAATTAACCAATCAAATTTCTTCTAGACAGACGCTTGCATGGTCCATAACATAATAACAATCAATCGTTTAGGAGATCAGATGCGTTTGACTCTCTTTCAACTGATTCATATATTTAATCAAACTTGAATTTCACGACAGCGGTGAGAGAAAAAAGGCGCTCCTGGGTGAATTTGCCGTAAGCGTGCTCACTTAAATATCCGGTCGGTGTACCCCGGGATACCTTTATTTTTTTTATAGAATTGATAGTATTGAATTTAATTGTTTTTATTGCAACTTTACCATATTTAGCAATAAATTGAGCATCATAAGTACCAAACTCATAACACGAACCACGGGACGCTTCTTCGCGATTACAGTGATGAACTGCATACACCGGGACACCTTAAGAAAGCTTGCAAATACTTATTTTGTTATTTAGATGTACTTATTTCTGAAATAAATAAAGCATGAAAAGAATAATATAAGTAGGCTACACTGCTCATAAAGCATACCTGTTTCGTCACTCTGTTATGCAGTATGCGATTCTCGGAAGAATCAGGCGTCCCAGGCTTCGTGTTAGAAATCTCTTACTTAGGATACACCTATATTCACGCTCAATTCATTGCTAAATGTGGGAAAATGCAACAAAAACAGTTAAATTTAAGCTTTCTATGAAAATAAAGGTATCCCAGGATGTCCCAGGGTATCCTGGGTTGTCCCGAGATGTTTACCCCGACCCATAAATATCTTATTATTGTGGAATATTTTTTTACCATTATATAATGGTGTCTCCTCGATGTCTTTTGGCTCCTGGTCTGAACCGGATGCAGTCTATTCATCAGATTCTTATTTAGAAGCATGTTGCGGTTTTTTTCACACACTTAAATTCCCTGAGCACATTTTTGCAGAGAAATTTGAATATTAGTAGTTTAAAAATGTTAACTCTGGTAGTTTGTTTACTTTTATGAGGAAAATATTTCAAGCATAACAAAATTCTTGTGCTTTGTGATAATAACTTTAAACACAGGAAAAGCACGTTGTCCTTTCTTACAATCTTGCCTTAGAGAAATATGCTTTTGTGCAGCTGTTAATGAATTTGAAATTAAAGCTCAATTTTTACCATCCCAGGAAAACCGCATTGCAGACCATTCATCTAGATGGCATTTAGACAAAATGCATGAGTACTCAAAGCATTGATTTGTTAGAATGAGAAGTCTTTGAGCTAGACTTCAAATTTGTGAATGACTGGTAACTCATTGCCTTCTTTACCGTGGTGTTTTGCTTAACATGGCAGAGGAGAAGTTCATTTCATATGATTTTAACTTTCTTTTAATTTTATTATTTTTGTCGAATGTGTGATTGATGTATATTTTCAGAATCTCAGCTGACTGTTCTAAAGAAAGATTTAAAATATACAAACAAAATGCCAAGGGTTCAAGAAGGAAACTTAAAATACAGTGGAAATCATTTATGTTGTTCTGTACTTATTTCAGTCTGAATTATTTACCAGCAAGTACAGTTACGCTTCAATTACATGTACAGTTTCTCAGTAGATCATTAAAATCTATGATAGTATTAAGAATTATATCAGTGGAGTCGGAAATATAACTTATTATTAGGATACAGTGTTGATCATTTGAATTCCTTTTTGATTTATTTGTCTATAAAGGGCATAGCGAAGTTTAATTTGCATATGATCAAAAGGGCTGAACCTATGACTCCAGATATTCTAGAAAAAATGCACGATTTTTTTTCTTGTACAGATAATCTAGTATACTGGTGTTCGTTCTTGTTTGCATTCTTTCTTATGACAAGAAAATCAAACTTGCTTCCTACTCATACAAAAGATTTAATTAAACCTAAATTCCTTTTAAGAAAGGACGTGGAAAGATCTGGATGTAATTTAATAGTTCATATGGGATGGACAAAAAATATTCAATCAGTTGGAAGAAAATAATTGACTCCTATGTCATCACAGATTCTGTATAGTGTCCAGTTAAGCATTCAAACAAATGGTTGATAAATTACCAGATCCAGAAGGGTCTCCGCTTTTTATCTCACTGTCAGGCGAAGTTGTATCCTATAATTTATTCCTATCAAAATTAAGGTCAGTAATCAGAGATATTGGGCGGGAGCCCAAACAGTTTTCCATGCATTCTTTTAGAAGAGGTTTAGCAACTTTTGCCTTTACATTCCAACAGATCTCATTCAGCTTATGGGAGATGGGCGTTCTGATGAGTATAAGAAGTATATTCAATATTCGCTTCGTGACAAAATAATTCGCAATTTATAAGTCAAAATATTATAAAGCAACATAAATAGAATATAATATTTAAAGACAGTATGACAGTAGGAATTTTTAAACCGGAAGTGAAATGCGTGGGGTTCACTTTCTTCGATAGGTCCCTTTTTTCACAAATTAACCATTTCCATCAGGTTCTTTACCATCAATTTCATGAAAAATAGGGACATAGAGACATCTTATACAGAGTGAGGGTAACTTTTGACCTTTCCCAAACTGTTTTCGGCTTTTTCCTTGCTCCACTGTCGCTTTGTCATCTATTTTCGCGACTTACGAAATTTACCTCTTTTTGCCTTTGTTGCAGTAGACATGTGTAGAATCACTCTGTGTATGGTGGGGATTCTATCCTTATCTCTATATATTATGAGTGCTGAGCTGTCATACCAGATTGGAGGAGGTGCCTTCAGAAAGTTGGGTTCTATTAAGCTAAACAACATATGTTGCTCTGGGGTTAGCCCATATTTACTGGCAAAATTTGCTCAGAAATTTAGTACATATACAAGAACAGATAATGGTATTCCTGCTTTAGATCTTGCTTTTGCTTTGTCCTCTGGACTGCTTCACTTGAAAAAAATTCAGAAAGAGGCTCCTCAATCAAAATAGTCTCACACTCATGTATATCTGCCTCATATTAATAATGATGGCTTTTGACACTGAAACCAACCCAGGACCAAACAGCACAGTTACAAATAGATCAGATCTTTGCGGTATTTGTACTAAAGTAGTAGGTTGGCATCCAGACCGTGGTATTTATTGTGAGGAATGTAGTACATGGTATCATGCACAGTGCCAGGGCATGAGCTCACATATGTATAATTTTTACAGTGATCACTCAGATGAATTTTGGGAGTGTCATAAATGTGGGATACCAAATTTTGCATCATCACTTTTTGAAAACTCGTCAATTGCCGACTCAAATAATTCCATCTCAGATGTCAGCTCAGATCTGTCATGTTTAAAATCACCAACAGCCACAATACAACATCCCCTTCATAGTAGTACTCCAACTGGAAAATCATCACACCCAGTAACAAACATTCAGACAAACAGAGCTCCTAAACAAATTCGAAGGAAACAAAATATCCAACATCTCAAAATCATTACTGCAAACTGCCAGTCTGTAAAAAGTAAAAATTGGGTTTTCTTGCAATGTTAACAACTGTTAAGCCTGATATTGTGCTTGGTACCGAATCATGGCTGAAGCCACACATAAAAAATTCTGAAGTCTTTCCACCCGATTATAAAGTCTACAGAAAAGATCGTAAACGTCGTACGGGAGGTGGGGTTTTCATTCTTGTTTCAAATAAGCTTACAAGTAATTCTCTACCGGAACTTCAGTCAGACTCGGAGATCATCTGGGCTCAGATCAAACAAAAAAGTAAACAAGATCTTTATGTTTGTAGTGCCTACAGACCAGACAGGGACCTTAGTTGCATAGATGAAATAAATCGTACCACCTTACTTATTGACAGTAGTGACAACACCATCATAGTTGGGGGAGATTTTAATCTTGGAAATGTTAATTGGCAATCTCTTACAGTTGATACTGGTGCTACCCATGCAGATGAAAGTAACAAACTCCTTGACTTAGCAGACTCCTTTGGTTTTCAGCAATTGATTCATGAGCCAACTAGAACTACAGACACTACTCAAAATACCTTAGACCTTTTATTTATAAATAATCCAACCTTAGTTGATAATATCAAAGTCATTCCTGGCTTTAGTGACCACTGTATCCCTTTCATTGATATAACAGCTACCCCCCGAATAAATTACAAAGAAAAAAGAAAGATACTTTTATTTGATAAAGCTGATTGGGCTGGTTTTAAATCAGAGTTAGTAAATTTTGGAATAGAATTAAATAAAATGTCCGATAAACTAAATGTTCAGGAGTTTTGGGATAACTTCACGTCTAAACTAGAGAGTTTGACAGATAATTATGTACCATCTAAAAATGTAAATGGGAAACACCACTTGGCTTGGATAAACACTGAAATAAAAAAGTTGCTTAAAAAAAGGGATAGACTGTATGCCAAGTTCAAAAAGTCAAAAGGAAAGTACCTTGATAAACTTAAGAAAGTGAAAGCACTTATACAAAAGAAAACAAGAAAAGCCTACTGGAATTACATTAACAACATTGTATGTGATCCTACTGAACAAAAACATGGAACTACCAAAAATTTTGGAGTTTCATTAAAAGCCTTAAGAAAGACTCCTGTGGTGTTGCACCCCTTAGAGAAGATGGCATACTGAAGTCCAGTTCTCGTGATAAGGCAAATATATTAAACCATCAGTTTTCCTCTGTTTTTACCAAACCAGATGATTTTGTACTCCCAGACCTTGGAAACAGTCCTTACCCTGACATGAAAAATATTTCAGTTTCTGAAAATGGCGTCTCTAAACTACTTAAAGGACTAAATCCCCATAAAGCAGCTGGCCCAGATGCCATAAAACCTAGAATTCTTAAAGAGTGTGCTGATGAAATAGCACCAATTTTCACTCTCATTTTCAATAAGTCATTACAGTCCGGACTCGTACCATCTGATTGGAATCAGGCAAATGTCACCCCTGTCTTTAAAAAGGGGGAGAAGTTTAAACCTAGCAACTATAGGCCAGTGTCACTGACATGCATTGCATGCAAAATACTTGAACACATTGTAGTTAGTAACACCCTTGATCATCTGGATGCAAATGATATTATAGTTGACAATCAGCATGGCTTTCGAGCACGTAGATCATGTGAGACCCAACTTGTGGGCTTTGTTCATGATCTTGTCAAGTCTGTAAAGGAAGGCCAGGTTGATGTCGCTATAATGGATTTTAGTAAAGCTTTTGATGTAGTAGACCATAGAAGACTCCTCCACAAGCTTAAATTTTATGGTATCAGAGGCAATGCTCATCACTGGATAAAAGCCTTTCTCAGTAATAGAACGCAGAAAGTAGTTGTTGATGGTGCTATGTCGTCTGTAGACACAGTTGATTCTGGTGTCCCCCAGGGTTCCGTTTTAGGGCCTCTTCTATTTCTTCTCTACATAAACGACCTCCCTGCCAGTGTTCGTTCGGATGTGAGACTGTTTGCTGATGACTGTATCATCTATAGAGTAATACGCTCAGCTGTGGACTCACATACCCTTCAAGCAGATCTGGACAGACTGGCAGGGTGGGAGAGGAAGTGGAGGATGGCCTTCAACGTAGACAAATGCCACATCATGCACATTACCCCACCTAGATCTAAACCAGTCATGACTGACTACTTTCTACACAGCCAACCCTTGTCTGAGGTCAAACAAGCTACCTATCTCGGTGTGGAACTTTCATCTAATCTCTCTTGGTCTCCACACATTAGCAAAATAACAAATAAGGCCAGTCAAAATCTTGGGTTCTTAAAACGAAATCTACATTCTGCCAAACCTGAAACTAAAGCAGCAGCCTACAAATCAATAGTCAGACCTTCCTTGGAATACTGTGCTTCTGTTTGGGACCCTTATCAATTAAATGACAAGCAGAAATTAGAAAATGTACAAAAGAGGGCCGCTAGGTTTGTTACCAACAACTATTCAAAGTCGCCGGGTACTGTAACACAATTACTACAGCAATTACAATGGGAGTCCTTAGAGCGCAGAAGACAGAACATCCGTCTTAGCCTCTTCCATAAAATACATTATGGGCTTGTTGACATAATACCTTTACAATATATGGATCCACTATTAAGAACATCCAGACATCACCATCAACTAGCATATCATATACCACACTCATCAGTTGACTACATAAAGTACTCATTTTTCCCTAGGACAATAGTTGAATGGAACTCACTGCCGGTGCACTTAGTCAGTGCTGACTCAAACGCTGTGTTTAAGTCGGGACTGACTGTGTTACCACACATCCCCTAGACAGTACATATATGCTTTTATCTTTTAACAGTACTAACTCTCTTGTTTCTTCACCATGTACATAGTAGATTATGCAATGTATAGGCTTTAAGGGCTTGAGTAGGTTTTTGCACTATTTTTTATCACATTGTCAATGTCCTCCTGGGTGGATTGAGTAGCTTGGGAGGCTTGATAATCTTTCACTTTACTAACCCCCACGCATGGCCATTATAGTCCAACAGGACTGCTTGCCATTATCAAAGATGATGATGATGATGATGTTCAAAATAATGTTATAGGAATTTCCGTTTAAACAGAGGAAATGTTCCTGTGATCAGTTGGATGTTTTAACCTACTACACAGAGATTTCTGCACAAGACGGTTTGGATAAATAGGGTACTTTAAATGTTTAAATATTTACAACTAATTTTTTACAATAGTCTAGATAAAAGTTTGCTGCTATATACAATATCTTACAATCTATTTCTTCTATTCATCTTATGAGGAATAATAGAGGAAATTTTCTGTGGTCTGTTGGATGTTTTAACCTTCTGCACAGAGAGGAGGTCGGCATAAGATGATTAGAAGTCTACAGAGATTGTCAAAGAAAGTTTCATTTGCGAGTAGGCAGCAATTTTTTGTCCTAAAGCTTGTTGATAGTTGTAATAAACAACATTTTAGATTACTATTACTAGAATATACATGTTTATAGACTTTTGGGTTGTTTCTTTTGTACAATTTTACACAAACATACATAAGACCAACGTACATGTAAAAAAAGTTGTGAATCTTACAAATGCTCAATTGTTCTTCACATTTTTTATTGCGTTATTTAATGAATTATGATAAATCATTTGTATAATTATACATATTTATATTATGCTTTGTAGTAGTTGTCCGAAGAGTCGTTATATTAGGAGATTTAATTGTAAAGTTTTGCCACTGATCGAGGGAGTTACTGTATCTACATCATACGTTGACTCAGTCACACTTGACTATCACGCGACGGGTGGTTGGTCAAGAGAAAAGATGGAAAGGATAGATAGTTAGAAAAGTGGGATAGGTAAAAGAGAGAAGAAGAAAAAAGTGTTACCCAGCTACGTTTTCGCGCCTTTAACCCAAGCCTCTCCTGTTACGGTGGCCGCGGCCGGCACAGCCCCAGGAATCATCAGGAGGTACTTGTAGCTGGGAAGGTCCTACTTAGAACTTTAGTGATGATAGCCCCTGCTTGAAGGATACCAAGTCAGGGGCGTCAGCGGTCGCCGACGGCAGGCTGTTCCATATGGTGATGGTCCGGGGAAAGAAGGAGTTCCTATAGTATGATGTAGATGATGATGGCTGCCTCTACTTTCTGCTGTTTGTAGATCTGGTGCGGCTTGAAGCTGGAGTAAGATGCTGTTGGGCTGGGGTGTCTACCAGGTTGTTGACAATCCTGTTTATCAAGGTAAGCTGGGGTTTAGTTCTTCTGGACTCCAGCGTATCCAATTGTAAGTGGTCCAGCATGGTGGCGAAGCTACTGGTGTTGTGGTGCCTATTAGTGACATAGCATGCTGCCCTCCTCTGCACCATCTCCAACTTTTTAGTCTGGTCCTTAGTGTAGGTGTTCCGCACGGTGGATCAGTACTCTAGGTTTGGACGCACAAGTGAGATGTAAGCTGTGGTCTTGGCTTCCTCATTGCTAATCCTGAGGTTCCGATGGAGAAAACCCAAGGTACTGTTCCTCTTCTTGGTGATCTTGTCAAAGTGGGTCTTTCAGGAGAGGTTCTGTGTCAGGTGTACTCCCAGGTACTTGGTGCATGTCTCGGGGTTGAGTGTATGGCCCTTGAGAGTGTAGTCAAACATGACTGGGGACCTCTTCCGGTGTACTCGTAGGGCACTGCATTTTTCGGGGTGGAATGACATGCCCCATTGTTTCTCCCAGTCTGCAAGGTTATGTAGGTCTTGCTGTAGTGTTTTGCAATCGGCTTCAGTGTTAATCTCGCGGTATACCACACAGTCATCGGCGAAGAGTCGTGACTTGGATAACACATGTAGGGGTAAGTCGTTGATGAAAGCAAGAAAGAGAATGGGGCCGAGAACACTTCCCTGAGGTACGCCGCTAGTAACGGGTGCCGGCTCGGAGGATACCCCATCAACGATCACACGCTGTGCCCTGCCTGTTAAGAAGGCCTGGATCCATGTCAGTGTCTTCCCTCTGATCCCATAGTGGTTGAGTTTGGCTAGGAGACGCCTGTGTGGTACCCGGTCGAAAGCTCTGGAGAAATCTAAAACTGCAAGGTCGTGCTGTTTTCTAGAGATTTGATGAGCTCATTCACCAAAGTCAGTAGCTGTGTCTTGCAGCTTCGCTTCCTCCTGAAACCGTGCTGACAGTCAGTCAGGATTTGGTGCTTGTCGAAGTGCTGCATGATGTTGCTGACTACAATGTGCCCGAGCATCTTGCAACATATGTATATAAGGGACAACGGCATGTAGTTGCTGGCCTTGAAGCGCTCTTGAAAATGGCCGAAACGTTGGCTTTGGTCCAGACATCAGGTATCCCACCGCTAGACAGACACTTCCTGTATATGCTACAGAGGTATGGGGCACACTCATCGGCTAGTTCCTTGAGGACTCTTGCAGGCATCATATCAGGTCCTGTTGCTTTATGCGGGTTGAGCTTCCTGAGTAGTTTGAGGATGCCTTCTGTAGAGATGTTGATGTCTGGCATAGTGGGGGAGGGGGTCGCCGCCTGGTGTTGGTACTGATGTAGTACTTTCCTGAGTGAAGACCGACTGATATTGTCGGTTGAGGATGTTGGCCTTGTCTACTGTATCGCTGTGCAACTTTCCCTTATCTTTCAATGCTGCCACACCGCAGCTGTCTTTCCTTAGGGACTTGATGTAGTTCCAGAACCTCTTTTGTTTACTTGGCTGGTGGTCTACATCTGGGTCACCAACCTCTATGAGGTTTTCGACAAACTTCCAGTATGCTCGACGCTCCAGTTTCTGTTATGAGCTACGTGCTTGTACGTATCGCTGTCGGTCTTTGGCAGTGGCGGATTTCTTGTGCTAGGTGTATAGTTTGTTCCTGTGCCTGCGGTTGTGCTTTGATAGTTTTGTCAATCCATGGTTTCTTCTCTTTGTTGCCCGAGATCGTCTTAGATGGAATATACGTGTTTATAAGGTTTTCAGCTTCTGCTCGAAAGTTACCTACGAATCGTTGGCATTCATGTCTCGTGTGATGTCGGAAAATGCATCGAAGTATGAAGAGAGTTCATCTCACATCTTGCTATAGTCTGCCTTCCTATAGATATAGACCTTCCTGGCTGGTTTCTTCATTCTCATTGGTCGGAGGCTAGACTCGACGAATACGGCGTCATGGTCAGCTATTCCCGGTAAGACTTCACACTTGTTGATGAGGGTCTTGTTTTGTTGTTTGTGAGGAAAAGGTCGAGCAGGTTACTGGTATATTCTGTGAATCGGGTGGGTGAGTCAGCTGTGTGGTATAAGAACGTATGTTGGCATATATCAATGAGCTGTTGACATTGCTTCTTGTGTGTAGCCTAGGTATGTGGATATTCTCTCTCCCAAGATTGAAGTCTCCACCTAACCACAAGTGCGCGCCGCTTGGTATTCTGGAGAGGATTGACTGAAGCTGTTCAAGGTATTCAGGTTCTGTAAAACTTATCTTTTATCTTTCTGTCCTAGATGGAGGCTTGTAGAAGGTCTTGAGCACCATTTACTCTGATTCTGCTCCAAACGAGCTCACAGTCCCCATCTGGTATCAGTTCTTCTGGCTCTTCACTAGCGTACTTGCTACGAGTATAAAAACTTCTCCTCCTTGACCTCCTCCTCCTTGTGCAGTGTTTTCCAGAAGCTACAAATGGTAAATTGTTATTCTTGGTTATTACAAAAATGGGTTATTTATGTAGAAAAAGTTAGTCGAATAAAAGAATTAAATATAAATCAAAATCTAATGATAAAATATTCTAATATAACTTACACTACACTATTTTATCATTAGAGTTTGATAGACGCAGTGACGCAAATAGTAGAATATTGTTCTTCAAATATCCAAATTTGTAAACAAACAATTATAAAAAGGAACGAGTTGTCCCAAATTGTAAGAGTTTATTACGATTTTGCATTCTGTTTCAATTAATTAAGTGTAAATTATATCATGACCGTAGCATAAATTTGTATATAGAAATATTTGTTAACGACTTGTACTTTTCTTTTGGAAAATATTCCGTATGTACATTATTGTAATAAGATTTCGCGATAGTCAGATAGTGATGAAATATCCCAGTGATAGGTTTTCGACGACATGGGGAATAAATGATTGCCAAATATAGCAAAGATGAATAACGAAAATTCCTAGCTGCGTGATGAAAAAAAATAGAAGACATTCCTTGTGAGTGTGTTAATTAGGCAGAATCTGAACTTCTAGTTGTTACACTCCTGATTAACTGAAGATTATGATTGTGTAGGCGCTAAATAAAATTTTATGGTGCTTTTACAAATTTGCACAAGTGCAAAACAAAACACTTTCCAGATTTTACATTGTTAAAACTTCAGACACTGGTAGCTGTTTAAAGATTTGAGGGCGGAGATTAGTACAGGCACAGTGACAAAAGCTTTGAAGGAGTTTACTGTGGCTGCAGTGTGTGCCAGCGGGCAACATGTTCCACTAATCTAAATTTCTAGGAAAAATTGAATATTTGTAAGAATCTTTGGATGTGCCAATGTGTCTGATGCTGTATATGTTGCCATGTCCATGCCTTGTTCTTGAATCAGCTGGAATTAGCAAGTTTATAGAATGGAAGTGGCTATTCTTACGGTCCCCCGTAAGAATAGTGAAAAACCCGCAGGTGTCTATTCCTATGGCTCTCCCGTATGAACTGTGAAAAGTCCACAGGTGGTTATTCCTACGACAGTTGTGTGTTGTCACATTAAACTAAATACATTTGACTGGTATAATTTCACCCAACTTTTACAGTAAGAAAATCCAGAGAAGACAAAAAAGGGAAGTGATTTCCCCTAGTATAACACATTTTATAACATTTCATTACTTCGATTTGTTACATTACAAACAACCTGATCTATTGCATGATAGTTTTCATTTTTTTCTTTCTTTAATAGAACACGAGATATTTGCAAACGTGACTTTGTGAGATTTGGCCCATCTCCCGCGTGATTTGGTGAGATTTAGAAAAGCTGCCAATCTTTGTATATAATAGGTCTTTGTCTGTACAGATGTAGATGTAAAATTTATACATGTGTTATTAATATTGAAATACTAAAAATATTGGCTAAGTTTCTTCAACTAAACCAGTTAGAGAATTATTGATCTATATTTCATGTATATACATGAAAATTTTTTCACAACAGTACAAATCTCTTACCACTCTAAACATGTTTATCACACATCAGCTCGATATGTTTGCATCAATTCAGACCTTGCATTTTATTCGTAATACAATGACCAAATGAGATTACATGTCATTCTTGAAATCGGTTGAAAATATATCAGTTGAAAGACTTTAGTACAAGGTATTGTAATACAAAACTGCCGTAGGAATAGACATCTGCAGGCTTTACACTATTCTTACGGGAGAGCCGTAAGAATAGCCTGCAAGGCTATTCCTACGGGACCGTAAGAATAGCCACTTCCTTATAGAATAGAAATAACGGCAGAGGCTATCTGCACGATGGTCGTGCTGATAATTTTCCTTATCCACATGACAGTCGTGCCGATTATTGTTGTTATTGATACAACAGTTAAAGCAGACTATTTTTGTTATTCGCACGATGATCATGTCAGGAAAAGTTGTTATTCATATGACTATAAATACTGCATACGTATGTAAAATTTAATAAAGCTTTTCTGAAGTTTCCCTGCTTATCAGATCTATGTTCATAAAGTAACCGTTATTTGACAGTAAACTATGCACCTACCCACGGCAGCATGCGGTTGTGATGCCTATAATCATTATGTTGAATAACTTGCATGCATTTTATTGAAAACGATGCTAGTAGCTAGTTTTCAAGTTACGATATAGCTTACGCTAAAAATAGAAGCACTACAGAAAGAACCGTCGTGCGGAAAAGAATACTAATCAGAATAAGAAAAATAATCGGCACAACCATTGTGCTGATAATCCTGCTTGCGTGTTACAATCATAGATTCCCACCAGTCAAGCTAAAAATCTATACTATAAGTTGAAGTTAACACAAACCACTGAATAACAAACGCATTTTATCAACATTTTACCATTTTTCGACTGGTTTTAATGTAGTTTCAGTGATTGATTCCATGAGAAAGTCCTGTTTAAAATGCATATCTATGATATACGTGGTGAAACTCTTTCTCGACAGCCAGCTTCAATCTGTAATCCTAAATGGTACAAGCTCAGAGCCTATACCTGTCACTTCTGGAGTTCCGCAGGGGTCTGTGCTTGGGCCCTTGCTCTTCCTTGCATATAATATATTATAATGACCTCCCACAAAATATCCATTCTAAAGTGCGTCTATTCACAGATGACACTGCAATTATATGCATGTCACTTACCTCTGTCAGGCTATCAAATACCCTCCAAAACGATCTTAAAACTCTAGAAAAGTGGGAGTTGGACTGGGATATGGAATTCAATCCCTCGAAGTGCCAAGTTATCCACGTCACAAGAAGGAAACATCCTATTCCCTCACAATACTACCTGCATAATACACTACTAGAATCTGTCACCTCAGCAAAATACCTTGGCATGAAAGTCTCAAATGATCTCTCGTTGGACGCCCATATAAATAGGTCAACCAAAAAGACAAACTCTAGGTTTTCTTCGCAGGAATATTAAGATTAACTCCAAGTCCAAACCCCTCAAGTCCATGGCATATCAGACCCGTGTCAGACCTCAGCTGGAATATAGCTCCGAAGTCTGGTCACCATACACACAAACCCAAATAGACTAAATAGAAGCGGTCCAAAGACGGGCGACGTGTTGGGCTGAGTCCTCCATTGTCACTGACATGTTAATATACAGACTAAAATGGCGCAGGCTAGATCTCCAGCGCATTGACTCTCAACTCTCTCTTATATAAAATTAAAAATGTACAAAGTTTCAAATCAACTAGTTAAATTAAGAACACATTCATTTAGTAAGGGGGTCATAGAAGTCAGTGTGCTGTATTTTTTTGGGGATGGTACCGGTACCAGTAAAAAGCGTCATAAATTACAGAATGATTTACATATACAGTATTACCAGTTGCTGTGGATGGGGCAGCAGGAGTGATGCTGATGTGTTTATGGGATGAAATTTTGTAAATCTGGTGTTGATAGCACAAGTCTTGTGTTATGTAATACTAGAAAAAATAATTTTTGTTTGTAACAGATTCCAACATGAAGAGGATTGGATAGCTCTTACTTTTTGTGGGCAGATCATCGATAAATTGCCATTCAGTTCAATCGACATACCAATTTTAAAATACATCATTTCAATAATACAAAAAAGATTTCATTTTCATCGTCCATATCTTGATATTTATAGTCATGAATTATTCAGCTCATTTACTGGAAGTATCGGTTAATATAGTGATAATACTGGAGGACTAGATGGGTCAGTTTACACCCCATCAGATAAGTTCTGGAATTTTACAAGTGTAGTGGTAGATTTTACATAATACTTGAAAAAGTAACTGAGACATATGCATTCTCAAGGTTTGACAGCATATTACCTGCAAATACATGGATGTTCTAAGAAACGCACACAAGTAAAAGACTATTCCTGAGCGGAATAACATTATTTTGCTGACTTCTCTAGACCAGTTCCTACTACCACTTATTTAATTGTATTTACTCCAGACACGACAAAGTCTTTGAAAGTAAGTTGGTCAGTAGACAAGCTGCTTAGAATTTTCTCTGGTCGTGAGCTCTGCATTTTGTACTTGCAATTCAGTAGAGAAAAGACCCATTATACTCTAATATTCAGTATGTCTCTTTGAAAAGTCCTATGAAAATGGTACAAACCAGAACTTTGCTACGGAGGCATGGACAGTCATTTTAGGGTCTAGCAAATGTGACCATAATACATAACTCTAAAAGAAAGGACAGATGTTAACAATAAATCAACTTCCCTTTTCAATAATCTCATTTTGGCTTCTGTGTGTCCATTTTAAATGAATTGATTGTATTTTTGGTAAAAAATAACGGTCATCCTGCAAGTGTACTGTGAACAGATAGTTCCACTCAAAACGGAGTCAGTTTCTAGTATTAATATTTTCATGCAGATGGATGAATTTGTTGAGCCCAGTGACTTAGGAAATGCTCAGTCATTCACACTTTCGTTCATATAATAAAATCATGCACACATTGTTAAACTGAAAACAAAAGAAGATCAGTACTGACACCAAGTTCTGTTTACAAACTGTGCTGTATGGCATGATCATCAGAAATAAAACTTTCTGCCTAGGACTGTAGTTTTGTAAATTGCTCCTGTCTCCTCTCAGTAATGTAAATAGGTGGAGTGCAGTCATTTGTCAAGTGGATTAATGATCCAAATTGTATTTTCTTGCTATTGCTTCACTAGTTTTTCTTTATTTTTACATTGTAGATACTAGGATTATATCATTGCTATGGAAACACCAAGGCCAGATGGTGGAGATGTTGCTCCTCCCAAACAGCAGACCATGATCTACATTTGTGGTGGTATGTACAAACTTTAACAATCTGTTGCAAGTTGCAAAAATATTTGATTTATCAGTTTGAAAAGTTGAAAACAAAAAGTGATATAATTTACTCATTAGTTAAGGTGAAATTCTATGTTATCTTCATTTAAGTGCTGTTGAGGTTCTGTTTTTGCATTGAATAAGAAGTCAAAATGTCTTCTAACTTAATTTTATATTGTCTGTACACAAGTATACCTATGAGATTTTATAAATGCTGATGGATGTGTTTGATTTGATGTATTTATTTTGTGGACATGTTGATTTGAGGCCTATGCAAGTTGCAGTTGGTAATTTTCTTGGCTGTCTGAGTTTGTACACAGAAAAAACATGATTCTTAAAATTTAATGAAGTGACCAATCTATACTGCAGTTTTATGTAATTATGATTTAACTACATTATGGAAGGTAGTTTTTGCGTGATAATTTTGTCGACGTGTTAATGGATTAAATCAAGCAAGTATCCTCTATTAGCATACAGTGTTAGTTGAAAAAGAACTAAAAAGTTGCTTCTAAATGCTTAAATAGACAGTGTGAATTTTTTTGTAACATTTCATGATTATGTGAATTACATATCTGTCACGATTGATTACATACAGTTAGTATTTTTTCGGAGTGCCCACATGAAAATATGGGAATGTAAATGAAGATGATCAATTTATTATAGCATGTTTACAGGATATAAAGGGACTAAAAAAGTATATTTGTGAATACATTGTATAACTCATTTACATTTGATTTTATTTTGAGATTCTAACAAAGGCAAATCTTGGTCACATAGCCGGTTGAAAGAATTTGCTGTGCTTCAAATCCTTATCTTTTAGTATATATGTAAATACTTTACAGCAATTGAAGCCTGAGTGTATTAGTATGACTCAGAGTTTTTGCTGTTTATTTTACAGGTGTAAACCTGTTGTCCATACTCCATGGAAATCAGTAGTGTAAGACTACGCTATGTAGTGTCAAAATTCACCATTCATCTATCTGATATATTTGTTGTGAACTAATGAGTATAAATTGCATGTAATGAGATAATTATGGTGTAACCGTTATACATTCTTTTCTGAAGAATAAGTTCTTGATACATATATGTATTCCTTGACTGTACTCAGTGATTGTGTTTGATGCAAGGTGAAGCAACAGAATTATAGATAAATAAATACAGACTTGTGATTGTGCTGGATCCACGATTAAACGATTCTTATTTGACTGGAAGTTTCTGAACATTATGCAAATTTGGAAAGACAATTTATTCTGCGTCATTTGAATCATACCAGTTATTGTTCAGTGTTATTGTGTCATTTTGATTCATTTGTACGAGATACCTATGTCATAATAAAGATGCATTTTTCATTTAGTTTGTTGTTGCACGCAGTGAGTAATAATTATCCAGATCCGAGCTGCTCAAAATTTTATCCATTGGTTACATGTACAAAAGGTACCTTTATGCATAGTTTCTATGAATTACATATAGTTTTGTCCTTGAGTTGAACAGTTAAGTTTCTGCCACATGACCAGTTTTACTGTACATATTCTGTACGTTTAAACTGGTAGCAAACTGTCAAGTGTACTGCCCTGCCAAGTGTACTGCAGTTATAAATACATCCACTGTTCCTGTTATGGTATAATTTAAAAGGTAAAGGTAAATTTCATTTACTGTCGCTTTGTGAAACAGTGAATATAAGCTCTGTAGAGTTTTTGAGTGACCCTATTTCAAGAACAGTTAAAACCAATTACAAATGTATAAATACCTTATCCCCAGCAATTTGCTGGTACCTATTTACAGCTGGATCGAGGCAATCGTGATAAAGGACACCGCAACTTTGAATAGCCAGGAATCGAGTCCGGGGCCTTCACCTACATAGGAAAGCGTCTTGGCCCTCTCGACCAATTGTTACCCTCAATAAAATCTTGGAAAAGATCGAGATTGGGTCATCTGGGGTCAAAAACTAGGTCACTTGGTCAAATCAAAGGTAAAGCTTGTTAACAATCTAGAGGCCACATTTATCACTGTATCTTCATGAAACTTGGTCAGAATGTTAGTCTTGATGATCTTTAGGTCAGGTTCGAATCTGGGTCATACAGGGTCAAAAACTAGGTCACCTGGTCAAATCAAAAGAAAAGCTAGTTAACACTCTAGAGGCCACATTTATGACCATATCTTAATGAAACTTTTTCAGAATGTTAATCTTGATGATCTTTAGGTCAGCTTCAAATCAGGGTCAGGTGGGGTCAATAACTAGGTCACCTGGTGAAATCAAAGGAAAAGCTTGTTAACACTCTAGAGGCCACATTTATGGCAATATCTCTATGAAACTTGGTCAGAATGTTAATCTTGATGATCTTTAGGTTAAGGTCAAGTGGGGTCAAAACTATGTCACCAGGTCAAAAATCAAAGGAAAAACTTAACACTCTAGAGGCCACATTTGTGACTGTATCTTCATGAATCTTCATCAGAGAATTAACCTTGATGATCTTTAAGTCAAGTTTGAATCTGGGTCATGTGGGGTCAAAAACTAGGTCACCAGGTCAAATCAAAGGAAAAGTTTGTTAACACTATAGAGGTCACAATTTTGGCCCAATCGTAATGAAACTTGGTTAGAACGTTACCCTCAATAAAATCTTGGACGAGTTCGACACTGGGTCATCTGAGGTCAAGAACTAGGTCACCAGGTCAAATAAAAGGAAAAGCTTAACACCCTAGAGGCCACATGACCGTATCTTAATGAAACTTGGTCAGAATGTTATTCTTAATGATCTAAAGAACAAGTTCCAATCTGGGTCAGGTTGGGTCAAGAACTAGGTCACCAGGTCAAATCAGATGTAAAGCATGTTGACAATCTAGAGGCTACATTATGATTGTATCTTCATGAAACTTGGTCAGAATGTTAATCTTTAGGTCAAGTTCGAATCGGGTCATGTGGGGTCAAAAACTAGGTCACTTGGTCAATCAATGGAAAAGCTAGTTAACACTCTATATATAGAGGCCACATTTATGACCATATCTTGATGGAATTTGGTCAGAATGTTGATCTTGATGATCTGATTTTAGGTCACTAGGTCAGGTGAGCGATATTGTTGAAGTAAACACTTTCACACAAATGTTCTTTGGATAAAACCCTCTACCAATATTTTTCAAATTATTCCAATTTCTAAAGAAACATGGCCACCGGAGTTTGTGGTCACTTTTCCCTGAATGTATATAGTGGAAACTTTTGAACTTGGACGCTTTAAAAATCGTCCTGTCAAAAACTGATGGCCCAAATTTGAAATAATTTCACATGAATGATCCTTAGTGGACTCGTCATCAAGTTTGTTTAAATTATTCTTATTCATCAAAAAGGCATGACCACCTAAGGACATGATCATATTTGCCTGTATGTATATAGTTGCAACTTTTAAGATCTTCTTGTCAGAAACTGCTTTCCAGATTTCAAAATAATTTTACATAAATGTTCTTTAGGTAACCCTTTACTAATATTGATCAAACTTTACTTAGATTGATCAAATTATATCAGTTTGTTAAAAAGACATTGCTGCCAGAGCTAAATAAAAAAAATCTCCAAACAACATCTCAGAATTTAGCCATCTTCATATGTCAAAACAAAGCATGGTTGACAGGGGTGGGTTTTTTTTCCCTCTGTACGGCCTTATTGGAAACAAAATCTTCTCGGCTAAACTTGCAGTCCAGTTTTCACCAAAATGTTTTCAATTTTATATCTATCTGAGCTATGAAACTCATCATCATCATCCTCATATTCTGAACTGCAGCAGGCTTTATCAGCACAAGTCGTAAAGATACTGTGAGGTACAGACTCGATGAAATCGTTTCTGTTATTATTTTGCTCTGTGGCGTTCTATGCTTGCAAAGATTCTTACAGAATTTATTGACTATCAAAATGTCAGTCTTAAAATGTTAAAGTTTGGCTGTACTTGGTCTAAGCATTGTTATAGCTTTTGGTTCTTTGGAATCATGGAGTCCATTCAGTCACAACTTGTGTCTTAGCATATGCTGGGATATATTGAATTGTTACTTTGCTCCGTCCGTCTGTTTAGGATGAGGTTTTCTGGTATGCTCTGAAAACTACTGGTTGCATTTCATCTAAACTTTTGTAGGAAGATTCGGTACGAAAGCTTATTTTAGTATACATTGTATTATCTTGTTTTCTAGTAGAATAATAAAAATAGAATTATGGCCAATTGCCAGTTTTAAAACTTTGAAAACTTGACTACCGGTACTATACTAGTGGAACTGGAATGAAACTTCATAGGAATCCCCAGCACACAGCCTGGTTGCATATTTGGACTGAATGATGATGGAGTATTAGGCCTTGGAAATTGAAATAAGTACACCTTGTTACAATTACATTATAGGTTTGATAACCTTGAGGAAGGTTCAATACCAAGACTAGTTTCACATAGTACTGGCAACTCCATCATAAATTGTACCGGTATTCAATTTAAGAGACATAAAATTCTTTTCTTACGACAGAACTGTTTTATATTATTATTATTATTATTATTATTAATACTAATGTACAAACCCCGTTTATAAGTTGCAGGTAATTTTCAGATTTATAAATCTTACTCGATGTCTCGAAAAAAAATCGTATATGCATTTTTATAGTCTGTATTGGTGTATACACAATGTACAAGGTAAAACAAGAAGGCTCTGTATTGCTCATCTGACCTACATGTACACTAGATAACCTAATCTAATTGGCCCAGATTTCATAGAGACAAACATTTTACAATGTTTTATGTAAATCAGGTAGATCATTAACAAAGTTTTCAATGATTTGACCCAGTGACGTGGTTTTTGACCTCAGGTACCAAACTTTAGAACCTAGATTCCATACAAACGTTCGGACAAAGTTTTAAGAAAATCAAACCTAAAAAGTGGCCTTTAGTGTTGACCTAATGACCTAGTTCTTTCCCAAGTGACCCAGTTACAAATTTAACCTAGATTTTAAACGGACAAACAATCCCAAGTCTTATCCAGATCAGGTAGAAAATGTGGCATTTTCAGTGTTAAAATATCTTTCTAAGAATTGACCTTGATTTCATAGAGACAAACATTCTGACAAAGTTTTAATAAGATCAACTATGACTTAAGTCATCTTGGATCTTCTAAACAAATCTTGAGAACTGATTCATAGACATTTCAGTTTTGATATAATTTTGGCTTTCAAGTGTAATTGTATTTTGATTTTATACCAATTCAGACGACTTGTTCGAATGTCAAAGTTTAAGAGAAACATTTGCAACCAGGGCTCGAACCCTGGACCCCTCGCATACAAAGCAAGTGACCTACCGACTGAGCTAATCGGCTATTTGATACATTACGACATAAGAATTGTAAATATCAAAAGTCAAGGCTACAGGTAGATTTGCAAGATGTTGTAAGTTAGGCTCTGATTGGCTAGCGAAAGGGTCGTCAGAACGAGGCAATGAATAGGTCGTTCTCAGATCCTATGCGTAGCGTAATAGGAGATGTACTTTAGTCAGATTGTAATAAGATCAAACAAATATTGCAGCCTCTAAAGTGTTAACAAGGTTTTTCCATGATTTGATTTAGTGACATACCTAGTTTCATAAATCAACATACCCAGCTTTGAACACCTAGATTTCATAGAGACAAATATTCTGACAAAGTTTTAAGAAGGGTAATCGGAAAATGTGGCATTCAGAGTGTTAACGATGTGTTTCTATGATTTGACCTAGTGACCTAGTATTTGATCACAGATGTCCCGTTGAAGAACTCGTCCAAGAGTTTACTAAGGTTAACGTTCTGACCACTGGGTAAATTTGTGACTTCTACAGTGTTGAGTCAAGTTGTTGACAACACACAAAGCAATGTGGTATTTGGGATAAGTTTATTCAGTTTTGTGAAAGCCACCTATTTCCCAGGTTTGGTGTGCTTGCCTCATTCCTAATTGAAGTTATTTTAAGAAAATGCACCATATGAAGGATTTGAAGTAAAACATTGACATTTTCCAAGTATACATTTTATTAGTCCCCTACTGGTTGAAAACCAGTTTCGAGGACTATAGGAATGCGCTTTTCCGTCCGTCCGTCATTCCGTCCGTCCGCAATTTCGTGTCCGGTCCATAACTCTGTCATCCATGAAGGGATTTTATTATTACTTGGCACAAATGTTCCCCATGATGAGACGACGTGTCATGCGCAAAACCCGGACCCCTAGCTTAAAGGTCAAGGTCACAATTTGAGGTCGAAGGTCAACAGGTTTTTTTTCTCCTGTCCGGTCCATAACTCTGCCATCCATGAAGGGATTTTAATATTATTTGGCACAAGTGTACCTCATAATAAGACGATGTGTCATGCACAACATTCAGACCCCTAGCTCAAAGGTCAAGGTCACACTTAGCAGTCAAATGTTAACATGGCATGAACAGGGTCTGTTTCGTGTCCGATCAATAACTCTGTCATCCATGAAGGGATTTTAATATTACTTGGCACAAATGTACCTCATAATAAGATATTGTGTCATGCACAACTTTCAGACCCCTAGCTCAAAGGTCAAGGTCACACTTGGCAGTCAAATGTTAACATGGCATGAACCGGGTCTGTTTCGTGTCCGGTCCATACCTGTGCCATCCATGAAGATACTTTAATATTACTTGGCACACATGTTCCCCATGATGAGATGACGTGTCATGCGCAAAACCCCGACCCCTAGCTCAAAGGTCAAGGTCACAATTGGAGGTCAAAGGTCAATATGTTGTTTTTTTCCTGTCCGGTCCAGAACTCTGACATCCATCAAGGGATTTTAATATAACTTGACATAAATGTTCCCCATGATGAATCGACGTGTCGTGCGCAACACCCAGAACCCTAGCTTAAAGGTCAAGGTCACACTTGGAGATCAAAGGTTAATGGGACATTTTTCCTGTCCGGTGTATAACTTTGTCATGCAAAACAGGATTTGAAAATTACTTGGCACAAATGTTCACCACTATGAGAGAGAGTGTCATACACAAGAACCTGGTCCCTAGGTCGAAGGTTAAGGTCACACACAGATGCCAAAGGTCAGATACAAGAATGACTTTGTCTGGAACACTTCTTCTTCATGCATGGAGGGATTTTGATGTAACTTGGCATAAATGTTCACTATCATGAGACGGATTGTTTGCACAAGAACCAGGTCCCTAGGTCTAAGGCCAAGGTCACGCTTAAAGATCAAATGTCAAATTCAAGAATGACTTTGTCCGGAGCATTTCTTCTTTATGCATGGAGGGATTTTGATGTAACTTGGCACAAATGTTCACCACCATGAGACACTCTTGTTACTTTAGAATTATGTCCCCTTGTTTTACTATAAATAGCTTATATTGTAACTTACTTATTACAGGCCGTAGGGAAAAATCGAGACCAGTTTTCTTTGGTACAACATGCATGTTACATCCAATTTTTAGGTGTATTTTGACCTGGTGAAGAGTTTTATGTGGACTTATATGGATCTTTTTTTACTATAAATAACGTTACCTATTTGATAATCGGCCAAAAATGCTATATGAAAACAACTATAGGGTTTTATATATACAAATTTTAATCCAAGTCTTTTGTTTATAACATACTGAATATATAGTACAATATTGTTTATACATCATTGCCAGATATCAGTTCATTATGCTATACTGCAGTTGAGAAAATTAGGTGCCTTCCAGTAGGGGACTTTGTATTGCATGGCAATACTTCATTCACTTGTTTTCACTGGCACGGAGAGAATATCTACACTGTTGTATAAACCTTTACCATCAAAAAACATTAAAATCATGTAAAATACAATCTTAAAAACATCCGGCAAAATCATATAACGGTAACAATAAAATACTAGATGTGTGCACATTGGACATTCTTGCCCCAACATCCTGACACTATATGTTTATATATTAAATGTTGACAATGCAAAACTAAGTAAAGTTTCATATTACCTTGGGTTGGGGGTGCATGTCATAAGCGGGGATTTGAGTATGGATAATACAAAATAAATGAGGGCAATGTCAACACTGCATGGGACTTGCCGCCTGAAAATGCTTAATGAAATAGTAGAGTCCTCGACCCTAGAAGAAGAAAAAAAAACTGGACATGATAATATGCACTTGTTGAAGACGTATAATGAGTTTCATTATCGTTGGATGGAAACTGTAGAAGTTGAATACACAGTGTTCTAATGGCATTGCAGTATTTCAAAGTGAAAAAGGCCAAAACTCAAAAATAAATCAATAAATGGACATGATGGTCCCAACAATATGGATAGTTTTGACTAATTCAAGGGCTTTAATTCTGTTATGGCTGAGTGAAATCCCAAACAAAACTTCCAGGAGCACAACGTACTACGCTGTATAATAATTCTGTAATGTTTCATGACCCTAGGTCAAATACTTTTAGAGATACATGTGAAACAAACTTTTACGACGTTTATGCATATTTTTGACTGCCTTGGGCCATAAACCTGAAATTCCAAACAAAACTGTTGGTGCACAACTTCACAACGTGTATAACAATCCTGTTTCATGACTTTATGTCAAACACCTAAATTTTGAGATATGTGCAACACAAACTTTTGACTTCAAGGGCCACAGCTTTACTAAGTGAAATTCCAAACAAAACACCAGATGCACAACTTTATACGCTGAACAGCAATCCTGTTCGACGACTTACTATACATAGATATACATGACACATTTCCAACAGACAAATGTACGGATGGACAGACTGGCATACAAACAAGGGTAAATCTAAGTACACCCACAACAATTTTTGGGAACATTTAGCCTCATTTAAAAATCTATTAAATAAATAATTTCTGACAAATCATTGTGTTAAACAATCGAGAATCCAAACATTACTTTCCCCTGCTTGTTGATTAAGCGACTCATTTACCCTTTGGTCCTCATTTTTTTCTCTCAAAAATCTATAAAAGAAGTGTGCTGAGAAATTGACCAATGCTACAAAGTTATTGACATACGAATTTTGCAAGATATCCTAAACATACCAAAAATACTGTGCAGAAGCGAATAAATGGCTTTTTAAAATAATGGATAAAATGAAAATTCTACTTGTTTTTTTAAACAATATCTAACACTTTCTTTCACTCACTTTAACATCAGTGTTATAATTATATACATAATTTACATAATTTATATACGTTACATGCCAAACTTGGTGGGAATGGGGGAGTAGCTTAAATATATATCACAATTTGTACCAAGGTTTTTCATAGAATACCTGTATTCTCAGCAAGGTATTGTAGAACATGTATTCTGCTCTGAAAAATATACTATAAAACCTGAAAATCTTGGATCCTGTGCTAGAAATAAATACATTATTATGGCATTTGATTATGGCTCTAAAAAGCCAGATAACAAAATATATGTATCAAATTATTATCTAATATCTAAAAATAATAATAAAATTACTTGAAAAAGATCAGATCTGAGGAAAATAAATATATATTACATATATATTAGTTACATAATATCATTTAAGTGAATTGGGTAAACTCTAAATATATCGAGTATCCATCTTACCACCACACATAGCAGCCGCAAAAATATGACAAGATAATGACACGAAAGAGTTTTGGACCAAGCTGACATTTAGAAAATTTACTTGTGCAAATAATAATGTTTTAACAAGCCCGCAATGCGGAGCAATATACACCCGAAGGTATGACCTTTAACCCCTGAGTGTGACCTTTACCTTGAAACGAGCCAACCGAAACATGCGCTCTACAAGTCATCTCGATTTTGGTGAACATTTGTGTCAAGTTTATTCAAAGTCCTGCTAGGGGTTCAAGAGTTACAGAACGGACACGAAATTGCTATCGGACGGACAGACAGATGGACACCAGCGTCATAACATAATACGTCCCTTCGGGCATATAAAAACAGATTGATATGGCACATGCAGAGATTCTGATTGTGAACTAGTGATACTGACCTTGATCAAATGCATGTTCAATAAGACTGAATAAAAATCTGATTGTAAACTACTGACCTCAATTAAATGTTTGGTCAACATCGCTAAAACATTATGACTGTAAACTATTGACCCCAATCAAAATTTAATGTTTGGTCAGCATCTGAGAAACATTCTGATTTTCTGATTGTAAACTATTAACCTCAATCAAATGATTGGGCAACATCACTGAAAAACATTCTAATTGTAAACTATTGACCTCAATCAAATGATTGGTCAACATCAATGAAAAACATTCTGATTGTAAACTGTTGACCTCAATCAAATGTTTGGTAGTGTCAACATCTCTGAGAAACATTCTGATTGTAAACTATTGGCCTCAATCAAATGCTTGGCCAACATCACTGAAAAACATTCTAATTGTAAACTAGTGACTACTGACCTCAATCAAATGCTTGGCCAACATTGCTGAAAAAACATTCTGATTGCAAACTAGTGACCTCAATCAAAATCTTGGCCAAGATCTCTGAAAATCATTTTGATTGCAAACTAGTGACCTCAATCAAGTGCTTGGCCAACATCGCTGAAAAACATTCTGATTGCAAACTAGTGACCTTAATCAAATGCTTGGCCAACATTGCTATAAAACATTCTGATTGCAAACTAGTGACCTCAATCAAATGCTTGGCCAACATTGCTGAAAAACATTCTGATTGCAAACTAGTGACCTCAATCAAAATCTTGGCCAAGATCTCTGAAAATCATTCTGATTGCAAACTAGTGACCTCAATCAAGTGCTTGGCCAACATCGCTGAAAAACATTCTGATTGTAAACTAGTGACCTCAATCAACTGACTGGTCAACAACACTGAAAAAACATTCAAACAGAACTAGTGACCATATAAAATCCAAACCGGCTTAATGTGCGCTATGCAGCAATACACTGCAAATACTAGTATGCAAAATATCAGCAGTATTGATGCACTGTTTAGAATGTATCATGGCAACGTTAAAATTCTGCTTTTGCAAATTCAAGTCTGAACTTTCAAAGTCAGAAAGGCTAGGAACAGAGCCCTGGTTGTCGATCTATTTTTTAAAACAAATTTCGATTGAGAGGATAGATAAAATGTTTTACAAATTAATGCAAAAACATACATCTAAATGATAATTTGTCATGTCCAAAGATATTATCTTTTGCTGATCAATACAAAAATATGAGCTTTATATGTATGAAAATATCATATTTTCACAGAATATTAATACTTTAGAGCCACCCATATCAGTCAAACAGTACGGAACGCATAGACTGTCTTCTGCTGAGAATGACTGATATGCCTGGTTCAATGACGTTCTGTTGAGACCGAGATACAATATTGAGGGTGGAAATCACAATGTTTCCAGTTATTGAAGTGTTAAGTTGTGTGCTGATTATATTTTCTTCAGTCAAGTCAATGTATTGTTGGGTGCTATAGTCGTTATATTCAGTTCTTTAAAGATACAGGCATGTGGTAACAAAATTATTTTCAGTTAAAAAGATGCACTGTGGGGTATTACATTATTATGTTCAGTAACTGAACATAATAACTGTAACACCCCACAATGCATCTTTGTTTTTGACTGAAAATAATTTTGTTACCACATGCCTGTTTCTTTCAAGCATCCAACAATACATTGACTTGACTGAAGAAAATATAATCAGCACACAGCATACATAACATGGACATATTGGGATTTCTATCCAGCATATTGTCTCTCTGACTCAACAGAACGACATTAAACAAGGCATATCAGTCATTCTAAACATAAGACAGTCTAAAAGTTCCATAAAATAGACTTCACAAAGTCATGTTGTTCAGTCAACTGCTTAGCAGCCTTGTACTGTATAACCATTCACTACGCCAACTTGTTTGTAAGTTAGTGAAATTAGATAGTGCTAAAGCTACCATGTTCTCAAATCATTCCCAGATACATAGTGCACCAGCATACAATCGACTAGGCTATTTCCTTCAGAGACCTTGCTTGTGAATTAGTTTCCTTGGTATGTTGTGCATTTGCACACCACCAGTTTGGCTACATTATTCAGTGATCTTGTTTGTAAATAAGAAAAAAGTTAACATATTCTCAAAAGCTTTACACAGTGCACCAGCACACAATCAACTAAGCTAAGTCGTGGTGCATTAGTAAAATTGTAGTGTCTGAACCGAGCTGGTCTGTCTGCGCTGATTTTATCTTAAGTCTCTCACCAGCTAGGAAAGGGAAGTAGTGAACTATTCTCTAAGACAGATCATGTAAAGCCCAAACTATCTTGGACATTGTAAGCAAGTCTTTCACTTTGAGCATATCTTGTAGGCATTTGTAGAAGAACTCTGGGCACTCCACACGCATACTTGCTAAAAGTGCTATCTCTCCCCCTGTCAGGCCATTGATGCCACATCTGAAATGGAACAGAAACGTTAATGAAAACATTCATTTTAAAATGGTGCAACATGCCCATTTAAAGGCAACAATACACTAAATAGTTGGTCAACTTTATTCTACAAAACTTATAAAGGCTGCAATAAAGAGAATTATGCAACTACGATCTCTTGCACCATTTTGTGTCTGTAAACCTAAAATAGGGTGATTATAAATCAATTTTATGTCCAAAAACATTATAAAAAATTACAAGTTGTCAATTCTTAACAATGTGGATGAAATGTATCCAATTTCTATTTACTAGTACTTACGTTTGCAAACCATTCCTTTCAATCCAATTTTTTACATCAGTGTTGGACCATTTCCTTACTTTATCAATGGTTGTCTTGGAAACAGTTATCCTAGCAACTGTTCCACTCAAAGAGGAGGCAGTGTCTGGATGTTCCACTACATGTGCTCCAGCTGCCTGGGTAACCTAGGACAAAGGTATATTATAACAAATAGTGATATCTTTCACAGTCGGGATGAAAATTTTAAATTCCTTCTTTTTCCTTTCACTTAGAAACAAAAGAAGTAAAACGTGGTATTAAATATTTGTAAAAACTAATGTGCACTTTTCCCTTTTCAAAGCATGCAGGTCTATTTTGCGGAAATTCATGTGCTCAGTAAATGTATGTTTATTTTGGATATATCGTTATGTGTAAATAGGTCAAGGTTAAAGAATACTGATCCTAAAAACAACAATATTGTATAACAGACAATCGTCCTATGAAGTATTTGAATTTATCCAGAGGTCAAACTGATTTCAAGTTATTCTAGCAAAACATCACATTATCAGCTCCAGCTTCTGGGCTCATATGAGCAATAAATGTAGTCCCCAGTCATTTTCCTTATACATGTATTTCCTGTTTAGATCACTTCAAACCCTAGATATCTTGAGTATTATGCTCATATCCTTGTACCTGTCAGACTAACCTACATGAAGGAAACGATGAAGGAAACGATATACCCCTCTTCTTTAAAGCGATACCAATTAATAGTTTGCATTTATTTTCAAATGTTCCAGAACCAGTTTATTTTAGTATACTTATACCTGTAAAGATATCCTTCATACAATATATAAAATCTGTGCAAAGTAATACAGACTTACTGCTGCAGTTGGAGGGTTGATTATCTCTCCTGAATCAGGTGTGTCTGCAGTTTCACCAATGACTTGATTTAGTTCTTTGAGCAGTTCTTTCATCTTGTCATCAAATGCATATTTTGGACTAAACTCAAAGTATAACTTTGCACCACATAAAATTCCTAGCCACCCATCTGGAGTGTAACCAGGTTCCATCTTCAGTGGTATGATTTTCTTTTTACGCTGATAAGCATATTCAGCCTCTGCAAAGTATAATGATTTCAGGTTAGCTTGGTTGTAGAGAAACCTTTAAATAAATTACAATCTGAAAATCAACTTAAGCCATTGGACAAGGTTAGAGACTGTAAAACTGAGCTGGAAAACCAGTCTCAGAATATATCTTTGTGATAGGTCAATTTCAAGACTGATCTCAAAATAAACCCATCAAGCACTAGAATATTTAGACTGGTCTGCAAACACATTTTTGTAAGCTTGCAATCTGTTCCAAGATCCTGAATACCAAACACTCGATGTTTAACATATTGACTTATACAATATGACGAATAATGCTGTAGTCGTTATTTTGTATCAACAAAAGCCAGTGATGGTCCTAGATCGCTCACCTGAGTTACGTTGCTTGCATGAATAGTTTTTGTAGATGGATTTGCAAGGAAAATGTCTGTGAATTTACTAGTATAGTGATATAGTGCGAGTGTTTTCTGACAAGAATATTTTTAAAGTTTCTGCTAAATAAATATGGGCAGGTAATGTGTATATATGTTGTAGGGGGTGGGGAGGTATCGTAAGTAATAAGTTTAGAAAATGATGTGATATTACAATATCAAACAAAAAGATTTTTTTTCCACTACATATGAAACAAGAAGGTTTTCCACTACATACATATAACGAAAAGTGACCACACCCTCCTTGTTTTTGACGAATCAGAATAATTTTGAACAATTGTTGTAGAAGGTCACAAAAGGACATTTTGACAGAAAATGTTTCAAAATCGGGCCTGCAGTTTCATACAAGAAGATTTTTTAAAATTCCAATATATACATACAGGGGAAAGTGACCACACATTCTGTTGGCCATGTCTTTGAGGAATCAGATTAATCTGAACAATCTTGGTTGATAGTCACACAAGGCCCATTTGTGTGAAAATATTTTAAAATCGGACCAGCAGTGTAATACAAGAAAACTCTAAGTTTCCACTTTATACATAAAAGGATGGAGACCACGTCCTCTGGCAGCCATGTGTTTAAATGAATCGGAATAGTTTGAACAGTCTTAGTAGAGGGTCACACAAGGATTTTTAAAGTTTCAACTACATATATATTGGGAAAAGTAACTACGGCCCTTGTGGCCATGTTTTTTGATTAATTGAAATAATCTGAACTAACTCAGTAGAAGATTACATAAAGACTATTTGTGTGAAATCAATTCAAAATCGGACCAGCGGTCTAGGAGATTTTTCTATACTAAGCTCTGGTGGCCCCTTTACGTGCAACCAAGTAGAACTGTTTGAACAATCACACGCCAAGCTTCATCAAAATCCATTTGGTAGTTTTAGAGGAGATGTCATTTAAAGAAATTGTTGATGAAGGACTCATGCACAATGGAACTACTGACACAGCATGAACACTTCGGACTCGAGTGAGATAAAATGACTTAAATGTATTAGTATAAGGCAGTTACTTTTGTAATCTAAATGTGCACTATTCAGAGGATTTAACTTAAAATTTTACTACAATATTCTGTCACTAGCAGTAGATGCAGATAGGAATATCCTGTTTAAGCGGTAATATAGCTCTGCCGAGATACTGCTAAACAGTTACTCTAGAGCCATTTACGTTACTCTCATCTGTACTAGTATCTACTATGAGTGGTAGATTTTTGTCTTGCGTTCTGTATTGTATAGCACAAATAAAGCAAAAATGAAAAACTTCCTTTGTAGCAATCTTTCTTATAATAATGTATTTAAACAAAGCACTGGAAACTATAATGCACATAAACAGAAATGATGTCATAATGTCTCAATGAGGCAGAACAAAAATGTTCTGGTTTAGTTTTATAACTTTTAGCATAACAATATTAACTTTTCTAAAAATGACTTATTCTAACTTGAAAATATACTGTAAGGAATAAAGAGCACCTATAAAGGTGTCTGATCTTTATAGACGTTTACATAAACAACATATAATCAATGCACATATTCTCAGTTGTTATCAAAAACACGAGTCATCAGGCACGAGGATGCCAGATGGGTTTTGCCAACATGAATTAATTCACCAGAAACGACAGTCCAGTGTGCAATTAACATTTATTTCATACAATTACTGTTAACATACAATGACAATAAGAGTCAAACCTGTACCAAAGATGGCTTCTGAACAAAAAATCAAACATCAACCTTGCTTCAAAGGTCAATATTATCTCTTCCTGTTTGAATTATTATTGCAATTTCACTTATGTTCAGAGACAACCCATTTACAATTACATTTTTCCGTTCTCCAAACGGTGGGCTTTAAAGACAGGTTTGACTGTAAGTTACCTACCAGATCTACAAGCTGAGCTATTCTTGTATTTGTTAGACATACACATGAGGAACACGGCAGCACCTTCAACACCATCAGCCATCGCCTGCAGAGTGGACCCACTCATCTTGTCGATATCCATCCACACCTACAAAATTAATACAAGAGCTTTACTTAATTCTTTTGTACATCAGGTAATATCCTAGCCTGGCATAAGATCAACTAATTAAGTTAGCTTTTAATTTCACGTGTTTTTTGCCAAAACGGCTATTTTGTTGGAATTTGTATTTGTGGATTTAAAATTTTCCACATGAAATGAATGGACATTTTATTTGTTTGATAGGATTATATTTATTAGCACATTCATAAAAATCTACAAAAATTAATCCTCGGGAATATCAACGATTTCATAGTGTCTAGGTCAATTGAAAACAACGAAAATCACCCACTCACATCATTTCAATCAATTTACTGTTAATCTTGCATTTTCGGAAGAACAATATTCTTGCGAAATTAAATTGTTATGAAATCTTTGCTAACAAAATATACTGCTGCAATATGACTGTCAGCTGACGGAAGAACACAAACTATTAAAATCGCGAACATTTCTAAGTTTACAGTCTGTCAACTGTTTAAATTCTAATATTTTCCTCTACGGTTTCACCTGAAACTCCCTTTCAATAAACCGGAAAATAGTCTGTTTATACCTTATATCCTCTAGCTTTGATGTTGTCTCGTACACTTTTCAGCACATGCTGATCAGCCCACTGGTATGAAATCATGACATGTCCTTCATTTGATACTGCTTCTTTCCTACTTTGTATATTTACGTTTTCCTTCTTTGAAGCTAACTCTTCACCTGCCATAATAGAACAATACAATAATCAGTATCAAACTTTCCGCCTAAATTATCGTAATATTTGTTTTATGTATTTTTACTGTAAGATATCAGATATATTCATGTTACCAAAGTTTTGTAATAGCACAAGGCCAATCCTTTGCCCGTGTCATACTGGAAAATATTTGAGACATATATTCATTTTACTGTCAAATCGCCAAATAGTGGAGCGCGCTGTCTTACGGACATCTCTTGTTTATAACTTCCTTTAAAGACTCAAACATTATAAGTTCTTGTGCACAAAGAAATGAGGGCTTTTCAAACCATGTATTTATACATATTTCCTATTTGGACAGGTAAAACGTCAAGGTCAAATGTCAGTATGTTCTTTTTTCCTTTCTGGTCCATTACTCAAGTGTGACCTTGACCTTTGAACTAGGGATATGAAACATCATGTCATTTTGGAGAAGATTTGTGTCAAGTAATATTTCTCAAAAAAAAAAAAAAAAAATGGCTGCCCGAGCTAAAAATAGAAAAAAAACTTTAAAAGCTATCCTACTCCCCGATTTTGGAATAATAAGTAATATCAAAATCCCTTGAACAATGGCTGAGTTACAGACTAGACAGTAAAAAAAACCCTGATGATATTTGACCTCCATGTGTGATCTTGACCTTTGAGCTAGGGGTCTAAATTTCATGCATTGCATGTCCTCTCATTATGGGGAAAATTTTAGCAAAAGTAATATTAAAACCCATCGATTGAAGACAGAGTTATGGACCGAACATTTAAGTGTTGATGGACAGAATGACAGACGGAATAACAGAAGGATGGAAAAGCACAATCCTGTAGTCCAAAAACTGGTTTTCAACTTAGATTTCAAATTTTATATCTGTCAAAATACCACCAATAATTCACTGAAAAACACGAGACAAAATCAAAGTAATCATGCCTAAATATTAAATAATTATGTATAAAATGCTGAATTTGCCATTTTTATTCTATTAATATACACAGTATATTCTAATATAATTTTCCTTTAATAAGTGAAATTAATCTTTCCTACTTTTTTTTGGTTTGCCAAACCTGTCAGTTTGTATCTATTATGTGTCCTATCACTATGTGTTTTGAACAGATAATATTTTTGATGTTCTTCTACAACTGTACAGCAGGAGGGACCAGCATATCCTGTATGTAATTGCAATTACTGTTTCAAGGTTGCACTTTGCACCTCATCTAATAAAATCTTGGCTATGCCTAGAGAACAGCTATACAAAACAAAAGCCTAAATATCACAGAAAACTAACAATTGTGTAGTTCTTAAGTGTTTTGTGAGTTAAGCCAGCTTTCTAGTAAGCTATTATTTTTCAGTTATTTTCAAAAAGGTATAATTTTTTAGGTCAATTTTTCCGTGTAAAGAAATGACAAGAAACTTATATAGTCAAATTGTAGCTCTAAATTTTTTGTAAAAGCCGCTGAATTTCAGTTCCATATGTAAAATGTATGTCTAAAACTACAGTAAAAACTGTATACATGTCTAAAATTATTGTAAATAAATGGCTAAATTTCAGTTTCATAAAATTATGCCGCATATATGTCTAAAACTATTGTAAAAACTGTATTTCTATTTTCTTTTGTAAAAAAAGGCTCAATTTTAGTTCCATATTTAACATATATGTCTAATTATTGTAAAAACTGGCTAAATTTCAGTTTCATGTGTCACATGTGTGTCTAAAATTATTGTAAAAGCTGGCTAAATTCCAATTTCAAAATGACGAAATTCCAAAATGTTGCTTTTCTTATTTTACTGCCCCCGTAAAATCTTGAAACAGATGAACAGAAAGAGAATTTCGATAGGTACTATATTTTATTTGTTTGTTTTTTGTTCAATTTTCATGGCAGTTTTTTGTTTTAACCTTCCAAACTGATGACAATTTTAGCCTGACTATTTACATGTTCTTTGTGAGAATGTGCCATTCAAACAAACACTCAATTACCGGTATTTTGTTTTTTGAACAGTCTTCTGGACTTCCAAGAAATTCATTATTTATTGCAATTTAGTTGTGTTTGCTGTCAATCGTTTTTCTTTCTCCAAGATGGTGCACAAAATTTAAATACATAATCTCTGTTTCTATAAACAATATTTCTTCACAAAGCAAAGAAAAATGTCAGTAAATATGTAATGCAAGGCCTGTATTCTCGAAAAACATTTAAGCCACTGGTTATAAAGACTATAAAATGGGAATTCCTGAATATGGCATTGTGTCCCTATTTCTATGTTAAAATTGGTCTGGAACTTGGCATAAGTGTTTCAGCAAATAAGGCAGGGTCTATTTTTCAAGTAAATTATTCAAAACCAAACAATCAGCATTATAAATTTAATGTCAAAAGTTTTAACTTAGAAAGTTTAGGAATACTAGCATTGTGCACAATGAAAGTAATTTACCTGTATCAAATGATTTGCCTGTTACAAAAAGGTAAATGGTTTAAGTAAAATTGTTAGGTGGCTGATTTCTGCCTTTTTGATCTGGCATATTTACACAGTGCCAACATGACAAATAAACGTGCCAATAATTTGTGGTACTCACTACTGGAATGTAAGCTCTCTTCAATTCAGCCAACACGCTAGGACGAAATGGCAGCAATCTGCTACCATAGATTTATCAGTGTCTGTCAACTCTTTAAATGGCAAGTATTTTCCCTAGTTATCCTTTGTAAGTTTAAAGCTTGTATGAACTCAATGTTGTTGTCATTGAAAGTATGGACAGAAAAGTGACATTTTGCATGCATTATTATAGCCACCAGAAAGATGTAATTGCCATCCTTGAAAGTAATCGAGCCAAGTTCCTTTTGCCGAAACTATTATGATATATCAATGCATAGTACTGTATAACATACACAATATAATATCCAATAAATCTTAAGTTTACTTGTGGCTTCTGTGACCAAGTGGTTAAGATAAATGGCTCGGAATCATTTCTTCTTGCCATTTTAGGCGCGAGCCTCAGCAAGAATTGACTCATCAATATCAAGCAAACTATCTGGCTGGCTTAACAAGTCCCTAACCTCAACTGAAATAATGCCTAAGAGGGACATAATTCCTGGTGTCATTTAAGTACACTCTAACTGGTATGTCAACATAATTATTCAGCGACTGCCCCATGGGGGACTTGGCCGATAGCTTTGCTCTGCAAAATTTTCCCTAAGCTACTGGGGGCGAAATTAAACAATAAAGCTTCATCAACTCACCAATTTTCTTATATTTTTCACAAACTGTATTCTTTAATGCATCTCTCAATGTCCACAATGCACCATTGCATGATTTCTTAATACTATCATCTTCCGAGTGTTTTAAATCTACTAGTAAATCTACAACACCAAGTTCCGCTTTTCCTGTAATCAGTGACTGGTTATCTTCATCGAAACACAATGCCCAGAGTGCTGCAACACTCTCTGTAAAAGAAAAATTTGCATCATAAATTCCCAATGTATTTATACAATTTAGAACCTGTTTCTTACAGTCACAATTCAAACACCAACATTTACATCAGATAGATTTTGTAGTATCTGCTACCGTCTTCAGTGAACTGCTGTCTACGATCACATGATACTTTCTATCAATGTGAAACTGCCTGAAGTAGGTGTTACGGTTTTGAGTTGTGAGAGTAAAAAACATGATTCTAAAGCCAACTTGATAAACAGTTGCAAGATTAAAAACTAGTGCATGTTAATTAACAAGAAACGTTAAAATTTCACGAAAACCAGGTTTTCAAATTTTGCATCACGCCAACAGGTTCTGTTTAAAAAGTGGTCATGCTCTATTACACATATCTGACTGCATCCAGTCGTGTTATTCAAAAGTACAGGTATAAGAAAAGTACATGTGTCATTGCCCTATGTAATTTATGATTCTTTGATAAAAGCTACATAAACAAAAATGTTTGCTAACAATAGGTGTATCCAAACTAAAGATACTGAGCATAAACCATTTTTGTTTTTAGTAACAGTGACAGTAGTAATAACAGTAAAAATTATTGAGCGGAAACCAAAAGTGGAGGCCGCCCGCCCGCTTGGACAACGACATTCGGCAATCTAATAACTAGTTTTAGAACACCTGTTTAAAAAGTTAAAAAATGTCCGTACTTTCAATTTTACTCAGGCTAAAGAACAAACATACATCATATATGTGTAAATGTGTATGTTATATATAGTTATTGGCTAAGAGCTTATCAAATTAAATCCATTAATAAATTATTTTTCTGGGGCAGCAACCTCTGCACAACAGACACATTGCAGCCTTCGTATAGGTGTTTCAATACAGAGCCAGACTGTGTCAAAGATTATAAAAACTGATATTTGGACACCAGACTAAGAATACAGCCTTGGTCAATTTCAAATTTATTCTCAGACAAAACCAATCAGCTTTTCAGATTTGAAACTGGTCTAAAAAGCAGTTTTATATATCCTGGGCCCAATACTGTAAAACATTAAGAGCGGACACAGTAGGCCAATGAAAACACTGTCTAACTACGAAATTAGCAGTTCTGAGTTTGAGCCTCCGACTTAAAGTTACAACAAGAGGACCATGATGGTCCTGAATCGCTCACCTGTCCCCACATGACCCAGTTTTGAATTATGACGTCGTTTTGTTCTATTATTTGATATAGTGACCTAGTTTTTGAGCTCATGTGACCCAGTTTTGAACTTGACTTTGATATCATCAAAATAAAAATTCTGACCAATTTTCATGAAGATCCATTGAAAAATATGGCCTCTAGAGAGGTCACAAGGTTTTTTTTATTATTTGACCTAATGACCTAATTTTTAAAGGCATGTGACTTAGTTTTAAACCTTACCTAGATATCATCAAGGTAAACATTCTCACCAATTTTCATGAAGATCTGATGAACAATATGGCCTCTAGAAAGGTCACAATGTTTTTCTATTTTTAGACTTACTGACCTAGTTTCTGATTGCACGTGACCCAGTTTCAAATTTGACCTAGATATTATCAAGTTGAACATTCTCACCAATTTTTATGAAGATCCATTGGAAAATATGGCCTCTAGAGAGGTCAAATGGTTTTTCTATTCTTAGACCTACTGATCTAGTTTTTAATTGTAGTTAATCCAGTTTCAAACTTGACCTAGATAGCATCAAGATAAACATTCTGACTAACTTTCATACAGATCCATTGAAAAATATGGCCTTTAGAGAGGTCACAAGGTTTTTATATTTTTAGAACTACTGACCTAGTTTTGGACCGTACATAACCCAGTTTCAAACGTGAAATAGATATAATCAAGGTAAACATTCTCACCAATTTTCATGAAGATCCATTGAGAAATATGGCCTCTAGAGAGGTCACAGGTTTTTATATTTTTAGACGTACTGACTTAGTTTTTGACCGCACGTGACCCAGTTTCAAACTTGACCTTGATATCATCAAGGTAAACATTCTGACCAATTTCCATGAAGATTTCATGAAAAATATGGCCTCTAGAGATGTCACAAGGGTTTTCTTTTTTTAGACCTACTGACCTAGTTTTTGACCGTACGTGACCCAGTTTCAAACTTGACCTAGATATCATCTAGGTAAATATTTTGACCAATTTTCATAAAGATCCAATGAAAAATGTGACCTCTAGAGTGGTCACAAGCAAATGTTTACGTACGGACGCACGCACGGACGACGGACGCCGCGCGATCACAAAAGCTCACCTCGTCACTTTGTGACAGGTGCGCTAAAAATGGAATAAAAGTCCTGCGTAGGGATGCTTTACACTTTGCATGCTAAAGAACAAGGGAACCTTCTGGAATTGGTGCATTTTCTATATCTTGAACTATCATGCCACAAATATTACTAAAAATCTTCCGGAGGGGTCGGCCATATGGGTTACCAATGGCGACTATAAATAAGCTTACATACAAACAAACTTCAAACATGTAAAATATTTACCATTCTGTTCAGTCTGATCCCCAGTTTTTCCCAACTCTACAAGTAGCTCCAGGGATCCAAGATCTACTAGTGTCTTCTTGTTTGCATCATTCCTTGCTAACATTCTAACAACTGCCATACAATACAATAACATATATGTAGATTATTTCACTACACCCCTAAATTTTTTATGAATTAAACAAATTTTATAATACACAGATTGTTTAAAATCAAGTATAAACAAGAACTCGTATAAACAAGAACTCGTAGAAAACGAAAGTTTCTAAACATACATTCAGTAATCTGTTTTATTTTTCAAATTATGGTCCGGAAACCGTTTAACTGTTCCGAGTGACTGTGACCTTGACTTTTGACTTACTGATCTCAAAATCAACAGGGATCATCTGCTGGTCATGATCAACGTCCCTATTAAGTTTCGTGATCCTATGTCCAAGCGTTCTCAAGTTATTGTCCAGAAACGGTTTAACTGTTCCGGTTCACTGTGAGCTTGACCTTTGACCTACTGATCACAAAATCAATGGGGGTCATCTGCTGGTCATATAAACCTCCCTATTAAGTTTCGTGATCCTAGGCCCAAGCGTTCTCAAGTTATCGTTCGGAAACGGTTTAACTGTTCCGAGTCACTGTGACCTTGACCTTTGACCTACTGATATCAAAATCAATAGGGGTCATTTGCCGGTCTTGACAAACCTCCCTATCAACTTTCCTGATTACAAGCCGAAGCACTCTTGAGTTATTGTTCAGAAACGGTCTAATTGTTCCGATCACTGTGACCTTGACCTTTGACCTACTGATCTTAAAATCAATAGAGGTCATTTGCCGGTCATAACTGATTTTCCTATCAACTTTCATTATCTTAGGCCTAAGCGTTCTCGAGAAATCATCCGGAAACCAATTGTTCTACGGACCGACCGACCGACCGACATCTTCAAAACAATATACTCCTCCTTCTTCGAAGGGGGCTTAAGTAGTTTAAACTGTGAACTCATGTTATGTAAAGAAATTATCACATTTTAACAAAGTCGACAACTGTTTTTTGTTTGTTTGTTTGTTTTGGGTTTAACGCCGTTTTTCAACAGTATTTCAGTCATGTAACGGCGGGCAGTCAACCTAACAAATGTTCCTGGATTCTGTACCAGTACAAACCTGTTCTCCGCAAGTAACTGCCAACTCCCCTACATGAATGATCAGAGGTGGAAGACGAATGATTGCAGACACAATGTCTTTTATCAAATCGTCACGGAGAACTTACGATCCGCCCGGGGATCGGACTCGCTCTACCCACTCAGCTAAAAGAGCGGGCGTCGACAATTGTAGAATGAACAATCCATAGCAAGACCCATGTAGTCAAAATAATTACTGGTTAGAATTGTACACATAAATCAACTTTGCATTTGACTGTGGGTTTTGCCTTTTAAAACCTTTATCTTTTTTGTCTTGAACTTTTTGTTAGTAATTCCTGATAATATGTAAGCAATCTCTCTAAGAATATTAATATATTGGTAATGTAGTGCTCGACTATTTGTGCAAAGGAAGGATAATTCTAAATTACGTAACTCAATAAAATGAAAAAAAGTTAAAACTTAAAATAAGTCAAGAACATATCAAGACTCGGTAAGCATAAATAATTTCATTAGTCTGATAAAAACTTGTTCTGTGCTATGTTCCGACTTGGGTCATCCTGTGTGCATTTGTTTTCGGAGATGCATTGTATTCCTATATGTTTAGTGTTATTCTGGTTAAGAAAAACACAGGTGTCTTGGGTTATGTACACATATATTTGTATCTTCATTATTTCACACCAATTTTGTAACAGCTGGCATAGAAAACTATAACAAATATATGTATCTATTGTTTAGTATTTGATCTTACTTACTGAACCCACATTCTTTGGCAGACCATCCCTCACTACACCTTCGCATCTTGTCTTTCAAACATTCCCGAAGACAATCTAACAGTATCTTCACAGTATTCTTATGACCATTTATAATTTCACATTCTTCCTCGTTGATAATACCTGAAATGTAATGAACATGACGTTGTAAATATCCTTTATAAATTGTTAATTTCTGAGTTTTTAATCACGCAAACATAGTTCATGTCATAGGATCTCTCTCCAGGTTTTGATGTTATTTCAGGCACCGACTGTACCCTGGGTAGATGCATCAACCCTCCACAAGTCAGATGGATGGCTTCCCCAAGTGATGACCTAAACAGGGTTTGTTCCATCTACGATTAAGCGCTCTTTTAAATGGTCTGATCTTAAATGTAAGTGAAATGAAAAACAAATTGTTTTAATATTTTCTGAAGTGGTAGCACTGAAATTTTACAGGCATGACAATATCCTTGTATGTGTTACCTAAAGTAAAATTATTCTTCAGTCACTCACCTGCTAGACCAGCCAATGCGATCAAAGCAAACATATCATTTGACGAACTGAGGAAAGGCTTTAATGATCTAATCATGTCCAGATCGCGTAGTCGAGCAATATTTGACTCTCTCATCGACATGTTGTGAATCAGTGTAAGCGAATACTCCAATAACTTTTCCTCACGTTTCTGAAAAATTCAGTATAGCAAAACTAATATATAACTAGAATATTCTTTTGTAGAAAAGCGCATGTCTCCCCTAAAGCAGAGTAGAAATAGGCAAGAAGTCGATAGGAGCAAAAGTCAAAGAGACATTGATGGTTGGCTGCAATAGGGATAATCTTCTTGGCATGTCCAATCATCCAATTAAGCTTCAACGTTCTGAGTTTAGTGTTTCTCAGTTATGGATTGGAAACGGTTTTCCATGTTCTGGCCCCAGTAACCTTGACCTTTGATCGAGTGGGCCCAAAATAAATAGGGTCATCTACTCTGCATGTCTAATCATCCTATGAAGTTTCAACATTCTGGGTCAAGTGGTTCTCAGGTTATTGATTGGAAAGTGTTTTTTCCATGTTCAGGTCCCTTTGACCTTCACATTTGCTCGAATGACCCCAAAAACTATAGGGGTCATCTACTTTCTAAGTCCTACCACCCTTTCAATTTTGAAAGTTCTGGGTCAAATAGTTCGAAATTTATTAATCAGAAACCCGTTTCCATGTTCTGGCCCCTGTGACCTTGACATTTAATCATGTGACCAAAAATCACTAGGGATCATCTACTCTGCATGTCCAATCATCCTATTAAGTTTCAACATTCTGGGTCAAGTGATTCAAAGTTATTGATCGGAAACGGTTTTTTCATGTGCAAGCCCGTGTGACCTTGACCTTTGATTGAGTAACCTAAAAAATAATAGGGGTCATTTGCTCCGTAAGCCCTATCACTCTATGAAGTTTGAATGTTCTATATTAAATGGTTCTCTAGTTATTGGTCGAAAATGAAGTGTGACGGACAGATGCCCCTGTGACCTTGACCTTTGATTGAGTGACCCCAAAATCTATAAGGATCATCTACTTTGTAAGTTCTATCACTCTAAGAAGTTTAAAGGTTGTGGATTAAACGGTTCTCAAGTAATTGATCGGAAATTGCTTTCCATGTTCTGACCCCTTTGACCTTGACCTTTACCAAAGTGACCCCAAAATAAATATGAAGTTTTAACTTTCTGGGTCAAGTGATTCACAAGTTATTAAACGGAAATAATTTTCCATGTTCAGGCCCCTCTGACCTTGACCTTTAACTGAGTGACCCGCAAAAAAAACAACAATTGGGGTCGTCTACTTTATAAACCCTACCATCCTATGAAGTTTGAAGGCTGTATGTCAAATGGTTCTCCAGATATTGAAGGGATATGGTGTGTGACGGACGGACGGGGAAAAAATATGTTTAGTAAATATCTTTTTACTCCGTAAGTCACATAATGAAATCGAAAGTGTACGAGCAGACAAGTGAATTTATATCCACCGCCAAAAAGGTTATATTGTTAATAAGGAGACAGTATTTTGAAAGATATAATAATTAAGGCCACGCCAAATTAATTCCTTTGTCATCGGAATTTTTCCAAAAAATTTAGGAGCGAGCGAGCGAAATAAAAATAAAAATATTTGTTTTTGGATATCACTTACTTCTGGAGCGGACGAGGAGCGATTTTAAGAAAAAAATAAAAAACCTTGTCACAAAAGTCAACAAGCACTGCAAAAACATATCAAAATGGCTTGAAAATACATAAAAGAACCAAAGATCTTTAAATATAGAAGGTTTAATTACAAACCGTTCCCAAAATACATTACAAACATTTAGACTTTTAAACAAACTGGAGGGACAACAGGCGGATACAAGAAAATCTTGCAATTTGACCGTATTTCTAGTGTATAGAACTAATGTGTTTGCTAAGTTTTATCCTAGGCAAGCCAGTACCCTGGCCACATAAAGGGTTTTGCCTTAGATTCTATGTCACTACATAATAATAAGAAAGCTGTTACTCTCATGTAGTGTATAACAGAAATCATTAAATATATATGGAAAATTCTGCAATTAACCCACCTGAGTACATTAGGTATACTCATGACCTATATATCATAGTGTCTGTCAACTTTCATTGCAATTTCACAAGATACCAGGAAATCTATCATCCACTGATGGCCAAATTCACTTGTAAATTCAATGACAAATTTTGCACTTTCTGTTGTTCTTTGATTTCACATTTAACTTTGGCAGATAAGGAAAGACTTACTTTTGATGATGCAAGTCTTAACAATAAATGCATTATCACCTTCGGTTTCTTTTAGTTAAATAGATCTGATGGTACCCATTAACAAATCTGAAAAAGGATCTATAAACAGTTATATAATATTCTTGTTTTTCAACTCTACATGAAAAATAAAAAAGTAAGCCTTTAATGCATGTTTTCTTGGATTGTGAGTTTGTAAGCTCTTTAGGATTCCTTTGCCCTAATAAAGTTCCATACCCCTTCTCCGCAAGAAAATTGTGTTCATTTTACATAGCTGATAGAAGCAATGTTCCAGTCCTTAAAATCAAAGTTATTTCAGCAATACATTATTTATGATGTAACACTGTATGTGAAGTCCAAACTGAATTATACCACCTGTTCATCATTTAAGTACTACCAAATTACTGCTGATATATGTGTATAATTTTAAGGATTTGCAGCAAAACGTTGTTTTAATCACTAGCCATTATTAAATGACACAGTTTTAATTCATGAGAAATTGATGTTCATCTTGAGAAAAAAAATGTTTTGCGGAAACTCTTTCTAATGATCTTTCAAGGATTTATTTATACAATCTTACTGTAATTTCGGCTGTCAGTTTTGCAAACTGGGGCAACACAGAGCCTCAAACATGTTCTTCTGGTGTTTTAATGGACAATTATGATAAAAAGTATTAAATTTTAGAAATTACTATCGCTTCACAGTGAAAATAAGGGCCCTAAACAGTGAAAAACGCCCACTCTTAAATTTTGAAATCGGTCTGCAAAAACTGAAGCGAGCGGAAGCTGATTTTCAAAAAAAAATATTTGATTTTTATTTTGGAGAAAAATGGAGCGGGAAATCCTTTGTCCAAGTAATCATTTTGGTGTGGCCTAAAGGGAAATAATTTAGCAGTTATTGAAGAGGTCCTGAGAACATTTTCGTTTGCACCACTGTCCAGTGGTGATCTATATTTGCATGAAATTTTGTGAAGAAACATTCATGGGTTACTTTGTGGGAATTTATGAATTTAAAAACAATTAAAGGGCAATAACTCTGCAGGTACTGAACAGATGCTGATGAAAGATAAGCAAGCACCACTGCCCTATGCCCTATAGTCATCTATATTTATTTTAAATTTCATGAAGATCCATCAATAGGTTACGTAGATACAGTTTTTTACCAAATCAAGAAGAAAATATCTCCTTTTACATGGTCAAGGGGCGTAATACTGAATGTGAGCAAAGGTTACTGTATCCGCTAATTAATAATTCTGTGCGATTTGGTGGTTCTAGCTAAAATACTTTTCGAATTACAAGTATTTACAATTTCAGATGGACATATGGGCTTCCGCACATACATACGCATGGACTAATTAAGAAGGCGGGGGAGGAAATGTAGTAGGATTTAAGAAAATAGGTATATTGCAAAGCAACAGGAAGTATTTAACAAATGTGGATTTTAATCAACATGCTTTTTCCTGCCTGCCAGGTCAGTTTTGAAAAACAATAGGGCAGTTAAACTTATTTCCAATTTAATTGGTATTGCTTAAATTTTAAGTGGCCATTCAGTACCTGTGTAGGAGTAATGAGAAATCATCCACTAGTATTTCATAGCTTAGTTAAATCATCTAAGAAGACTTCTTACAATTTATTTGAACATGCACATTAGTTTCACCAGTCAGTCAGCCTTTACCCAACCTATAAATATTTCCTGCTTTGTTTTGTAAAATATTCCCAATGTTTTTACCAATACAATCTTTGGAAGCATAGAATGCAACCAATCAATATAATAGCAGACTCGGTTTGATTGAGTTCATGAGAGGTAATGGAGGTAATGAAATGTGCAACACCTCTTACCCCCCCCCCCCCCCCCCCGCTCCCCCCTCCCACTCCCCTAGCACCGGCTTAAGCGGAATTCTATTATACATAATTATATTGAATTGACTCCATGATCCCAAAAGTCAACACACATAATTTACCACACATGATAGGCAGTCTGATACAATTCGTAAAGTCTAAAACTGTGATCACTAAGCACTGATACAACAATCTCCAAACAGAGGAACAAAATTGTTTTCAGGAAAAAAGGCTGTCATAATGTGTAAAGCATCTGAATCCTTCTATAGTCTACTTCAAATTACAGACCCCACAGCAATGCTGGATGACATAATATGAGATTTCCAAAAAAAAGTACCGTGTAGTCTTTCTGTCATTATTTGTAATTAGCTTCCTCATGAATACGTAATTACCAAATTTCTGAGAGAAATTTAAGATATTTTCTTATACATGAAATAAGAGGTTTCCATCCCAGAAACACAAATGAGAGTGATCACCGGTTCTGTTATATCATTTAAGTAAACTTACGTTTAGTAGCGGTTCAACTGTTCCTAAATGCCTCTGCTGTGTGTCTTCTAGGATCTGTTTCATCAACTTTACAAATCCAGATTCATTTGCCATGGCAACAGCTAACTCATCCGAGTCGTCACTAAAGTTCAGCAGAGTTAACATGCTTTTTGAAAGAAGAAGATATTTCCGATCATTCTGTTTTCCATCTTCTAACTGCCATACATTCTTGTATGTGTTCATAATGATTTCACAACTCAAATTAAAAAACTTAGTTTCAATCATAATTTTTGCAATCTCTTTTCTGAATTTGATTATTTCTTCTAACTCTATGCCGTCTAGGACAGACTCACTTTGATAAAATCGTAGCATAGAATTTCTAATCTTTTCGACATATTCTCCACCTTCTGTTTGTCGAGTTTCAAGTGCGACTACTTCATTTGCTGTACTTCTTAGATTCTCAAATGTTTTCTGTTTAAATTCTGCAATCTCTTCATCAGTCATTAGTTCCAATTTGGCAACCATTTCTTCACTTTGGGTCTTTGCATTTTCTTGTCCCCGATCTTTAACATCATCTTTTTTCTTTTCATTTTCAATTCCTTTAGAGTCCTGTTCAGTTTTTGCTTTTTCATTTTCATTGTCCAGTGACACCTTCTCATCTGGGGCTTGGGGAGGATGAGAATCAGTGTTATTCAATGGTTGAGGTTGTGGAAGATGCGAGTATATTTCTGTACTGTCTTCCATTTTCTCAGGTTTACTGTGGTTTTAAATGCTGATTCAGTAACTGGAATTGCTGGTCTTCTCTCTAAGTGAACTATCTGCAACAACACGAAGACCTGAGGCTTAATAATCTAAAACAAGAAGAAAACAAGAGAGTGAATAACAATATCATCTCTGTTCTCTGAAGAGGCTTTTAATTTAAAGTAACCTTTACCCTTATAAATTTCTAAAATTATGACGTACCGTTAGATTTAGCTTTAAGACAATTCGACCCTGGGTCGGACATATTCTTATTAGTATGACCCTGGTTGGGAATTAGCTTTAAGCTATTTCATTTAGTACGATGGATCCTGGGTCAGACAGATTCTATTAGTATGATCCTAGGATCATACTAAATAGAATAAGTACGACCCTGAATTAAGATAAATCTATTTAGCTTTACGACAATTCGAATTAGTACGACCCTGGGTCGAACATATTCCAATTAGTTTTAAAACAATCCCGAAATAGTATGACCCTCAATATTGCAGCAGCCATCTTTAGTACGACCCTGGGTTGGACATATTTCAATTAGTATGGTCCTGGGCCGGACATATTCTAATTAGCTTTAATACAATTCTGATTTATAATGACTCTGAATTACAGCAGTCATTTTTAGTACGACCCAGGGTCGGACATATTCAAATTAGTATGTATGACCCTGGGTCCTACTATATTGAATTAACTTTAAGACATTTTATTTAGCTTTAAGACAATTGAATTAGTCCGACCCAATACCAGAATGCACCAAATTCACCAACCAGTGAAATCAGGTGTTATATTTTCTCGTACTTAATCATCTATTTATAGAGGCCACCATAGGCAAGATCATAAAATGTAACTATCAAGTTTCCATGGTGGCGTTAGGGATATAATAAATGGAGTACTTACGCAAATACAAAACATCGTAAATGACGAATCTATTAAGTTTTCGCTAATGAGGCTTAATTAAATGTGATAAAATCTGGCTTGATTTTTCAATTTTCGACCGGGCCAGGCCAGACCAGGTCAGGACAGAGATCAGAACATACCGTATTCAATTATATTGCCCCCGTGTCCAGATGTCCCCAGTTATTCAGAAGTACAGGTTCTATGATATTGAAACTTGACTTGGTTATTATTTTAATGTATTATTCAAGATATATGTAGTCATGCACCTGGATTACTGCAACATTCACAACAAAGATTATAATCATTGGTTGCAAAAAAAAAGGGGGGGGGGAAAGATGCTACATAAGCAAGATCAAATATATATCATAAAAATATCAATGTAATCAGAATTATAAATCATGATATAATTATATAACATTTTATTTTACTACACTGCAAAGAAAAAACACATGGGTTATTTGCCAGTTTAATAACTTTTGATAAAATTGTTCTAGAAATACAGCGACAATACTTACCTCTCATTCTTTGTGAATTTAAATTAAGAAGAACTAATTTATTCATTTTTGTCATTTATGTTATATTTGATATATGCATTAATAAATCATATACGTTTTGTACTGAAGGTGCTTATGGTGAATTTGTTGTAAAACACATTATAATAACAAACATGCTTACATAAATACGTTATGCTAGTAAACAAAAGTATCAAAAACAAAACTCATTTTTAATACAAAACCTTCGAAAATGATAATTGATCTGGATTTCACCGAAACCTATTAAAAGCAACGCAAAACTAAATAGAAAAATAACATGAAAATTTTTTTTTGTAAAAGCTTCCACATACAAAAATGATATTATTAATTCAATTTATTTACATGATCTTCAATAATCTCTTAATGTCATATTATTGATTATTTAGGTCAATGTATGAGATACAGAGGATTGCAGTAAGGCTGACTGATCTATGTACGTATCAACAAAATGGTGCCCCAAAACAATAAAAAAATGAAAGAACAGACAGCAGTGTCCATTTAAACTAGAATTGTTTTGACATTCTGATTTATTACTTAGCTGATAGTCTCTGTGTCATATTTATGTTTGTACGTTACAATTAGTTGCTAATTACGTTCCGTTTGGGAGCTGCTGCCATTCCAGATGGAGGGCTCATGGGATTAGCTTCATTCTATTGCAGGGGTTTGGTAAAATGGTCATAAGAGTATCATTTATGTTCACTGCAAATAATCAAAATTTAAACAATACATTCAAACGGATTAAAAATGTTTATTTCTATAAAAATACATTCTTTTGTGTAGAAAGTAAATTCACCTATTTAATAAACAAGAGGGCAAAGATGGCCCTAGGTCGCTCACCTGAGAAACACACCATAACAGTGTAAACATGTTTGACCTAGTAATTTCATGGAAACAAATATTTTGGCCAATTTTCATTAAGACTGGATTAAAAATGTGGTCTCTTGAGTTTAAACAAGTATTTTCTTAGATATGACCTAGTTTTTGACCCCAGATGACCCATATTCGAACTTGACTTAGATTTTATCAAGGCAATCATTCTGACAAAATTTCATGAAGATCAACTGAAAAATAGCCTCTATCGCATACACAAGGGTTTTCTTTGATTTGACCTAGTGACCTACTTTTTGACCCCAGATGACCCATATTCAAACTCGACCTAGATTGTACCAAGGCAATCATTCTAACATAATTTCATGAAGATCAATTGAAAAATACAGCGTCTATCGCATACACAATGCTTTTCTTTGATTTGGACTAGTGACCTAGTTTTTTACCTCAGATGATCCATATTCAAACATGACCTAGATTTTATCAAAGCAATCATTCTGACCAAATTTCATGAAGATCAATTGAAAAATACAGCGTCTATCGCATACACAATGTTTTTCTTTGATTTGACCTAGTGATCTAGTTTTTGATTCCAGATAACCCATATTCAAACTTGACCTAGACTCTGTCAAGGCAATTATTCTGACCAAATTTCATGAAGATCAATTGAAAAATACAGCCTCTATCGCATACACAAGGTTTTTCTTTGATTTGACCTAGTGACCTCCTTTTTGACCCCAGATAACCCATATTCAAACTCCTCTTAGATTTCATCAAGGCAATCATTATGACTAATTTCATGAAAATCAGTTGACAAATACAGTCACTGTCGCATACATAACATTTTTCTATAATTTGACCTAGTGAGCTAGTTTTTGACCTCAGATAATCCATATTCAAACTCGATCTAGATTTTATCAAGGCAATCATTCCGACCAAATTTTCTGAAGATCAATTGAAAAATACAGCCTCTCTCGCATACACAAGTTTTTTCTTTGATTTGACCCAGTGACCTAGTTTTTGAATTCAGATAAACCATTTTCGAACTTGGCCTAGATTTCATCAAGGTAATCATTCTGACCAAATTTCATGAAGATCAGTTGAAAAATACAGCCTCTATCGCATACACATGTTGACAGACGACAGACAGACAGACGCCGAACATCGAGTGATCACAAAAACTCACCTGAGCATTGCTCAGGTGAGCTAACAACAGAATTTCAGTGTACAACTTAATGTTGTTTTGTTATTTAATGATAATCATTTTACCTGGCCAGTGTTCCTGGATTGTGTTCCATTGCTTATTTGCTCCAAACAAGTAACAAGCAATCAACAGTGTAGGAAGAATGATTTCTGACTACTTTCCTTATGTCAAACCAAACTTGCGACCACTAGATTCAGTCCTGGCTCTACTTACTAGTAGTGCAAGATTGAAAATTAGATACGACTTTTACTTATATACCCCTGTCTCGTGTATAAAAGGTTTTTATCATATTTTAGAGCTAGTTTTAAAGATATCCTATATTTATCTTTCACTGAAATAATTTACTTTTAGATACTACCTTTAAATGTAGAAAATCTTCATCAAATAGACTCAACTTGGCTAAACATAAATTATAAAATAACTGTATTTGTAGAAGTACATTCACATTTAAATGTTATAAATAGCAGTCACTTGTTATAAACTTTCCACGTTTTAGCTCGACTATTTGAAGAATAAGGAAAGCTATCCAACTAACCACGGCGTCGGTGTCGGCGTCGGCGTCAGCGTCACACCTTGGTTAAATGTTTCATACCAGTCCACATTTTGATAAAACCTTTTGACATGTAGATTCGAAACTTTCAACACTAGTGTACCATGTCCAGTTTTAAACAAGAGTGCATAACACCATCAAGGATTTTGTCTGAATGGTGGCCATTTTAACTTAAAAATCTTATTTAAGTCTATATAATGTAACAGATTGCCAGCAGATGAAATTTAAATGTAAACACATTCAGTGATACAGAAGTCATGAAAGGTTGGTTGAAATTAAATTCAGGTACATGACAGTCACTTTGGGTTAATAAGTCCTACACCCTCACCGTTGCCCCTGGCAGCCCATTGAGGGTCTGGAACAACTTGTGTATGAAAAGAGTTGGAACCACTGTCTTACCCTTGATGATCGTAAGAGGCGACTAATAGGGTCTGAACACTTGGTTTTGCTGTAACTCAGTTATTCAGGCAGGTATAAAAATCTTTATTCCATACTTCATGTTTTTATTTTGATGTAAATGAGATGCGAGACCAAAACGTTTAGTCCTGTTTTACACCATATAACCTGTACTGTGTTGGTGTACAGTAAAACCCAAATCAAATCAGATCAAAATTTGCCCATTTGATATATGGCTTGATAGTAGAAAGTGTTTTTTTTTCAAAATATGCTGTAGCTGGAACCAAAGAGCTATAAAAATAAATGCGAGATTATCTCCAGTTGCGATTCTGTGTATTTATACATCTTTGCTGAAACGAACAAATTATGCATTGGCTGACAGTTAGCCAGGACGGAGGTGGGGACAGGACACAGTTTTGATAAAGTTAGTCCCAGAATCATTCTATAAATATTCACTAAAGAATAATTCTTCTTTCTTTTTATACAACTAGATTCTATTTCATTAAGTTTGTACAAAAATACAAATGTCTAGAATTAAATATCAGTCCTGAAATGAAGGAAACAAACAAATAAATGCATTAAATTCTTTTATGAAATGAATAGAAAAAAATGCATGTTTCTTGTGCTGGACATTATTAGATATATCATATCAATATTTATTTTATATTAAATTTTGAAAGTTGGAAATCTATTTAGGCTGGAGTAATATCAATGAAGAAGCAGTCTATTGCCATTATGGGTTTGATGTATGGTACGTCACATAGATGCTTCAGTTTTGAGTGTATTATATTCTCTGCTAGATTAGCAATTTTCTGTACTCGAAGTGTGTTTAGAAACAGTCATTTATCTTTTTTATCTTTCAATATCTGCCTTTTTTCATGGCACGCAATATCCGAATTTGATTATCTGATATTTCCGCGATAATTATTTCTCATATTAAAGAAGTTCATTGTTTACTGAACAGTTCTCTTAGAACTCTTCGTGTTTAGATGTACCTTCTTTTTGGAGTGACTAATTCAAAGGTCCTTTAAGTCCTAAAATGATCGTGACACCGCCTTTTTGGTTTATCTGTTAAGGTATGAGAATGCTATAAGATTAGAAATGTCGTATCTTAAGGTAGCTCTGCACATTCGAATCAAAAAAAATTTCTACCATGTTGAATTGAAATAAACCGTGATTTTTCAAAATTTCGGAATATTTGTAGAAATTTTAGCAAAAAAAATAGGGTTTTGTGCTTGACTTTTTGCTAAACTGCCGTGAAAAATTTGGACCTCACACAAGTTTTCATAATGGGCTTCTATGGGAAAATCGCAATTTCGATAACATTTTCACGTATATAAGTTTTATACAATTTAGGGTTTTTATGAAACTTCTTACAGTCGTAAATAAACATACAGTATATAAGTGATGAAATAAAATTTATAGATCCGTGTGCTTGAAGTAGGAGGCATGTATCTTCTAAGATAGATTTTTTTTGTCTGACAGGTCAACACTATGGAATATGTTCCATACTGGCTGTTAAAATGCGGGTATGAACACATGTGTAATAAGGCTTGTTCACATTTCTATAAATGCAAAAAATCTCCATGAAAATGCTACAAAAATATCAAGTATAGGCCCACAATGAAATAAAAACAGGAACGGGCTTACGTAAAACGCGAAAATGCCACATTAACTGTGAGTTTTTTTCCGCCATTATCTGAATAGCCCGGAAGTGCTGCTTGATTACCTACAAGAGGTCGACAGTCAGTCCAATGAAACGACATAACACGTACAAAGAGTCGACTGTAACGATGGAAAAGCCCACATTTTAACATTCTGGTTCCTCTTAAGTCCCTTTAAACGGTCTGTGGCACATTTAGAAGGATGCACAGACTTTCAAGAACCAGTGCCAAGGGAGATAACACCACCCAAGTAGTTCCTGATTCATTTTAAATCATTTAGAACGGTCTGCGGCACTTTCAGGCACACCTGCAGACTTTCAGGAACCGGTGCCAAGGGAGAAAACATCGTCTCAATAGTCCTTGTTTCTTTTTGTATCATTTAAAACGGTCTGTGACACTTTCAGTAGGACTCGCAGACTTTCAGGAATTGTAGCCAAGGGAGAAAACAACACCCCATTAATCTCTGTGTCCTTTCAAAACATTCAGAGCTATCTGCGACACTTTCAGGAGGACTCGTATACTTTCAGGAATCGGTGCCAACTAGTATTATATCATGCTAAAGGTTCTTTACTCATTCTAAATCATTTTTCTTGGTCTGTGACACTTTCAAGAAGACTCGCAAACTTTCAGGAATTGGTGCCAAAGGAGAAAACACCGTCCCAATAGTCCTTGTTTCATTTTATATAATTTACAATGGTCTGCGACACTTTCAGGAGGACTCGCAAACTTTCAGGAATTGGTACCAAGGGGGAAAACACCGTTCAAGTAATCCATGCGTTCTTTAAAAACATTCAGAACTGTCTGCGACATTTTCAGGAAGATTCGCAGACTTTCAGAAATCGATGCAAATGGAGATTACATCATTCCAAAGGTTCTTAACTCATTTTAAATAATGTTTCTTGGTCTGCGACACTTTCAGGAGGACTCGCAGACTTTCAGGAATCGGTGCCTAGGGAGAAAGCATCGTCCCAATAGTCCTTGTTTTATTTTATATCCTTTACAAACATTCAGAACTGTCTGCGACACTTTCAGGAGGACTCGCAGACTTTCAGAAATCGGTACCAAGGGGGAAAACACTGTTCAAGTAATCCATGTGTCCTTTAAAAACATTCAGAACTGTTTGCGACACTTCCAGGAGGACTTGCAGACTCTCAGAAATCGGTGCCAAGGTAGATTACATCATGCCAAAGGTTTTTAACTCATTTTAAATAATGTTTCTTTGTCTGCGACATTTTCAGAAGACTCGCAGACTTTCAGGAATCGGTACCAAGGGAGAAAACACCGTCCTAATAGTCCTTGTTTCATTTTATATCATTTACAATGGTCTGCGACACTTTCAGGAGGACTCGCAGACTTTCAGGAATCGGTGCCAAAAGAGAAAACACCATTCCAGTAATCCCTGTGTCCTTTTAAAACATTCAGAACTGTGTGTGACACATTCAGGAGGACTCACAGTCTTTTCAGAAATAGTGCCAAGGGAAATTTCATCATGCCAAAGGTTCGTCGGTTGTTTCTTGGTCTGCGACACTTTCAGGAGGACTCGCAGACTGTCAGGAATCGGCGCCAAGGGAGAAAACGCCATTCCAGTAATCCCTGTGTCGTAGTGCATGCACTTCTACGCTTTGTAATCTACAGACTTTTAGTAAGAGATCTAATGCGAATACTTTAACTTTTGTCAGATTAAAGGAAAGTGCTAGATTGAAGTGTCTATTTAAAATGTCAAGCAGAAAAAAAACACACAAAGTAATGCTACTGCGCGACTGGTAGAAAAGGCGTCCTTATTCAACTTATTAACGATTATTCTTTGCTCTTGGGAGGTTCTTTTACCCTGAGGAGGAGGTTCTTTTAACCTGAGGAGGCTCCTTTACCCTGAGGAGGTCCCCCCCACACCGCACCGTTTGTACCTACTAAACATCATGTTCATGGCACATACGTTACGAACGCTCTTTAACAAGAAGATGGCAACGACACAATCATCCTCTTCTATTCGTTTCGCTATTATTGATTTTGGCAAACTTTCGTTCGAGACGATTAAAAACATACTTTGGTATGTATTCATACAAAATTGTGTTTGCAGATAAGTATTGATAAGATAAGTAAATAACTGGTAAAACTATATTAAATCAATACTTATTTATTAAGAAATCGATTACCGGACGGCTAAAAAATCACCTGAGAATTTTCTCGGCTAGAACGCAGGCTAGGCGTCCGGGGACCGGACGGCTAGACACTTCCTAAATTCCTAAATAGTATGCAGATCTGGATCATAACATCATTTTATCTTAAATTATCACTATGATTTGATCAAAATACTGAAAGAGTGGAGAAAATGCATTACAGGTGTACCAGTAAAAACAACTAAATAGTAAGCTTCCTTTTCATTCAGAAGGTATATCACACCCTATAAACGACTGTATTCCCCCTCTTCCTCTTGCGAGTGATCAAAACATTTAACAAATATGCGAAAGGTAAAAATCGTCATCAAAATCATTATTTTGCTTTACACTGTATGTGTATCTAAGTTTAACGACAAGTCTAACATAGATGTGTGTATATGGTGATATAATAGAAGAAACTGACAGATAATGCTGGCAAAATGTTGCCTGATCACACTAATTGCATTAAAATCCACTCGACCAAGTCACGAAACTGATGAATAACACGACAAATTGATCTGTAATCCAAAAATTCATGATGTTTTCTGTAATAAGAATGCATACTCCATAAAGATATGTAAATAATATGTTTCATATCTGTTGCGTTTTTGAATGAAATTAATTTTTATCTAGTCATTGAAAAAACATTCACTGTATGCCGACTTGCCAATTTTGATATTAGATCTGAACGCGTATTTGCGAGTGATACTGTATTCCATCTTGAGAGTACAGTAGGCGATTAATGTCCTTAAAAGGCGTAAATGAAATAAATAAATGCATACAAAATTGTCTCTTTTGATCAGTCGTCATGCTTATAATGTCATTTAATGTCGAACCCCTCGTGCTATGCTTTTAAAGAACATATCATTCCCTTGTATATTCGTCCTTGTTCAACTTTCCCCTTCGGATTCCTTCCTCCTCCCCCTACCCCATTTCGCCCCTTACCATTTCCTTCCCCTCCATCAATATTTAGCATAGATTAATATATACTTGTTGGATGTTTGAAGCAACCCGTCTGAAATATTTTTCCATTACAGCTTCTTTTTGTTGTGGGCCTACTATGAAAATGTGTGGCTCTGGAGCTGTGTTTTTGGTGCTCTGTGCTTCCGTGAAATCTACCCTTACCTATTATCTTTTGTACTAATCCATTGGGGGTGGGGGTGGAGTGTCTGTGACTCGCAATCCTACTTAATTAAATAAAGAATTGAATGCTACAGCTTCGTTTACATGCAAGTATTCAGTGTTGGTTTTACACACATATACTATCATAAAATACGAATTAGAAAATGAAAGTATACATAGGGTCCCTACTAGGTCATGCAAGAAATTGACCTTCGATTCCCTAAGGAAATCAAGCGAAGAAATGTTACCTGACGATTTCAAAATATCGATGCGATGAGACAGGAGGGGACTATAGGTTGACCCCCGTCTGTCTGTTCGTCTGCCAACAAAATGATCCTCTGTTTCTTTAAAAACTATTTCACCCGCAAGTATCGTGCGAATTGACGTATAAATAGAAAACATTATCGGAAAAGTTGATTAAGCCCTTATTAGTAATTCAGAGTTTACTTCATGGTTAATCAGTCAACAAGATTCAAAAGTAGTACAACTATTTTTTCACGAATAGCCTATGATTCCCCCTTCCTCAATAACATAAACATGTTATCGTTACAAATACCGTGCGCGAGTAGTACAGCCGTCTTGTTTACTACCTGTTAAGATTTAACCGTTATTTCTCATGTTAGAAATAATTTACATTTAATAGTGATAACGCGCACAGGCCGGGAATCTGTCCTTGCGGATTTGGTCGTTTTAATTGTGAAGCCTGGCTCAATCCACTTCCGTTGTTTTAAAAATGGCATGAGTTGTACCTCGTCTTTGTTTCTGTATGATCGGCGAATTCCGACATTTATATCGAAAGCTGTGTGTTATTTGGTAAGTAGAAATGATTATTAAATCACGGCGGGTAGTCGTGGGTAGGCAATAGAGATATTGCCATAATTATGGCCTCTAGAGTGTAAACAGGCTTTTACTTTGATTTTATCTGGTGACCTAGTTTTTGTCCCCACTTGACCCAGATTTAAACGTCACCTATAGATTATCAAAATTAATATTCTGACAAAGTTTCATTAAGATATGGTCATAGATGTGGTCTCTAGAGTGTTAACTAGCTTTTCCTTTGATTTGACCTGGTGACGAAGTTTTTGACCCGTCTGACCCAGATTTGAACTCGACCTAAGCTACCACCAAAAGTAGCATTATGAAAAAAGTTCCATTAATAAATGGTCACAAATGTGGCCTCTAGAGTGTTAACTAGCTGTTCCTTTGATTTGACCTGGTGACCTAGTTTTTGAGCCCAAATGATCCAATATCGAACTCGTCCAAGATTCCATTGAAGGTAATATTCTGACCAAGTTTCATTAAGATTGGACCAAAAGTGTAACTTCTCAGTGTTAACAGTCAAATTGTTGACGACGGACGACGGAGACAGGGTGATCACAAAAGCTCTCCTTGAGCACCTCTTGCTAAGGTGAGCTAATAAACCCTCATTTTTTCCTCTATCTGGCAATTCTGCTTGTAAAATGGGGACTTATTTCATTCGCAGAATATATTTTCAGTAAAAATGAGACAAGTTACATGTTAAAGTTCGTGTGTTTATGCCAAATACAAAGACAAAACTTAAATAGAGCTGTTTAATGTGCGACGCGGTCAAGAAAGCGATCCACAAAGGATTAGTGGATTCAATCTGGCGCCGTTTCACTATAAATCACTCCATTTACTGTTCATATTTTCGCACCTTATTGATTGTAGTTGCAATTATATATCGGTTTCAATGGTTTGAAATTCTAGAAATTGTAGTCTTGTGTGCGACACATCGTCTCATTGTGGTCTCAAAATGGCGAACTTTCGTGCCAAGTTATTTCAAAATCCCTTAATGTATAAAAACGTTATGGCACTGACACGAAAAACAGACCATGTTTCACCTTTAAGTGTCACTTTAAAAAAGAAAGGAAAATAATAAGATGGTCATTAACTACATATGACCGATGTTTGTATATAAACTTTGAGGGAGGTAGGTGTAATAGCACTGAAGTAATTGCACGACCAAATATATGAGGACAAATATACAAACAGACCTAACAGACAGACCGCATGGTGACTGCTTTATACCATCCATCTTCAAACTTTGTTTGCGGGTTATAATTATGAAGAAATACTAAAGGAGCATTGGAAACACCGATATTTTATTAGAAAAAAGTCACTCACAAACAGGAATACAGTCTTTATACAAAACTCGCAAGCACTTGTACAGTACTTAAGAAAGCATGCATACAGTCACGAAATAACACCGAATCTTCTTTCATTGACGGTTATAGACAAATTGGAGAATTTATCAATGATTTTATTTTATTTTACTAAACTAGTATTGTTTCTTTATCCATGAAAAAGTGGAATTTACATGTAGGTCATTCTTCAAGCAAGAAAATATGTACTTTTGACGCCGGCAATGTACAATTTCTGGACAAAATCAGTGATCAATCGAGTTTTTTGCTATAATTCTAACTGTAATCTGACTAACACATTATATACAAATCATGTTCAGCTTCCAATAAAATGTAAATATACATACCTTCAAAGCAAATCAGTCACTTTAAAATGCTGCTTTTCAATTTTTAGCTGTCAGTTTATTGTTTTGATCACTCGCAAGAGGAAGAGGGAGAGTACAGCCGTTTATAGGGTGTGTATATAACATTTGTAAATCCGTACTATAAGGAGACCAAGAAGTGAATGACGAAAAATACCTTGATGTTTGCTTTTTGTTCCTTATAGTAATCTCGGTTCAAAATAAATAATTTTACGGAAAAGATTAAGTTACGCTAAACTAAACCGGCATTCTGTTGTTATGCGTATTTGAAATGTTATGACATCACTTCTGTTTACGGACGTAAATTTCCCGCTCTATTATAAGAAAGTTTGATTTTTGTTTCGTTTTATTTATTTTATAATTTGTAAAATACGGCATGCAAATCCTCGTTACCGCCAAAACAGTTACCCTCAAATTGGAATTTCCCGTCTGTATCTACAGATAGAGACTAATTATTACAATGAAAATATGTTTTCGCAGATGCGTTTGTTAAATTTAAAATCTCTCAGTGCTTTATTCCTTTTTATGGATTCGGACCAACTTTGTCGGAAAGAATTTATGACTTACTCCTCTATGTATTTAATTGTTTATATTTTACTTGGTCCTGTTTCACAAAAGTTCTGTCTTGACATTTTTACTTTTTTTTTATTAAATCGGAAACTTAAGACACGCGTTGAATTCAGCTTTTCTGTGGCACTTGGAAAGCTCCCGAAAGGGTAGAACCAAATATCTCTCCCAACTTTTATTGTAACAAACCATTTTATTCATTTCAACTCCACCGTTTGTGCGTATCATTAAAATCATCTCTAGAAATGACTTGAACGCACGCTACACACTAATAACGGAAGCTTGAACATTTTGTAAATCCGTTATACACAGATTTACAGGTCCCCATTGGGTGTATTTAAACCTCTCAGCGATATAAGATGAAATCCGTTTTTCGTCAATTGAATTCAGACAGGTGCAAAATATGAGAGGGTGCTTAAGATAATATGTTATTTCTTACCTATATAAAAACCAATAGAATGCTTTTCTTTCTCAGTGTCAGCTGACGATACAAAAGAAACCGTGATATTAATAACAATATACGAAACCTACAGTCAAAAAAGGCCATACTTTTCTCGTATTGGACTAGAGTCAAAAATATCCATATTTTTCATATTGGACTGGACAACTCTTCCGATGAGTCAATCGGTATTACTTTCCTTGTATAATGCATTCCGTCTGCAGACACCAGTAAGATTTAAAATAAAAACTAAGATAAATTTCTTATTTCTGAACAAAGTTACATTTCCTATCCAATGATCGGTTAAAACATTAAAGAAAAGTTGTTTTCATGTGTTTTTGGTACTGGAGCAAAACACAGTTATCATTATATATTATGAGGGAAGAATATCAACTTCTAATGTTTCTTGTATTTGGAAATGTATGTTTCCAATGGTCATATAAAAATGTGTGAATATTTGCTTTTTTGTCATTTTTTTGCAAAGGTATGAAATAAAGAGGTAATTTCACAGTGTTGAGTACAATACTGAATTCAATTGGAATCGTACACAGCAGTAGTAACCTAAATTTGGACTCGGCATTCGCCTCGTCCAAATATGGGTTATTACTGCTGTGTACTCGTCCAATAGAATTCAGTATTGTACTCAACACTGTAAAATAACCTTATATGATCGGTCTGATTCCAGTATAATACGTGTAGCTATTCGTATCATATAGAATACTGAGAAGTTCATTTAATTAACAAAAACTGAATACTTATTTTGATTGAGGTTGGGAAAAACGAAATAAGAACTAATTACCTAAATACTATCATTATCAATGTAAGACTTGCTACAATTCGAGCTAAATCTTAAAAGTACGGAAAGCATTCAATAATATTTCACAAGAGACATCATTTTCGTTTACAGAATCACAAACTCTACGTAATGACATATTTTTCTTGCTCATAATAAGGAATAATCAGCTTCATTTAGACAATAACTGACCCTTATTAAATTAGGATCTTTATCATTAATGCAGTTAAACCTTAAAGACACTGATTCTGGTATGCGAGGTATGTGGCCTAAGGGGATGATACGGTATGCGCATTGGCGGTAAGGGCCAATATACAAGACTGGACCATTGATAGACAAGCTTCTGTTTATCAAAATAAGCTACTGTATAGCTACTGTGCAGTACTTAGATTGCATGTGATCAAAACATATCACAATCACTCTAAAACAATCGGGGGAACTCTGCCTACTTTAAAAGTGACTTGAAAATATGTTCCCTTAGAGTATTAGACCCGTAATAGAGTACCTCCTTTTGAAGAGCATACAATTCCTACCATAAACCTACTTTGACTGAAATTTTTAAGGGGTGCGTAGGTTCAAGCCCCGTTGGGACCAAATTATTTTTTCCTTATTTTCCTTTTTTTCTAGTTATTTCTTTTTTTACCTTTTAAAGACTTTAATTGTTATTGATTTATTGTACAAAAGTGAAAAATTTTCATTCGATAAGCGATTTCTTGCTGTTCAAAGTGAATTTACCTTTGGAACAGGAGGTGTCAGAGTTAGACATCTTTAAAAATACTGAGTTACATGCGGTAAAAGTTCTCTATTTTGCCTTTACTCTTTAGATTACAGAATGTGGACGAAATGTATGTAGGTTTTACTTCTGCCCCAAGGTTATTCTTGAATGAAGTGAGCAAAATTTAAAACAGTCCCACAGGACTCGACCATAATTCTTCAATGCTGGAGTTAGAATTCTGTCTCATTAAATCCGTTTACTTGAGGCACCCTAGAAAAAATGATATTGCCATTTTTATTTTGTGTTTATTATTGTTTACCAATAGTTTGATGTTTATTTTATCAAAATTAATGGTATAATGAATTCTCTGCAAACGTTTTGAACAGTAGCAATCACTTCGAAATTTGTCTCTACTTGAGCTTGAGGAAATACCATAAATTATACAAAAATTATAAAAAAGAGACGGCACGGTAAAAGTTGTTTCAAAATTGTAATGCAGTGCGAAACATGGTCAACTTTAAGAATATACCAAGCAAATGCCATTTTTTAAACATTACTATTAGGGGTCCAATACCTTAACGTAAATGGTCTCAAAAAGCGATTAGAATATCCAGATTTTTTTGAATTTATTAAAGTGCATATTTTCTGTGCTATAGAAACCCCTACTGATAACTTTGATTTGGTTGATACTGATGATTATGTTGACTTGGCAAAAAATAAAGAACAAAGTTACAAACGTAAATCTAGTGGTATAGGTATATATGTCCGTAAGAATATCTCTGGATATGTTAAAATTTTACATAACAATAATAAATACGTTCTTTGGTTGTCCGTCGATAAACAATTGTTTTATACCTGGTCCAGTGAAAATGCTGTTTTAGGCGTCATCTACTTGCCCCCAGAAAACTCACGTTTCTTAAATGATTTTGATTTAAACATTTTTGAAAACGAAATAATTATATTTTGTTGTCAAAATAAACTTGTGTTCTTAACTGGCGATTTTAATGCCAGAGTTTCACAGTTATCCGATTTTATACCGTCAGATCCGTACTTTTAAGAAGTTTTTCATATTGATCATGATTTGAAGACGCATTTTGATAAATATACTGCTTTGGAAGAGTTAGGAATTCCTTTGTCACGTAAATCTCAAGATAAGAAAACAAATGCTCATGGACTTATGTTAACTGAAATGTGCCGAAATGATAACCTATTTATCGTTAATGGGAAAGATTGGGAAAGCAATTTCTCTGCTATTGAAACCCATACTGATAACTTTGATTTAGTTGATATTGATGATTATGTGGAAGGGTGTCAAAGTTTAAAGGAATTTGAAATAACTGAAACTGATCCAATTTTTTCGAATGGTCATAATGCATTAATATTGTCGCTAAATTACATACGAAAGAGCAAAGTGCTCCGGTGAACAGTCCGTTCACTGGTTCGAAACCAAAGTGGAACACAAATAAATGTAACGAATTTACGCAGAATGTTGATATAAAGCAGGTAAACTATATTCTAGAAATGTTTCATACGCCGCAAACCGGACAGTTTATAGAAAATATTACTTTCGGAATAAAGGCACTTTTTGAACATTTAGCCAATATTACATTTAATTGTGCGAGTAATATATCTTTCAGAAATGATAAAAATTAATGGTTTTGTCCAAAATGGCACAGAGCAAGAAATAATAACCATGATGCCAAGTCAACTTACAGAAACAACCCAACACAAGATAACAAACTACGGCTTAAAAATCTAAGTAAGGAGTAAAAAGAACTATGAACTTTTATATTGGTAAATACAAATTTTCAAAAGCTCAAAAAATAAGATCGATTAGTTAAAAAAAACCCTAAAAATACTGAAGTTTTCTAAAAAGTTTAAAACCAAAACGAAAAGAAAACAAAACGCCATCCATTTAAGAGTTTTATGAATATTTTAAGAAAATAAATACTAATTTGTTTGACGATCAAGTATGATCCGTTGGATGATCAAATTTTTCTCGATAACTCGAATGAATTTCTTAACTCACAGATTAACGACATCGGAATAATTGCGTGTATTAACAAACTTAACAACGGAAAAGCATCGAGTCAATTGGATAATATTATTAATGAATATATAAAGAGCACGAAGTATATTTTAATGCCAATTTATGTCAGGTTAACAGGGCCCACACTGGGCTGAAAAAAGTTGGAGCCACCCTTTTTCTCGGGAACGGTAGGGAGGGTGCTGGAGAGGTTTCCCTTCCCGCGGCGCGTTGAAAATTTTTGTTACTTCCCATAAGCAAATGGTGATACTCTAGCTATATAGGGGGACTTTTAAATGAAAGTGGGTATACCTCTAAAGCAAGTTTTGTATTTTAAAATGTTGTTGGATGTTTGAAGCAACCTGTCTGAAATATTTTTCCATTACAGCTTCTTTTTGTTGTGGGCCTACTATGTAAATGCATGGCCTGGGGGCTGTGTTTTTGATGCTCTGTGCTTCCGAGAAATCTACCCTGATACAGGATTACATTTCAAATCCATTCCTAACTTTTAAAGACATTAAAAAAACTTGGCAAACACCTTTACTAATTACTTACTAAGATCACAGACACGGGTCCAGTGTATTTTTTTTTTTTTTTTTTTTTTTTTATTAATATAAAAAAACAACATTTTTTCACACAAATATGCTTTCTATATGTTACTGTTAGTCAAATGAAAAAAAAAATGATGACAAAAATCCGGTCACAGTGTCGTGTATGATATTGTGACCGGATTTTTTGTCGATCATTTTTTTTTTTTTCATTTGACTAACATATAAAAAGTATATTTGTGTGAAAAAAAAGGATTTTTATATTAAACAAAAAATACACTGGACCCGTGCCTGTGACTAAGATGCTGTCTGACGGTGGTGACAACGTTAAAAAATTCATCAAACCATTCATTATTTTGCCGATTTATTTATTAATTATTTGATCCATGGAAAATAAAGGCATCACTCATTTAATCTGCCGTAATGACAACGAAACAAAAAGATTATTTTAACCCGATAATCGGTTGCTAATTGATTGCAAATTGCATCTTCTCGCGTGCCAAGATGTTTATTACACATTGTTATATGTAAAGTAAACGCAGACTGGGTAGTACTATCCCGAAATAAGTTAATTTTATAAGGTAAAATTATCGGAACCAGTCAACCGTTTTTTAACATAATTTCTCGGAGGTTACGATTTAGAACGTCTGAAACAAAATGGCGGTCCAAATTACGAACATTTTTTCATTTTCGCCACTCGCGATTTTTCTTCGCCACTTTCATCGCAGATTCGCCAAATGGCTCGAGTGGCGAACGACAGCGTGGGCCCTGGTTAATCAATAGCGTGCTTGATACTGACTATGTCCCTTCTTCTTGGCTTGAGGTAACCAAATACTAATTTTTAAAAATAAAGGAAACTCGGAGGAACCTAATAATTACAGGCCCATCACAATACTGAGCTATTTAGGCAAACTTTTTACCGCAGTTCTAAATTATTGTCACACAAAATATATCGAAACATTCTATTTGTTAGATGAAAATCAGGCTGGGTTTAGAAAAGACTTCTCTTGTTCAGATCACATTTTTACACTTCATGCTCTTATTGATTATTATTTAATTATAAAGAAACAGAAGCAAAAACTTTTCTGTTCATTTGTGGATGTTTCCCAGTACTTTGATAAAATTTGGCGCTATGGGTTGTGGCACAAACTGTCACAGAAATTTATACATGGGAGGTTTTTAAAGTAATATTTAATATGTATCAGAATATCAAATCATGTGTTTCCCACAATAATAATAAATCGGTAGTCTTCCAGTCTGAAATTGGCTTGCGTCAGGGAGAAAATTTGAGTCCCATACTTTTTCGGTATATTAATGATTTGCAATCCTTTCTGGAGGCAAATGGTGCTATGGGCATAAAGCTATATAGTCCCGATGATGAGATCTGGCTTAAACTTTTACTGTTACTCTATGCTGATGACATTGTTATTGTTTCTTCTAATGCGTCTGATTTTCAGAACTATTTAAATCAATTTAATACATACTGCGATAACTGGAAATTAAAAGTTAATTTAGAAAAAAAAACTGTCTTTGGTGCAAGAAACAATAATGATTTTACCTTTATACTCGGAACCCAGTAAGTTCCGAATAAATATCACTACCTAGGTGTTACCTTCTCAAGTAATGGTTCATTCATGAACGCTAGGAAACATGTGGTCCAGCAAGCAAACAAAGCTATGTATTTTTTATTTACAAGGGCATACAATGCTGATCTCCCTGTCGATCTCATTATAAAACTATTTGACCATACAGTTTTACCTATACTGACATACGGATCAGAAATATTTGGTTTTGAAAATATTGATTTGCTTGAGAGCGTTCATAATGACTTTCTCCGAAGAATAACAAATGCGCGCAAAAGTAGTCCAATGTATATGCTCTATGGCGAATTGGGTAGATATTCAATATCTATAATAGTTCAAACAAAAATGATTTCTTCTTGGGATAAACTGTTACTAGGCAAAGATACTAAACTGGCTTCTATAATTTACAAATATATACTATCCCAGGACCAAATCGACTATAAATGGATAAGTAAAATCAAGGAAATTCAAAATAGTGTTGGAAGACCTGATCTATGGTTAAACCAGAATACTGCTGTTACTACTTATCTGCATAAGCAAATTATACAAACTCTCATTGACCGATGCAAACAAGAATGGCACACCCAGATGAAACCGGGAGGTATGATGGCACACATTTTCTGGATCAAACATGTTCAAAATACAATAGCGGAGCTGTAGGTACTGGCAGCACTATTTACTCAAATGCAACTTTTTTAGCAACAAAGAAACCATTTTTTAACGGATATTATTGTTACAGATACTGAACGTTGCTTTCGAAATTAACTTTACTCAAATTCACCGTGTATTATGTCAGAAACTTGCAAAACGATTAGAGATATAATAACTCAGTTCTAAGTGAATTAATTGATTTTTTACTCCATTCATGAATATTATGCCTGAGTAATTAATATATCCCCACTACTATTATAGTAAAACTTAGCTCGCGTTAAAAAATAGTGCGACGCTATAATTAGAATAAACCCATGTGTGAGTGACTCACCTTTGACCACATTGCTCCAACAGAATTGTAGAAGTCCGCATGATATTCATGACGTCCTATTTTTGTTTTGTTGATTCGTTCTTAACTTCTTTACTTGTTATGATTCCTGTTAATTTTTGTCTTCAATTTAATTAGGTTTGTAAACTATAAATACAACTTCTAGTCTCTTTAATATTTGAAATACTGATTTCTAACTTGCTGATGTATAATATTTCTGATACATTCATGATTTCCCCCCAACAAAATAATATTTGCCTGTCGGAAGTTCATGTTATCATGTGTTTATGTATTGTCATTATGTTTTATCCCCATATTGTATAACTACTTGAGTGTAATAAAGATCATGTTCTGTTCTGTTCAGTAGCAGAAGCTAGTCTATTAATGGTCCAGTCTTGGATATTGGCCCTTACCTCCAATACACAGACCTATCATCCCCATAGGCCACATAAATCGCATACCAGAATCAGCGTATTTAAGATGTCTGGCATTTGGGGGTGGAGTGGGGTCACTTATATAGGAAATTTTCTTCGCCTGTGCGTTTTCATTCAAATCCTATCTCTTATTATGATTCGTATAATAAAAAAAAAATAAAAAAGAGGGGAAAACTTTGGTGGATATGTTTGAAAATATACTCCAGTAATTTCCCATATTAATGTACGTTGTAGCCTGGTTTCTCATGATACCGGTGTAGACCTACTTAACGTGCGCTAAACGAACGGATCTAAAGAAAACAATTCACCTCAGTTGTTTATTTCTTTGCTGCTTCCTACATTCTTCCTCACTGTTATAATGAATTAAAAACTAATTAATTTTCTGGTTATTATTTATCAATTCCCGCTGAGTATGATGCCATGTTGAAATCTGACTAGTCGAAGTTGTTTCCCATGATACCGGTGTAATCATAAAAAAGTGTCAACTATGGAAAGCCTGATACACAATTATATTAATATTTCCCAATACTTCAGGTAAGTTTACAGTCTATGATTTCAGACAAATTTCAAAATCTTACATTTAGACTGCATATTACCAAAGATATTCTTTTTACAAGTGATATCTAGGTCTATTCTCTTAGACCTAGATCTATCTAGGTCTAAAATTTTGGCAAGAATTTCACCAGCTACCATATTATAGAGTAGCAAAGTTATCTTGTGAGAATATACATTAAAATCTTTTTTAAATGACAGACACATATATCAAATGTACAGGCTGTACTGGAGCTTAATTGGGTATCATTATATTTTGCATACTGCGATGATTCCATTATTTTTGCCTTAACGGCTTGCCATACTTTCATTTCTCAGAAATGTCCTGAGTATAGAAACAACCTTGCTTCCGGTTTGGTGACGTCATAAGCAATCTGTCAGACGATATTTTCGCTAAAAATTCCTGATAATAAACACTGTTTACAGGAAATATAGAGGATTATTTGACACAGGACATGTTTTAAATAGTTTTGTCTAAAAAGGTAAATAACTCTCCAGATATCCTGAAATTTACGCAAAAAAATGTGTGATACGAAAGAAAGGCTTCCGTTTTGCTCCAGTAATTATGTCAACATCTGGTAGGCGGGGCTAACATAAGAGTCTCGCGAGGAAACTGTTTACACCGGTATCATGGAAGCTCCGGTACCATGAGAAAGGAATATACTGTCCTTTCCGTATAAAACATCGAACATTGAAAACAAAAACAATCTATTAAATTAATAATAGAGTTTTGGTTTAAACAATATTTTATTCATATATATATACATTTACAACATGAAACGCTACATAATTAAAGCATGAAGGATTGAGTAGAAAGCTAAGCTTATTTGAAACTCGCTCCTTGCGTATTTTGATATTTTGTTTCGGTAACATGTCAACTTCACAATAAACTGTATCGTATGTATACTGGTTAGGAAAACAAATATACGTGTATTCATTGTGTAGCAGAATTAAAGACAAAACCATATTTATGAGATCGTACAGGAAAGAATGGACAGAAAAGCAAGAAGCAAGAAAAGACAGGATGTAGTGGTCACTTTAGAGCACTTGGTTATGATTGACGGACTTGTGTTATAACCTACTCTTAAAGGGTCTGAATTAAGAAATTAGATTATTTGGAGTCGTGTTATGTTTCAAATATGTTTGTTTGCTGTATGTTTTTGTGTACGTGTAGAAAGATAGAATTATTTTGTGTGTTTGTGATTGATGAATTACTAGTACCAGTATAGCAATGTATGTAGTTTTATGTTGGAAATTAATCGGATGCTGTTGACTAATTCTTTGCGCTCTCTTGCGTAAATAGGACAGTTGAAGAAATAGTGGGTTGTATTTTCAACCTCATCACATGTACATAGTGGGTTAGGAAAAGAGGTGTTCATTTAGAGAACTACAATGTGTCCTGAGTCTGCTATGGAGATTTTGGTGTTTGCAGTCTCAAAAATAGTAGTGATCGGGGGCTTTATGTCCTCCAGAAAAGAGTCTCCTTTTAAAGATGGCTAGGGTGGGAGAGTTTCGCAGATCTAATGGTAATTGATTCCATTCAGTTATGGTTGATGGTAGGAAAGAGTTAGCATATAACTGTGTATGACACTGAATGTTTCCAATATTGTCTGCATTTCTTAGATTGTATACAGATGTTTGGCCAACGGCATCTGGAACCAAGGAGGAAAGATACTTGGGAGTCAGAAGATTAGACATTTTATAGAATAGGATTAGTTTGTTTGTTTCTCCTAATTTTAATGGGCTCAAATCCATTATCATTATCATAGGTTCTCAAAAGAAACTAATTTGGTTGCCCCAGTGATGATTCTGCAGGATTCCAGTTGAAATTTCTCAAGTTCAAATTCTTCCTGGCGGGTAATATTACTCCATACTACATCAAAATACTCAAGAAGAGGTCGTATACAAGACAGATAGATAGTTTCGAGGGATTTGCGATCTAGAATAAACTTTAAGGTTACGTTTCCATGCCTTTTCCTTGATACTACTATGTGTTTGTGCCAAATTCCGTCGTTAGAAAGAACCACTCCAAGATGTTTGTGCGATTCAACCTCATTGATCTGGACATCATGCACGGTTAAAAGAGAATGTAAGGGTTTATTAACTTTACGAGAGATAAGAAGAGAATCTGTTTTTCTTGGATTAAAGTCTACTAGCCAGTCATTTGACCATGTAGTTATTTGGCTGTATATGGAAATGATATATTGAGAGTGATATTTATTGCATATATATCAATATCATCATCTGCTAGGGAGTCCCAGTTGGTAGATGCTGCCTCAATCTGTCGTAGTCGCCTTGGTCAAATTTCCATACCATTCTTTTGTAAGTCTTTAGTTGTGGCTTAGATTTGTTGAGACAACAATATATAGGAGAGTGAAATCTGATATTTTGATCAAGGAATGGATCTCCAACACCTGACGTGTACAAATTACATGTGGATTAAATAAGAAAAAGGTTTATGAGAGATTTAGATGATACAGTGAAATGTGTGGGTTTATTTATTAATTGTGTCATGTTATAAATGTGTGGCTATGTCATAAATTTTTCTTTGTCTTATAGGTTTGAGCATATCTAAGTTGAAGTAACCTCCTGAAATCATTATGTTACCTATGTTCGTGCCAAAAGCAAGACCAATCGAGTTTTATATACTGGACAAAACAGGAGGAGCGAAATTAGGAGGACAGTAGAATGTTTCATAAAGAAATTTCTTGTGACCAGTTCTGAGTTCTGTCCAAATACATTCAATTCCATCCGGCTCCAGGTCATATATTCGAATAGCTGGTATATGACGTTTAACATAAACATGCACCCCTCCATGGTTATCTCCTGATCTGTCTTTTCTAAATGGAGCAGTAAAAGTTTCAAAGTTAATGGAACCTGACTCAGTATTATTGCTTAGCCATGTGTAAAGGAAATGACGTCAAAATGTGGTAGTTCTCCTGGCAAAATATCCTGTTTATTGAAAAAGCTCTGAACATTATAGTGTACAAATGAGAGAGAATTTCGAAAGCCTTTTAAGACTTCAGAAACAGATAGAACAGATGATAGAGTACTGCATGAATCAGGACCTGAATTTTTGTGAATATCACCAGCACATACTAGTATTATGGACATCCGGGTTATCAGCTTAAAATTTGTGAAGTGGCGTAGTCATCTGAAAAAAGGCAAAGAGTCCGATCCTCACCCTCTACATGGCTAGCTCTTTAGCCATTAGGTAATACCAGGACTAAATGCATCATAGGGTGAGGATAACCAGTATCTAAAGTGACTAAGACAAGAAGTTAGCAGAACAAGGATAGAGAGAAGAGTAGACAGGAATAGAACAAAGATAGAGAGTAGTACGAGTGCGCAACTGAACATAATAAACATAGATTTAACAACAAGTTTGATTTTTAACAAATGTATTTGTTTTTACATGCTGGAACTTATTCGACTGTACTGTATTTTAATTCTCGTGGTCATTGATGTGTTTTGATTGACAGAGGTTACATGGGGTGAATCGAGTGCTTCATTTTCATTGTACATGAAGCGTGTATGTTTCATTGATCGGTCTTCGGATTATCTAATTAGTAATGAATGAAATGTTTTACTACCAGTTGTTACTATAATTGTCTATATTGTGGGCATATGGAAATAAATGATAAATTTAACACAATTTCAACATTGCTTACAATTTTAAATGAATATATTTATACTGTGTGTATTTTAATTCTCGTGGTCATTGATGTGTTTTGACTGACATTAAACCAGTGCTTCATTTTCATTGGCCGATACGGCGTGTATGTTTCATTGATCGGTCATCGGATTATCTAATAAGTAATGAATGAAATGTTTTACTACCTATTATTACTATAATTGTCTAAATTGTGGGCATATGGAATAAAATGATAAAATTAACACAATTTCAACATTGCTTACAATTTTAAATGAATATATTTATACTGTTTGTAAGTGTACAATATTGTGTAAATTTCAAAGATGTGTGCTCATCAACTGAATTTGTTTGTGTAAAGTGCTTACTTTTCAAAATGGATTTACTATGGATTTAGTTGCTGTCGCGTTGGATATAGCGTGCCGTACATCTCTGTGAGTAAATTATATATTAAATAGTTTGGTATTGCTATCTTGTAACGTTAGAAAGTATTGAGTCCAAATTGTATATAAAAATATATGTTTGACAGCGATGAGACAGTGAGGTTGTATCTAAAGCAGTTAAACTTTTATTTTTAGTTTCAAAAAAGCTTAGCTCTCTATTACATACTTATACTTATTAAACATATATGGTACAAATTACATGATACCGTGTATGATATAGAATGATGCAATATCAAATATAATATTATAGCCCATATCACAAATTACTTCGTACAGTGCATAATGAATTCTCACACAGAGTACTTAAATATCATACATAATACAAATGTTTCATTTATCACAAATCTATCAAATACATGACTATTTGATTTACACATTATTCTCATGCAGTTCTTACTCTAGCTATCATATCAGTTTTTAATCATCATCATCATCATCATCATCATCATCATCATATTATTATTATTATTATTATTATCATCATCATTTTATTCATCACAAGATACTAAGTAGACAATTGTATTCTTATTTTTCGACCTACATCTCATGTACATTCTCATGCAGTTTTAATCTAGCTATCATATCAGTATTCATCATCATCATCATCATCATCATCATCATATTCTTATTTATAACATTTTATTCATCACAAGGTAGACAATTGTATTCTTATTATTTAACCTACATCTCATGTAATCATTACACTTAGCTATCACAATAGTCGTCATCAATATCATCGTCATTATCATCAGCAGCATCATCATCATTACATCATACAAATCGTTCTTTTATCACAAATCTATCAAATATAAGACTATTTAATTTACACACTATTCTCATGCAGCCTTTATTCTAGTTTTATTCATCACAAAATAGACAGTTGTATTCTTATTATTTGTCCTACATCTCATGTAATCATTACACTGTTTTCTTAGCTATCACAACAGTAGTCATCAATTTCATCATCATCACACATCATACAAATATTTCATTTATCACAAATCTATCAAGTATATGAGTATTTAATATACACATTATTCTCATGCAATTTTTACTTTAGCTATCATATCAGTTTTCACTATCATCATCATCAGCATCAACATCAACATCATCATCATCATCATCATCATAATAATATTCTTATTTATAACATTTTATTCATCACAAGATAGTCAGTTGTATTCTTATTACTTGACCTACATTTCATGTAATCATTACACTAGCCATCAGTAATCAACATCATCATCATCATCATAAAGCATGCAGTTAGTTAATTCATCACAAAACAAACACATATATGGCTATCTAATTTGTACATATTCTCATGTAGTCTTTAATCTAGCCATCATAATGGTATTCAACATCATAATCATCATCATCATCACCATCACATATCATACAAGTAAATAATTCATCACAATCAAACAAATGATTTTTTAATTTACACATTATTTTCATGTAGTCTTTATTCTATCTGTCATTATAGTTTACATCATCATCATCATCATCATCATCATCATCATCTCCTAATAGTATGTCAATCCTGTATACTATCAAAACAATACTCATCCTTATCTTCAACATCTTACTCATCACCATCATCATCTTACTCATCATCACCACCATCATCATCATCATCATTATCACCATCATCATCATCATCATATCAACCATCAAACCATAATTATCAATATAATCACCATCAGCATACTCATTACCAAACTAATATATCAAACAGGACAATTCCTTTCTAGTTTACATACAAAACTAATCATATATTTCAAACTAATTTAGATATATACTCAGATATATATAAACAGTTTCAACATATATACATGTAATACAAGGAATGTCATAGGCTTCAGATTAATTTAGTTATATACTAAGATATACTCAGATATATATAAACAGTTTCCACATATACATGTAATACATTTTTAAATCTCAGACACAGTTCTTCACTGGCCAGTTATATGTAACTCATTCTACTTAATATTCTTCTAGTTCTGGTGGCACAGTTTGATATTTCTTCAAATCAAGTCTACTGTTTATTTTGACAACTTCATCTATGAGTGTTTGAATGTATATTGATCCATTAAAGGTTCATGATCCTTTGACATTGGCGTTACCATCCGTTTCATCTGTCTTGCTTCGTAGGCAAGGTCACGTCTTTGTCTTGTTAAGTCTTTATTTATATTTTCACCTGGTTTCTTTAGAGCTTTTCTGCCTTTAAGGAATTTTATCTTTGCTCTGTAAGTGGTAAACTTGACTATAATATTTCTGTGTTTATCTTTTTTCTTTGCACCAATTCTATGTGAATTATCTATGTCAGCATTTGTTATGTTGACTTTTGACTTTGCAGCAAGTGTTGTTACTATGCTAGCTGTATTTTCATCTGTGTTGTCCTTATACTTACTTATTCTTACACTTTTTTTCTGCTACATTGCTCTGTTTCATCTTGTTTCTGCTGTAATTAAGTGTTTTGCATTTTCAGATGTTTATTTCTTCTTTGAGAATATCAATATCTTTTTCCATGACTGATGTTTTTCATCTACTTTCATACTTATCAGAGTGTATATTTTTTTTTTTTCAATGCTTCTTTTGGAGGTTGGCTATTCTCGCTAGATCATTGTCAGATAAACTTGTGGGCTGTATATTTGGTTCATGTAGAGGAGAGTTCATTGATATTGGGACTGACATATGTAGCATCACTGGTGAGCCCATATTGAAAACATGCTGTGGGAACACAGGTAACTGTGACTCTTGTTGATCTGGTGCCTCACCTTGTGTACAGTTTAAACTATCCTGGTCATTTATTGTTTCTATACTTTGTACAAATGGGTCATTTAATTCAGTGTCACAAATTTTAGTCAATTTCAGTGTCAGATTTATCTTGACTTTGCGTTACTTTATGTTTTTTTTTCTCGTGGGTTTTCTCTTGGTCAGGTGAAGAGACTTTTCGTTTAGTTGATGAGGATATGCGTCTATTTTTGGATTTAATTTGGTTACTTCTCGTGCCTTGTTTTGCTTTATGACCCATTGGCATTACATTTTTTATCTGATTTGTCAATTTTCCCTTTGTTTTGGGTTGTAATGTTTCTTTGTTTACACGTTCGGTCTCTTTTCGGACATCATCAAGATTTCGGACACCCTTTTGTGGCTAATGAATTCAAAGTCTTTGTTTTAACACTTCTCTGTTAGATCAGATTTTCTTGTCGTTTCAGTTCATTCATTTTACTTACATTGAAATGAAACTTGTTGTGAGGTAACTGTAAGAAATCGACTTAATTTTCATTTTGTCTCTCTAAATTCAAATTTCGCTGTTACCGGAAGTTACGTATTTTTGTTAAAGAGAGTTTCTATTGACTGATTTCGTTATTTTGTAAAATCCAAATATAATTTATATCTTATCCGGGTGGCAGTTGAATCTTATTTTTTAATTTTAAACGAATCTTCACTCGTTTTAACTTTATTGGCATCCCTGTGGAAAATTTTGTTTTATGAAATCCGCCCCATCCCCGCAAACTTTTACATAAAAATTATGTATGTGTGTGTGTGCGTGTGCGTGTGCGTGCGTGTGAGTGTGTGTGTGTGTGTGTGTGTGTGTGTGTGTGTTATGTTAATGTTGTTTTCATGCTAACTAAGATACTGTTATTTTTTATCCATATAGATCTAGGGTCAAAAGTGAGATGTTTCAAAATTTTACTCCCATGAGCGGCTAGAATGTACAATGGGAAATACCCTTTGCGAAATCGTTTTTCGGCTAGAAATTTAGAAAGTTATTTTTAACACCCCTAAATTTCTTTAGAATGACGTCTTGTCTTATATGTAAAGAGAAATCTAGAAAAAATCTTGTTGTCAAACAGTTACCTATTCTTCAAGGCAGTACCAGCGTATGCATTGCAAAATATGAAAACAAACAGTAGAACTATTTAATATTACAAAACACTGCTACACTTAAAGTAAATTAGTTATAACTTTGTGTTACCCGCAACACCTTGATCACACTTATAAGAATAGGTTGGATTGTCTGTCCGAAATAACCCATAGACAGTCAAAAAAATTCATGAAAGGAATGGCTGATATCTTAAAACACAGTGATCTGAAAGCTTCTATTTCTCCTGAACAATTTGGTGTAATATTTATATAAAGCATAGGTAAAAATACAAATTTAAGAGATCTTAAATAAATCTTTTCACTGGTGCATGAAAATGTTTTTTTTTCTTTTAAATATGTGATATTTATAGCAGTATGTCCGGGTATAAGCTCTATGTCGTAATAAAACAAATGGAAGGAAAACTAATATTTGAAGAAAACAATTACTCAATGTACTAATTTATATAATAATTATACTAATGTGAGATGAAATATTTAATTTCTTTAATTTCCTCCGTGAATTCAACAATACAAATACAAAATACAACATACACTAGTATATAAGCAAACAAAAGCCAGACAAAAAGACTTACCTATTGTTTTTGGTTATTTCTACAATTATAGTGAATCTTCTGAAACCAGTAGTTGTATGGGTATAGACATCAAAGTTCGCGGGATTAAATAGAGACTAGAATGCTTGCTTGAACGATACGTCTAAGGAGGCGGATCAACTGCCAAATACAGGGACTGATAATAAAATTAAAAATGACCTTGTAATAAACATGTACTCCTCGATCATGAGTGAAGATAAGACTAGCCAATGAAACCTAACAGACTGAAGAGGGCGCGGTTCAGTTTACCTTAGATGGAGTTTTTTTGTTTTTGCTTTAACCTGTCAATAAAATGAAACGGAACGTTTTAACTATAAGCTATTTATCACTTACCTTTCATAAACGACTACATCAACATGAGCCTGCTATGATCATTGTGTTGCATATAATCCAGACCAATTGAATTTTACTGTTTTATCCATTAAATCCATAACATATTTTTTCATGAATTGCAGCTTTTTAAAGCTTAATTTTACGGGCTTTCCGAGTCATAGGCAACGCCTATTTTTTCTATTACTACGTCTAAAGGCTCTTTCAAATTCTTTACTGATTCCACCGTTACCTCAACAATCCGGCTAGTTTTTTTTTATACTTTTCCACTGACAAAAACAGTCATATGACTTGTGAAACTATGTAAAGATTTATCGTCGATTACTAGGAAAAACTACTTTAAGCGTAGTAAATTTCTTTAAATGTTTTGTTTTCAAGGAAGTATAAACCCACACATCATGGATGATTTTGGTTTCTATTAAAATACTTTATTCTTTATACAGTTTAGACATATATATATTATACATAAACATTAAAAGCTTCATCCGCGAACATTACCATGTATTTTCGTAGCCGATACGGACCACGGCACGGAAGGTCATTTTTATTTTAGGCCTTTGGGCCTAAAAATTCTTTGTTTCCGGTAACATGCTCAAAAAAGTTAGGGTAGGTAGGTCGGATTTTTTTTATTATTATTAAGCTAGACTCTTCGGAAACTACTTTTGTGCCAAAAAATGAATAAAAATAAGGGGGTTATGCCTTTAGAGCATCAGAAAGTTGACTTCTAACATCACTAACCATGTTTAAAGTATAAAAAGTGCAGTTTTGCAACTTTTTGTTAAAAAGTTGAAAAAAATATTCTCCAAGGCCATAAAAACATTTAGGGTCGGGCCAAAAATTTTGGGTAGGTCGGGATACCGGAAACAAACATTTTTTTACGCCTTGTTGAAAATAGCATTGATATTTGTTAACTTTAAGTTGACCATTTTTCATTTCCAGGACTACTTAGATAAGTCTGTTAAACAGTGAACTTATCTGTAACAAAACCAAAATCTATAGAAAGAACTATTTTCCACTTAAAAACAACAGCAAAACACACACACACGCACACACGCACACACACACACACAAACTAACTAAAATTATTGATCGCGGCCGATATTGAATAGGTCAAGTATTTGCACGCTGTGGAAAATATTTCATGATGGACCTGTCAATTCTTTACTTTATGGGTGAAACAGGTCTCATAAGCGTAAATACGACTAGCTTCTACTGATTATAAAAACATACCGAACGATTTGTTGTGAATTAACTGTTGTTGTATTTTTAGTAGTTCAACCGCCACCCTTGTTTAAGAGCAACATTTAAAAAACACGTTTTTTTCATCCTCAAGTAATAAGTAAGTAGACCCGCCCAGTTTAATCAATCTAGACGCATAATCTAACTATACGAGCGTCTATTTCACCCGATTTACATTCGGAACATTTTCACGCGTTTCGGGCTTTATCGTATGTTTAACATGGGATTTTTGAACCGTCCAAGATGTTGGAAATGTTTGTCTCATTGTTTATTTTTTTTAATAAAACTGTTACTGCTTTCATTGTTTACCACTTTTTTTCCACCCTTGCCCGAAAAAACAGTAATGAGTTTGTACACTGTTCAGACAACTGTGCTCTGTTGAAATTTAACCAAACACAAGTTTACCTGCATAAACAGAAAGCATGATATGTCACCATGCGCGGATCCAGAGTGGGGGTACCGGGGGTCCGGACACCCTCTGGAAAATCTTTAAAAAAGGAAAGAAGACAAGAAGGAAAGAAAATGTTTTTCGAAAAAGGCAACATTAGGACTGCATGTAAAGTATATGCGGCTGCTGCTACATACGACCCCGACATAATTCATATTATTTATCTAAAAGAAACTAAGAATTTTACCTTCAAGAAAGCTTGATTTTATCATTTTCCCAAATTTAACAGGTTAGTCCATAAAACTGTCCCAGAATGCAAAAAATGAACTGCTAAATTTCAAAATGTCCAGGGGCGGGGGGGGGGGTCAAGGGGATCGGCCCCCCTCTGAGAAAATTGGCTGTGTCCGTGCATGGTCACTATACCTGTCCAGTACTGGACATTACGGTAAACGCTTCTTTCCTGCACAAATGACAATTTCGCAACTTCTGTCCGGTTTGTACAAATTTCTGGCCGCGATAAACCATTTGACTTGTATAATTATTGGATAATCTAATCACTCTTCGAACGTTCAATTATCGGTAAATAAAATCTGGATCATGTAAAGAGGATTATTTACAAAGAGAATTTTTCAGCATTTGTGCCGGGAGACAAGGCAAAAATCATCAACGTATAAAGGTGGTTTACTTTGTTTGTCGTTCAGATGCGTATCATCATATAATTCTTTCGCATCTGAACTACAAACAATGATTCATTCAAGGATAAAATCACTGTTTGGAATATAACATTTCTGAATTATACTACGTCTAAAGGGTCATTCAAATTCTTTATTGATTCCACCGTTACCTCAATAATCCGGCAAGTTTTTTTCATACTGACAAAAAAAAACAACAGTCATATGACTTGTGAAATTATGTAAAGATTTCTCATAGAATATTATTCACTTTAAGCACAGTCAATTGATTATATAACAGGTTCAGTTATCCTATACTCAATACCAGGCTCAATCATGTTCATATATGTCGTGTTGGGCGACCCATGGTTTTCCACTTTTTGTAATTAATTATCACAGCAGCGTTGTATGTTCCGTGTGGCGTCCGTAAAATTTCTCCCCGTACTTTTAATCAGAGCTGTTTTATTTCTATGTCTTCATATCGTTCAGCGCGACTTTTATGTTGTATCAGTGTATAAGTGTACTGTTTAATTTTCCAGCATGAACATTTAGGCTTGGGTGGTTCCAATACTCCGGCTTAAATAACTTCGGGTATTGTTGCCTGCTTTTTAATTTTTCTGTGATATGCAGGCTCTATAACCTCAGATTCCTTCTCTATATTTCCAGTTTGTTAAGTTCTGCCATTGTTTTCTCGTTTAGGGAAAACACATTATTTTAACTGGGAAACATACGAATTGCTTTTTGTGTATCATTGTAGGTTACATGTACACCGACGTATGATTACACCTGCGGGTGTCTCTAAATTTTATTTCAGTACTTGTAACATGTGTAAATGTGGAGTTGGGCTAGAGGGCGTCGGCGGTAGCTTGCATTTCCACTGCTGTCCGTGAATAGGCTCTGTCAGTAAAATCTGTAAGATCCTTTGGAAGCATAGAATGCAACCAAGCAAAATAATAGCAGACTCGGTTTGATCGAGTCTGTTCATGAGAGGTAGTGGAAAGTGCAACACCCCTCACGCACCTTAGCACCGGCTTAAGCGGAATTCTGTTACAGATATTGAATAGACTCCATGATCCCAAAGTACCAGAAAATGTAATAACCTGAACCTAACTACGGAGCGACTTTTCACTGCCGCAACACGTCACTTAAAGATTGCTGTTGTGATAGTTAATAATGTCTGTAAGAAGATCCTTTGGAAGCATAGAATGCAATCAACCAAGCAAATCATTACATGTAATGTTAAATCTAATTGTAAAATTTAAAAGTTGAGACTGATCTTCTTGCCCCTGCAACGGCAGCAAGTGTTTTTGTCCCTGCAAATGTGGCAGATTGTTACAATGATGGAAGTCTGTGTATTCATGATCTCTCCTGTCTTGCTTTACCCAGTCACGACGATAGGTAATATCCTGGAAATATAATCAAAGCCCTGAAAGGACTGATAGCTAGTGCTTATTGAGTTATATTTCAGGGTTAGGGTTACTTAAGGTTAGTGTTAACTTCGACTTTCCTAGAATATTGTGCCACTTTATGCTGTTAACCAAAGAAAAACGCCGTCTCTTCATGCTGTTAACCAATAAAAGCGCACGGAATTTTATTAATGCGTGTTGCATTACGAGTAGAATTTTAGGTATGCGCGAGAGTGGGTTCCTGTAGAAAAATTAATAGAAAAGACAGAGTGAGCAGAATGATTCCGAATATTTTGAATGTGAATATAAAGTTCATAATCATTCTAGAATCCGTTGCTGCTTGTTGTTCAAAGCAGTAGTCCTCAGTTGCTCACACACTCACACAATGCCAGTATTATGAAAAAAAAAATATGGGACTATTTTTTACACGTCCGGAATATTTGTGTGATGCAGTCACACACATAGAAATAGGAGGAAAAGCTCAAACAACGTGAGGTTGAAACTTGATAGTTGATTTAGAGCTAGAGCTAAAGCCAGTTGCTAAAGCACTGGCTAAAAAGGAAGCAAGAGAGAATCGGGCATGGTGGATAGGTATCTTAAGGTATGACCATGTAATAGTGTACCTCCTTTTGAAGAGTATTCAATTCTTGCAATAAACCTACCCTGACTTAAATATTTCAGGCTCAAGCCCCATTGGGACCAAATGTTTTTTCCTTATTTTCACTTTTTCCAATAAGTTTTTATTTTTTTCAAGACTTATTATTGATTTATTGTACAAATGTGAAAAAAAAATCATTTAATAAGTGAATTTTTGCTGTTCAAAGTGAATTCACCACTGAAACAGAAGGGGGCAGAGTAAGACATCTTTAAAAATACTGAGTTACATGTGGTTAAGGTTCTCTATTTTGCCTTTACTCTTTAGATTACATATTGTGGAAGAAATGTAGGTAAATTCTACTTCTGCCTCAATGTTATTTTCGAATGAAGTGAGCAAATTTCCCACAGGACTCAACCTTAATTTTTATTTTTCAATGTTGGAGTTAGAATTCTGTCTCATTAAATCCTTTTAATTGAGGCACCCTAGAAAAAATGATATTGATATTTTTATTTTGTGTTTTATAATTATTTACCATTAGTTTGACATTTCTTTTTATCAAAATTAATGATAAAATGAATTCTCCACACATTTTGGACGGTGGCCATCACTTTGAGATTTGTGAGGAAATATCATAAATTATTATTATTTTTTTTTATAAAAACGGCATGGTAAAAGTTGTTCAAATTTTGCAAACAAGTCTCTCACTGGATAAGTATATTGCTGTAACATTGTTTTGAGCATTTGAAATATCCACCATTAGGTGGGTCATACCTTAAATACAATTCTTATCAAGATTTTAAATATCAGCTATTGCAGAAATCAATATCGAAAAGGATGAGCAATCCATATACGGCCCTTTATGTCTAAAATACTTAATCACGTGAACATATTGTAAGAAAACCCCACATTACGTTTTAGTACATATACATTTTCAGCTCCCAGCTTTATTTCTATTTATAACGCATATAAACTCTCAGAAACTATTTACGCATTTACAGTATTAGTTTACTGGTACGTGTGTGGGGCCTTCCGTTCGTGTAAGAGGGGATCAGGGGGTTTTCCCCTGGAAATATTTGAAATATAGGTACAAAATGATGCATTCTTTTGGTCTAAATGTTAATGTATGGGGTATTCCAATCATTATAGAAGAGAGAGTCAGGGGTCTCCCCCTGAATATTTTTGAAATAATATTATTATAGGTATGAAATGGTGGCCTCCGGTGCAGTTTTTGTCCAAATTTTGAGGTATGGGAGGGGGTACTCACCATCATCTAGGGGTGGGGGTCAGGGAGGTCTACACCTGGAAAATTTTGAAATATAGGTATGAAGTGGTGACCTCTTGTGCATTTTTTGTTCAAAACATTAAGGTTCAGGAGGGGTACTCCAATCATTTTAAGGGAAAAGGAGGTTCTCCCACTGAACAAGTTTGCAATATAGATATAAAATGGTGGCCTCTGGGGAATTTTTTGTCTATATTTTAAGGAACGGGAGGGGGTAAATGCAACAAAAATGTAGTTCCCACGCATGTACCTCGCCAAATGCACTATATACCGTTTTCAGTGTGTGCCCGAAATAGTTTATAGTTTGAGATTTTTGACACTGCTTGGTGATTAGCTTCGCTAGCTTGACACCGCTGTTATTGGCCTGTCAGGATTCCCGCTAGCAATGGGTCACGCTGTTCCAAGTATCCAAGATATGTGTTGACATATAACATAACTTTTTCCCCTAGTGGGGTTCCTCTTTTTTTCACCTTCTTGAAAGTACTGGACGGGTTTTGTGGTTCGCACTCGCCAACATCGCTGTTTAGACAACCAGAGGTACCGCCTTATTATTCCAGCGTATTCCTTCCCCTGGCCGGCTGGTGGTCCCCGCACAGGTTGCTGCATACGAAACTCGCCCAATTTTTCATGTCTGAAAGTGGCCAGTGCCCGCTGTGTGTCTGAAGTCCGTTGTACCCTTCTACGCCTCTCTGTGTCATAAATCCTTACTGATGTCCTACACGGTTCTGATCTAGTTGTTTCCTCTCCATGGCCTCCATTAAATGAGCTGTGCAATGATGAGCTGTCAGAGGACGCAAGCGCGGGAATAGGAAAGTCCACGTCACAAATTTTGTCTGCCTCTCTCACTTTCATCCTTGAGGCTTCACGATGGAGGCAGTGCCTTTTCCCTCGGAGTTAGAGGGGTACATCTACGATAATAGACTTAGCGGACACACCTTGCTGTGTCTACCTCTGTATCCAATAAAGTGACAAATAAGTAAGACTTTAATGATCATTTCAAAAAAATGCCATGATATGTTGTCCATGAATTGAAGCTCTACATAAATAGAGGACAAAACACTCAGGTTTGCTTCCAGCATATGGTATATACATCATTGTCCTAAGTCTACCTGTTTATTGCAGGCCGTCCAGTATACAATGTAATCGTGTAGCTACCTTTTTCAAGTTTATAATTGTGTTATATGCGAGTTACTGTTACATAAGTAAACAGTCCTCTGTAAAATTGGATCAACGCATATGTGCGTACACAAAATAAAAAATACAGGCGAAAAAAAAAATAATAAATTTTGTTTGTTTCGGGTTTAATGCCGTTTTTTCAACAGTATTTCAGTGATGTAATGGCGGAGAGTTAACCTAACCAGTGTTCCTGGATTCTGTACCAGTACAAACCTGTTCTCCGCAAGTAACTGCCAACGTCCCTACATGAATCAGAAAGGAGGACGAGTGATTTCAGACACAATGTCGTTTATCAAATCGTCACGGAGAACATACGTCCCACACGGGGATCGAACTCACGACCCCGCGATCTGTAGACCAACGCCCTACCTACAGAGCTAAACGGCCTGTCTAAACAATTAATAAAAGTGAAATGCTACTACAATATTATGTCAGTTAGTAAATGTTTACTTTTTATGCAAACGAGTGGTAAATCAAGATACTTACTGAACCCGGATAAATTTTGAGAAGCAATTAACTCGATATATGCAGTTGTAGCATTTCATTTGATGCAGCAAGTACATGTATAAGTTGTGCAAACGTTGCACGGATGAATAAACAGCTGTCTGCATGCTATTTTAGGATATATATTACCACGTAAATGAGCTGACAGTACAAGGTCGAATCAATCTAAACAGATGCTGTCATTCCACGATAATAAAACCGGCGTTTAAATGATTATAATATAAACTTTGAGATATTAACTCTCGTAAAACATAATGTATTATCGAAACAACTTCGGCGGGAAGGCGGCGTCCACTTAACTTGAGCAATTATTATCCAGTGTTCACTAAACATGTTCAGAGTGTCCTATCAAATGTTCACAAAACTTAAAGCCCTCTACAGACGGTAGGTTTTTGTTGTACAACACCAATTAAATTCAAGATGTACAGCCAAATATTATCGTGTGTATGATGCTATTCCTTGATTTCGTAAATCTTAAGTCTTGACTTACAGATTAGGACATGTTCTATTTCGTAAGTTTTGCCTTACGTACCACCCACGTTGACAAGCAACAAATTGGTAAATAATTAGTTGATAAGAGGCAAGTGAATGAAATTCCAGAAACAATTGCCCAAAAAATAAACACAAATCTGAATATAAAATGGCTTCTAATGCATAATGGAAAAAGGATGACACTGAAAAGATAAATGATTTGAGCCGCGCCATGAGAAAACCAACATAGTGCGTTTCCGACCAGCATCCGCGCAGTCTGGTCCATGCTGTTCGCTAACGGTTTCTCTAATTGCAATAGACTTTGAAAGCAAAAAAAAACATCATTGATCCTGACCAGACTGCGCAGATGCACAGGCTGGTCTGCATCCATGCTGGTCGCAAAGCCACTATGTTGGTTTTCTCATGGCGTGGCTCAATTGTGTCATGCGTAATCAAATTCATGGGACATAGAAAGGTGAATATTATTTTTATTATTAATAGTTACATTCTTTTCAGTACCTGATGCACTATGTTTACTAGGTAAATCTCTTGTGATTTATATGGGAATGGAATACTGTCTGTATGTGAAAAATGTACAATTTCAAAATTGTACATCTTTGAGATAATTAGTGTTGTACAACAAAAACCTACCGTCTGTAGAGGGCTTTAATTAGTCACAATATTTATTTGTCTAAGCCAGGTGTGATACCAGCGTGATCCTGTAAGTTTTTTTTCTGAGTTATGGCCCTTTAATTATTCACATTTATAAAAATTGACAATGCCCGCTCTCTTACTTGAGCAGTTCTTATCCAATGTTCACAAAATTTAGTCACAATATTTATTTGTATAATGTCTCAGTGTGATAACTAGCCCGATCCTGTTAGTCTTTTCGGAATCCTTCCCTGCCCCGGCGTCCGAACTGAGCTATTATTTCATAAATTACTTTGTTCTGTAATGTTTCAGGCTTATGTTCTGAAAACACCCCACACACTTTCATATAATTTTATGTGATCTTCCTCAGAAATGAGCTCTTTGTTTTTTTAAATATTTTTACCTTCTCTTTTCAGACCCTTGATTAATCCAGTGAGAACCTGAATAGATGCCATGAATTCACGATCCTTCATTAAATTGAGCAATCTCGAGAATGGTGGCGCTGTAAGGTGACGGTTGATACCTGCTCGGATACCAATGTGTGGTGATCTGGAGTAATTACCACCTTTCCTGCTCTGCTGACAAGCATAGAATGTTGCAGAAGTGCGTCCAGTGTTGTCGGATCCAGGTCTTCAAATGATTCATTCAGATACTCATTTTCAGACATCCAGGCTGAAAATGCAGCAAAAAAAAATCTATTTGGGATTATTTACACAATCATATATTTTAAAATATAGTGATTTTTTTTATTCTGATGGAAAAGTGATGGATTAAAAACAGAAAAAAATATACAAGTAAGTGTTAACTAACAAAACTGATTAACTGTTGGTATAGACTGGATCACTCCTGCATTGGAATGCCTTATTGGCCTGTGTACGGTAACGTCTACCTGTCACACAAAAGATACTTCTTAGTGTTAACGGTACTTTGTGCACACAGGTGAACTGTCAGTGTTTTGAAATACACTCAATTTGCGCAATTGTTTGCGGTCTAGTTTCTACATTTATCAAAAATTTTCACCCGTATAAGCATTCCGAGAGCTTTCAGACTTTGAGAAAAGATGACGCATTATAAGGATTTCGAACACAACTTAAGTAAAAGTGTATTATCTATAGTGTTGGAACATTTTAGGGATAGTAAGGTACCTTGTGTTAAATTTCCTTCACTGATTTGTGAAATGATATTCTGAGTAATCAATATATTCTGAGTAATCTATGAGCATTATTATTTATACTACATGATAGGTCAAATCAAGTCAATATATACCTTTTAATAAGCCAACGGCCCATTTAGTGCTGCTGTCAGTGGTTTTCTTGGTGTTCTGTGCTTTTAATCTTGTTATGTCTGATTCTGAAGCACTCTTAAATCTTTTATTTGGCTGCTGTAAGACTTGATGTTCGGACTCTGCAGTGGTTGGCTCTAAAGTACTAATTGCAGAGTTAACAGCTTCCATTTCTATTTCACCAAGGTCATCATCAAGACCAATCCCAGTGGCATTTTAAAAGAATTCATTTATTTGTTTGTATTTGGAAGTGTAATTTTCGAAAACTTCAAAGTTAAACAAACATATAACTTCACCAGAATTCCTTGTCATCCTCAGAACCTCTGACACTACATACTGTGCCAGTTTTGTACTGAGCCATTGTAAACACAATAGATATTTGATAGATAGTATTTCTCGCTAGATATTAAACTTTGCAGACGTACAGGAAGTATGATGCAGGGCAAAATTACTACAATGTTTACGTTCATTCATAAGTTAAAATCACGTGACATTGTTTTCATTCATTAACTGGATGTTAGTACTATTTTACGGTAGCTCACCTGCAAAACATTTTCCCACGGTGCGAAAAATGCTTCTTGCGTGCAAATAAATATCAGAATACAATTGTTTGTCTCAGAAAGTTATATATATATTCTGTATTACTACAATTTAGTGCTGGAAAAATGAGTATATAGATTGCATATCGGAAAAAGAGGTGGAAATTCTTATGTCACAATTGGTGGGAGTGAAATGTAACAGCCAACCATATTTTATCGTAGATTCATGTATAGGCAATTTCGCTATATGTTGATATAGGAATTGCTACAGATCGTGTTAGAATTTTGATTTTCAATATATCTCTGTTATTACAGAGAGGATTTGATTTAAACTTAAAATAGTTGTTCCACATCATCACTCACATCAGATGACACAAGGTCCATAACTCTTGCCATGAATTATCCTCATTTTTGGTGGCTGCTAGCTGCCACCAGTGTCAAAAAGAATACTCCGTTTGAGAAATCTTGTCAGTTCTTTAAGCTTTAAGACCATCCTAACAACACAACCAAAAATAGTTCCAAGCTTTCCAGGTAAACAATTATCTACACAACGTGCAGAATATGCAAAGCTATAATATATGCCTTAATACCATTTTAATGTAAATTCGGCGACTAAAATCAATACAAATTGAAGTCAACGTTTTAATTAAAACAACCACGTGTATGAATACAAATATGCAAATTTACGGTCACGTGAATAAACGATGACCTCATGTCACCTGAACTGGAGTGATGAAATTGATTAGCTATTGCATAGTACTGCCCCAGAGGTCACGTAGCTTATAACGTAGAAAAGTTAGCTTATATAGAAACCTAGCCTGGGAATCCAGACTGACAATTCAAAAATGTTTCCTGACCGCAGTGTCACATGTATAACTCCCGAAATTTAAGGCTTTATTTGATAAAGAACAATGACTTCTGCTAGCAATAATTTGCGGCTAAAAATAGAAACGGAATTTCAACGGAAAAGTTTCCAAACATTTCCGGTCCGTAGACAATACCAGTTTGTACCTCTGATAGCTTTTCCAGCAAGTTGTAACACTTTTCAAATATGTCAGAACAAACCTAAATGTTCGTCGTAGCTATCAAATTGTAAGATATTATATTAATGCAACCCTAGTGATCTAAGAATGTTACTGAATTTTCGACAGCATTTCAAGCACGCAAAAATATGACCACATGTTAATTAGGCTATTTATAGAAAATCGATAATCAGCAGTGATATGGATTTTCTCAGGTGTTGATACTGCCGATTAACACTAATAAGCGCAAATTTAGTGAGATGATTTATGAACAGGACAGTACTTTATTGATATAACTTGGACATGTACAGTTCATCGTTATATCACTATCAAGAACAAAATATACTAAAACATGCTTAGCGATACGAGAGTGAACAAAAATAAAAGAACATTCAGTTAAAATTCATTCGATATTGTTTGCATTGTGACCTGCCGTGAGAATCAAAGACGTGCATGTTTTCTAAATAATATTCCCTCACGGATAGTCTTCCTTCAGCAAATGTACAATATAAGATACTATATGTATGCATAGATACACATGTATTCGGTATAATTTCGTCCGACAAAACACGAATTATCAACGTGGAAACCCACAGGTCGCCAAAGCTGAGAAGTGTTGCATGCTCGCTTTGACTAAGTGGTGCTACTGTATCACGATTTCATCAACTTGTAAGCACATGAAAGTGGGCGCAGCGATGATACTAATACTCGCCTTTTTGAAACTGCAATCTGTCAGACTGTAGCAAGTCGTCGGATAACAGACCTGACCAACTTAAAAATCAAATTGTTTCAAGACAGATTCTGCTCCCTTCAGCTAAATTCATTCGAGTCGCACCATGAGAAAAACAACATAGTGCATTTGTGACCAGCATGGACCCAGATCAAACTGCGGATCCGCACACCACTCTGGTCAGGATCATTGCTGTTCGCTAACGGTTTCTCTAGTTGCAATAGGCTTTGAAAGCTAACAGCATGGATTCTGACCAGACTGCGCGAATACGCAGGCTGGTCTGGATCCATGCTGGTCGCAAACCCACTATGTTGGTTTTCTCATGGCGCGGCTCATATATCTGGATACAAATATATGTATAAAAATTAAAACGGTTTCGTTTCGCCAGTTACATATTTTCGACTTTGTTCTCGGTCTGACTAAAGTTGTAAGTTTGTCTGACTTAATGTCCAGCATTTTTGCGAAGCCTGCTGTTATGTCTAGCGAACTTTTGAGTATAACAGATGGAGTGATCATTAATGTACCTCTAAAATACTCTGGCTGCAGAACTGACATTCTGAGGTGCATTTGTGGTGCATGTTTGTGTTGTTTTCTTTCACAAAAGTCTCGTGAAAACCACAGTTATCTGATACGGACTAAATCAGTGTGTATAATAATTCATGACAGACACTGCCCAAAAGCTTTAATTTAAAAAAGAAATCTTAATAGCTGAATGATTTGGAGAAAAGCCTATATTATTTATTCATAGTAAAACGTCTTCGATGTAATTTATGTTGTAGTTTTCGTCACAAATAACAAAAAGGATCAAAACTATTCGTTAAATACTGAATCAGTGTGTATGTAAACAATGACGGGCAGTGAAAAAGGATTAATTTTGAAACCAAAGCCGAATATTAAAAAAAATGGAAAAAAAAATGTTCTTATGGTTTATATTAACAATTCCTCAGTTGTCGCTTTCTTTGTAATATTTTAAACATTGATTAGCAGCCACCATCAGCGCTTTGAGCGCTTTGATTAATTAGAATTTCAGGTTAAAGTTTTGGTGCAGTTTCACTCTATCTGTTTTCTAAATGGATTTGAATCAAACTTACAATAGTTGTTTCATATTATCTTCCACATCATATGACACAAGGTCCATAACTCTGGTACCATTTGTGCATGAATTATGCCCCCTCTCCCCCCCCCCCACCCCCCGCCCCCACCCCACTTTGACTTAGAGTTTTAAGTTAATTTTGATGCATTTTCACTACATGTATATCTCTGATATTACAGAGAGGATTTGGTTCACACTTAAAATAGTTGTTCAGCATCATCACTCACATCATATGTCACAAGAGCAATAACTCTTGCACAGTATTTCATGAATTATCCCCCTTTTTAGCTCGACTTTTCGAAGAAAATGTAGAGCTATTGCACTCGCCCCGGCGTCTGCGTAGGCGTCGGTGTCGCCGTTGGTTAAAGTTTTTGATAAAGTCAAATATCTCTAAAGCTATTGACTTGAAACTTAAAATAGATATTTACTATCAAAGTCTACACCAGGAGCAATAATCCCCATAACTCTGATTTGAATTTTGACAGAATAATGCCTCTTTTTAACTTAGATTTTTTTGTTAAAATTTTTGATAAAGTCAAATATCTCTGTTACTATCAAGGCTTTTGACTTGAAACTTAAAATACTTATTTACCATCAAAGTCTGCACCAGGAGAAACAATCCCCATAACTTTGATTTGAATTTTGACAGAATTTTGCCCCTTTTTAACTTAGAATTTTTTGTTAAAATTTTTGATAAAGTCAAATATCTCTGTTACTATTAAAGCTTTTGACTTGAAACTCAAAATAGTTATTTACTATCAAAGTCTACACCAGGAGACACAATTCCCATAACTCTGGTTTGAATTTTGACAGAGTTATGCCCCTTTTTAACTTAGAATTTTTTGTTAAAATGTTTGATAAAGTCAAATATCTCTGTTACTATTAAGGCTTTCGACTTGAAACTCAAAATAGTTACTTTCTATCAAAGTCTACACCAGGAGACACAATTCCCATAACTCTGTTTGAATTTTGACAGAATTATGTTCCTTTTTTGACTTGGAATTTTTTTTACTGGCAAAGCTCTAATTCAGAGTCAAGCACTGAGAAAAGTCGAGCATGCTGTCTTACGGACAGCTCTTGTTACTTAGAATTTCAGGTTACAGTTTCGGTGCACTTTCTCTCTATCTCAGTTATAACTTTAAAACTAAATGGATTTGATTTAAACTAAAAGTAGTTTTTCAACATTATTTGACACCAGGGCCATCACTCTTGCATCAATTTTTCATGAATTATGCCCCCTTTTTGCTTAGAATTTTAGTTTAATTTTGATGCATTTTCTCACCATGTCCCTTTTATACTTATTTTATGTTTTGATACACTTTATCTTTATCTCTATCTCTCTTAATACTTAATACTTTTGACAAAGACTAAAGCTATTGCCCAATATCTTCATCCACATTGAAGCCATTAAACTCTAGCTTCCTCAGCTGTGCCCAGTTTATACGTATTTTTGTGTCAATGCGAATCATTTTGCGCTTTGGTTAGCCGTGTCCTTGGAATGTGTCACTTTGTATACGTATTTTTGTGTCAATGCAAAACAGTTTGCGCTTTGGTTAGCCGTGTCCTTGGAATGTGTCACTTTGTATACGTATTTTTGTGTCAATGCGAATCATTTTGCGCTTTGGTTAGCCGTGTCCTTGGAATGTGTCACTCTATATACGTATTTTTTGTGTCAGTGTGAATCGCTTTGGTTAGCAGTGTCCTTAGACTGTGTCTCTTTGTATACGTATGTCTGTGTCAATGCGAATCATTTTGCGCTTTGGTTAGCCGTGTCCTTGGAATGTGTCACTTTGTATACGTATTTTTGTGTCATTGTGAATCATTTTGCGCTTTGGTTAGCCGAATGCGAATCATTTTGCGCTTTGGTTAGCCGTGTCCTTGGAATGTGTCACTTTGTATACGTATTTTGTGTCAGAGTGAATCATTTTGCGCTTTGGTTAGCCGTGTCCTTGGAATGTGTCACTTTGTATACGTATTTTTGTGTCAATGCAAATCATTTTGCGCTTTGGTTAGCCGTGTCCTTGGAATGTGTCACTTTGTATACGTATTTTTCTGTCAATGCGAATCATTTTGCGCTCTGGTTAGCCGTGTCCTTGGAATGTGTCACTCTGTTTACGTATTTTTGTGTCAATGCAAATCATTTTACGCTTTGGTTAGCCGTGTCCTTGGAATGTGTCACTCTGTATACGTATTTTTGTGTCAATGCAAATCATTTTGCGCTTTGGTTAGCCGTGTCCTTGGAATGTGACACTCTGTATACGTATTTTTGTGTCAATGCGAATCATTTTGCGCTTTGGTTAGCAGTGTCCTTAGAATGTCCTTGTAATGTGTCACTCTGTATACGTATGTTTGTGTCAATGCAAATCATTTTGCGCTTTGGTTAGCCTTGTTCTTGGAATGTGTCACTCTGTATACGTATTTTTGTGTCAGTGCAAAACATTTTGCGCTTTTGTTAGCCGTGTCCTTGGAATGTGTCACTTTGTATACGTATTTTTGTGTCAGTGCGAATCATTCTGCGCTTTGGTTAGCCGTGTCCTTGGAATGTGTCACTCAGTATACGTATTTTTGTGTCAGTGCGAATCATTTTGCGCTTTGGTTAGCCGTGTCCTTGGAATGTGTCACTTTGTATACGTATTTCTATGTCAATGCGAATCATTTTACGCTTTGGTTAGCCGTGTCCTTAGAATGTGTCACTCTGTATACGTATTTTTGTGTCAATGCAAATCATTTTGCGCTTTGGTTAGCCGTGTCCTTGGAATGTGTCACTTTGTATACGTATTTTTGTGTCAATGCGAATCATTTTGCGCTTTGGTTAGTTGTGTTCTTGGAATGTGTCACTTTCTAGACATATGTTTTTGACAATGCATGTTATTTTGCGTTTTGTGTAGTTGTGTTCTTGGAACATGAATGTTCCTACTAGATCTTTACACTTGTAGTCAGGAATTCAGATTCTGTCTTACAGGTACTGTTATTTTGTCCATTGAATTACTGATTCTGAAAGTAGGAAATTTTCCACTGGACGCAGGCCATCAACCAATTAGATTGGCGCAAAACGAACCCCAATTACTTATATGTTGGAAAGCGTTTTCATTCTAGATTCAACTTACTTCATTCTAAATCAATAAAACAAAATTATGAAAACGGCGTTTGAATTAAGGCATACGTTTATCACCGATGATTAATTTTATTTAACAATGAAGACTGAAAAAATATAATGGGATGCATGAAATTTCTGGCATTCTTTCTACAAGATGAAATAATAATAATAATAACATTTGCTTATATGTGCTTATGTTATACAGATGCTAAATCTAATGGCCACCGATTAAAAATGCAATATAATTCTGGAGACAATAAAGTGAGGAGTAAAATTTTGTTTAGAACATTCTGTAAAATATTACGTATAATTAACGACAGCAAGGCAACAAATGACTTTTAACTGATTATATCATCAGGCTGTCTAAAACAAAAGCCGCCAAAGATTAAATGAAAGTCAATGGCACAGGGCACTCAATGACAATACTAGTTTCAGTTACAAAATACGTAATCAGGAAAGATATACACGAAGAAAAAAATCTTTTTTTTTCTAATAAATGTCGATCATTTATCTCAGATTCCGTATACCGAGTCCAGATTTTGTTCTACGTTATATTTGGATAAAATGCATTCCGCCATTATTTCTTGTGCATCCACAGGAGTCTGAAATTCTATCAATAAGACCATAGAAGTCTATCTTTACAAAAACTGTAATTGTTGTTATTGTTGTGACGTCAGCGAATGACTTCGGCGACAGATGAAAATCTCAGAAAACCTCAGAAAATGTCTGATTACTGTCGTAAAGTGTATCAGATTTGAACACTGTCGAGTGTGGTAGGTGTATTTTAGTGTTATTTCTTCATCATGCTCGCTAAATTCCAATCACCCTGTGTTCCGTTCGTATTTTCAGGAGACCCTAGGTTTTTGACGTTTCATTCCTGGTGTTTATTTTATATATATAGGGGGTAGTTTTTGTAAAGATAGACTTCTATGGTCTTATTGATAGAATTTCAGAATCCTGTGGTGCATCAAACGTGCAGAACTATAATAAAGTCAGGTCTTGACGTACTACATACACAAAACGTACTTTTATCATGCAGTTTTTACCAAAACATTGTATAAGTATTTCAATCACCGTAACTTAAAATAAAACCTTAAAATGGAAGTACACCATTAAAATATTTTGAAATATTTGGGTAATCCCCGGTTTTTCCCATTATTTTTTTTTATTGCGTCATCTAACTTACAAATCGTTTGCTGGTAAGGTTAAAGCAGACCATTTCGTATGAAACTTAATACAGCAAGGTTTATGAATAAATGTCTTTTTTTATATAAAATTTTAGTACTGTATTTGCTTCCTATTTTGTTCGATTTGACAGGGTTTAAGTAATTTTTCATCCTTGGGGATACGTCATGCTCTTAAAGTTAAGGTGGATATCGTACCAATTAGCAGCAAGTGGTTTGAAATACATGCCCATGTAAAATTTAGTTTGAAAAACTTTGTTTGTTCATGCATATTTGGTCATGGTATATACATTTTGAACCGCACTGTATCATAATTTTTTTGTGAGGATGTTAAAATTTGTTTATTCATTATGTATTACATCCTTTTCTCTGGCTTCACCTTACCTCTGCCATACATATAAGTTTAACTGGCTCTTTGATCCAAGCAGATAAAAAATGATAATAATAACATTGAGCCCAAGTACTCAGGGTGGCCAGTAAACGTGATTTTCGGTATCTTATACACGGAAAAAGTAGCCTGATTCAAGTAACAATTTAGCTTATAACATTTTTATTATTTGATGGATTTTAATAAGCTATAAAGCGCAGAAGATAGGAAAACGAGTGCTTTACTCGGCAAAAATGTCTGCAACACGTTCGCAATACTTTCTCCTATCACTCCGCAAAATTCCCAGTTACCTACACATTTGGTATTGGGCGAAGTGTTTGAGTACAGTATTGAGAATGTCTGGCAGACGCTTTGTGTTGAGGCAGGCAGTTTTTTTTTCTGTCTTCGACGCTTTCTAGTAATAGGGAAATTATAAGCAAAAATTTATCAGAATCGAGCGACTTTCTCCGCGTGTACGATATTTACATGGGTTGGCCACCCTGGAGCTGAGAGCCACAAACACGTAAGACTTTTGTTATGATAGTTGAGTAAATTTATTAGAAAATCATTCGGATGCTCCAAACAAAGCAACGAAAAATAAAGCAGTCACGGTTTGAATGATTTTGTTCATGAATTTTAATGAAAGGGAGAACACCACGTCAGCCCCTAGCACTAGATTAAAAAGCCATTTACTTAAAAATAACTTATCTTAAGAGGTCAAGCCAAAGCACCTATTAGATTATCACCGCGGATATAGCTTTGCATTGACGTGCCGAAATTGCAATATATTTATATTTGCGTAAATCTTACTATCTAGACTAGCAGCTAGACTATGACTGTCATTTTTACACTGATATGAGGTAGTGAACTTAGCCATTATATATCCTATGCCAAATATCTATATCTGATAATTGTAACATCGTTTCTGTAAAGGAATCTCTAGTATAGACTGGCTGTTGTCACTATGAAATTGAATTATACAAAAAAAATAGGAAAAAACGCAGAAATATCCTTATTAGTCAAGTGGCTAGACTACTGACTCACCAACTGGTCTAAGTATTCCTATCACAAATGCACGCTATAAACTTTCCCAACCATTTTTAACAATGTTATTCACAGTGATGTTCACTAATAGCTACATTGCTCAGTGGGTTTGAACTGTATAGATCAGTTGATAGTGTGAAAAGAAAGGACGAAGTGGTCCAGTGGTAACACTGCCTGACTACGAAACAAGAGTTCGTGAGTTCGATCACCCGTTTCTTCAACGAAATAAAGACACCCATGTAGGGATTCGCTACAAATCCAGGACAGCTTCTGGAAATGTAACGTCTTCTGTATCTTGCATTATCCCTCTCACTAAAATGACTAACACTCATTGGGGTTATCGGTGGTTCATAAAAAAGCTTACATACAAAAAATATGCAACAATCATGACCTGAATTATACTTCCTCTTTAAATAAATTAAATAAACATAGTTTTGCAAACGATTAGTTGTCATTGTTTACTTTTAGATAACATCAACAGTTTTTGTTAAATAGCGACTCTCAAGCTGGAATACCCAGGGTTAATTGAGGCAGCGTCAATGGCGGGTATAGTACCTGACATTAAGACAGATTGAATGATTGTTGACTGTTTTGGGTTTAGCGTTGTTTTTTAACAGTAATTCAGTTATATAACGGCGGGCAGTTAACCTTACCAGCGTTCCTGGATTCTGTACAAGTACAAGCCTGTTCTCCGCAACTGAATGCCAGATTCCCATGATGAATCAGAGGCGGAGGACGAATGATTTCAGACACAATGTCTGTTATCACGGAGAACATACGCTGCGCCCAGAGATTAAACATACGACCCTTCGATCTGTAGATCTGCGCTCTCCCTATTGCGCTAAGTGGTCGGACTGGATGGTGATTGAAGACCACTGGTTACATCTAGACAGTAAGACAGTTTGAGTGGTAAAGGAAGGCTGTGGTTACAGTACCAGACAATAAGACAGTTTGAACGGTGAAGCAAGGCCATGGTTATAGTACCAGACAATACGACAGTTTGAATGGTGAAGCAAGGCCGTGGTAATAGTACAAGAAAATAAGACAGTTTGAACGGTGAAGCAAGGCCGTGGTTATAGTACAAGAAAATAAGACAGTTTGAACGGTGAAGCAAGGCCGTGGTTATAGTACAAGAAATTAAGACAGTTTGAACGGTGAAGCAAGGCCATGGTTATAGTACAATAAAATAAGACAGTTTGAACGGTGAAGCAAGGCCGTGGTTATAGTACCAGACAGTAAGACAGTTTGAATGGTGTTGGAAAGCCGTGATTATAGTACCAGACAATAAGACAGTTTGAATGGCGAAGCAAGGTCGTGGTTATAGTACCTGACAATAAGACAATTTGAATGGTGAAGCAAGGTCTGGGTTATAGTACCAGGCAATAAGACAGTTTGAATACTGAAGCAAGGTCGTGGTTATAGTACTAGACAATAAGACAGTTTGGATGGTGAAGCAAGGCCGTGGTTATAGTACCAGACAATAAGACAGTTTGAATGGTGAAGTAAGGGCGTGGTTATGGTACCAGACAATAAGACAATTTGAATGGTGAAGCAAGGCCGTTGTTATGGTACCAGACAATAAGACAGGTTGAATGGTGAAGCAAGGCCGTTGTTATAGTACCAGACAATAAGACAGTTTAAATGGTGCAGGAAAGCTGTGGTTATAGTACCAGACAGTAAGACAGTTGGAATGGTGAAGCAAGGCTGTGGTTATAGTACCAGACAATAAGCAGGCCCGTAGCTACACTGAGGCACAGGGAGGCCGGTGCCTCCCTGTTTTTCTGCCAAGATTATGAGAAAAAAAGATGTTTTGAGTCACCATCTTAAAAGGCATAACCGAACTGACGCACTATTACTTCCTTTTAATTTGTTAAACTATTTTCCGCCATCTTCTTAATATCACGAAAAATTGTCATATAACATACCTATCCGAAAATGAAAATTGAAGACATATTTGTCACACCCCATACAGCTCCCTTCGGATATAGCTTCCCGGGGAGCTGTATTCGGCACACATTTTCGTATATAGCTCCTTGGGACATAGGAGCTGTATACGACAGACCCGAATATGACTCCTTATCATGGAAAAATTAAAATACTATAACAGTACTAAAAACATGAATATTTGGCAGAGTGTCATATTGATATACAATTTTCCACACCACTTGAAAGACAGGTGGGGATTTATAAATTTTATTTCTCGTGGCATTCATACGTTTGAGCTAGAAAGCGAGAGTGCGTAGGTACACAGTCCCGAAAACGGATATAATTAGACCAAGAATCGCCAACTTGTACAAGAAAATAATAACTGGCAATTTAATTTAGAAACATGGGTTTAACATTTTGTATCTGGTCCAGCAAATATGACCTCGAGTCCAAATACTTACTTGATCATACTGTGACAGGCACACATCTTCTGTACTAAGTGACATAATTATCAAATTTGGAACAAATGTTAATTAGGTGTACCTGAAGATTTTTTTTTTTTTTTTTTTTTTTGTCGAACTTGACGAAATAAGGTAGTTGCCCCAAAGTTCCAAGACTGTCCAGAAATGTTGACTGGCAAATAGTGGTTTAGTACTAGTTATGACCCTTGCATCGGAATTAAGGCATCATGTTTGAAATATTTGACATTATATGGTCTTTAAAAATGCGACATAACGAAATGTCCTATAAAAGCCACGTGGTCCATGTTGCATAAAAACCCCGAGGGGCTATAATTATACAGAACAAAGCTACAGGTGTTCCGTTTATAGCTCCTGTTTAAACAAGGGAGCTGTATACGGAGAATATAGCTACACAGGAGCCCCGAATATAGCTCCCCGAGGAGCTATATCCGAAGGGAGCTATATCGGATGTGACACATATTACTAAACCTAGATTAGACACTACCGCCTGGTAATTTATACAGCTGAGGCAAACTGAAAGACGGAGACTAAAGATAATAATAAAAAAAAGAACTACCGAGGCAAATGAGGCAGAAAAATGACCGAGGCATGCCTCATTAGTCGCTATAGCATAGTTTTCGTACAATCTATGCGCCCATTAGTTCATATTCCAGCTTTCACTGTCGCGGTCAGTTAGTTCATGTTCTTGCGAAAGAAGTTTTATGTTATGCATACCTAAATAAAACGTGGCGCTTATCTGACTGAATGTTGATATATTTTCTAAATTGATTCATTTTGACATTACAACAGAATGAAGTCTTGCAAGCATGCGGTTTTGTTCTTATTACGCCTTTGAACATATCGTTTCTAAAAAGTCGCGATTATAGATCTACGTACAGCATTTCAAAACTTCGTTATAAGATTTCTCTCAAAAATATATGGTCTCTTAAAAGTTAAGAACTTATATCAGATACACTTATTAATTGTTCGTAAGTATGGAATCTTCCCGTTTATACTTTTTTATATAAATGTGTGACATTTTAGATTTTGATTAACGTATAACTTTATGACAACATTTGATCTTTTAGATCTGACATGTGATATGCACTATTTATCCAAGTGCTGAATTTCAAAAATGAAATATTATATTAAGATGATTGATAAAACCTTATCGGTTGATGTTCAAACAACAGTATCGGAGATTTATAAGACTCCTTACTGAGATGGGACTTGGACTTAGTAAGTTAGGAGTCCGAAAAAACATTTATTACTGGATATGTCATTATGTATTCCTCAGTGTCGAAGGCACAATTGTGTCATATCGTGTCTGAATGTTTGTCCCAAACATACTTTCAAAGAGTCTTCTTACAGATTTTATCGGTATACTTCAAGTGAACAGGACTCATGAGAATATTGCTGGGAGTTTCATGTTTGATAATTATCTTTTGAGTTACAGTACCTGGCTAGAACTTTAGTCAAATTAATTTGACGCGATCTAGGAAATATTGCGATAATCTTTTCATATGGGCAATTAATATCTCCACTCGGATTTGATCGCCTGTCAAACATATTAAACAACCATTAATCTGACTGTCCAATTATTTTGACTACATCATATAGTACATGTACATGTAGTTTGAATTTTTATCACATGTATCTTTGTCAAGCATTTGCCGGGACATGTGTCATTTTACATTGAAATTGCACTTTGTTTTGAGCAGAACTACTGAAAATTGTGGTATTAGTTATTTTTTCTTCTCTAATCCAAAGACTTCAAAGTAAAAAAAATGTGTTTAGCAAGTTGATACTCACTTTTGCTCTTCCATTATGTCATTTCTTTGGTTTCTTTCCTTTTTATCAATTGTGGTATTTTTCTGACAGTCCCACATGAATTTGATCGTTGTCCAATTATAATATACAGACAACAAATCTCGTACATGTGATACGCCAGATTTTTCAACATATGGACAGCGTTGATAGTGAACTGAAGGTCATTTTTCGTATGTGATTATTCCTAATGTTGAGCTTTAGGTGCTGTAATTTCTACTCAGATCCAATTTCTTTACAATACTTGTTATCTCTGCAAACTTATTCCAAAGATTATTGTCTGTTAACTTGCATACTTTTCCAATTTAATTTCACACAGTTTACTTTCTTGCAGGCTGCCATTTTTCATGCGTCTGCTGATCCTGATCTGATTAAAAAACCTCTACCTTACAGTTAAACTTTTATTTTTGGCAGCAGCGAAAATGGACGGTCGGCGGGTAAAATGAAAATAAAAGTACTGGAAATGACTTTTATTTTTATTTTGTTTTGTCAAAAAATAGGGTCGGCGCTCCCGTAAACCAGAAAATTAAAAAATGCTGGCCTAATTTGCTTCTTTCAAATTTTCGTTTCACGTCTGCCATGCTAAATGTTTATACATGAACATATATACATTTACTCAACTGAAGATGTATGAACCAAGCAAACATGACCACATGCCTTTAAATTAGCGTTTTAGAGTGACAATAATCGCAAATACGTTGGCTATTTCAAAACTCTTTTTTTTCTGTAGATCTATATTAACTATATTAACTAAAATGTACGCGAATCCTTTAATGTCATTTATTTTTTTCCGAAATCGGTATCTTAAAAATAACAAAAACATGTTTGAAATGCAGAAAAACGCACGAAATGGCACCATTGAAAAAAAAAAAAAAAAACAAGAGCGGGGCATGCCTCCGGACCCCTACCAAATGCCTCCCTATTTCTTTACCTCTGGCTACGGGCCTGAATAAGACAGTTTGAATGGTGATGGAAAGCCGTGGTTATAGTACCAGACAATAAGACAGTTTTGAATGGTGTTGGAAAGCCGTGGTTATAGTACCAGACAATAAGACAGTTTGAATGGTGTTGGAAAGCCGTGGTTATAGTACCAGACAATAAGACAGTTTGAATGGTGTTGGAAAGCCGTGGTTATAGTACCAGACAGTAAGACAGTTTGAATGGTGATGGAAAGCCGTGGTTATAGTACTAGACAATAAGACAGTTTGAATGGTCTTGGAAAGCCGTGGTTATAGTACCAGACAATAAGACAGTTTGAATGGTCTTGGAAAGCCGTGGTTATAGTACCAGACAGTAAGACAGTTTGAATAGTGCTGGAAAGCCGTGGTTATAGTACCAGACAGTAAGACAGTTTGAATGGTGTTGGAAAGCCGTGGTTATAGTACTAGACAATAAGACAGTTTGAATGGTCTTGGAAAGCCGTGGTTATAGTACCAGACAGTAAGACAGTTTGAATGGTGTTGGAAAGCCGTGGTTATAGTACCAGACAGTAAGACAGTTTGAATGGTGTTGGAAAGCCGTGGTTATAGTACCAGACAGTAAGACAGTTTGAATGGTGTTGGAAAGCCGTGGTTATAGTACCAGACAGTAAGACAGTTTGAATGGTGTTGGAAAGCCGTGGTTATAGTACCAGACAGTAAGACAGTTTGAATGGTCTTGGAAAGCCGTGGTTATAGTACCAGACAGTAAGACAGTTTGAATGGTCTTGGAAAGCCGTGGTTATAGTACCAGACAGTAAGACAGTTTGAATGGTGATGGAAAGCCGTGGTTATAGTACTAGACAATAAGACAGTTTGAATGGTCTTGGAAAGCCGTGGTTATAGTACCAGACAATAAGACAGTTTGAATGGTCTTGGAAAGCCGTGGTTATAGTACCAGACAGTAAGACAGTTTGAATAGTGCTGGAAAGCCGTGGTTATAGTACCAGACAGTAAGACAGTTTGAATGGTGTTGGAAAGCCGTGGTTATAGTACCAGACAATAAGACAGTTTGAATGGTGAACCAAGGCCTAGGTTACAGTACCAGACAATACGACAGTTTGAATGGTAAAGTAAGGTCGTGGTTATGGTAACAGACAATCAGACAGTTTGAATGGTGAAGCGGCTGTGGTTATAGTACCAGACAATAAGACAGTTTGAATGGTGAAGCAAGGCCGTGGTTATGGTACCAGACAATAAGACAGTTTGAATGGTGAAGCAAGGCCGTGGTTATAGTACCAGACATTAAGTCAGTTTAAATGGTGTTGGAAAGCCGTGGTTATAGTACCAGACAATAAGACAGTTTGAATTGAGAAGCAAGGCTGTGGTTATAGTACCAGACAGTAAGACAGTTTGAATGGTGTTGGAAAGCCGTGGTTATAGTACCATACAATAAGACAGTTTGAACGGTGAAGCAAGGCCATGGTTATAGTAACCGACAATAAGACAGTTTGAATGGTGTTGGAAAGCCGTGATTATAGTACCAGGCAATAAGACAGTTTGAATGGTGAAGCAAGGCCGTGGTTATAGTACCAGACAGTAAGATAGTTTGAACGGTGAAGCAGGGCCGTGGTTATAGTACCAGACAATAAGACAGTTTGAATGGTGATGGAAAGCCGTGATTATAGCACCAGATAATAAGACAGTTTAAATGGTGAAGCAAGGCCGTGGTTATAGTACAAGACAATAAGACAGTGTGAATGGTGAAGCAAGGTCGTGGTAATAGTACACGACAATAAGACAGTTTGAATGGTGAAGCAAGGCCGTGGTTATAGTGCCATACAATAAGACAGTTTCAATGGTGCTGGAAAGTCGTGGTTATAGCAACAGACAATAAGACAGTTTGAATTGTGAAGCAAGGCCGTGATAACAGTACCAGACAATAAGACAGTTTGAATGGTGAAGTAAGGCCGTGGTTATGGTACAAGACAATAAGACAGTTTGAATGGTGAAGCAAGGCCGTGGTTATAGTACCAGACAATAAGACAGTTTGAATGGTGAAACAAGGCCGTTGTTATTGTACCAGACAATCAGACTCTTTAAATGGTGATGGAAAGCCGCGGTTATAGTACAAGACGGTAAAAAGTTTGATTGGTGTTGGAAAGCCGTGGTTATAGTACCAGACAGTAAGACAGTTTGAATGGTGTTGGAAAGCCGTGGTTATAGTACCAGACAATAAGACAGTGTGAATGGTGTTGGAAAGCCGCGGTTATAGTACCAGACAATAAGACACTTTGAATGGTGATGGAAGGAAAGCCGTGCTTATAGTACCAGACAATAAGACAGTACAGTTTGAATGGTGTTGGAATGCCGTGGTTATAGTACCAGACAATAAGGCAGTTTAAATGGTGTTGGAAACCCGTGGGTATAGTACCAGACAATAAGACAGTTTAAATGGTGTTGGAAAGCCATAGTTATAGTACCAGACAGTGAGACAGTTTAAATGATTGTGGAACGCTTTGGTTATAGTACCAGACAACAAGAAAGTTTAAATGCTGATGGAAAGCCGTGGTTATAGCACCAGACAGTGAGACAGTATGAATGGTGTTGAAAAGCCGTGGTTATAGTACCAGACAGTAAGACAGTTTGAATGGTGTTGGAAAGCCGTGGTTATAGTGACAGACAGTAAGACAGTTTGAATGGTGTTGGAAAGCCGTGCTTATAGTACCAGACAATAAGACAGTTTGAATGGTGTTGGAATGCCGTGGTTATAGTACCAAACAGTAAGACCGTTTGAATGGTGTTGGAAAGCTATAGTTATAGTACCAGACAATAAGGCAGTTTGAATGGAGATGGAAAGCCTCGGTTATAGTACCAGACATTAAGGCAGTTTAAATGGTGACGGAAAGCCGTGGTTATAGTACCAGACAATAAGACAGTTTGAATGGTGAAGCAAGGCCGTGATTACCGTACCAGACAATGAGACAGTTTGAATGGTGAAGCAAGGCCTTGGTTATAGTTCCAGATAATAACACTGTTTGAATGGTTGTGGAAAGCCGTGGTTATAGTACCAGACAGTAAGACAGTTTCAATGGTGTTGGAAAGCCGTGGTTATAGTACCAGACAATAAGACAGTTTGAATGGTGACGGAAAGCCGTGGTTATAGTAGCAGACAATAAGACAGTTTGAATGGTGTTGAAAAACCGTGATTATAGTACCAGGCAGTAAGACAGTTTGAATGGTGTTGGAAAGCCGTGGTTATAGTACCAGACAGTAAGACAGTTTGAATGTTGTTGGAAAGCCGTGGTTATAGTTTCACACAATAAGACAGTTTGAATGGTGAAGCAAGGCCGTGGTTATAGTACCAGACAGTAAGACTGTTTGAATGGTGTTGGAAAACCGTCGTTATAGTACCAGATAATAAGACAGTGTGAATGGTGAAGCAAGGCCGTGGTTCTGGTACCAGACAATAAGACAGTTTGAATGGTGAAGCAAGGCCGTGGTTATAGTACCAGGCATTAAGACAGTTTAAATGGTGTTGGAAAGCCGTGGTTATAGTACCAGACAATAAGACAGTTTGAATTGTGAAGCAAGGCCATGGTTATCGTACCAGACAGTAAGACAGTTTGAATGGTGTTGGAAAGCCGTGGTTATAGTACCAGACAGTAAGACAGTTTGAATGTTGTTGGAAAGCCGTGGTTATAGTTTCACACAATAAGACAGTTTGAATGGTGAGGCAAGGTTGTGCTTATAGTATCAGACAGTAAGACAGTTTGAATGGTGAGGCAAGGCCGTGGTTATAGTATCAGACAGTAAGACAGTTTGAATGGTGAAGCAAGGCCGTGTTTATAGTACCAGATAATAAGACAGTTTGAATTCTGAAGCAAGGTCGTGGTTATGGTACCTGACAAAAAGACAGTTTGAATGGTGAAACATGGTCCTGGTTATAGTACCAGACAATAAGACAGTTTGAATGGTGATCGAAAGCCGCGGTTATAGTACTAGATAATAAGACAGTTTGAATGGTGATGGAAAGCCATGGTTAAAAATTGTCATGACGTCACTCCTGTGTACTCGCAGTACTGTAAGTTTAGTATTGGACTGCTTTCAAAGGGACTCAGTACATTATTTTCCACGTGGAGTCCAATATTTGTTTAATATTGGACAGTTTATTTAATATTGGACTGCACAAGGAAAACGATTAATATACACATTCAATTTACTCGTGTAGTCCAATTGTTAGCAATAGTTAAATTCCATACAAGTACATTACTGTAACTCATTGAAAGCAGTCCCGTATTATAACACAGCACTGATAGTAAAAAAGAAAATTAATATCTCAACAAAGTTTTATGTATATGTGCCTAATCAATAAAGAAGTAATCATAAAATATTTTAAATAACATTATACAATGCTTTGCATGCGTCTTACTCCCTAAACGACACTTTGCAAGAGCAACAATCTCCCTTGAAAAATACTGTATCGGTTTCCAGTTTTAAGAATTGTGTGAGAATTTGATCCCTCTCTGCATAAAAAGGTTTTTAAGACAGTGATGATAGATGATAGGTGATAGAGGTTGTACTCTAGTAGGTTCCTGGATTTCGCGATGAGGGAGGGCCTACTGGTTATACAGTCCCAAGTCCCCTACATTGAATGTAGCGATTATCTGCTGCTTACGTAAAAGATTAACTACAGTAACCGACCATATTAATTTGGTAGTGTTTGCTTTACGTTTAACAACCTTTCTAACAGTATTTCAGTCATATAATTTGAGTGTATTATTGCATCCTCATACATAGTCCGTCATTTTTTTTACCTCACAATCCACATTTCCGAATTTACCCTTGTAAAACTAAAGTAATGCTTTTTTGACATTCATACACGTTTCTGAACGTTCGTATAAACGCCTGCAAATTACATGTTTGTTTCGGGTATAGCGAGTAATTTTCAGTATTAACCATAAGATTTATATACCGTTATAATCAGATTTCATGTTTATTTGAGTATAACAGTCAATGTACCTTCAAAGAAAACACTGTGGAAAAGGTAAAGCACATAGGTGTTTTTATAGAATGTAATGCAAATTTCTAGCCACACCATTCTAAAACAATAAATGTTTAATAAATTAAATGATTAAACTATGTCCTCCTAACACATTTTATCCATACAAGTTGTTGTATTACCCTCAATTTCCCGTCGGAAACTTGGCCATATCAGTACTGAAAAAACACGCTTTTCTTTTGTAAGCGCATTAAAATTGATATTGGGCCCACATTCCCTAGCAAACATAGTTTAAAACTATAATGCCTGAAACAGACACATATTAAATGTATTCGTTTTTATTCCGTAAAATGGGAACTTCCGTGTTCCTTTCAAAATATAAACGTTTGTAGCAACCTGCATACAACAAACTGCCTTCATTTCTTGTGTCTGAAGCATTTGCTCACATTTGTTCAGACTGCCTATTTAAAAAGAAAAAAGAATCTGCAAATAAGGTGCCCCAGTTTTAAACACATGCCAGGTGTACCAGACGTCTGTACCAGTACAATAGTACCAGACAGTAATATAGTTTGAATGGTGGAGGAAGGTTGCGGGTATAGTACCAGACAGTAAGACAGTTTGAATGCTGAAGGAAGGCTGCGGGTTTAGTACCAGACAGATATTTTGAATGATGGAGGATGGCTGTGGGTATTGTAACAGACCATAGGACAGTTTGAATGATACAGGAAGGCCGCGGGTTTAGCACCATACATTAATACAGAGTAAATGGTAGAAACAGTATATTATTTAAGTCTGGACTTATTATTAAATCTAGACTTCAGGCCTTTTGTGTTTTGAACAGCTTATAAGTGGTATTTCTTATATAATTACACTAATAAAGAGAACAAAAATGTCTCTCCAATTTTCCGTAATAACTAACAATGATTCCGTGGTAAAACCGCTTTCCTATTGTCTATAGTGTCGAGGGCTGACTGGAAAGAGGAAGGCCACGAGTATAGTTCCCAGACATTTAGGCAGTTTGAATGGTTGAGAAAGGCTACAGGTATATTACCAGACATTAAGTCTGTTTGAATGTTGCAGGAAAGACATGGGTATATCAAGACAGCTTTAATTGTACAGGAAGGGCGCGGGTATACTGTCACACATTAAGCTTGTATGGTGGAGGAAGTCGCGGGTTATTAAGCCATTAAGGCATCTTGAAAGATAGGGAAGGGCCAATGGTATACTACCAGTCATTGATTTAGGCAGTTTGAATGGTAGGCTACTGTAACTCGCTGCTGTATGGAATTTCCAAAGACAAACTGCAAACACTTCAATGTGTACAAAACACAGCGGCGCGCATTTTAGTAATCTATTTACTGTTGCATACTGTTCTCTGTACAGCTGGTGGTCTGTTGTCACTCTTGATTTGCGCCATTTCTGTTTCAACTTGCGCCTTAAGTGTTAAGCATCATTAAGTTTTTGTGCATACCAGGGACAAGTTGGTCTCTGAATGATGGTTTTTGTGCGCAATGGTGCATGTTTATCAATAACTGATGCAAGTTCTTGTGTGTTGACTAACTCATCAACATCTATCATTTGCATGATTTCCTTCAAAGACTCTGAGTTCTGAAGATTCCTTTTGAATGAGTCAACATCAATTGGCCTAAGTTTTCGAAAGGAAACAGAGAGATTTACCGCTGTTGTCAGACAGACCTGGATCAATGACTTCAATGTTTGACACGATGTCATCGTTATCTCTTGTAATGACAGCATCAAGGATGTGTCCATCGACGTTAGGGGCTTCATTCACATGCTGTTTTATTCCGTGAGATTCCAAAGTACTTACAAGGTTGGCTGTGTATCTGTCAGTCGGAATGTCAAAATGAAAGTTTAAATCTCCTACAATGATGATTTGTTTGTCAGTTGTTGCAAATCTAGACAGGAAATTGGGCCATTCATTCTCCAGAAAGTCTCCGGTTTTAAGTCCGTGTCCCCGGGATGGTGGTATTCTGTAAACGACAACTGGATGCAAAATGAAATCTTTTATGCTCAAATTGCAGTCCATGTATTCGAAATTTCAGAAATCTTTGTCTCGTGTTGATGCAAGAAGGCGAATATCTATAGAAGTTCTATGTCTGATTGCTACGCCACCGCCACGACTGCCATTACAGCGGGGGACGTGCTTGATTTTGTAACCATCTGGAACAAGTTCACTTAAGCAGGTTTTATCTACAAGACTGCCAAGCCAAGTTTCTGTAACAGAAACTTGGCTTGGCAGTTTGAAATGATTTAGTCACAAAAAGAGAGTGCTTTATTTTTAACAGATCTTGGGTTGATACTACATACTTTAATGGAGGTCTGACTTTTAACTAGAGAGGAAGGTTCACGTTGTACATGTATAGTAATTTTAATTTTGTTGGTAGAAAGCACAGCTGATACTTTACTTGCACCCTGACGAGTCTCTGCAAGTATGGGGATTGTCTGAGATAACTCTTGACCGTTGTTGAGATTGACCCCTTGATCTGAAACTGCTGAAACTTTGCATGTATTTTGATGACTCTGTGAAACTACAGGAATTGCTTGCGGTAGATATCATTGATGCAGCTTGACTGTTGGAAGAAGGTCTCGGGTATACTACCAGTCATTACTAGAGACAGCTTTAATGTTGGAAGATTTGTTTTTTTTTGTTTTGTTTTTTTGGTTTAACGCCGTTTTTCAACAGTATTTCAGTCATGTAACGGCGGACAGTTAACCTAACCAGTGTACCTGGATTCTGTACCAGTACAAACCTGTTCTCCGCAAGTAACTGCCAACTTCCCCACATGAATCAGAGGTGGAGGACTAATGATTTCAGGCACAATGCCGTCTATCAAATAGTCACAGAGAACATACGCCCCGCCCGAGGATCGAACTCACGACCCTGCAATCCGTAGACCAACGCTCTACCTACTGAGCTAAGCGGGCGGGTTAATGTTGGAAGAAGGTCTGGCATTAATAGAGGCAACTTGAATGTTGGAGAAAGGTCTCTGATATACTACCAGATATTATTCAATGCAACCTCGAGTATACTACCAGACGTAGTGTTGTAGGTGGGGTTAGGCTTTGGGACACTGCTATGCATTACTTGAGGCAGCTTGAATGTTAGAGGAAGGTCTCGAGTATACTACCAGGCTTTAAATGAGTTGTTGCTGGAGGTGGGGAAGGCCTCGAGACACTACCATGCACTACATCAGGCAGCTTGAATGTTGAACGAAGGTCTCAGGTATGCTACCAGACATTAAATGAGGAGACTAATTGTTGGAGGTGAGGGTAGGCCTCGTAATTAAGTCCCAACGAATAAATTATGCCCACGATAATGTAAATTGTACTCAATGTCGCCAAAAAGGCACCATAGCCGTCCGATCTGATCCGTAGTTGTGTGCATGCGGCAGTACTGACCTTCAGCTTTCGTGTAGTTTATGGACTTTTCTTATTGAATATTTCAGTTTCATTAAGTTTTGCAGAATAGGGGACGTATAATTATAGATACCGCAGTCGTTAATTTGCACATGATCACTCGCTAATCTCCCGCGGCGTAGATTGCAAATTTGGTAACCATAGTAGCGCTGTTTGACACGTGTAGGTTTCGGGTGTTAGTTATTCTAATGATATACTAGATCTATTCCTGTGGAAATTATAAAAAAAAATGTATTAGGCATTTCTTGAGACAAATTGATAGAATGCTCAGTTAGCTTTATGGTTACCTAGCATAACTTATTTATTGTAAATTGTTTTGGTTGGTCAATTTCTTACAGTAAACGTCAAACTCTTTGAAGATGTAATTTGAAAACACATACTGTGAATACAAAAAAGGGATATTAAGAAGTCGAGATTTAGTAACTGGAATATCGGGGACGCAGTGCGAAAACTCGACGTTTAAGCAACGCTAATTATCGTGTTTCCGCTTCGCGCCCCCGACATTCCAGTTACTAAATCTTGACTTTTCGCCCTGCGACCCGCTAAACAGCGTGTTTTATCTCCCTGCTTAACAGCGAGTTTTCACTCCGAGCCCCCGACATTTTAAGGCTTAAAATATAGACTTTTCGCCCCGCGACCCTTCTAAATAGCGAGTTTTCGTCTTTTCGTCTTCCGGTATGTGAATTAGCATTTGTAGGGGTTTACAAGCTTCTGTTTTCAATATGTCGGATGGATGTTACCATATGTTACACATCTTTGAATGCCAGCAGTACTACATAGATAACTGCAACACGTAACACTTACAAAACGAAAATGCCAAAAGTCGCGCTGCCGCATACAACCCGCATATTAGCGTGACCCCGTTACTTATCGTGTTTTCGCTCCGAGATTTCTGCAATTTCGCGTTTTCGCCTCGCGACCCCGCTGAGCGAAAACACGACAATTAGCGGAGTGGCGGGGTGAAAAGCCGAGATTTAGTAACTAGAATGTCGTGGATGCGGTGCAAAAACTCGCCGTTTAAGCAGCGCTGATAACCGTGTTTCATCCCCGCGTCCCCGACGTACCAGTTACTAAATCTCGCCCCGCGACCCCACTAAACAGCGAGTTTTTGCCCCGCTCCCCCGCAATTTAACTTGTTAATTCTCGCCCGTGTTTTCGCTCGGCAGGGTCGCGGGGCGAAAACGCGAAATTGCAGAAATCAGACAATATAATAATGAAGAAACATTGTCTAGGATGTAAAGTTAACCATCCAAGTCAGATGATGCATATTATGTGTTTATTCACACACACGGACAAATGGGTAGAACTGTATATTGATACGGCACTTGATCATTTTAATATGCAAAAAGTGACAGAACGTTTTTTTGACGAGATGAAACATGTACCATTTAACACTAACAAAAATAAAAAAGCTATTCAAATAATGCTAGGCGATATAAAAGAACAGCAGAAACTGAACCGCTCAGATCCGAATAAGTCGTGGATAAGTGTATGGGCGAAACTAGTTAGAGCCGCCTGGGATGATGATAAATACTTCTAAACTACACTATAATCTTCACACCATTATCGTAGATGATTTTCAATGAAATGAAAAAACATGGACTGTAGCGCATGAAACAGTACTGTCTAGGATGCAAAGCTTACCATCCCAGTCAAAACAACCATATTATGTGTGGGACAAATTGGTTGAACTTATATTGATATGGCACTTGACTGACTTGATATGCAAAAAGAGAGATTGTATGATAAAATAACAGAAACGGATACAAACAACAATAAAGAAGCTACTTAAACGTTTGGCGATATAAACGAGCAACATAATCTAAACTGTTCAGATCCTAATGAACCGTGGATAAGAGTATGGGAGGAACGAGTTAAAGTCACCTGGAAATATGGCTACTATTGAACTACAATATATACTAGACAAATTATTTCTATCGCGTTCGCTCAATGCCATAGTCTGTCCTAAGGATCATTTAACAGAACGAAAGCCTAATCATACACAAGCTTATATTGTTAACACGCATGACTCATATCAACCTGGAGATCATTGTAGCTAGGCAGATAACTGAAACAATACTGCATTTGGTGATGCAAGCATGAAATTTGGCATGTGTCCTCGTCTGAGCCTACTTTTTTCAAAAAGCCCGTTAGCCACTTGAAAATTCAAAATGGCGGCCATTTTTCAAGACGGCCGCCACAGGAAGTTGATTTTTGACTTGAACACACCTATGCAGAGTTTATTTTTGTCAATTTTGAGAAAAAATATCTGTTAAAATGCTTTGCGTGTGCAAAACCTATTTTTGATACACAAAAGACTGGTTTCAAAATCCAATATGGCGTCTTTTTTCAAGATGGCCGCCGTTTCATGTAAAAAGCACTAATTTGCCATTAACACTGACGTTCCTAGTCAAATCAATTTTAATGTTATGGACAAATAACATATTTAGAGTGTTGAAGGACAGTTTTATCTCGCCTGCGACTTTTAAAACTGATGGCGGACAGAGGCGTAGCTTTTCCGACGGCGACGGCAATGACGACTGCGGTGGTGGCGTCAACTTTAAGGTTGTATGTCAAGTTTTTTTTTTTCTCAGAAACTACTCTGTTTATTGGATTGAAACTTCACACACGTCTTTGTAATCATTAGTCGCTGTACAAAGACAAGTTCCATAACACTGACATACATTTTAACAAAATTATTCCCCCTTTAAACATTAGAATTTTCAACGTTAAGTCTTCGTATTAAGTGTTTATTTTCTCAGAAACTACTGTTCAAATTTGGTTGAAACTTCACACATGCATTCATGGTCATTAGGCACTGTACAAAGCCAAGTTCCATATTCTGACATGAATTTTAACAAAATGACTTCCTTTTAAAATTAGAAATTGTAACAATAAGTTTTTGTGTTTCTAAATGGAATATATTTTAATTATATACCTTTATGGCCGTCACTGCTTGATTGGAACTTGTAGTCAAACTTTATATAAGGCAGACATTTTTAGAATTAAAGTGTATGTAGCAATCCACGTAGACACATCAGTTTTGTTAAACAAAAGACCTGCTTTGTGTCATAGGTGAAACAATGCAGATCTACCATACTTGTTTCCTCTGTAAGGCATGTCTCAAGACTTTACATTTTGGCCAAATAGTTGTCACATTTGCAGCTGTATAGATCTGTACACGGGAGTCCAATTGCATTTACACCTACCACAACATTCTATTTTACATGCACATTTGGTCAGTTTTTTTACAACTATTTGCAACTGGTATGTTGTTGTCCAGTGTATCTGCCAAAGATCACCATGTTTCTCCCATTCCCATTCAGCAGGATTCTCGACTTCCATTTTTGGCAAGAATGTGCCTGTCCCCAAATGCAACCAGCTAGGTATGCAGCACACGTTGTGTGTTCGTAAAAGGCTGCTTGAGTTGGGGGAATAAGATCATATAACCTCTGTTTTGAGGCAAACATGTCCAGTCTGACACACTAAAGATGACAAACTTTTCAAGAACCATCTTGTTCTCATTAGTCATCACTGTTCGATATACTCCTTGGTTCTCAAAGACATTTGTCACTTTCCGGCAAACATTCAAAGTTTTACAAACAGCCCTTTCTACCCTTTCCCCGGAAACCTGTCAATACAGATTGACATGGCCGAATGATTGAATGACATCATGTATGGGAATCCAATTCAAATTTGTTCCCTGTTTGAAGGCTACCCACAGCTGTACAAGGCCAAGCCCTTCCAGCTCAGAAAATGAAAAGCGATGACAACAAAAACGAAATGAGGTCATGGCGCTAGACAAAGTGTTACTAGCAACAGGAAAATCCCACCCAATTGGTGCAGTTTCTTGTGGGATAATGATAACAAGTCTGCAATCAGGAGAATAAGTTTTGAAGGTCTGACGCCATGCAGTCATGAGGAATTCGATATACGGATGGTTATGCATGCATGCTGTTGTGGAGGGTCATAAACAGCTTGCCAGTAAAGCTACAGACACAGATTTAGTTGCCACCGCTATTCATGTATTTTCTGAGCTGAAAGATCGTGGCCTTGAACAACTGTGGGTAGCCTTCGTACAGGGAACAAATTTGAGATGGATTCCGATAAATGATGTCATTCAATCAATTGGCCATGAGAAAGCAAAAGGTATTGCTTTCTTTCATGCGTTTACAGGTTTTGATGTAGTGTCAGATTTCCGGGGAAAAGGTAAAAAGACTGTCTGACAAACTTGGAATGTTTGTTCGGAAGTGACAGATGTCTTTAAGATTTTAGGTGTATATCAGCCAGTGATATCTAATGGACAAGGGGGGTTCATGAAAAGCTTGTAATTTTTATGTAAAACAGGTCAAGTTCTATAGCAGATATTTATGGCGTCAGACTGGACATGTTTGTCCGAAAACAGATGTCATATGATGCTCTTGGCCCAACACAAGCAGCCCTTGCCAAACACACAAAGCGTGCTGCATACCAAGCTGTTTGGATATGGGGACAGGCATTGTTTGCCAAATGGAAGTCGAAAAATCCTGCTGAATAGGGATGGGAGAAACAATGTGACCTTTGGCAGATGCACTGGACAACAACCTACCAGTTGCAAATAGCTGTAAAGAACTGACCAAATGTGCATGTAAAACAATGTTGTTCTAGGTGTAAATGCAATCGTTTTGGACTCCCGTTTATGGATTTATACAGCTACAAATGTGACAACTATTTGGCAAAAATATAAAGTCTTGAGACGTGCCTCCAGGGGAAACAAGTACAGTAGATCTGCATTGTTTCACTTATGACACAAAGCAGGTCTTCTGTTTATCAAAACTGATGTGTCTACGTGGAATGCTATATACACTTTAATTTTAAAAATGTTTGCGTTATATAAAGCTGGACCACAAGTTCAAATCAGCAGCGACGGCCATAAAGAGACATAATTGAATAACATTCCATGTAGAGACATAAAAACTTTACAATTTCTAAATTTGAAAGGGGGATAATTTTGTTAACATTCATGTCAGAGTTATGGACCTTGGCTTTGTACAGTGCCTAATGACCATGAAGGCGCATGTGAAGTTTAAACTCTATAAACCTAACAGTTTCTGAGAAAAATACTTAATACGAAGACCTAACGTTGAAAATTGTAAGTTAAAAAGGGAGATAATTCTGTTAAAATCTAAGTCAGAGTTATGGAACTTGGCCTGGTACAGCGCCTAATGGCCCCAAAGACATGTGTGAAGTTTCAACCCCATAAACAGAGTAGTTTCTGAGATAAGGACATGACATACAAACTTAACGTTGACGCCACCGCCGCCGTCGTCATTGCCGTCCCGCCGGAAAAGCTACGCCTTAGTTCGCCGTCAGGCGAGACAAAAACTGTCCTTCAACACTCTAAGTATGTTATTCGACTATAACATTAAAATTGATTCAACTAGGAACGTCAGTATTAATGGTAAATTAGTTCTTTCACGTAAAATGGCGGCCATCTTGAAAAAAAAGACGCCATATTGGATTTTGAAACCAGTCTTATTGTGTCTCAAAAGTAGGTTTTGCACACTCAAAACATCTTAAAAGATATCTTTTCCTCAAAATTTACAAAAAAGAACTCGATTTAGGTCTGTTCAAGTCAAAAATCAACTTCCTGTGGTGGCCATCTTGAAAAATGGCCGCCATATTGAATTTTCAAGTGGCTAACGGGTTTTTTGAAAGAAGAAAGCTCAGACGAGTACACATGCCAAATTTCATGCTAGCATCACTAAATGCAGTATTTTCCCGAATAATTGACTTAATCTGCCCAGCTATTGGGTGGCTATATTTTTTTAAAGAAAATAATGCCATCTACTTTGATTCTAATGGATTACTACCTTTAGAGGAACACATTAAACCCTTTATAGAGACTAACGCTAGAAACTGGACCATGAATACTGTCATACTTGAAAGTTGAAATAGTGCTATGTGTGGTGTTTAATACATATTTGCCTTAGACGTTCTAAGCAGAGGTTGTGACCTTAACACAATTTTAACTATTAAATTTCGAGCAGAACCTTAATTTTTATTATCAAAATGACAAAGACGTAGGTGAATGGTTTAAACAAATATGTGTATATCTAATATATACAAAAGCTAATAACCTAAATCTGAACCCTGTCAATGTTGTACAGCAGATAAATGTAATAGACATGCTATGCATATGTTTGATTTGTATGTTTTAATTCATGAATACTTGTACCCTTAATTCATATGTATTGTTGTTTGTTACTTTCTGTGTTAAACAATAAAAAACGTGTACACACATAATATTGTTCCTTATCTTTTCCCAATATGGGGTAGTAGTACATTACGGTGTCGATCGAAAATCCCGAATAACGAAAATGCCTATTTTTTCCTTTGCCGGATAATGTTCAGCATTTTCTCGCGCACATTCTCTCCAAATATGGGGTCAATTAGCCAAAGGAAAAGGGGTGAAACATGAAGAAATAAATCTTAATTTACAAGTGTCTTATCAATATACAAGCATGTAGCTCATCCAAATACCCATTAGCATTGCAAATATGGATGTTCTGTGTTGTTTACTTTTTTCAGAAATTGATCTGAAAAATTCATTATTCGGTATTTTATTTTTGTTTTAGAAAAGGCGGGGAAAAAACACTAAAAATTAGTTTTTTGACTCTCCTGAAAACCACCTTTTTAATTTTCGGGATTTTCGATAGTCACCATCATTATGCCATAAAATAAAACCAGAGGCTCTGTTTTTTTATCAAGATGATAATGGTTCATTAGTAGTAGTAGTCGTAGTAGTAGTAGTACCAGTAGTAGTCGTAGTAGTCCTCTTAGTCGTAGTCGTTGAAGTCGTCATAGTAACAGTCGTAGTCGTTGTAGTCGTACTCGTCGTCTTCTTAGTCGTAGTAGTAGAAGTTGTAGTAGTCGTCGTAATAGTCATCGTTGTCGACCTCGTAGTAGTGGTAGTGGTAGTAGTCGTAACCGTAGTAGTCTAGTAGTATAGTGCAGCAGTGAGCACAATGCCCAACTTTATAGTGCTGCCTCACTGGAATATCACGCCGTAGACACATGGCGTGATACCCCACCCAGTCACATTATACTGACACCGGGCTGACCAGTCCTAGCACTATCCTCTTTATGCTGAGCGCCAAGCGAGGAAGCTACTACATGTAGTACCATTTTTACGTCTTAGGTATGAGGCGGCCGGGGATCGAACCCACGACCTCCCGCACTCGAGGCGGTAGTAATAGTAGTAGTAGTGGAAGTAGTAGTAGTAGTACTAGTAGTGGAGGTAGTGGTAGTAGTAGAAGTAGTAGTAGTGGTAGTAGCAGTAGTAGTAGTAGTCGTAGTGGTGGTGGTGGTAGTAGTGGTGGTAGTAGTAGTAGTAGTAATAATAATAATGGTAGTAGTGGTGGTGCTGGTTGCAGTAGTAGTAGTGGTAGTAGAGGTAGTAGAATTAGTAGTAGTGTAGTAGTAGTAGTAGGAGTAGTGGTAGTAGTGGTAGTGTTAGTAGTGGTAGTGTTAGTGGTCGTAATAGTAGTAGTAGACATACATGAAACAACCTTATCACCTTTGTTGAGATCTATTGCACTGCAAAGTTATCCAATTCAGCATGCTTAGTATTGCATATCTTAAATCTGAATAAGGAAAACAGTATCAAACAGAATTAGTATCTTTGACATTTCTTCATTTCACAGCCGTATTTTATTTCAGTTGAATACATGTATTTCTTGTTGATTTAGATATTTTCCTTGTTCATTCACATTAAAATTCTTCTTTAACAAAAGTAATGAATAAAGTTTCTTCTTTTTGTTTGGTTAGAAGATATTGCAACTGATTATATTTCAAGTCTGAACAATTGTTTTACCAATTTTACCTCGCACGGTTTGCAACATTTAAATGTGCATAAAAATATGCATGTGGCTAAGGCCAGAGTTTTTTTATCTTTCGTTTTACGGAAGATTTTTGAAAAATGAGCAGGGGGAGGAGGGAATAAAAATAAAAATAAAAAGTTTGAAAGTGAGCACCTCGGAAAAAAAAAAAAATAATAAAATAGAATTTTTTAAGATTTTTTTTATTTTGATGAACTTTCGTTTCAAGTTTTGTTTACTTGTGTTTGTGTCCAGTATTAAATAGTGTGATGTATTGTTAAGTTTTAAGACTATAAAAGCCATTTATACAGGATGAACATTGAATAAAATTTTGTCAAAATATACATGCCAGACAATTATTTTCATGCATGCTTGTGAATAAACTGCTTCAGGCACTGTAGCTCACACTGGCAAGTCTTTAAAATTCAGAAAGCTTGTTTTACTTAATTTAATTGGAAGACAAAAATTATTTTATCTGTTACAACAGCCACAGTAAATTTCAGTGACAGCAAGTAGAGACTAAACACGTCTGGTATAAAGTGGCCTAGTAGTGTAGTAGTTTTGGTGGTTTGGTTTGCTTGCATCTTCTGCTGTGTAACCTCTGCTTTTTATACATAATATTTACTTATTGTATCTTTCACCAATATCATCTTTATGTCAGCTCATAATATACTGGGTTTTATCAGCAAAATGAAGTATTTAATAACTTTGAATAGCAGTCACAGTGCAGAGGGCAAGATTTTTTTTCAGTGATGAAAAACGAAAGATAATCTAGCAAAAAGTAAACTGAAAATTTACCTCATTTAACTCTGTAATTTGCACCTAGTTCAAGTACTGAAGTTGCATCACTTTTTGTCAAAATATTGTCTCCAATAAAAAGTATTCTTTAATATTCTTTATACACTTATGAATTCTATGAAGCTACAAAAGAAATGGACCATCTGTCTGAGATTTTGCCAACACTACCAGCTGGTTTATGCCAGACAGTCTCAAGCCTGTGTAAAGTGTGAGGGGTCACCATTGAAATAAAAATGTAAAACAAATCTGCTGTTACAAACATTTATTTGTTCTGCAAACAATTAATGTTTTGAATAAAATTTAATGTCAAAGCACCTTTGATATTGTATTACCTTTCTATGGCAAACTTGTAAGTTGAATCTATTGAAAACAAAATGTGAGCAAGACAATCTTTAGACAATTTAATACTTTTAATACTGTCACTTTTATGAAAGGAGTATTATGTACAATAGTATTATTTCCCGAAAAATATATATTTTGAAAAGTTTTTAAAAAAATTTGGACACAATAATCATCGTCCATCCACCCGTGTAGAAAGAGAGAAAAAAACACGTTAAAGATTATCGGTAATTATTCAGTGATAAACTAGGTAATGTTGACCTTGTTTTCATGATCAATTTACACCCCCTCAAAGAGCTAAAAGAAGTGTGTCAGTATCTTGACATCTGAAGCGGGGATCAAAGCGGTATTTTTGCTCGAGATTGTCATGGCATTACGTCATGTTTTCGCGCCATGTGACACATCACTGTCTGATCGTACCGCATCGGTTCTTAAAATTGCTGAGAAATAGAAATCAATAAAAAGTTTCTTCTTTAATTTGTTATCAAAAGCGAATGTGCTATATCCCGTATAAAAGGTAAATGTCTCAAACGATAGTTACTATAGTGGATATCCTACCTCTGTGACCTATTTGCCCTCAAGGAATTTATATTATTGTTTGACAAGAAAAACTTTTAAATTGTTTGTCAAAAAATACATATACAAAGATTCATTTAAAACGTATTAAAAACCGCAGTGACATCATATTGCTTTATTTTAAAATCGCATTTCTATTTACGTTCACGAGGTCACGTAACCTATTCTGCCGCACTAACAGAAATCGTTTTACTCCATGTATTGTAATTGCTGCCGCCTTTTCATTATTTAAGATTTTTTTATTCTGTTTTTTTGTACTTTCTGGTCAAAAGTCTGAATTTTAAGCCCATAGTATTCATCATTTATTTACTTTCAGAAAGAAATAAATAACTAAGATCGCGCTGTTTGAATTTTTACAAATGAATATATGAAAATTCGACCGTTTTTATAGAATTTTGCCTACATTTCTGTCGATATCTTATTAAAATCATTATAGAATTCAAAAAGTATTATTTCTCAAGGGGTGTTGAAAACTTGAAGCGAAAATATTAAAAAATGAATGCACTACGCACGGTTTTTGTGTACGTGTCGATGTAAATTAGATGTTACGATAGGTCACACGTGCTTGTGGAATGGGAAATTACCGGCATGACGTTTTGATATCTTTACGATTCGCGGGTACATTCCAGTCAATCCAGGTAGCGACTGAACCATCTCAAAGTTTGTTGACGTTTTGTAGATGTAATTTCTGAATTTTGGTAAAGTAAGGACGTAAAAAAAACACTCGCCCGATCGGTCGAGTACACAGCGAGGTCCACTCGTCCTACTCAGACTTAACTCGCCAATGCGAGCGGGCGAGTGGAATTTTACACCCTGTTAATGCCGATAAATGTACCACAAAACACGATATTTTGCACGCGTTAAACTCCCTTCCTGTGAAATTACGTCCAGGTGAAAATACATTAATTTTATTTTCTTTGGGGCTGTAAACAACCGACCGGCGGAAAAAATAAAATAAAACTCGAGAAAATGAATTTTAATTTTATTTCATTTTTGCAATATTTAGGACCGGCGCTCCCGTAAAACGAAAAATAAAAAACTCTGGCCTAAGTCGCACGTAGCTCACGCAAACAAGGAAGATATTTCCTTTCATTATCAGTGCTTTTTTCAGCAAATAATTCAAATTGTGCATTAAAGCAGTAAAACTTGTAATTGTAGACGTGTTTGTATCAAAATAAGGTAAATCAAAATAAGTCAACATTGAAAATAGTATATTTGTCGACACAGCCTTTTTGTCAAAATAATTTGATAACACTGTTTTTAGCCTAAGGGACATCGAACGTTCGAAGATTCTCTAGTTTTCACTCTATTTTATTTCATTAACGTTATGGTCTCATGACCTAAATTTCAAGTAGCTCTCAACATCGTTGCAGTTGCATTGAAAGAACGCCATGATGTAGAGAATTACTTGAAATCTATCATTTTGAAAAAGGCCATGAGGCCATTCCGTTAATGAAATAAAATAGAGTCAAAAGAATATGAGTTTCTGAAATTACCTACATGTAGTAATATTTGTTTTTTAAGTTTTAAAAGCAATATTTGACCGATAAAAACGGGCTTTTGATATATTTTATAGAAAAGTACAGGACGTAATATTTTATATTCTTTCCGAAACAGTTACTAAAATTTGATTTAGATTTGTATTAAAACGACATGTAATTCGTTGAAATTAATACAATACTTCCATGCTATTTAGCCGACTGCAATAATCAAGTTAGGTAACTCTTCGTTGAAAATAATTATTATCATGGCACATATCTGGCTTAGAAAAAATGTTTGAAGTTTTGCATGCAAGTTGTTATAATTGCCACTGTAAAATAGTAATAAAATAATTCAGTTACATAAGTCATCTTCAGCTAAGAAGTTGTCGTATAGTCTAGTGCGTAGTATTACGGACAGCTCTTATAACTTTCTATGACAACCTCTTTCGTTCAGTATAAATGATTCACTTTGTTATTGACTTTAAATATTTCATATTATTAGAGTTAAAGTTAGACTTAGGCGAATAGACATGCCTCATGTAAGCTAGGTACGAGGGTCTTGCAAAACGTTCTGTCACTAATGGGCTTCCGTATTTTATCCCAGGAATTTTTGAAACGCTTCATTGCATTTGAATGGTGTGTTCTAGCTAACGATATTCCAAAATCACCAAGTTATTTCAAATTGAAATACATCCAGTTGTATACACAGACCAATTTACTTGTCACATTGTAAAATGGACAAGACTGAAACCCGTAGCTATATTAAATACCGCATTAGGCTTGATATAGATTCACACATATATTTGATGAATTGTGTGGTATAGATGGACCTCAGGCCATTTCAGTGCGCACAGATTTTAGGTGGGTTAAAGCTTGTAAAGCTGGAAAATTATCTTTTGAGGATGATACCTGTTCTGGTAGGCCTTAAACCTCTGTTACGAAGGCAAACAACGCTGCTGTAAAAGCTGTGGTAGAACAGGATGCGTGATCTTTGGTGAAAGATATAGCCAGCTGTACTGGCATATCAGTAGAAAGTATGCAAAACGTTCTGAAAAAAAAGTTTGAACCTGAGAAAGCCTTGCGCTAAGTGGGTACCTCATTTGCTCACTGAGGAGTAAAAGAAACAACCCCTTAATGTGCCCGGGAACTTTTGAAAACATATAAAGGCTGTAATAGTCAGATTAATTCTAACTTACTAACAGGTGACGAAACCTAGGAGCACATGTTTGAACCAGAGAGAAGGGCTGATAATAAGCAATGCAAAATATCAAAAATGCCGCTGTATTGCCAGGAGAACCATAAGTTCGATAAAGATGTACGCAATTTTCTTCAGTTCTAATGAGCCAGTCGTTCAAGTGCCTTGTCAATCTGGTCATACAGTCCCTGGACGATTCCACAAGTACTCTGTACTAAAGAAAGTGAAATAGTTTTACAATAGGAAACGTCCGTCAGGAGTCCGTCTTATACACGACAATGCCTCCTCTCACAAGTGCGAGGTTGTTAAGTCTTTTTTGGCTTCTGAAAAGGTGGAAGTTGAAAACCATCCGCCTTATTCACCTGACCCGAGTCCCTGTGACTTTTATATTTCCAAGGCTTAAGAAAAGCCTTTCTGGAAAGAAATATAAGTCCAGAAGTTCTCTTGGCAGCGCCATTTATCAGTGTCTCAAACAAACAGATACTAAAAGAAGACTCTTTATCTGCTTTTCGCGATTTGCAAATTGGTCCAAAGGTTACAAAACTGTGTTTCGGTAAAGGGGTAATACTTTGAAAGTTTGTAATAAAAAATAATTTGATAAAACGTAGTACTTAAGAAATCCGAACCCAATGATAGAACCTTTTGCAGACACTTGTATCATATCGCAGAATTGAACAACAGGATTATTTGAGATAAATAGTACACAGGTAAGTAAAATCAAAGAGTGGATAGGTAGAGGAGGGGAGAGAAGAAGTAAAATATTTTAATGTTATTCATACAGTTTTATCAGTTCATCCGTTCGTGTAAATCATTTCAACTTCTTTAAGTGCTATATATATAACTAAGGTATCTATATTTTCAGACAGTGGTTCTGTGACGGGTTTTTAAGAGAGGAATTAAAAAAACTCATTTTTTATTACAGAGAGTTTAAATTTTATTAAGTGTAAGAACCTTGTAGAGAGTTGTTTCATAAGAAGACTTTGAATAAGCCAACAGTCAAATGCAGAGTTCCAGTGAGCTTTAAAGGAAAAACATACGAGTATGAAATTATCAATATTACATTGATTATGTTCATCACATGTTTGACGTCGTGGGATTGAAATAACAAATTACATAAATTTTGGTAATTCACTAGTGTAATGTGATCTATTAAATAAATTACGACATTCAGTCCTGACTTACATACACATTTAATAAAATATAATTTGGATGAAGTACTATCATTGTTCAGACTTTGGATTTGCTTGCACAAATAGGCATGGAACATTAAATACAAACTTTAAGTAGGCAATATTTGTTTCAGAATATAAGAAAAAATATGAAAGAATCATTTTCTGAAAAAGAGTTGAGCTGAAAAAATGATCCTAGATAAAATATTCATAAAGACGTTGAGGCAACTATGCTAAAACGATATTATAGGCTAAGGTGACTATGACATGTACATCAGATCTCTTTCAAACGGTTTTTGTTACTTTTGTGCATGGAAAAAAAAATATAAATTACAGCAGTTAGAGATCAGTGATCAGTGAATATGTAAAGATCAAATCTGATCAGTTTAGATTATTTGCATTAAAGCATCCGGCCCATACACAAAACATATATACATATCAATAGTTTACATTATAAACAGCATCATGACACAGTATGTACATAAAAATAGCATATTTTAACACATGTTACATGTACAATAACAATTACAATTAATTACTTATAAATTGTACGTCAAGCTACATAAAAGTATCAAAAGTTAATTTAGCAACTATTTTCAATATACATGTCAAAAGGTAACTAAATTATAAATTATTTTCTTAGTTCAAAGGCATGATAGATAAATGCAGCCAAATTCTTCATTGTGTTTTCATTCCTACATGACATCAACCGAAAAAAAACTATTAAGGTTTGGGTTATCATAATATTTTTGCGGAATATATCTTTTACGAATATCATCCAACAGTGGACACATCATCATCGTAAAGTGATATTCATCTTCTACAACTCCATTACAATATATACAAATCAAGAATGTCCTGGATAAATTGTGACATTTTTTGCATGAAATTTTTCAACAAATAGACAATATTTCAAAAAAAGTTAAACCTTTAAGAACTCTCAAGGTGAAATATATAGATAAAGTTACTGATGGAAAGTCTCTGCTGCCTATACACTAAAGTAAGCAAGTCGCAGTTTTGCGCTCGTGTCTTGTATGACAATTTTTGTCATATAAACTTCCTAATATTTACAATTTTCAGCTCTTAAAATCGTTGTCTCAGTTCTTTTCGTTCTATTATATGTCATTCCGGCACATGTTGAGCAACTGTATTCATATCGCCAGGAATTTGAATAAAATGACGTATATCTATCGCTAATGGACGCCACCCTGTTGACCAACACTTAAAGAACTTAATATTTTGTGTTTACAGCGAAGATGAATTACTTCGTACGCTTTTAGAATTTTGGGCAATAAAGCACATATAATTACACGATATTTGTTTGGGTCATTTTGTACCTTTGTGTAATTTAACGATAGCGCCCTTTTACATATCTAAAGGAATATACACAAGATTTAATTCGTTTGAAAACAAAGATAAAATGCATGGCAGATCCCTGCATTATTTTTAGTCAACTCATTTAATAAATTCAGTATGGAAAGATACTTGTGTAATATCATCTATATATCCTTTCCGCGGCCGTAATAAAACGTATTAGCGTCTAATGGACCTTTCACACTTCCGTAGAATCAACATTTATGGCACGAAATTCATTTTGAAAATATTTCTGAAATGTCTAGGTCTGCAGCTCTTTAATACGAAAATATCGTACATCTGAGGCATATAATGACATTTTCAGACAACATCAAAAAGGACCTTTTGAACGATTTGACGAAGCTCTAAAATTCTCCCTATACCCTTGTTCCGTTACGGACCCCTGTGGGATTTGTTTATTCCGAGTTCAAAAATATTTTTCGTAGATAAAAAGCTAACATGTGCTAAAACCCATGTATTTTCAAATCGTTAGAAAATGTCCACGAGCATACATTTAGACTGGGTGACCGTTGCAAATGTGACTATCGATTCCAAGTTTAGCCTGCTTACTTTCATTTTCTTTACTTTCAAAAAAAGCTGAAGGTCGTCTGGCATTTTTTTCTGTGTTGCCACTCAAAAACTTACGTATGCCTGGTGAGATTGCATTAAAATGTGCCGCCCCCGTCCCAAGGATATACGTTATCAAACTTTTACCCAACTTGGTTAATAATCAGTTTGTTTTTTCACGATTGTTCACTTTATATATAAGCTCATACGTTATCATATGATGACGTTTAGAAAGCAAGATACTGTTATGTAGAGGTTGTTGTTCTGGAGAGGAAAATTTGATAGTATATTGTCAGCTTAGGGAAATTTTGATGATGTTGTTACAGAGAGGTTTTAGCTTAAGAGAGGGCCGCTCTGGAGAGGTTGTACTGTAGTTTAATTTAAACCCACTAATACATTGTTACCAAGCTGAGTCTGTTGCGTCTGAATAACACTGCTGGTGTGCCTGCTTCATCAAAGCTCTCCTCTGCACTGCTGGTGTGCCTGCTTCATCAAAGCTCTCCTCTGCATTGCTGGTGTGCCTGCTTCATCAAAGCTCTCCTCTGCATTGCTGGTGTGCCTGCTTCATCAAAGCTCTCCTCTGCATTGCTGGTGTGCCTGCTTCATCAAAGCTCTCCTCTGCATTGCTGGTGTGCCTGCTTCTTCAAAGCTCTCCTCTGTATTGCTGGTGCTGCCAGTAGGTTCCTAAGTAAAAATTCAAGTCACATTTCTCTCAATACATTTATAACTTCTTAAATGAACTCACTTTTTTCCTGAAAATACTAGATCTACTCTATTTATGAAACACCACAATTTCACTAATAGTGTACTTTCACTTGTCAGAGCCAGGGTTGTAGTAATGCTAATGCTAATGCATTAATAATGCATTATTTTTTTTCAAATAATGCCAAGTAATGATTAATGCCATAACTTTAGCATCAAAAATAATGCTAATTTAATGCCAAAGTTAGTAATGCTAATGCTAATGCTTAGCATTACTTAGGCATTATTTTCTGTATCACTGGAAATACAAGGTTCAAGTTAACTTGGTGTGAATCAGATCCGATCCAGAGATATACCACAAACGACATAAAACACAATCCAAATGTTCAGGTATGCACAATATTCTGCCTAAATACTGATAAAATTTAAATCATATATGGGCTATCTAGTTATGAAACATTTTTGAACACACCATTTTACTTAAAACACTAGCACTATTTGCTTGTAACTAATTAAATTTTCAATAACATTCACAGTGTATCTAATGCAAATTAATGCATTGAACCTGGGACAGCTCCGAAGTGCAAATTCATAACAATTAAAGTGTGACATAATTAGTTTTGTCAACCAAAATATCACACAGAATCTATTGTTATCTTTTGACACCTTTTGTATCAATTAACAGTATGCTACTGATAGTGATGTTAAAGCTAGCTTTTACAGAGTTTAGAGTTTAATAGTTTATTTATGTCTCATCCATGCATATTTACATATTACAAAACATATAATAAATACATCAATAAAAAGCATGGCCAATCTACTACAGATTTATAGGAGACTATCATTACATAACTTAAAATTACTTATTAAAAACAGTTGATCCATGTTATTGTCAATGTATATTACTATGTTTATATTTATATCTACAAAAGTCTAATTATATATTCCATCCACAATTACAGTTGATCACATAAGCAATAAATAAATACGGACATTGCTTATTAACAGAGCATTTTGCACTAAAATCTATTGTTGTTTTCACTGAATGTATGAATGAATGTGAACGAACAAATGAATGAATGAATGAATGGATGGATGGATGGATAGGAAGATGAATGAATGAATGAATGATTGAACGAACAAATGAATGAATGAAAAGAATTAATGGATGGATGGATAGGAGGATGAATGAATGATTGAATGAATGAATGAATGAATGAACAACAAGACTCATGAATATCTTAAAACAATTAAGGATTAAGATATGTAACCAATTCTAACATAGAAACCATGATAGATTGTGATATTGTAATATATGATGTATGAGCAGTAATAATTACCAGTACTAAATTTTTCGTGTTTAAAAATTAGATTACCATTGCTAATCCATACTTAAGATCTGCCATAAAATAATAAAGATTAAGATACTGAAAAGAGAAAAATTGTGGCACTACTGCGCATAATAAGAAATGTTCTAAAACAAACAAAAACAAAAAAACATTTATCAACCCTGATCAGATCAGAGGTGTGAACTGATTAGCAATGATTATCTACAATTAACTACAAACATAAAAGTAGTTACCTTAAAACAATGATAGAGCATTTATTATTTATATACAATAAAAGTGATACTACATTTGAATAAAATGCAGATTGGTAAATGTAACCTTACTCATTTTAATGATATAAAGTATCAAAACGTGTAAGAAGTATATTATAGCAGGTTTTGGCAGTTAATTTGGCAATATCAGTGTTTGAGAGTACAAACATACTTTTTTGTTCATCATTCATATTAACAAAATCATCATTGATATCCTTAGCTTTATCAAATAAAACAGTTCTAAGAGGTTAGTAAGCAGGACATTGTGTTAACACATGTATTTCAGTTTCAACATTTTGTTTACAAATTGGACAGATCCTGTTATTAACATCTAAATTCTCATATCTTCCCGTTTCGAGACGGAGGGGTGCAACACCACATCTAAATTTCGCTAATGCAGATCGATGCTTTGCAGGCATTGGTATATATACATATTTTTCAGTTTCATACTGATGTTTAAACAATTTATATGTGCGTAATTTGTTTCTGGTGTTACTAACAGAACCAGTTGGACTAGATATACGTAGTTTCCATTCATTAATATACAAATTCATACTGGTCTGTTTAACCATATCACAAAATTTCCTAGATGAGAAAAAAGTACAGGTATCCACTATATGCGATAAATTGATCAAATTTAAATGTTCTATAAAGTTGAACTGCCAGTTTTTGCATCCAGTGCCAGATCTAGTGTAACAATATGCATAAACATTATAATTCAATCTATCTCTATCCATTCTATGAAATCTATGCCACAGCCTAGCTACTGATACCCACTGTTTTACATGTGGTGGTTGCCAAGCCAGTTCACCAAACAGAGCTGCAGTAGGGGTGTATTTTCCCAAACCTAAATAAAAACGCATAGCTCGATTCTGTACTGCATTAATACACGAGTGAGATTAACACCCCATATGGAGGCGCCATATGATAAAACCCGGGCCATACCATGCTGTCGTACAATTTGGTGAAAAACATTATATGGCATGCCACCAAGACTTTTAGACTTTGCAATAAGGAGGCCTAGTGCTCTTCCAGCACTTTGTGCTACAGATTTAGCAGTTTTACAAAAATATAAATGTTCATCTAAAAGAATGCCAAGATAGGTGTACTGAGTGGCAACTTGTAAACTATGGGTACCACAAGTAAAAGCATGAGCAGTTCTTATAACAGATGGTGGTCGGTCTAAAGTGTACAATATTGCTCTTCTGTGGATTAACTGTCATAGAATTTAGAGAACACCAATTTGATAGAACATCTAACAGATATTGTAAATCATTTTCATTTTCCGCTATCAGTACAATGTCATCGGCATACAGTAAAATACAAACTATTTCATTTTCTATAGACACACCTCTGCCTGTAGCTTTAATATTAGTGACAAGGTCATTTAAAAACAAATTAAACAATAAAGGTGACAACGAACAACCTTGACGTAAACCACTTGTATTTTCAAACCAATCTGTATACCGACCATTAATTCTAACACAGGATGACACTGTTTGGTATAAGGATCTCAAGGCATTGAACATGCTACCATTAATGCCAGTATCAAACAGTTTTTTTCCATAACAGACTACGATTTATAAAATCATACGCTTTTCTAAAAATCGATAAAAGCACAAAACGTAGACTGTTTAAGCTTTTTCCTTGTATCAATAATGTTACTTAACGTTGAGACATGATCTATAGTATTTCTATTCTTTCTAAATCCGTTTTGCTCATCAGCTAGAATATTATTACTTTCTGCCCAACTAGAAAGCCTGTTATTTAATACAGAACAATAAATCTTATACATAGAACAAGATAGCGCTATACCCCTGTAAGATAATGGATCACGAGGATCAGCAGTATTAGACTTGGGTATAGGGGTAATAACAACTTTTCCCCAGTTAGTGGGTATAGTTCCTGTTGTAAAACACACATTAAATAAGATATGTAAAAATGAAACACAACCATCATTTCTAAAAATATCTATAGGAATGTTATCAAAACCACTGGCTTTACCTTGTTTAGCTTTAAAAATGGCCGTTTTTACTTCTTCAACCGTGATGCCACAATTTAAAACCCTATTTTCTGCATTTAAACCATTTTCTCGACCAGTGTAAGAAAATGAACTGTGAGTAGACTCATAATTCTTATTTAAAAGGTCACTAAAGTCATTTTTCCATTTGTTCAAAACCTGTAATACATTACTAGAAATACGTCCATCGTTCAATACTACTTCCATTGGTATCCCTTTATTTCTTGACTGTGCAACACCTATCCTACCAATGGTTTTCCAGAATTCCTGTTGATTTATATTACAGTCGGAAGCCAAATCTTCTTGAAATGAGACCCAATAAGAGCGTTTTGCTCGCTGGACTGCTCTGTCAAAAATTCTACGAGCTGTAATAAATACATTTTTTAAAGCCTTTTTTTCTGACTGTGAAACATTGGAACATTTGAGCCAATTTCTTTCGGACAGGCATAAGGAATTCCAGAGGTAAGATAAGTTATCATTCCACCATGGCTTAGCAATATGACGCTTTTTATTACAAGTATTCGACAGATGCACAGTTTTATACTGGATATTTTTATACATTTCATCCTTCAAAATCTTACATAAATCATTGTATGCATTATCAACATCAGTTTGACATCTCATACCCTGCTCAAGCTTAAATACAGTTTCATAAAGCTCATTTACAACGGTATCAGAGCTCAGAAAGTTAACAGGTATTTCCTTCAAATTAAACTTATCATATGTGACATCCTGCTCATAAACTTGTACATTTGTGTTATCCTGACTAGTACAAATCACTGGTATATAGATGGAGTACACATGACAAAACAGTGTGATCAGGAATCGAAACTGGTGTTAAACCATTCAATGTATGAATGTCAGATAATAAATCTGTAACTCGTGTGACATAAAAGTTTTCAAACATACTTAAATATTCTTGTTGAACAATGAAATAGTCTACCACTGAACACCCTTTAGTGGATATAGAAGTGAAATCATTTTGTACAAAATTTCGACCATTTAACACACATGTGTTACTATCAATTAAAAATTGTAGTAATTTTTCACCATGACTATTTGTTGTAAAATCAACAATATTTCTTTTTGGTAAACAATCAACACCATAAATAAAATCATCATTATCTCCTATTCTACTGTTGAAATCCCCGCAAATAATAATTGGTCCTTCATTTTGGTATGTATAGAAAGATGATAACAAGCTATCATAGAAATTCTCAGCATCTACCTGCCTAGATGAATTATTAGGAGGACAATAAGCTACACATGTGAGAAACTTAAAATTTATTTATTTTCAAAAGATAACCACAGAATACCATCACATGTGTTATCAACAACACATACATTAAAATTACTTAAAAATTCATTTTTAACTAAAAAACCTACTCCACCAGATCCAGATCTGGCATTTACATGCAAATATTTTCTGTTATTACCAAACCATGTATAATGCTTAATATCTAAACCATTTTCATTTTTAAGATGTGTCTCTGCTAAACCAATGATATCAAATTTTAAATAATCAACACAATATTTCCTTAAATAAAAGTTATCACAGTTTTCATTAGAACTCCATCCATTAACGTTCCAAAACCCAATGTTGACCTATTGTTGTTGTCGTCTACCTCTGTTGTTGTTGTTGTTCTGGAAACCACGACCACGACCTCGCCCACCTTGACCCCGATTTCCACGACCTTGACCCCAGTGACCTTGAGCGTATCTATTGTTTCCACTGTTATTACACGATTTATTATTACTTGAGTTTTGTGAATTTGATATCGAGCTGTATAGACCGCCATCAGAATTTGAAGGATTATTTTCACTGGTTTGATTATTCAAAAAAGCACTACCAGTATTTGAATTAACACTTGGTTCACTATTAGAATTACTAGACGCAAGAACAACCTTGTTTCCCCGTATAGACATTCGAGCACCCTTATTCATTGCATCAACCATGGTGCGGAGATTTTGTATTGCAAGTCTCTCGATCCTCTCTTGTACGATCTGCATCTATGTATATGTCTTTAAAGGGAGTGTTGCGGAGTGTTGACTTAGCTTTCAGCACTCGGTCTCGTGCTTCACTGTTTTGCAGAGTTGCAACAACTACACCAGGATATTTGGAGCCATCATTTTTCACTCGTCGCGCGGACACAACCTCAATATTAGATAATTTCAGTATGTCACATATCAAAGTCTGGACCTTATTCACAACATGTTCATTAGTAGTCTCCGGTAACTTTCTCAGTATAATGTTATTGGAGATATCTTCAGAAGTTTTAAAAGCTCTAACAGTATCAGTGATTGAGTTGAGCTTAACCTGGATTTCTTCCATATCACTATTCATATCTGCACGGACTGTATCAAATTTTTCATCAACAGCTTTATTCACGCGTTTTATTTCAACACTTATTCTCTTATCGACTTGCTGACAGATCTTATCAGAAAGTTTTTCAGACAGTCTTTTTTCAAGTTCAACTTCCAGTTTATCGATTCTATCTGACAAATCATGATTTACCTTTTTAATGTCATTAGAAATGTCATCCAGTTTCATCATGATACACACTAAGCTTGGTTGATCATTGCTTTGAACCGAAAGTTTACGTTCACTGGATATGGATTTTCCTGGGGTATTCCCATATAAAACTCTACGTGCATTAGCCATGACCCTATCTGACACATGATCATCGTCTGATTTAGCCTTCTTTGCAGAGGCCATACTGCTACGCACACCTGAATCTAAACAATCAATATCAGTTTCTGAAAAGTTTCGCTTCCGTTCACTAGGAGCAAATAACACGGATTGTACTGGCTGAGTTGATGGGATAATGTTATCTACATAGTCTTTTGCTCCTTCTAGATCCATCCTCAGTTGTTCTATAATATCGGAATCGAAAAACAGTACTGACTATAAAGCTTTGGTCTTTGCTCAGAATCTTATTAATTGTCTTTACCATCTATCCGAGTATCCGAGTACTCGTACCCTATCAAGGTAATAATTTACCGTTACACCGCCTGCACAAAAAGTTCACAATTTCACTATTTTCCTCAAAAAAGCCACAATCGACAATTTATCTGTATTCTCAGGAAATGTTCTTTTACCATGTGCAATCATCTAACAACCACAACGCCACTGCAAACTCGAAAACTAAACAAATTTTTCTGCCACGTTTTTCTGTGAACTTTCATCAAGGTTACACACATGTCAATAGATATGGCACGAAATGTGCACCTCTGCACAAGTGTGTCCATTTGTAACCTACTATATACATTTGGTTACTGGGGTTACTTACTATATTGCTTTGGTTACTCTTCTAAATGTGTGGCAATACACATAACCAATGACTTTTGTGAGATTTTGTTGAGAAAAAATCATGTCTCTTTTCTGGTTACCGGGTTACCCTTCTTTTCTTTGGTTACTCCTGGTTACTTTTGGTTACTAGAGTATATACTTATGAAACGTTTATTGAAAATAATTTCAGAAAAATACATGTCTCTTTTTCTGGTTACTGGGTTACCCTTCTTTTCTTTGGTTACTTCTGGTTACTTGCGGTTACCAAAGCATTATACTTATGAAACATGTATTGAAAATAATTTCAGAAAAAAACGTGTCTCTTTTTCTGGTTACTGGGTTACCCTTCTTTTCTTTGGTTACTCTGGTTACTTTTGGTTACTAGAGCATATACCTATGAAACATGTATTGAAAATAATTTCAGAAAAAAACGTGTCTCTTTTGGTTACGGGTTACCCTTCTTTTCCTTGTTACTCCTGGTTACTTTTGGTTACCAAAGCATTAGACTTATGAAACATGTATTGAAAATATTTCAGAAAAAAACGTGTCTCTTTTCTGGTTACTGGGTTACCCTTCTTTTCTTTGGTTACTCCTGGTTACTTTTGGTTACCAAAGCATTATACTTATGAAACATGTATTGAAAATAATTTCAGAAAAAACATGTCTCTTTTTCTGGTACTGGTTACCCTTCTTTTCTTTGGTTACTCCTGGTTACTTTTGGTTACCAAAGCATTAGACTTATGAAACATGTATGAAAATAATTTCAGAAAAAAAAACATGTCTCTTTTTCTGGTTACTGGGTTACCCTTCTTTCTTTGGTTACTCCTGGTTACTTTTGGTTACTAGAGTATATACTTATGAAACATGTATTTGAAAATAATTTCAGAAAAAAAAAACATGTCTCTTTTTCTGGTTACTGGTTACCCTTCTTTTCTTGGTTACTCCTGGTTACTTTTGGTTACCAGAGCATTATACTTATGAAACATGTATTGAAAATAATTTCAGAAAAAAACATGTCCTCTTTTCTGGTTACTGGGTTACCCTTCTTTTCTTTGGTTACTCCTGGTTACTTTGGTTACCAAAGATATACTTATGAAACATGTATTGAAAATAATTTCAGAAAAAAACATGTCTCTTTTTCTGGTTACTGGGTATACCCTTCTTTTCTTTGGTTACTCCTGGTTACTTTTGGTTACCAAGCATTAGACTTATGAAACATGCATTGAAAATAATTTCAGAAAAAAAAACATGTCTCTTTTTCTGGTTACTGGGTTACCCTTCTTTTCTTTGGTTACTTGCGGTTACTTGCGGTTACTAGGGTATTATACTTATGAAACATGTATGAAAATAATTTGAGAAAAAAAACATGTCTCTTTTTCTGGTTACTGGGTTACCCTTCTTTTCTTTGGTTACTCCTGGTTACTTTTGGTTACCAAAGCATTATACTTATGAAACATGTATTGAAAATAATTTCAGAAAAAAACGTGTCTCTTTTTCTGGTTACTGGTTACCCTTCTTTTCTTTGGTTACTTCTGTTACTGCGGTTACTAGAGCATATACCTATGAAACATGAATTGAAAATAATTTCAGAAAAAAACATGTCTCTTTTTCTGGTACTGGGTTACCCTTCTTTCTTTGGTTACTCCTGGTTACTTTTGGTTACTAGAGTATATACTTATGAAACATGTATTGAAAATAATTTCAGAAAAATACATGTCTCTTTTTCTGGTTACTGGTTACCCTTCTTTCTTGGTTACTCCTGGTTACTTTTGGTTACTAGAGTATATACTTATGAAACATGTAGTGAGAATAATTTCAGAAAAAAAACATGTCTCTTTTTCTGGTTACTGGGTTACCCTTCTTTTCTTTGGTTACTTCTGGTTACTTGCGGTTACCAAAGCATAATACTTATGAAACATGTATTGAAAATAATTTCAGAAAAAAAACATGTCTCTTTTTCTGGTTACTGGGTTACCCTTCTTTTCTTTGGTTACTTCTGGTTACTGGTGGTTACTAGAGCATTATACTTATGAAACATGTATTGAAAATAATTTCAAAAAAAAACATGTCTCTTTTTCTAGTTACTGGGTTACCCTTCTTTTCTTTGTTACTCCTGGTTACTTTTGGTTACAAAGCATTAGACTTATGAAACATGTATTGAAAATAATTTCAGAAAAAACATGTCTCTTTTTCTGGTTACTGGGTTACCCTTCTTTTCTTGGTTACTCCTGGTTACTTTGGTACCAAAGCATTATACTATGAAACATGTATTGAAAATAATTTCAGAAAAAACATGTCTCTTTTTCTGGTTACTGGGTTACCCTTCTTTTCTTGGTTACTTTTGGTTACTTTTGGTTACCAATGCATTAGACTTATGAAACATGCATTGAAAATAATTTCAGAAAAAAACATGTCTCTTTTTCTGGTTACTGGGTTACCCTTCTTTTCTTTGGTTACTTTTGGTTACTTGCGGTTACCAATGCATTAGACTTATGAAACATGCATTGAAAATAATTTCAGAAAAAAACATGTCTCTTTTTCTGGTTACTGGGTTACCCTTCTTTTCTTTGGTTACTTTTGGTTACTTGCGGTTACCAATGCATTAGACTTATGAAACATGCATTGAAAATAATTTCAGAAAAAAACATGTCTCTTTTTCTGGTTACTGGGTTACCCTTCTTTTCTTTGGTTACTTTTGGTTACTTTTGGTTACCAATGCATTAGACTTATGAAACATGCATTGAAAATAATTTCAGAAAAAAACATGTTTTTTTTTCTGGTTACTGGGTTACCCTTCTTTTCTTTGGTTACTCCTGGTTACTTTTGGTTACCAATGCATTAGACTTATGAAACATGCATTGAAATAATTCAGAAAAAAACATGTTCTTTTTCTGGTTACTGGGTTACCCTTCTTTCTTGGTTACTCCTGGTTACTTTGGTTACCAATGCATTAGACTTATGAACATGCATTGAAAATAATTTCAGAAAAAAAATGTCTCTTTTTCTGGTTACTGGGTTACCCTTCTTTTTCTTTGGTTACTCCTGGTTACTTTTTGGTTACCAATGCATTAGACTTATGAAAACATGCATTAAAATAATTTCAGAAAAAAACATGTCTCTTTTCTGGTTACTGGTTACCCTCTTTCTTTGGTTACTCCTGGTTACTTTTTGGTTACCAATGCATTAGACTTATGAAACATGCATTGAAAATAATTTCAGAAAAAAACATGTCTCTTTTTCTGGTTACTGGGTTACCCTTCTTTTCTTGGTTACTTTTGTTACTTGCGGTTACTAGGGTATTATACTTATGAAACATGTATTGAAAATAATTTCAGAAAAAAACATGTCTCTTTTCTGGTTACTGGGTTACCCTTCTTTTCTTGGTTACTCCTGGTTACTTTTGGTTACCAATGCATTAGACTTATGAAACATGCATTGAAAATAATTTCAGAAAAAAACATGTCTCTTTTTCTGGTTACTGGGTTACCCTTCTGTGTCTTGTGGTTACTTTGGTTACTGGTGGTTTACTAGAGCATTATACTTATGAAACATGTATTGAAAATAATTTCAGAAAAAAAACATGTCTCTTTTTTTCTGGTTACTGGGTTACCCTTCTTTTCTTTTGTTACTGGTGGTTACTAGAGCATAAACCTATGTACGAAAGTAATTTCAGAAAAAAAAAACATGTCTTTTTTTCTAGTTACTGGTTACACTTCTTTTCTTTGGTAACTTCTGGTGACTTGCATTTACTCCAGGTTATGTTCAGTTACTAGAGCAAATACCTCTATATTTTGATGAAAATGACATATATATTATGGGAATGTGTTACACTTCTGTATTACTTTGGTAAGCATGTGTACTTGGTAAATACTTGTATATACATTCATTTACATTTATTATTACAAGAAAAAACTGGTCATCATTTCTGTTTATAAATTCTTAGCATACCACTATAACTTGTGATAATCCAAGCCTATATATACTTTTTGTATAAGATTATAAGTGTTTTGCAAAAGACAAGAACAGTCTGCATCCTAATCCTAGTTATATTTAAGGAAACAGTGCAGTGGTCATCTGAACTTAGATTAAAGTAATATGGGGAAATCATACTCAGTGGTTCTTTATATTGGATGTACAAACTGAGGAGGATACTGGTGTTTTAAAGAATGAAACTCTTTCATTTTTGGTGTCCATGGAAATGAACGGCAGAATAGAATCGCAAACTGTGAATCACGCTAATAATTTTGTATAATGTGCCAATCCTATTCTGTTGTTCATTTGCATGAGCATCCAAAAACTTTCATTTCATTTATTGACATTTCATTTCCTCTCCATTGTAAACAAGATTATATTTTAAATTTTGTTGCTAGAAAAGCTGCCAGGAGCGTAGACAGGTATACGCAAATATGCGTAAACGTATAAATAAAATACCCCCAAAATGCAATAAATATTTGATGCCTATACTGATTAGGCACAAAAACTAGAAAATGCTGCAAATCAAAAAGTTAAAGAATGAGTTTTTATTAAAAAAAAAACCTCTTGTTACTTCATGTATTAACCTGAATAAAATGTTTTCTATTATTCACTTGGTATAAACTATACAGTACAGTGAGAAAACAATATTGCATGACAGTTTTGTTTTATCATTGTTTTCAATAAGTATCTGAATGATGATTTACAACCGGGAAACTCAAAGATGTCTTTGACGGCACGTCAGACAAGTAAGCGTCAAGTAATAAGCTTCAGATGTTAAAACTGTTACAAGGAGTGTACAGGTTCCCTTCTAGGTATACATGCAGTAAAGCTATGATTTAAGGGTCCTGACCAAATATTGTGATTTCATCAGGAATATATCATACTTTTAATGTAGACCTACACCATGTTTTATCTCAGAAATATTTCAAAGTTAACTTATGTGTAAAAAAAACCTTGAAATTTGTTCAAAATTATTTTAGTTAAAATTTTCTCAAAGTACTGCAGAATGCACCTAATTTGATCCAGAATTCATAAAGTTTTTGGGGAGCAAGCCCGGACTCCCCACCCCTAAAATATACAGAATTCTCATGTGCGAAAGGTGATTTTCAGGCCAGCTACGCCTCTGCTGCGAACAACTTCCTGAATATACAACACATCAAAACACGGGCCCAAATTTAAATAAGTATCATTGACGTAACTTTCCTCTCAGGGTGATAGGAATTAGGGAAGGGTTGGGGGGGGGGGGCCAAAACCCCCATCCCCCCCCCAATAATTTGACCGATTAAGGTAATTATCATATGGAAATTTCTGAGTCAGTTTTAGCTGTGCTGTGCCCTGCAGTTCTGTAATTATTGTTTTTGATGGCTAAGCACGCACAACAAAATGCTTCCTACTGCCTACTGCCAATAAAAAAAAATAGGGCAATTGAAAATACTGAAAGTAAAATGAACTTGTGTAAGAAGCAAAACCAGTCACAGAATTAAGTGGTCTTTTACCCATTTTTAATTGATTCATACATGACACCAATATGCTTCTCATTTGTTCATTAAGTATTCTGGTTGTATGTAACAATTCAAACATTGTACCTTTCAAAAACGTATATGCATTTGTATATGTATCTTGGTATTTTCCCCCTCTCCTACATTCTATTCAAAATGTCTGAATAACCAAGCACACAAAACCAATCAGATTATAGTATTATCTGACAATTTTTAAAGTGACAAAAACAAAATGATATAATCTTTATTTCAGTTTATTACGTTAGAATTTTATAATTACGTTATATATTACAAACAACATAGAAAACAATAGCTGTCGTAGGACAGCAACGCTTGATTATTCAATAGCTTTTTCAATTATATAAATACAAATATCGAAAATGGGGGATAATTTGTAAAGTTGCAAAAGAGGAACCGTAAATGCATATCTGTACATGAAAATGGATAACTGTGTCAATTTTCAATCCATTTTCATTAGTGGTTACTGAGATACCAGTTTACATACAAAATCTTAACTAGAATTTGCTAAGTCAAGAAAGGGACATAATTTTGTAAAAATGCAAACCTGTGCACTGCATGTCAAATCATTGCAGTGCACAAGTGTGTGAAGTTTCAATGCATTACCATTACCGAGTACTAAGGTACCAGCGCTAGGCATAATTTGTTATGGAACAGTGAACAAGTGCCATTACCTTTCATGGGTACTAAGATACCACCTGTAACATACAAAAGCTTAACCAAAAACTGTCAAGTCAAAAAAGGTGCATACAATCTTTTAAGTTGTTCAGTTGTACATCCTGCTATTAAGTTAGGCAGTGCATCAAAATTAGTAAAAAAATGTATAAATTTCTTTTAAAGAAATTGTTGGCTTTTTAGCCAAAGGTGTTTATTGGCCTCAATGATTATACCTCAATATACACAAAAAATTTAAATATATGTATTAAAATGTAAAGGATATATATACATATATACAGCAATGAGAAATTACATATAAAAATTAAAGTGGTTTTACATAAGGCTTGAAAAAATTCTTTGTTTCCGGCAAAATGCTCAAGGGTAGTAGGTGGAAAATTTTTTGGGGGAATTTTTTTTCTGAAGTTGAACCGAGACATTTATTATTGTGTCAAGATGAACACATATATGGGGTTATGCCTTTAGAGCATTAGGAAGTTGATTTCTAACATCACTGACCATTTTAATAGCATAAAAAGTGCAGTTTGGCAACTGTCAAAAGTTGAAAAAATATTCTCCAAGGTCATAAAAACATTAGGGTCGGGCCTAAAAATTAAGGTAGGTCGGGATACCGGAAACAAACAATTTTTTATGCCTAATAATGTAGGTAGACTGTATTCTGAAAGTGTTTCTTATGTTTTACTCATTATGAAGCTGTTCCCTAACTGTTCAGGAATACCTTACTGTAAATAATGAAACACAGTCATTGTTATCAAATGTAATTACAACATTTTAAAGGTATAAGTAATTGGCTTTCTGCAATTTCCATGTAATCATGTATTTGGGAGCAATTTAACATTCTCTGGATTGAACTATCACAATCATTGCTTTTCTAAGAAAAATTAAAAATACTTAGCGTAACTAATAACTTAGCATGTTATTTCATGATTCTTAACACTACCGCAAACTAACTATAAGATGTTTATTATTGTGGTAAAGAAAGTAATGGTATTACTCCCCACTTGGTATTCAAACAACAGCATGTTTAATATTGTTTAATTGTCATGGTCCTCATGCTCCAAAAAATTGTCAGTAAACATTATACAAAATGTTTAGGTATTGAAATGTTTAAATGATGAAAAATCATAATAAGTTATTGTGTGGGGTTTATAACTTCAGATATATATATAAACTGTTTTTTGTTTGGCTTTCTCATTTACAATTATCACCTAAATTGAGTGAAAATATTGATGGTAAAATTTTAAAGGAGTTAGTTTAAAATTTCTTTCATGTCAAGAAAGTTCAGTATAGCCTCTTTCAAAATGTTGACAGTATAAAAAGATATACAATATTGTATTGAATTTATTAAGCTGTGGAAATGTTTGAATCATAACTATCATTGGGGAATTCCTAAAATCATTGAAACACTGTCAATAAAAGAGTTGTCCATTTTGCTTTCAGATATTTTGAAAAGGTCATTTTTTTGTATACCAAATATTTCAATTTTTATTCATATATAGAAGATTAATCAGCAATATATTCAGTAAACTGGTGCAAAATTTGCAATGATCAGAGAACCTAACACTGAACTATTTATAACAGTATCAACAACATTCCCAAGTCGTTTCGTTCCTTTGAATTTTCATGTACTGTGTCCTTCCTATCTCCATGCATGTTGCATGATACCACTGTTCACATATCCCGCACTCAACCCACCGCATGCCACTTCTCCCTCGCTTAAAGCACTTTTTACATAATTCGTCGGCCGACACTTCAGTGGGCAGCAATAACATGTCTAATTTCCTTTTTCCCTTAACCAGCTGCACTGGGGCTTTATTTGAGTGAGTGCTGACTGTCTGTAATGGGATTGCAGCTGGTGGTGTATGTCTTGATCAGTCAGTGAAGTGGATACAGGTGCTTCTGAGTTTCAGATGTAGATCTAGTGTATGTGAGGTTGTCTTGATTTCAGGAGTTGTTGGTGTAGATGTTGTTGCAGATGGTAGGTGGTGAATCTTGAGGTTCAAGGTAGATCTAGGTGTATGTGAGGTTGTCTTGACTTCAGCAGTTGTTCTTGTAGATGTTGTTGCAGATGTGGTAGGTGGTGAATCTTGAGGTTCAGAGGTAGGTGTATGTGCAGTTGTCAGGATTTCAGGAGTTGTTCTCGTAGATGTTGTTGCAGATGCGGTAGGAGTTGAAGGTGCTGTAGTTTCAGTGGGTCCCAGGCATTTCTCTACCTCTGAAATAACAAAAGATCATTTTTGTCATTGTTAAAGAGAATGATTTTGCTGTCAACTTGCTAGACATTACAGATCATCATTAAATAACCATTTTTTCATACAGTTTTTTTATTCAATGAAAATTTACCAATTAAACATGGTGTATACATTTCATAACTAACATACTTCTCATTGCAATACACTAAAACTGGCAAAAAGCAATGCCCTTTAAACTGTAAATGTGCATGAAGTGTCTCATTAAAGTCAAACTCAGCAACCACCTATTTTTAGCAGCCATTTGCCTTAATCGGCCATTCTGCTTACTTTCACTGTTATTAAAAGAGATAATGACCTAAGGCCTGCAGTATTGTCTTTAAAACTTAGTAAAGTATGAGTTCTTTAAGGTAATGAATTTGATAATTACCTCTGACACGGTCTGGATGAAGGTTCCTGGTAGGGATATGTACCATTTTTCTGGTCCTTCCATTAATCTTTGTTGGCTTGTTTCGGACTGCCCCATAGTTGCCGATGGTATCTATCTCCCTTATTATAGACTGATCCACTGCCAGAACAGATCCACCTTTGATGATTGCAGCTGTGTTTGTGGTGATTTTCTATTTAGAGAAATAACAACCATTATTATCATAAAATTCCTTCAATATTCAACTTTAGGCTATATGCTGTGATATCGCATGAGAAAATTAAAGTTTTGTTTATTCCTTTTTTTTTTCAGTAAACTTCAGATTTATCTCAGTAACACTAAACTTCAGATTCATCTATATGTAACATGTTTAACAAGTAATCCTTCATAGTGGCATAGTTTCCAGATATTGCTGGAAAGTTATAATTCAGGTTTGCTTCCCAAACCAGCATCTTTTCTTTTGTTGATTTGACACTTTGAGATAGCTATTATTAGAAACCAAAAATTGAACTCTAATTTTCATAATATAAACTTCAGCTTTAAAGAGAAGTCATTTTAGTCAAAATTAAGATTATTCTTTCATTTGTATGGTTATAGGCATATTGCGTAAGATTATTGGGATCAGTTTTCAACGTTGAAATATGACCTGCCTATACTTGATCAGTTTTCAACGAGGGTCAATTTTTTACGCGTGGGTGGGTCATTAAATAACGGGAAGGGTCAATTTTCAACGTTGAAAATTGATCATAAATCCGTTGAAAAATGACCCATGGGGTCAATTTTCAACGAGGTCAAAATTTGATGTTACACCGGCTTAAGTTTGCACACATAATATAATCTTCCAGATGGCATTTTCAAAAAGAAAGAGTTTCTTAACTGCTCAGTTTTACAGTTTCTTACTAATGAACCACGTGAATTATTAACCATTTGATTTTCAAGAACGTTTGTCGTAACACAGTCTGTGAATTTCCTGATTTTAATGGGCCTCCTCTGCTTCGCCGGTGGCAGGTATTGCGATGGAGGTAGTGCTTTTGGTTTGCAACCCCTTAAGCGTTTATAAATACTACTGAAATAAAGTTTTGCGAGCGAACGAGAAGTTTGACTAAAATGTCTAAAATCATAGTTTTAGTCTATCAAACGTGTATGCTCGCCATATCGAAGGAGGAGCACACAATTTGCAATCTTAGTAAAGTAATTATTTAACTGTTTGCATTCATCCAGTTTGCATATGCGACAACTTACAAAGTAATTTAAGTAAACATATGCAAATTGGCGGTTGAAGCGGCCGGAAGAAATACAAAAAACATACTAGAAATGGCTTAAAAGGTATATTAATGGAATGCAGTTTGCAAACTTTGCCCGAACGAAAAGGCGGTGCGTTCGCACCCCGCTCTGAAGACGCCCTTGTCCTCCACCCTCCTGTCGGGTTTTGGCTGTTTTACATTTGTATCATGTATACGTATATGTACTTACAGCTAGTGATCCCATCAAAATTTCGTGCAACACGCTCGTGCCCAGTCATGCGTTTATCCGTGTAGAGTCTAGATCTAAATAAAGTTGTTTTGTAAGAGAGAATACATTTTGATTGGTCACATATGCTTTCTGCACGAATAGGCCTAACAAGTGTTTTTATTTTTTTGCGCGAAGTAACATATTCTTAGACGTAGATCTATCTGGTGAGTTTTTTTTTTATTTGTAATTGTTCATTTAGATCTAACTACAGTAGGCTATTTAGATATATAACAGCGAGAAATGTACATTTTCCACGTTTGCTGTTCATAGGCCCTAATTTTATCAGGTTCCTGACTTTTTTGTTTATGTTCTTAAGTTTTCTTCCTACGTAGATCTACCTAGATCTTGGTTCTCTGTTCAATAAAAATAAACGTACAGTAGTTGTTTCATTCCACAAACCACTACGAGTTCACATCGAGAAAACGGTGTAGACAGTCAAAAGTTTTCGCACTGTCCCGAAACGTGCACCTAGCCGCTCGTACCACGTGACATGACATTTGCAAACATTATTTTTAGTTTATATAGGCCAATCTTTTATTTTTTCGTAATGGATGCGTAAGCATAATCTCTGAAAAATCCTCAAAAACTATTTCAGTAGTTGCTTAAGCCTTATTTGTTTAAAACTGAACAGTAAGGGGAGATAACTGAAAGGGGAGTTTTTGAAAAGGCCGCCATTTTCTTGTAAACAGGAGCAAATCTGATAAATTTTACAGGTGTTTGTCTCGGTAAGTTAACTAGATCTACCGTAAACCTGAGCTGAGTAAAACATGTTTAAGGCACCACTACATTTTCACAAGAAATATATAATGTCATATATTCTTGGTTTTTTTTCCAGCACAGGCTGAACCAAAAGATAGTGTTTCACTCAGTCGCTGTCTGTATAGACAAGCAGTGGCGGCCTTTTAATTTTTGACTTGACCGTCACAATATAAAACAAACTGTATACGTCGGATTAGTTCGACTACTGTCTGTAGTGCTGGCTAAGGATGCATGACACCTTATTTTACTTTATTTTCGTTTCCTATTAAATTAGGAAGTGGCTATTCCTACGGCTCTCCCGTAAGAATAGTGAAATAGCCTGCAGGTGGCTATTCCTACGGCTCTAAAGACAGTTTTGTATGTCCATCTTGTACTGAATTAATTCAAATGGTATATTTTCGAACAAATTGTTTACTTTTTAGTATCACATCGAGAGAGAACTTTGCATGTCAATTTTCAAGTAAAAATAGTTATATATAAGGTGGTTTTGAAACAAAAAACATATACGGGTGTTGATTTCGCCAGATTCTACTGTATTCGCAGAAATTTTAAGTGACAGGCAAAATCAAGATATAAAATTTAAAGTGATGATTTTTTTAAAGAATCATTTTAAGCTTTTATTCAAGAAAAACGTTTGAGGGTGTTGACTTGGACAGAAATTATATGCGAAGAAATCTCAAGTGAAAGGCAAAATCAAGACATAAAATCTGAAGTGTTGAATACTTTTTAAAATCCTTTTAAGCTTTTATTAAGAGTATATTTCTACGTGTGCATGCCAATTTTCAAGAAAAAAATACTTATTCTAAGTATTAATTAGAAACGAAAAGTATATACGGGTGTTGATTTTGCCAGATGGTCATCGACATGCAAAATCAAGTCATAAAGTCATAAAGTAATGAATAATTTTTAAAACCCTTTTAAGCTTTTACCCGTATACATTTTTCGCTTCAAAACCACCCTAAATATAAATATTTTTTCTTGAATATTGACATACAAATGTAATTTTATATTCCTGTTTAAAGCTTGAAAGGATTTTGAAAAATTATTAATAAAAGAGAATCTGGCGAAATCAACACCCGTATACGTTTTTCGGTTCAAGACCACCTTATATATAAAAAAAATTTCTTGAAAATTGACATGCAAACTTAGAAATATATTCTTAATAAAAGCATAAAAAGATTTAAAAAGAAAAAATATCACCTTAAATTTTATGTCTTGATTTTACCTGTCACTTGAGATTTCCGCGCATGTAGAATCGGGCGAAATCTAGACCCGTATACGTTTTTTCGCTTCAAAACCACCCTAAATGTAAATATTTTTTTCTTGAAAATTGACATGCACACGTAGATTTATATTTTTAATAAAAGCTTAAAAGGATTTTTAAAAATAATTATTAGTTTACATTTTATGTCTAGATTACGCTAATTTGATTAGATTTCTGTCACCCCAGTAGAAATTCTCTTGAAATAATGTATTCATTTTGTGAAATGAAAGTAATGAGGATGGAACAAAACATTATAAGTAAACAATTTGTTCGAAAATATACCAGTTGAATTAATTCAGTACAATGCAATACAAGGTGGACATATAAAATTGTCTTTAGAGCCGTAGGAATAGCCACCTGCGGGCTATTTCACTATTCTTACGGGAGAGCCGTAGGAATAGCCTGTGAGGCTATTCTTACGGGACCGTAGGAATAGCCACTTCCATTAAATTATCTTAAAATATATAAAACTCACTACCTTAGGACTGCTACTTTAAAAATTAATATCAATACCTTAAAATGTATGCAGATTGCTGTCTGTGGAATGCTACCTTAAAAATAATACAGCTATCTTAAGATATTATTTAAGTAAAGGCAGTGGCTAGTGAACCGTCACCGGTGCAGCAGACCCGTGGTCTAGTGCACTGTCACTGGTGCAGCAGACCCGAGGTTTAGTGCACCATCATTTTTAATATATATAAAACATAGCCTTTATGTAAAGTTTAATTAAAAGATATTTTCACAAGTAATAAGCAAGAACATAATTAAAAGAATGAATTTATAAACCTTGACTTACTTGTTAATTTATTGCTTTATCTCAAGCGCTGATCTTCGTTCTTCGGCAACGTTAGTAGTCGTCATTTACAAAGATATTTCCGAATGACAGAATGAATTTCTTTGATTTTTTTTTTTAAATTTTCATATATTTTTGTCAATTTAAGTCGAATAAATAAAAATAATTATTGTCTGTATTTGGGTATATATGTAATATACATATCGAATTGAAATGCGATCTTAATTTCAGATTTATTATGTCAATGACTCATGGGACTGTAAATTCGGAAATATTGATATCTTGCAAGCAAATATTTTATAATGTACATGCACGGTGAAAACTGTTTATAATTTCAAGTATAGGTTACTAACCGAGTAGTAGGTGTTCATGCAATGAAAATACCCACGCTCGTGCGAATCGTGACACTGAGAGCGCGTAGCGCTCGAGGTGTTACCGCACGAGCGCGGGTATTTTCATCTCATGAACACCGATCTAAGAGGTAAGTAACTGACTTGCACAACGTCATTTTAATTTGTCAGTTTTTATTTATTTATTCATTTATTTATAAGTCTTTCCTTCTCCCAGTCAGAAAATAAATTATATTGGGAATTACTTTAACTTCAGCAGGTAAATTGAAATACGTAAAATGATATTAAAAAGGTTTATGAAAGTTCTGCTAATTTGCCAATGTAAATGCATTTTTGTTCACCAATTATTTGTTGGGAGTTTTTTTTTTTACCTTTTAATGCACAACTTCACACTTCGGTTGCATGTTTATAAAACATTTTTCATGATAAACTTAGTTTCAGACTCCACATTTACGGTTTCGTCATGGTCGTGGTCGTTATCATCATCATCATCATCTAACAACAATAATTAAAATGATTATCTTCTTCTTCTACTCCTCTCTGTTAAGTACTGAGCCGTGAATGTATCTTGTAGATGAAAACATGACGATCGTGATTCAAAGGTCAAAATATACAATATTTAAAAAAGAAGTATACATTTGTAAATGCTACTTGACACAGGTATTGTCTATTTTCCGTAAGTATTGACCTGGCACTCATTAATCTTCACCAGTATTTTCGGGGGTTTCCATTATTTTACGAAATATTTGTATCCTAAAATAACCAATATAAATAACTAATGGCACGGTGGCATAGTGGTAGCTATCTGACTGCCACGCACGATACCACGAGTTCAAAATCACCTGACCATTTTTTTAATTCAATGTAATGTTGTTATTGATGTTACTTTTACTCTAACAATATCTGTGTAACATATTTCACGAAATCTGATTGTTTTCTCTTGTAGATCTAGTATTCATTTTCAGGAAACGCTGGTGAGATTGTCTTTATCTAAGATACTTTTAAATATGTTTTATTCAACATTTCCCATAACGTTTATAGACCATAATGTTTGATCCGATAAATATGGCAATATTTCTACCGATAAAATTTGGGGGGAAATGGTCAGTATGCAGGAGTTGAACCAAAAATGCAGTTTAGCAGCTAAACGTCTTGTCGACACAGCTATTTGCACATGTGACATTATGAAAATTATAAAGAAATATATACGCAATATTTATATCGGTATTTAACTTCAGACACCGAGAATCAATTTACGGAAAATATACGGAATATTCTTGAGTGTCCGGTCAATACTTACGGACAATAACATGGCATTAAATAAACATTTACAGTTTGAACTCATCTAACATTCATTTCACGTGCTGAGGTATGGTATGATACCTGTGCACGAGCGCAGGTATGGTATGATACTTTTGCATGTGCGCAGGTATGGTATGTAGGTATTCATTTTGGTTATTAACCCGCAGAGAACAATATCTAGAACAGTTGTGTAATATTTGTTATATTATTGATTACAATAGCTGCATCTCACGAAATCCATGATTAAAACTGTGAAAGGCAATAAAGATTAAATCAAGACAATGAATGAAGGTCTACAAATGTAGGCGTTGTTGGATTGCTTGTTAAAGTTATTTAATGATTGGATTGGGCGTGTTTGTCTTTTGTGGTGGCAGTTCTGGTCATGAGATAGTGAATCTGAAATAATGTTGCCGAAGAGTGAAGATTGAGCTAGGTAAATCGGTAAATAATTAAAAGGTAAATCAAGGTTTATCTTACTTCATTCATTTAATAATGGTCATACATATTACTGGTGACAAAATGTTATAATTATACTTCAAAGAAAGGCTATATTTTATATATAACAAAAATGACGGTGCGCTAGACCTCAGGTCTACTGCACCGGTGACGGTGCACTAGACCTCGGGTTTGCTGCACCGGTGACGGTTCACTAGCCACAGCCTTTAGTAAAAAGGGACATGCAGTTTTGTTTCAACAGTGCTACACCTTTAAAAACGTAAGTTCACCTTTAAAATTCTTGAATAATATAGTGAATACAGAACTGACAGAACTGTTAATTCTGAATTAATTTTGTATTATTAATCAGGTTTTCAACGAAAACCTGAGTTATTAGATTGGGGTAGATGTCGGGCGGGCGGGCGGCGGCGGCGTCAAACTGGTGTTTCCGGTCAATAACTTTTGTTTCGGTAAAGATATTTGAATAAAACTTGGTATGTATGTAGCTTATATCAAGACAAAGGCTGGGATTGATTTTGGGGCTTCTGGGGTCAAGGTCACTGTTACTTAAAATAGAAAAAGGGTTTCCGGTCAATAACTTAACTTAGGAATGAGCTATCGTGATGAAACTTGGTATATAGAAAACTTATATAAAGTTGTAGCTTGGGATTGATTTTGGGGTTTCTGGGATCAAGGTCAAGGTCATTGTTACTAAAAATAGGGTTAGGGTTAGGTTAGGGTTAGGGTTAGCATATCTTCTACATGCATGGAGGGATTTTGATGAAAGTTGGCACAATTGTTCACCATCATGAGACGGAGTGTCATGCGCAAGAACCAGGTCCCTAGGTCTAACGTCAAGGTCACACTTAGAGGTCAAAGGATACAAGAATGAAAACTTTGTCCGGAGCATATCTTCTTCATGCATAGAGGGATTTTGATGTAACTTGGCACAATTATACACCATCATGAGACGAAGTGTCTAGCGCAGTTCCCTTCTTTAGAATTACTTCCCTTTGTTGTTACTATAAATAGCTTATATTGTAACTTTTTCATTACTAGACGTAGGGAAAAATCGAGACCACTTTTCTGTAGTACAACATGCATGTTACATCCAATTTTGAGGTGTATTTTGACCAATCTCTACCTGGTAAGGATTTCTGTGTGGACTTACAAATTTTTTTTTTGTATTTTTTTTTTTTTTTTTTTTTTTTTTTTTAAAGATTAACTTCCCTTAGTTGTTACTATAAATAACTTATATTGTAACTTTTTTATAACTGACCATAGGGAAAAACCAAGACCACTTTTCTGTGGTACAACATAGTTGTTACTTTCTAATTTTAGGTGTATTTTAATGTATCTCTACCTGGTAAGGAGTTTTTTTGTGGACTTAGAAAAACAAAAGAATTACAATGATTACTAAACAACCACAAAATTAAAATTACATCTGCAAATACAGGTGCTAGAGTAAAGAAATTTGCTGTGACGGGCGTATATTGTGACATTCTGGCACTCTTGTTTATTCTTATGAAAAGTGTTGAAAACCTGGTTTCGTGGCATTGCCGCGTTTCTTGTAATATTATCGGATTGTGGTGGAGCCTGATGCATTAGTGTGGTAGTGCTCAACAAAAGTATAATTATACTTACTTCATTTGAACATTCGGATGCGGTGACTTTGTGTTTACATTTAAATTTGGAATATTTGAATGGCACTTTTCTGCGTGCCAGTTCATTCATTTCATTATTACGGCTTGATGTTGCAAGATTCATGAATACAGGGTGAGGGTCCCTGTCTATAAGGGCCACGCCAACCTAAACAAATACATTCATATTATGAACGTTGACTGATGATAAATTCGACCACTTTGTCATTTGCAAAATTTTCTTCGTATTATTATATTGAAACTTTCTCAAAAAGCTGCAACAGTCATTCCTGATCAAGTAATGAAAAGTGCGACCCTATGTCAGGCCTTCATGTTTCGGCAGTGAGCATGCGCAAAAAACACCCTATTCCCCAGTAATTTTGGATAAATATTTTTTATACAAAAAAATGTAAGTCATTTATTCGTACAGAATATTTACTAATTTTGTTTTTGTTTACACCAGTTGGTGTTGTAAGTGGAAACTATTAGGTGTGTTCAATTTTATAAATAACTGATTGCAATTGAATATTTCCAAGGTGGTCGAATTTATCACCTGTCCGGGTTTATCATCAGTACCAGTACAAAAAAATATAAAAAAATGACTAATTAAGCCAATTGTAATTTTCAGTTGTACTGTAGATTCATTTATGCAGCATACCATAAGTAAATGAATTAATTTCAGTCCAAGTATTATTTCAACAGTTTCAAACGTTCAATCTGTAAATTTATATAATAAGCTCTAATTATATAACATAAATTAAATATGTATAGATTATCGATATGTGTAGAAATTATGGAAAAATATATTTACTTAAATTAAATATGTATAGATTATCGATATGTGTAGACAAGCTAATTGATACTGTCGTATAGTCCAATATGAGTAAGGCTGTCTCTGTAGAGGCAGCCATACTGTAAATGTTGAAAAAAAATTATTCGGAATCATCTTTGGTCAATTTTGTTCTCAATGAAACACTAGTTTGCTTTATATATTTGCAGAATCGTGTCTCTATATATAATTATGTAATGCTCCTGAAAAAAATTACATATTATGGTGTTTGTGCACGTCCGTCTGCCCATCCATCCATCCATCATTTGTGTCCAGAGCATAACTTCATCAGGTCGGAGATATCCCCTGGATTGAGAGACATTCTCTCGATCTTAACATTGTCTCTCATTCGAAAGACTCAAATTAGCTTAAGCAATGAAAATCATTGAAAGGGTAATTAAAACTCTTTTTAGAATGCACAAATTTATTTCAGATATAGAAAATTATCTTTCTTTTATCAGATTTTCAAAATCAAAATTATTTTGGGAATTTTGTTTAAGCATTATAATGCTTTACAGCTAAAACAAGATCAGATAGGGAAAGTAGAATGAGCTGATGTTATGTGCTTGCATCTCTTTACAATAAAAAGTAAATATAATATAATGAGTGGCATTGTTTAGAGCTTGTTCCCAGCTTTCTTAGCATGTATAACACTATCAGGTTTCGGCTCACCGTTTTAAAGATATTATGCATAAAGTAAGCTAAAAGGGCCATTTTTTTTATGTTATGCTGTGTCATTTTAAACAAGCCAAAAACTGAACATGTGTGGTAAAGAAGTATGTGAAAAGAAACCAATTTTAAGGTAACCAATGTATAATTATACATATCGGGTAACATTTTGTTGATGCCATTCATTATCATATTTAATATTTTCATGGGTAGCATCTTTTCGGGAAATGTTGTCATTGTTATGCTTTTTCAGGTATTACATTTGTGGAGTTTGTGAAGATGTAAAAGCAATATCTTTGACAAATCATGTTTATATTCATTATTTATGACACAAGTGATTATGTATCCTTACAATAGATACAAACAATTACTTGCCAAAACTCTAGATAAGCTTCAGGAACTAATAATCGAAGTACACTGTTTGGTAGTGTCCGTAGATAGCAATTTTAAGCATGTCTTTCTATAAACATGTACGAGCTATTGATATGTTTCTACCATTTTCTGTTTCAGATTCTGGCAATGAATGAAAATAGTAGAGCTTGAAACCTTAGCTTTCTACATTTTTTAATGGCGACCGGTTCAAATTTGTCAGTAGACCGTAGTGTCCATAGATAATATTTTCAAAGTCGAGTAATTTTGTAAATAAGAGTTAGGAAATGTTGTTCCCCTATATGTTCTATTGTTTTCAACTAAATATATCATATTTATCATCTAAGACTTATATATTCTGCTTAGTATTTAAATAAATCAGCATTAATGCATCATTTGCTTCTTAGTATGTTAATATATACTTCAAAACTTAAAAAAATGACATCAAGTTTTTTAAAAAGGACTTGTTTTTATGTATAAACACCTTTTCAATAAAATACATTAAATTCTTGAACATGTTATTGCAAAAGAAATCTCTTGCAGTTCATTTTTGTTTCAGGGTTTAGTGATCTACGGACACTACAATCTTAGGCTTAAGCTTACATAATGTTCAAGATAAAGCATTTTTCATGTTATTTGAGAGATATGGGTGCTAAAAGAAATACCTGCTTTTTTATATGACACTGTGTAGGTTGGCAGCCCTTGTAACAAGCTTTTGCCACTTTGTCCATGAATCACACAACATCATTGATCAAGTTGTATATAATAAAATAAATGAACTAGCATACAGAAATATGTTGTTAAAACATTCCAATTAAATGTAGCCACAAGTCACTTTTAAAAGAAGTACATATTGTATAATTATTTGTATTTAATGCCTATGTGCTCTATGTCAAAACTTGATCATATCATTTTGAGCAACGGTACTCAGGTGAGCGATACAGGGCCATCATGGCCCTCTTGTTAGCTGATTTTGCAGTTTGTGTGTTTGACTGAAAATATTTTTCTTGCATTAAACATAACTCATACAGTTTTCTTTTGATTTTTATTCAGCATATATATGCACTGACAATATTTTTCAAGAAAATTTTAATTACTGACATATAAAGGGACTGGCCTCCAGTTGAATCATACCAAAGACGTAAAAAATGGTACTAGCAGCTTCCTCGCTCGGCGCTCAGCATTAAGGGGATAGTGCTAGGACTGGTCAGCCTGGTGTCAGTATAATGTGACTGGGTGGGGTACCATGCCACGTGTCTACGGCGTGATATTCCAGTGAGGCAGCACTATAAAGTTGGGCATTGTGCTCACTGCTACAAGTAGACACTGTCCTTTATATGCCCAGAACTAACACTGACACCCCCAGAATTAACATCAGTTCGCTCACACGTCTGAAACTTATTTTGAAGCCAACCGAAATACTAGTAAGGACCTCAAAGAACTAACACAGACACCCCAAGAATATCTATATAAATGTTGATACTAGCTAGTGAAGTTCTGCACCACTGAATCAAATATAAAATGCTAAAAGTAAGGCATCCCTGAACCCACAGTGGAATAGGCAATCTCCTGCACCCCTCCGTTTCAACTGAAAAAGGCCAACTATGCCAGTGTATGGCCAGCTACATCACTGCATGTATTCAATAATAATCCTCCACATAATGCCCGGTCAGTATTGTACATGTGTATAAATACAGTATAGCAATAGATGTATAGAAAACAAACAATAGGCTATGATCAATGCATCAGTTATCATGGGCACTCTGGTGGAAATAACTGAAGTACAGTTAGGGACCAAATGTTTTGTTCCACTTTTATTTTTTCCGTTTCGTTTATTTTCAAAAATGTCAGTAACACTGATAATCTGCATGGTATAAGTTTTTTTATTGTGTTAAAATATTTCATAGTAGACATACCTTAAATGGCAATGCTTATTTTAACTAAAAATACACATTTTAAATTTTTCAAAAATATGAACCTTAGTTACAAACTGTTCGAATTTCAAGAAAACGATTATGCAATTAAAACTATCTTTTGTGACAGTTTGATAGGAATATAACTTACTTACCAGTATTTGAAGCTATTATATAAAACTATCAGCTATTGAAGTGAAGAAATAGCATTGAACTTAGGGCAAAATCCCTAGCATAATGTCCGATGTCCTTTTTTATAATATTTTAGAAGGAAGCGGCTATTCTTACTGTCCTGTAGGAATAGCCTCGCAGGCTATTCTTACGGCTCTCCCGTAAGAATAGTGAAAAGCCCTCCGATGGCTATTCCTACGGCTCTCCGTTATTTATCGTAAGTGTAAAATACTTATTTAACTGAAATTTGTCAGAAAACGTCTGACAGATTATTGGTTGTACAGATGTATCTATGTAAATACATACGTTATTAGTATTGAAACACTAAAGAATGTTTTAAAAGTGTTTTCAACTAAACCAGTTAGAGAATTATTGATCTATGTTTCGTGTATATACATGCAAATTTTTCACAACAGTACAAATCTCTTACCACTATAAACAGTTTATTGCCCTCAGGAAGGTCTAATACCGGGAGTAGACACTCCGTATAAAGCAATACATTTATCTGTATTATGCTGTCGTCCATACCTGTAAATATAGACCAGTCTTGAGCGATCGATATTTTGTTTTCGCCACTATCGATTAGCGTGTAATTAGCATATTACCTCATGTTAATCATGGAGCTATAACACTTTTTGTTCAAAGGGTTTACCAGTCACATGTTAAGCAGCGATAATTAGATGATCAGAGATTGATCTAAAGGGATTCTGAAGGAAAATGCATGCGACTGCTTGTGGTGATATGCTTAATTATTATGAATTAACTCGAGCTCACTTCCCTGAAGAAATATTTTACCACGTAACTTCAAATCTTTATCAAAGGACCGATTTTTGTTGGATTTGAATAAATAAAATGGAAAAAAAAATGGAAAGCCGACACTTTTCTTAATCTTGTAGAGCCATAATTATAATTATTGTTTATAATGTCAGATTTCTACATACAGAAACAAACATTCTTCTTGAACGCAGAGAATGTTTCAAACGAAATTGTTGTTTAAACTCCAAAAATTAGTTTAATTAATTTAATCTTAAAACTGATGTGTGAAAAATACAATGTTTTTAAATTAAAATAACAATGAAATTTAAAAAAAAGGCCGACAACAAAGTTACATTTAGTATTCCGAACTTTTAGATAAAACTGCAGAAAATCATCTAGGTTTAACACGCATTTAAATGGTGAAGAACAAAGCAATATCATAAACAAGTATTTTCAGGCAACAGTTTACAGTTTCGACTTGCTATTTTCATTAAAATATGTCCTAATTTTATTGTTCTAAATACTCTGAATCAACAAGGCAAATATCATGTAAAAGACGACATCTTTCTCTCTGGGTAAGACAATCCTAGATTTAGCCATTTTCACAAGGCGAAAAGTAACATTAATGTAGATATTTTCCATTTAAAAACAAATGCAGGCAATAATTTCATGGCAGAACTTTTGTTTTCAACAAAAAATTCAACAAATGCTTTCCCAGATTTTCACTGAAAGGACGAGTAAACTGTAAGGCGTAAGTGTGTGAGTAATAGCAGAATAACCTACGGCATATACTTCGATTGGACGACAGCATAAGATAAGATAAATGCCGCATTCCAGTCCCCATATCAGTTGTTCCAGTTACCCTTTAGTTTGATTTTATACTAGAATTTTGTAACACAACAGCTTGACATATTTGCATCAATTTTGACATTTTATTTGTAACACAATGACCAAGTGTGATTACGCGTCATTTCCGAAATTGGTTGAAAATATATCAGTTGAATGACTTCAGTACAATGTATTGTAATACAGTACAGCCGTAGGAATAGCCACCGGCGTGCTTTTCACTATTCTTACGGAAGAGCCGTAAGAATAGCCTGCGAGGCTATTCCTACGGGACTGTAAGAATAGCGACTTCCATTTTAGAAACACTAACTCATATTCTAATGTTCATAATATGACCAAACTTAAATTTGAAAGAAAGATAATTTTTAGCCAAATCTGGAGGTCAGTGCCTTTAAAATGGGTCATAATGTGTGCTGCAGTCATTGGAAATATGTCACTTTTATATAGAATAAAGAAGAACAGCTATTTAGTGTGTTGTAACCTATAATTTGTGTGCATTCAGGTGTAATGACCCAAGGTCAGACATTTCCCTCTCTTTGCTTTAATTTCATTGGATTAGGCATTGCAGATTATCTGATCATTGCCTGTAGCTTTTTGTAACTGCAAACTTGTGATTTGTGCATTGATTATATTAAAATGATTTGAAAATTATTGGATTATAATACAGGTTAGATAATTTTACTAATATGTTCATTGGACTCATAAACTATCCAGTTATTATAAACTATCCAGTTTATTTATTTTTTGTTAAACTTTTGGCTCATTGTATCTTGACAGTTTGGTAATATTTTGAGCAAGTGAATGTTTTATAAATTCATAAATGTCTTTCCTTTATCACAGTCTCATGCATAATTTACACTGTAAGCCATTTAATTATTTGCAGACCATCAACTGGATCAAAGAGATTGTGGTGTGTGTGTGTGTGCTGTGTTGAGATACCATTGTTGAGGAAGAGTTGCATTCCAAGTTGCACAACTTGGTAAGCATTATTATGTTTGTAATGTATATTTTTACCTAGTATGCATTTTTTTTAGCAGGAATGTGCCACTGAACACACATATTTTAACCTACAATATCATTACTTGGGGAATAAAAAGCTGATATTACTTCAGGTTTTTTTTTTGGAAAACAGCATGGTCTGAAACTCTGATTATTAATAATATAATATCATAGAAGAAAAACCTGGGCGATGAACTTTTGTGTTATTTAAATGCATCAGTATTCTAGGCTTAGGTTTTATAGAATAAATAAAATCAACATCAAAACTTCAGTTATTGATCATAAAATTGACATTAATTTTGTGATGTCATTTTTGGCTATTTGAAGAACTTAGAAATTATTCAATGTTAGGGTTTCACCAGGCCATTTCAGCTGGAGCATCAGCCAGCTAAAATATCTTAGTGCCTTGCAATAAATTTTAAATGCATATTGTCATGTACAATAAAATCTGTAAAAAGATCCTTTGGAAGCAAAGAATGCAACCAAGAAGAATAATAGCAGACTCGGTTTGATTGAGTCTGTTCATGAAAAATCTTATCATCTAAAAACATAAACTGCCATTCTTGCATAAAAACTTTTGCTGATTTCAGGCATGCACAAATGGGAAAAGATGTGTACAAAGTTCTTGTGAGCATCCGCTGTTGTTGAACATGTTGGATATGCCATTCCTGGTCCAACATGGACAAAAAATGGACACATAATTGGTTAAAGGCAAAGCTAAAAGGTTTTAGACTTTAACAATCTTTTCATCTGCCTCATATTACTTTACTTTCAACTTGAAATAAGTGCTTCCTTTCTTGATAGACGACAGCATTGACGCTCAGTATTATTATATTATTACAAAATATTAATGTTTAACTTAAAAGTCACAATTTAATCCCTGAGAATGATAAAAAACATTTAGAAAAATACAGTTTCGTTTTTAGCTCATATGATTTTTTGAAAAAAAAAAATTTAGTTATTGTCATCACTTGATCGACGTTGGCATTGCCTGGTTAAGTTTTATGTTGAGGTCAACTTTTCTCCTAAACTATCAAAGCTATTGCTTTCAAACTTGCAACACTTGTTCACCATCAAAAGCTGACTCTGGCCCCTTTCGGACTTGGAAAATATCAGATTTCTTGGTTAAGTTTTGTGTTTAGGTCAACTTTTCTCCTTTATGGTCAAAGCTATTGCTTTAAAACTTGGAGCATTTAGTCGCTATTAAAAGCTGACACTGTGCAGCAGATACTGTAACACTGCATTGCTTTTTGCGAGAATTATGGCCCCTTTTGGACTTAAAAATATCAGATTATTTGGTTAAGTTTTGCGTTTAGGTTTAACTTTTCTCCTTTACGGTCAAAGCCATTGCTTTAAATCTTGGAGCATTAGTTGCCATTAAAAGCTGACACTACACAGCAAGAACCGTGACTCTGTATTGCATTTGGCAAAAATTATTGCCCCTTTTGGACTTAGAAAATCATGGGTAGATCAATATTTCTATTATACAGAGACAAAAAAATCAGATGAGCGTCTGCACCCACAAGGCGGTGCTCTTGTTTAAATTAATTTGAATTGAGAAAGTTTACATTCTTACTCAAATCTCACACAAAAACTTGTAAAAATGGTTTTTTCTACTTTAGGCCTACACTGGATCAAAAAGAGTTTGTGGAGTGTGATGTGAGCTGTGTTGAGATACAATTGTTGAGGAAGAGTTGCAGTTAGTTCAGCAACTTGGTAAGCATAATTATTTTTGCAGTGTATATTTTTATGCCCCCGGCATCTACTGATGCGGCAGGCATATAGTGATTGTTCGTTCGTTCGTCCGGCTGTACGAGGTTAACCAGCGTTCGACACTAACTTTTTTGCCAGGCATCCCGAAGGAATACCTGCTGGGAAATTTAGGAATCCCTGCTGAAAATTAGGAGTCCCTGATAACAAAATGTGGTAAGAACATGAAAAAACTAAAATCTAACAAACACAACTGTTTACAGTACTAATTGTATTTTATTTCCACTTCATTTCCATTTTACATCAATGACAACAATAGCTTGTATGACTTTTGCTGTAAAAGAATAATGTCATTTCTGTCCAAGTCCTCTTCCCCCTCATCTTCACTACCATCGCACTCCTCTGCCATTTGTTGTAGTTCGTCTAAATGTATGCCGCCTAGTTCATTCCCCCTTATAACCCCCTTATTTGTAACCATTTTTTTTAAATAAAAAAAAATTCCGAAAAGTCTCCCTTAAATAAAAAAAAAATTCAAAAAAAAAAAATGTTCCGACCTACCTACCCTAATTTTTTGAGCATGTTACCAGATACAAAGATTTTTTAGGCCTTATTAATGCAACTCCCACAGACTTTATCTAAAACTAGTACATTGGTCATAACAGACTTTCTTAAACATTTCATATTTTAGTTGTTTTATTTTGCACATTGCCTAAAAGTGGGTGGGGTTTAGTGTTTGCATGCTTTTATTATCAGCAAATTCTTCTAAATAAGAGCTGCTTTGGCAACAGTGATCATATTTTTCGTAAATGCAGACGTTTTATTGGCTTTTTATTTTAGTTTGTACTAGAAAAATCTTGTAAGAAATGATAAAAATGTTCGAAAATGTCGGTCTAGAAAACGAGTGACAAATACGAAAAACAAAAGTAACAGTTAAAGTTCTTGAAAAGATAACTGTTTTAACTTTATTTTCTCATCATACCACGTATAATTTCTGCTTATTTAATTTGTTTTGCCCAAACAAAGCCTCGGCAATGATAATAAATTTGTTATAGACCGTAACGGCCGACCGGCTCATGTAATCGTATCGAGCACACAAAATAATGGTACAAACACGATAATCTAAGGCTGCATTGTTTATCAATTAACTTGTAAACATTGATCAATAAACACCTTTGATAATGACAAGGCATATTGTACAAAATACAAACCGCGAGATAAGCACGTGTCATTTGGCGCGTGGCGTGACTGACATCTGTCGGTAGCTAATTAACATACGACGCTCCGCCTACTGCCATATTTCCGCTTGTGCCGGCGAACAATATTGAAATTCACTGGGATTTTGATTGACAGGGGGCAGAACTATCGAACTTGGAACGCATCTAAGTAAATTTCCGCGAGTCAAGCCGACGCACGTGCCGTAATTTATGTGGGTAAAATACGAGTTTTTCTCGATTTTCGCGGGTCAAAACCCGGGACCTCGGGTCAACTGAACGCCCTGGCTTAGCAAAAGACCGATGTTTGCGCGAACAAGACTAGGGAATTTCATTTTTTTAGAATCATATTTTATCTGAAAATCAAGAGTCCCGACGGAACACCGAAATTGCGAACTTTAGGATCCCTTGCGGATTTTTAGTGTCCTCGGGATCCCGGGACACCGTTAGTGTTGAACGCTGTTAACCAAATGGGACCGTTTCGTCTAGTGTCAATACTCCTTACTAGAATGACTTGATACTAATGCAGATGTAACCTGTGACCATTCCTCATCTTCAGACATCACCTGACCTCAGTTTGACCTTGACCTTGAACTTGACCTTGTTTTGGACTTAGGTTGCTTTTTATCGACAAGGATGCCACCGGGGGCATCAAGCGTTTATTGAATGCAGCTTCTTGTTTTAACCTAGCATGCATTTTGTAACAGAAATGTGCCATTGTGCACACATTTTAATGTACAATGTCATTACTTGCTCTTTGGGCAAAGGGGAATAAAAAAAATGGATATAAAGTCAATTTTTTGGGTAAACTGCATGATTTGGAAGTATTCCAACAGGAAAAGGCCTGTAAACTCTACCATAGAAAAAGAGTATGGCCTTTGAACTTTATGGTAACTGTATTTAAATACAAGTCATGAGTTATGTAGGCATAGATATTTTAATACATCAGAATTATGTAGGCATAGGTATCATAGATGAATAAATTAATATCAAAACTTTAGTTACTGATCATAAAATTCACATTAATTTTGAGAACTTAGAAATTATTTAATATATTAGGGTTATCCCCAGGCTAGGTCAGCTTGAGCATCACCCAGCTAAAATATCTTAGCACCTTGCTATAAAATTTTCAATACATATTGTTATGTATGAATCTTGTCACCTGAAAACATAAACTGCCATTTTTGCCTAAAAAGTTCTTTGCTGATTCCAGGCATACGCAAATAGGGAAGAAACATGTACAACAAGGAAATTCTCGTGAGCATACGCTGTTGGTGAACATGTTGGAAATGCTGTATGGGTGCCAGTGTAGACAAAAAATGGAAAGCCGAAAGGTCTGAGACTTACAAAATCTTTTAAAGTGCCTTTTCATTAAATATCTTCTTATTTTTAGCTCGACTATTTGAAGAATAAGTAGAGCTATCCTACTCACCATGGTATCGGCGTCTGCATCCTACCTTGGTTAAGTTTTTTGTACCAGTCCACATTTTGACAAAACTTTTTGAAATAAAGCTTTCAAACTTTCAACACTTGTGTACCATCACCATGTCCAGTTTTAGGGAAGGGTATATAATTCCATCAAAGATTTTGCCTGAATTATGGCCCCTTTTAACTTAAAAATTTTGGTAAAGTTTTTCGTACCAGTTCATATCTGGTGTAAACTATTTGACATAATTTTATGGCTTTGAATTGATTATCACTGGTTTATCATAACAGTCTCTTTTTGTAAGCAAGAGCACATACATTTTTCATACAAGTCCATGTTTTGTCAAAACTATTTGACGTGTGGCTATGAAACTTTTAATGCTTATTTTTCATCATGATTTACATCTGTAGGCAAGAGTACATAACTCGTCAATTATTTTGGCTGAATTATGACCCTTTTTGGATCGTTTTTTGTACAAGTCCATGTTAATCAAAACTATTTGAACTTTGAATACTTGCTTGTATCTGTAGGCAGGTTAACATAACTCTGTCAACTATTCTGGCTGAATTATTGCCCTTTTTAGCTCAAATTTCAGAAAAAGTAGAGCTATTGCACTCGCTTCGGCGTAGTTAAAGTTTTTGGTAAAGTCAAATATCTCTGTTACTATCAAAGTGTGTCTTATTGACAGCTCTTGTTAGCTCACCTGTCACGAAGTGACAAGGTGAGCTATTGTGACCACTTGATGTCCGTCGTCTGTCAACAATTTCTAAAAAAATCTTCTTCTTGAAAACCACTGGGCAGAATTACACCAAATTTCACAGGAATGATCCTTGGGTGGCCCCCTTTCAAAGCCATGACAACCGAAAGGAAAAAATTAAAAAATCTTCTTGTCCAAAACCACAGGGCCTAGGGCTTTGGGCTTTGATATCAGGTGTGTAGCATCATCTAGTGGTCCTCTACCAAAATTGTTCAAATTATCCCCCTAGGATCAAATACGGCCCCGCCCCGGGGGTCACATGGTTTATATAGACTTATATAGGGAAAACTTTGAAAATCTTCTTGTACAAAACCACATGGCCTAGGGCTTTGATATTTGGTATGTAGCATCATCTAGTGGTCCTCTTTCAAGATTGTTCAAATTATCCCCCTAGGGTCAAATATGGCCCGCCCCGGGGGTCCCAAGTTTTACTTAGACTTATATAGGAAAAAAAGTTTAAAAGTCTTCTTGTCTGAAACCACAACACTTAGACCTTTGATAATTGGTTTGTAGCATTGTCCTATGGTCCTCAACCAAAATTGTTCAAATTGTACCCCTAGGGTGAAAAGGCCCTGCCCTGGGGGTCCCAAGTTTTATATAGACATATAGGAAAAAGCTTTAAAAATTTTCTTGTCTGAAACCATACAACCTAGGCTTTTGATATTTGGTATGATGAATTGTCTGTTTAATTATAATTACCTGATGACCCCAAGTAATATGATGTCACTTGACTGTGACCTTGACTTGCTGACCTACTTTCTAATTTTGATGACATACACAGTTTTGTACACAAATCCTTAAACTGAATTTCTTTGACCATGAATGTGACCTACTGACTTTCTTAATATTTTATCATCAGTTTGACATTTGAAACATGTAGCTCATATTACTCAGGTGAGCGATCCAGAGTCATCATGACCCTCTTGTTATACGCCCAAAGGGACGTATTATGTTATGACGCTGGTGTCTGTCTGTCCGTTAGCAGTTTCATGTCCGCTCTGTAACTCTTGAACCCCTGGAAGGATTTCAAGGAAACTTGACAGAAATGTTCACCATACCGAGACGACGTGCAGAGCGCATGTTTTGGATGTCTCGCTTCAAGGTCAAGGTCACACTTAGGAGTCAAAGGTCATATCAATTTGTTTCGTGTCTGCTCTGTAACTCTTGAACCCCTTGAAGGATTTCAAAGAAACTTGACACAAATGTTCACCACACCAAGACGACGTGCAGAGCGCATGTTCCGGATGACTCACTTCCAGGTCAAGGTCACACTTAGGGGTCAAAAGACATATCAGTTTGTTTTGTGTCTGCTCTGTAACTCTTGAACTGCTGGAAGGATTTCAAAGAAACTTGGCAGAAATGTTCACCACACTGAGGCAACATGCAGAGCGCATGTTCTGGATGACTCGCTTCAAGGTCAAGGTCACACTTAAGGGTCAAAGGTCATATATGACTGCTTTGTGTGTATTGCTCTGCATTGCAGTGTTGTTGTTTTTATTTGGCAGATCTCTTTTTTATGCCCTCGGCATCTACTGATGCGGGAGGCATATAGTGATCGTCCTGTCTGTCCGTCCGTCCGTTCGTCCGTCCGTCCGTCCGTACGAGGTTAACCAAATGGGACCGTTTCGTCTAGCATCAATACCCCTTACTAGAATGACTTGATACTTATGCAGATGTAACCTGTGACCATTCCTCATATTCAGACATCCTCTGACCTCAGTTTGTCCTTGACCTTGACCTCATTTGGACTTAGGTTGCTTTATATGGGCCATCTCTTGGTTAACCAAATGGGACCGTTTCATCTAGCATCAATACCGCTTACAAGAATGAATTGATACTAATACAGATGTAACTTGTGACCATTCCTCATCTTCAAACATCACCTGACCTCAGTTTGACCTTGACCTTGACCTCATTTTGGACTTAGGCTGCTTTATATGGGCCATCTCTTGGTTAACCAAATGGGACCGTTTCGTCTAGCATTAATACCGCTCACAAGAATGAATTGATACTAATACAGATGTAACCTGTGACCATTCCTCATCTTCAAACATCACCTGACCTCAGTTTGACCTTGACCTCGTTTTGGACTTGTGTTGCTTTGTATCGACAAGGATGCCACCGGGGGCATCAAGCGTTTATTGAACGCAGCTCCTTGTTGTTCACTTTCAATTGTTTTTATGCCCCCGAAGGGAGGCATTTTAGTTTTCAACTGTCCATCTGTTTGTTCGTTCGTTCGTCACAATGTTAACTTTTTGCATGAAGGCACTTTACTCACGAACCACTGCACCTAGGACCTTCAAACTTAACATGCTGATAGTACTTATTGAGTACACGACCCCTACTGACTTTGGGGTCACCAGGTCAAAGGTCCAGGTCAAAGGTCAAGGCACTGCGGGGGGGGGGGGGGGGCATTTGTCACTATTAGTGATAGGTCTTGTTGTCGAGCCCGCTTGCAGAAGCGAAGACATAGTTGTCCAAATGGCTGTTCGGTGTATGTGCGTGCGTCCGTCTGGATTTGTTTGTCCGGATCATAACTTTGACTTGCATGGAGTAATCTTGTTTATATTTGGCGTGAATGTTAACCTCAGTGAGACGGAGTGTCATGCGCAAACCCCGGGTTCCTATCTAAAAGGTCAAGGTCACACTTAGAGGTCAAAGGTCAAATTCAATAACGACTTTGTCAGGCGCATTGCTTCTTCATGCATGGAGGGATTTTGATGTAACTTGGCACAATTGTTCACCATCATGAGACGGAGTGTCATGCACAAGAATCAGGTCCCTTGGTCTAAGGTCAAGGTCACACTTAGAGGTCAAAGGATACAAGAATGACAACTTTGTCCGGAGCATTTCTTTTTCATGCATGGAGGGATTTTGATGTAACTTGGCACAAATGTTCACCACCATGAGATGGAGTGTCGTGCGCATGAACCAGGTCCTTAGGTCTAAGGTCAAGGTCACACTTAGAGGTCAAAGGTCAAATACAAGAATGACTTTGTCCGTAGCATTTCTTTTTCATGCATAGAGGGATTTTGATGTAACTTGCCACAATTGTTCACCATCATGAGACGGAGTGTCATGCGCAAGAACCTAGAATAACTTCCCTTTGTTGTTACTATAAATTGCTTATATTGTAACTTTTTTATTACTGGTCGTAGGGAAAAATCAGGACCACTTTTCTGTAGTACAACATGCATGTTACATCCAATTTTGAGGTGTATTTTGACCTATCTCTACTGGTAAGGATTTTTGTGTGGACTTATAAATTTTTTTTTTTTTTTTTTTTTTTTTTTAGATTTACTTCCCTTTGTTGTTACTACAAATAACTTATATTGTAACTTTTTGCAATCTTTTTTTTTATTTTGCATAAATGTTTGCCTCAATGCGACTTAGTGTCGTGTGCAACTCCCAGTCCTTTTGACAGCTGACGGGCTCGACATGTTTCCCATGGGCATCTAGTTTTGAATTACTTCCCTTTTATGTTGATATAAGTAGCTTATTTTGAAACTTTTTTTATTATTGGCTGTAGGGAAAAACCGAGACCACTTTTCTGTGGTACAACAGGGATGGTACCTCCAATTTTTATGCCCCCCTTCAAAGAAGGGGTATATTGTTTTGCAGATGTTGGTCGGTCTGTCAGTCAGTTGGTCGGTATGTAGACGTATCCATGCCCCCCTTCAAAGAAGGGGTATATTGTTTTGCAGATGTTGGTCGGTCTGTCAGTCGGTTGGTTGGTATGTAGACGTATCCGTTTCCGGATGATAACTCAAGAACACATGGGCCTAGGATCATGAAAGTTGGTAGGAAGGTTGGTCATCACCAGCAGATGACCCCTATTGATTTTGAGATCTGTATATCAAAGGTCAAGGTCACAGTGACCCTGAACAGTAAAACGGTTTCCGGATGGTAACTCAAGAAAGCTTGGGCCTAGGATCATGAAAGTTGATAGGGAGGTTGGTCATGACCAGCAGGTGACCCCTATTGATTTTGAAGTTAGTATGTCAAAAATCATGGTCACAGTGACCCGGAACAGTAAGACGGTTTCCGGATGATTACTCAAGATTGCTTGGGCCTAGGCTCATGGAAGTTGATAGGGAGGTTGATCATCACCAGCAGATGACCACGGTTGATTTTGAGATCAGTAAGTCAAAGGTCAAGGTTACATTGACCAGGAACAGTAAAATGGTTTCCGGGCAATAACTCAAGAACGCAAATGGGCCTAGGATCAGGAAAAGGGAGATTGGTCATGACCAGCAGATGACTCAAATTGATTCTGAGTTCAGTAGGTCAAAGATCAAGGTTGCAGTGACCCGGAACATTTAAACCATTTCCAGACAATAACTCGAGAATGCTTGGGCCTAGGATCATGAAACTTGATAGGGAGGTTGGTCATGACCAGTAGATGACCCTTACAGAATTCGAGGTCAGTAGGCCAAAGGTCAAGGTCACATTGACCCAGAACAGTTAAACCCTTTCCAGTTGATACCTTGAGAAGTTTGGGCCTAGGATCACGAAGTCTTATAGGGAGGTTGATCATGACCAACAGATAAACCCTCTTGATTTTGAGGTCAATAGGTCAAAGGTCAAGCTCACATTGAACCAGGCCAGAACAGTAGAACTTTTGTTTACAGTGAGCAAATAATTTCTGTTCCTTGTGCATTTACTGAATGCATCAAGAGGGGCATTTCGTGTTTGACGAGCTCTTGTTAGGTGTATTTTTACATACCTATACTTGATAAGGATTTTTTTGTGGACTTTGAATAATTTTTTTGTGGACTTAGATTTGTTTTTTGAAGTTTTCCTTTTGTTGTTCCAGTCCTTTGGGCTACAGCAGTCAAGTTCTTTAAATTTTGCTCCCATCCTATGATGTAACCCTTCGGGCGTATATTGCCACGCTTGGTGGAGCTCTTGTTTTTATTGTTGTAATTGTCTTAAAATAAGTTTCTTTCTGTATATATTTTTCGCATTTTCAAAAGCAGAGCCGGCCTGCTTAGCTCAGTAGGTTGAGCGCAGATCTACGGATCTCGGGGACATAATATGTAAAACATTGATGTCTTTTACCAAATTATTATGGAAAACATATTATGTTGGTAAAAGACATCAGTGTCTTCTACCTCCAATTCATGTAGGGAAGTTGGCAGTTACTTGCAGAGATCAGGTTTGAACTGGTACAGAATCAATGGCAGGAAACAGGTTAGGTTAACAGTCTGCATTATAACTGAAATATTTTTGAAGAAATGGTGTTAAACCTAAAACTAATCATTCTTATGAATAATTAATTGTCGCAGTTAACTGAAATGAGTTATATGCATGTTGCAATAAATTGTTAAAATGTACATACACCTGCCTAGAACCTTGAATAATTATGTTGCTATATCTGGTAAAATTTAGTTTCTCTTGCATGATTGTAAGTATTGTGAATATTTTATGCTTCTTTCAGGATGCGTGATTTCTTACCAACACAGTGGACTGAAGACAACCCTACTCCATGAACCACTTTCAATTCTGCTTTCCAAATGAAATATAGAACTAAATGCAGTTCATCTAACGGAGTGGAGTCCAGCAATAATGTTGTGATTACCAGCAGTTCTGATAAGTGATCTACTCGGCCAGCAAACAGGAGATATGAACATTCAGTTGTAAACCATTGTGAGTGGTTGTATGTGGATTTTTAGAAGATTTGAACAGCCGGTTATGAAGCAATGCATGGTTTTTTGAGTGGACATCAGTATTCAGTTAAAACCAGTGTATGGATTTTTGAGCAAGTTATAATTGTGTATTATCAGAATGATATTTCTGGGGTGTTAGGAAATCACTTACTTTGACATTCGGAGAACAGAGACTATATGAATAGTGCAATTTAAATTAGTGGATTAACAAAATACAGGGTTGTCAATAAGTTTTTGTTGAACAGGCTGAAATAGAAATGTAGGCGGCCAGCTATGGGGGTCCGGGGGCATGCCCCCCCGGAAAATTTTGAAATTCAGCACTTCATTTCCTGCATTTTGGAAGCATTTAAGAACATATTTTCCACTGCATTTTTTAAATACAATATACCTTTATTTTCACATTTTTATGAGCTCACCTGGTAAATTTGGAGATAATAATAAAAATGAGTTTACACGTTCATTAATGCATTTTCAAGTCCTGAAATGATAATATCTAACTTGTCACCACACTCCAACTCTTTGTTATACTTCTTTGCAAAATCAAATAGTTATTGAACTACTGTATATCTAAATTCAAAACTCTACTGAGTATTAAACCTGTAGGCCTACTCATATTTCTTTTGTGGGGAAGAAGATTCCCCAGATGAATTTTTACGATTTGGCGTGACAAAAAATGTCACTGTTAGAACCATCAAAACAAAATGTACAGAGTTAGAAGTAACACAAGTTTAGGCATAGAAAATTAACTGTTTGATTCTTATCCCACCTATCCTTATCCAAAACCCCTAGCCTCGATTTTTTATTGATCAAAATCCAGATATCCAAAATTGTATGTCCGGGACCAAATCTCCAGATTAAAGGATGTGTTTGACAAATTATGATGGTGCAAAGACAGTTTAACAGCATTTGACAGTATCTGATATAAAAATTTACCATGACATTTCCTCTTATTAAAATGATTTAAGAGAAATATTTATCAAAAATCGGCCAGCTGATACCGCGACAACTACTGTACTTTCGATTTCAAAAATTTATAGAAAAAAGGTAAAAGCCAATATATATTTTCTGATCTAAATTCGATTGTGATTAATAATTTTTTTATAGAAATTAAATATCTGTCTCAGTTGTCACATTATAATCAACACCTGGCTTTGTTATACAATGCAATAAACAGCACTCGACAGACTCGATAGGTGTGAAAATATCCGAAAATTGTTGTTTACACGATTAGTTATGAGCGATTTTGGATTATTAAATGTAAAGGAGCTTGTGGATAATTTCTTTGTTTTGTTTTTTGTTGTCTTTTCTTTTAAATCGGGACCATCGACACTCATGATTTCAAAATTCTTGGAAATTATCGCGGATGTCCCATCACTCTTTCTTCCGAAATTTTTGCTACAAAATATAACTTTGACACTACGATAACTGATGAATATATTTTCACGTAGATCTCTGATATTAAATTTCGGGCCTCGACCTTAGCGGTGGACCGTTGGACCGACGCAACCAAAATATCGACAGGTCCACTATCAAAAGTTGGGTAGACCGACGGTCAACCAATTTTCAGTCACGGTCTGCAAGTAAAATAAAACCCTTAAAAGTGAAAAATAGGGGGGAAATCGTACCCATATCGGCGAATTCACAAAACGAAAGTTGATTTTGCCTTAAGTACGGCATTCTACAGTTATAAGCATTGGCGAGTTAAAGTCAGGATCGCACGAATGGACTACTCAACCGATCGGGCGAGTGGTTTTTACGTGGTAACTTTACCAAATTGAGAAATTACATCGGGCAAAATTACCTGGATTGACTGGAATTTACCCGCGAATCGTAAAAATATCAAAACGTCATGCTGGTAATTTTCCATTCCACAAGAACGTGCGCCCTATCGTAATATCTAATTTACATCGGGGTTACTTTTGACACAAAAAACGCGCGTAGTTCATTCATTTTTTAATATAATCGCTTCAAATTTTCAACACCGCTTGAGAACTAATACAGTTTGAATTCTATAACAATTTTAATAAGATATCTACAGGAATGTAGGCAAAATTCTTTAAAAACGATAAAATTTTCATATAATGTTTTGTAAAATTTCAAACAGCGCGATCTTGATCATTTATTTCCTTCTTAAAGTAAATAAACGGTACATACTATGGTAATAAAATTCAGACTTTTGACCAGAAAGTACAAAAAACACAATTAAAAAATCTTAAATAATGAAAAAGCGGCAGCAATTTAAATACATGGAGTAAAACGATTTTTGGCAAACAGATTTCTGTTAGCGCGGCAGAATAAGTTACGTGACCTCATGAACGTAAATAGAAATGTGCTTTTAAAATGAAGCAGTATGATGTCGTTGCGGTTTTTAATAAGTTTTAAATGATTCTTTGTACATATTTTTTTTGACACAACACTTTGTTGTTGTTAGATATTCTTCTCAAACAATAATGTAAATTTCTTGATGGCAAATAGGTCACAGAGGTAGGACATCCACTATCATCGTTCACGGTTTGACACATTTACATGTCAGTTTATTCGGGATATTGCACAGTCGCTTTTAAAAAAACTAAAGAAAAAACTTTTTTACTGATTTCTTCTCAACAATTAAAGGAATCGAGAAAGTATGATCAGACAGTGATGTGTCACATGGCGCGAAAACATGACGTAATACCATGACAATCTCGGGGAAACTATACCGCTTTGATCTCCACTGCAGATGCCACAATAACCGACACACTTCTTTTAGCTCTTTGAGGGGGTGTTAACTGATGATGAGAACGGCCAATTACTTAGTTTATCATCAGAATAATTACCGATGTGTTGATTTTTTTTTTCACTTTCAACACGGGTCGGGAGGATGATGATTATTGTGTCCATATTTTGGGACACTTTTCAAAATAATTATTTTTCGGGATAACAGATTGCTACTGTCTTCCATTTTTAATTATTTTAGAAATAAGACCTGTTTCTTTGAGTCATATGAAGTTATGACGTCTACAACATCACAATTTATGTGATGGAATTGGAGGTCCACTGAAGTCTGAGCAGGTCTACTAGATTTTAGCAGTTGGTGGACCTGCTGGCAACTGCTGAAAAGGCCTGTTATAATATTTCAGTCCGTGAAACATGATTTCCGTCTCTTTGACGTTAGCTTTGATTTCGTCAATTATGACGTACGTATATCATCATTTGTAAAGGCGGAGCTTAAATAGTTTTGCCGATAAAAAACGTCACGCATTCTACATCCACAGCTGTCATTGGTTTATTGCGTGTTTTAACTCAAGTCAAAGATCGACAGGCACGTGGCAGTGTATGAAACCATCGCCCGTGATGACACGCTGTGTATTATGAACGGAAACGGCCGTGAATAATATCGATTTTTAGACTGGATGGAGAGTTCTTTATACAAATTATATTTTCGTGACAGAATCGTGAAAAAAAAACTATAATCGACGAGTTAATGTTTTTAGGCCCGAATTTTTTTTTCTTTTTTTTTTTGCGAATTTGAACCGGCCCAAATGCCATTTGAACCGTCCATTTCGGTCGGCGGCCGGTTCTTATTGACAACCCTGATTTAAAATACATGAGAAATTGTACCACTTTCTGTTTGTTTTTGATGACTGGAGTAGAAAACACAAACAGTAACAGTTGACAGTGAATTTTTTATTAGAAAATCAAACGGTGTAAACAGAAAAGTTTTTTAAGAAAGTGGCTTTTTGTGTGAAAGTTGCACAGTCAGACATTTTACTGTCTAAAGAACAAGAAATTTACAGTCAAGTACAAATATCAACTGAGGGGTGAGTTACGCATACTTTCTATGCAGGAAATGCAGATAATCTGTAATTATTAAAGCTAGTGTTGACATTTCAACACATTACTTACTACTTAAGTTTGCTCAACTTATTTTTGTGCATTAAACTGGAATAACTGCAGTTCCTGTATATATAAAAGTGCTTATTGTTTTGTTTTTAGGTCAATGCATGATGTTTTTTAGCTCACCAGAGCATAAAGTGCTCAAGGTGAGCTATTGTGACCAGTCATTGTCTGGCGTCTGTCAACATTTGCCTTGTGAACACTCTACCGGCCACATTTGTGACCTAATCTTTATGAAACTTGGTCAGAATGTTAGTCTTGATAATCTCTAGGTCAGTTTCGAAACTGGGTCATGTGGGGTCAAAAACTAGGTCAGTAGGTCAGATCAAAGGAAAAGCTTATGAACACTCTAAAGACCACATTTGTGATTTAAGCTTTATGAAACTTGGTCAGAATGTTAGTCTTGATGATCTTTAGGTCAGGTTTGAAACTGGGTCAAAAACTAGGTCAGTAGGTCAGATCAAAGGAAAAGCTTGTGAACACTAGAGACCACATTTTTGACCAAATCTTTATGAAACTTGATCAGATGTTAGTCTTGTTGATCTCTAGGTCAAGTTCGAAACTAGGTCATGTGGGGTCAAAAACTAGGTCAGTAGGTCAGAGCAAAGGAAAACCTTGTGAACACTCTAGAGATCACATTTTTGACCCAATCTTAATGAAAATTGGTCAGAATGTAAGTCTTGATGATCTCTAGGTCAAGTTCAAAACTGGGTCATGTTGGTTCAAAAACTAGATCAGTAAATCAGATCAAAGGAACAGCTTGTGAACACTATAGAGACCACATTTGTGACCCAATCTTTATGAAACTTGGTCAGAATATTAGTCTTGATGATTTCTAGGTCAGTTTTGAAACTTGTTGATGTGGGGTCAAAAACTAGGTCACTAGGCCAGATAAAAGGAAAAGCTTGTGAACACTCTAGAGACCACATTTGTGTCATACCCAATCTTTATGAAACTTGGACAGAATGTTAGTCTTGATGATCTCTAGGTCAAGTACGAAACTGGGTCATGTGGGGTCAAAAACTAGGTCAGTAGGCCAGATCAAAGGAAAAGCTTGTGAACACTAGAGGCCACATTTGTGACCCAATCTTTATGAAACTTGGTCAGAGTTTGTCTTGATTATTTCTAGGTCAGTTTCGAATCGGGGTCATGTGGGGTGAAAAACTATCATTCATATCACGTGTTGTTTTTCAGATTGCTTGTTGTTTTCTGTTAAAACTAATGCTGTTGTTTTATCTTGTTGCTTTTCAGGTATTTTTAGCTCACTTGTCACTTAGTGACAAGGTGAGGTTTTGTGATCACCCTTCGTCCATCGTCCGTCGTCTGTGTGTCCGTGTGTCCGTGCGTCAACAATTTTGTGTCTGCACGATAGTGGTTTCGTTTATGATTTTATTTTAACCACACTTGCACACAACTTGTATCACCATAAGATCACGGTTCCTTTCTTGAACTGGCCAGATCCCATTACGGGTTCCAGAGTTATGGCCCCTGAAAGGGCCAGAATTAGCTATTCTGACCTTGTCTGCACAATAGCAGCTTCATTTATGATTTGAATTTAATCAAACTTGCACAAAACTTGTGTCACCATAAGATCTCAGTTCCTTTCTTGAACCGGCCAGATCCCATAATGGGTTCCAGAGTTATGGCCCCTTAAAGGTCCAAAATTGGCTATTTTGGCTTTTGCAGCCATATAGAGACTTCATTTATGGTTTTATTTGATACAAACTTCTAAAATATCTTCAACAACAATAAATCTTGGATTCCATGACAAGTCAGATCCATTCGTATGTTCCAGAGTTATTTTATATCTGATTACCTCCCCTGATTGTAATCAAAATGGATTTATATCAGTAAGTACTTATAGGACTTATTTGAAATTTCATTATTGTCATTAGTTGGACTGAGCCAATGAGGGTAGATAACTATGGACTGATTTTATGTCAAATTACCTCCCTTTATTTATCCCCCCGCCAAAGGCGAAGGGGATATTAGAAATGCTCTCTGTCCGTGCGTCCGTCCATCCGTCCGTCCGTCCGTCCGCAACGATCTTTGTCCGGAGCATAACTCCAAAAGTACTGGAGGGATTTTCTTCAAACTTCATACACTGATAGAACACATTGGGAGGAAGTGCAGTGTGCAAGAACAATAACTCTACCTTGCCTATTTTTTGAGTTATTCCCCTTTATCATATTTTCTTTAAAAAAATTGTCCGGTGCATTTCTTTTTCATGCATAGAGGGATTTTGATATAACTTGGCACAAATGTTCACTACCACGAGACAGAATGTCATGCGCAAGATCCTGGTCCCTAGGTCTAAGGTCAAGGTCACACTTAGAGGCCAAAGGTCAGGTACAAGAATGACGTTGTCCCAAGCATTTCTTCTTCATGCATGGAGGGATTTTGATGTAACTTGGCACAATTTTACACCATCATGAGACGAAGTGTCATGTGCAGTTCCCTTCTTTAGAATTACCTCCCTTTGTTGTTACTTTAAATAGCTTTTATTGTAACTTTTTCATTACTAGTCGTAGGGAAAAATCGAGACCACTTACAATTTTTTTTTTTTTTTTTTTAAGATTAACTTCCCTTAGTTGTTACTATAAATAACTTATATTGTAACATTTTTATAATCGACCGTAGGGAAAAAACAAGACCACTTTTCTGTGGTACAACATGGATGTTACTTTCCAATTTTAGGTGTATTTTAAGATATCTCTACCTGGTAAGGAGTTTTTTGTGGACTTAGAAAAACAAAAGACTTACAATGATTACTAAACAACCAAAAAATCAAAATTCCATTTGCAAATACAGCTGCTAGAGTAAAGAAATTTGCTGTGAAGGGCATATATTGTGACATTCTGGCACTCGTGTTCCCTGTTAGCTTTCCATTCCTTCTTTTTACAGTAGCCATATAGTAAAACATCATAGTTATACTGTTCATGAAAATTAATAAAATTTAGCAGTAAACCACCTCACCACTGACTTATTCTTTCTTCCACATCTTTAAAACCTCTGATGCGGACCACAACTAAATGGTTCTTCAAAGCTTTCCCCAAAATTAATACTTTCAGACACTAACTTGCCAGGAACTTTAGCCTTCAATTATAATATGCCCGGCGGGGGGATTGGCCATGTCTAACATGGCTCTTGTTTCAAATTAAAATGGGTATATCTCCGTAACTAATGAAGATACTGATCTGAAATTTCATTTATGTCAACAGATTTATTTGGCAGATCCTTCTTTTGTTAACTTACAATCATTTTTTATACGCCCGTTTGAAAAACGGGACGTATTATGGGAACGCCCCTGGCGGGCGGATGGGCGGGCGGGCGGCGTCCACAGACCTTGTCCGGAGCATATCTTCTACATGCATGGAGGGATTTTGATGAAACTTGGCACAGTTGTTCACCATCATGAGACGGAGTGTCGTGCGCAAGAACCAGGTCCCTAGGTCTAAGGTTAAGGTCACACTTAGAGGTCAAAGGTCAAATTCAAGAATGACTTTGTCCGGAGCATATCTTCTTCATGCATGGAGGGATTTTGATGAAAGTTGGCACAATTGTTCATCATCATGAGACGGAGTGTCATGTGCAAAAACCAGGTCCCTAGGTCTAAGGTCAAGGTCACACTTAGAGGCCAAAGGATACAAGAATGAAAAATTCAAGAATGACTTTGTCCAGAGCATATCTTCTTCATGCATGGAAGGATTTTGATGTAGCTTGGCACAGTTGTTCACCATAATGAGAGGGAGTGTCATGCGCAAGAACCAGGTCCCTAGTTCTAAGGTCAAGGTCACACTTAGAGGTCAAAGGATACAAGAATGAAAACTTTGTCCGGAGCATATCTTCTTCATGCATGAAAGGACTTTGATGTAGCTTGGCACAATTGTTCACCATCATGAGACGGAGTGTCTTGCGCAAGAACCAGGTCCCTAGGGGTAAGGTCAAGGTCACACTTAGAGGTCAAGGATACAAGAATGAAAACTTTGTCCGGAGCATTTCTTCTTCATGCATTGAGGGATTTTGATACAACTTGGCACAAATGTTCACAAGCATGAGACAGAGTGTCATGCGCAAGAACCAGGTCCCTAGGTCTAAGGTCAAGGTCACACTTAGAGGCCAAAGGTCAGATACAAGAATGACTTTGTCTGGAGCATTTCTACTTCATGCATGGAGGGATTTTGATGTAACTTGGCATAGTTGTACACCATCATGTGACGGAGAGTCATGCACTGGTCCCTTCTTTTGAATTACTTCCCTTTGCTGTTACTATAAATAGCTTATATTGTAACTTTTTCATTACAAGTCTTAGGGAAAAATCGAGACCACTTTTCTGTAGTACAACATGCATGTTACATCCAATTCTGAGGTGTATTTTGAGCTATCTCTACCTGGTAAGGATTTTTGTGTGGACTTGTAATTTTTTTTTTTCGATTTTTTTTTTTTTTTTTTTTTTTTCTTTCTTTTTAAAGATTAACTTCCCTTAGTTGTTACTATAAATAACTTACATTGTAACTTTTTTATAATTGACCGTAGGGAAAAACCAAGACCACTTTTCTGTGGTACAACATTGATGTTACTTTCAAATTTTGGGTGTATTTTAAGGTATCTCTACCTGGTAAGGATTTTTTTTTGTGGACTTAGAAAAATAAAAGAATTACAATAATTTCTAAAAAAAACAACATTGTAAACAACTAGAAAATTAAAATTACATTTGCAAATACAGGTGCTAGTGTAAACAAATTTGCTGTGACGGGCGTATATTGTGACATTCTGGCACCCTTGTTTTAATTACTTCCCTTTTACGTTACTATAAATAGCTTGTTTTCAGTAACTTTTTTATTATTAGCCGTAAGGAAAAACCGAGACCACTTTTCTGTGGTACAACATGGATGGTACCTCCAATGTTTAGGTGTATTTTGACATATATCTGTACCTTGTAAGAATTTTTTTTTCTTTTTGGTTTAATTTCTTCCCTTTGTTGTTCCTGTCCTTTGGACTGAGGACCTTCTTGTCCTCAAGTGCAATGATAACAGGTGAGCGATATAGGGCCATCATGGCCCTTTTGTTATTAGGTAAGAATCATCTTTAAAACTAATGCTGTTGTTTTTCAGATCGCGTGTTGTTTTCTGCTATTTTTCAGATCACAGTTTTCCAGATAACGGTTTTCAGTATTTTTCATTAGATAAGTATCATCTTTAAAACAAATGTTGTTGTTTTCTGTTGTTTTTCAGATTGCTTTTTGTACCCCCAGACAACAAAGTTGTTAAGGGGGGTATACTGGTTTCAGGTTGTCTTTCTGTCTGTCTGTCCGTAGACACAATCTTGTGCGCACATCTCTCCTCATCCCCTTGACACAACTTAATGAAACTTCACACAAGTGATCAGTAACAACAGTAGTCTTGCATGGGGCATGTTAGGTTCTTTCAACAACAAAAATAGCAGAGTTATGGGACTTTGTTTCTTGTTAACATACTATGTACATACAGTCTGCATATGCAATCTTGTTGTTTTTCCGATATTTTCATTATGTATGTATTATCTTTAAAACTAATGCTATTTTCTGTTGTTTTTTAGATCGCTTTCTTCAATATTTTTCATTAGTTAAGTATCATCTTTCAAACTACTGCTGTTTTTTTATCTTGTTGTTTTTAGCTCACCTGTCACATAGTGACAAGGTGAGCTTTTGTGATCACCCTTCGTCCGTCGTCCGTCATGTGTCCGTGCGTCCGTTTCGTGCGTCCGTCAACAATTTCTTGTCTGCACGATAGTGGTTTCATTTATGATTTTATTTTAACCAAACTTGCACACAACTTGTATCACCATAAGATCACGGTTCCTTTCTTGAACTGGCCAGATCCCATTATGGGTTCCAGAGTTATGGCCTCTGAAAGGGCCAAAATTAGCTGTTTTGACCTTGTCTGCACAACAGCAGCTTTATTTATGATTTGATTTTTACCAAGCTGGCACACAACTTGTATCACCATAAGATCTTAGTTCTTTTCTTGAACTGGCCAGATTCCATTATGGGTTCCAGAGTGATGGCCCCTGAAAGGGCCAGAATTAGCTATTTTGACCTTGTCAGCACAATAGCAGCTTCATTTATGATTTGAATTTAATCAAACTTGCACAAAACTTGTGTCGCAATAAGATCTCAGTTCCTTTCTTGAACCGGCCAGATCCCTTAATGGGTTCCAGAGTTGTGGCCACTGAAAGGGCCAAAATTAGCTATTTTGACCTTGTCTGCACAATAACAGCTTCATTTATGATTTGATTTTAACCAAACTTGCACACAACTTGTATCACCACAAGATCTTGCTTCCTTTCTTGAACTGGCCAGATTCCATCATGTATTCCAGAGTTATGGCCCCTTGAAGGTCCAAAATTGGTTATTTTGGCTTTTGCAGCCATACAGAGACTTCATTTATGGTTTTATTTGATACAAACTTCCAAAATACCTTCAACAACAAGAAATCTTGGATTCCATGACAAATCAGATACAATCATAGGTTCCAGAGTTATTTTATATCTGATTACCTCCCCTGATTGTAATCAAAATGGATTTATATCAGTAAGTACTTACAGGACTTATTTGAAATTTCATTATTGTTATTAGTTGGACTGAGACAATCAGGGTAGATAACTATGGACTGATTTTATGTCAAATTACCTCCCTTTATTTCAAATTAAAATGGTTATATCTCCATAACTAATGAAGATACTGATCTGAAATTTCATTTATGTCAACAGATTTATTTGGCAGATCCTTCTTTTGTCCACTTACAATATTTTTTTTTTAATTACTTCCCTTTTACGTTACTATAAATAGCTTATTTTTAGTAACTTTTTTTATTATTGGCCATAGGGAAAACACGAGACCAGTTTTCTGTGGTACAACATGGATGGTACCTCCAATATTTAGGTGTATTTTAACATATCTATACCTTGTAAGATTTCTTTTTCTTTTTGGTTAAATTTCTTCCCTTTGTTGTTCCTGTCCTTCGGACTTAGATATTTTTTCTGAGGACCTTCTTGTCCTCAAGTGCAATGATAACAGGTGAGCGATATAGGGCCATCATGGCCCTCTTGTTTAGATATTTTCATTAGGTAAGTATCATCTTTAAAACTAATGCTGTTTCCTGTTGTTTTTCAGATCGCATGTAGTTTTCTGTTGTTTTGAGATCGCTATTTTTGTATTTTTCATTAAGTAACTGTCATCTTTAAAACTAATGCTGTTGTTTTATCTTGTTAGCTCACCTGTCACATAGTGACAAGGTGAGCTTTTGTGATCACCCTTCGTCCGTCGTCCGTCGTCAGTCCGTCCGTGCGTGCGTGCGTCCGTGCGTCAACAATTTCGTGTCTGCACGATAGTGGTTTCATTTATGATTTTATTTTAACCAAACTTGCACACAACTTGTATCACCATAAGATCTCGGTTCCTTTCTTGAACTGGCCAGATCCCATTATGGGTTCCAGAGTTATGGCCCCTGAAAGGGCCAAAATTAGCTATTTTGACATTGTCTGCACAATAGCAGTTTCATTTATGATTTGAATTTAGTCAAACTTACACAAAACTTGTGTCACCATAAGATCTTGGTTCCTTTCTTGAACTGGCCAGATTCCATTATGGGTTCCAGAGTGATGGCCCCTGAAAGGGCCAAAATTAGCTATTTTGACCTTGTCTGCACAATAGCAGCTTCATTTATGATTTGAATTTAATCAAACTTGCACAAAACTTGTGTCACCACAAGATCTCGGTTCCTTTCTTGAACCGGCCAGATCCCATAATGGGTTCCAGAGTTATGGCCCCTGAAAGGGCCAAAATTAGTTATTTTGACCTTGTCTGCACAATAGCAGCTTCATTTATGATTTGATTTTAACCAAACTTGCACACAACTTATATCACCACAAGATCTTGGTTCCTTTCTTGAACTAGCCAGATTCCGTCATGGGTTCCAGAGTTATGGCCCTTTAAAGGTCCAAAATTGGCTATTTTGGCTTTTGCAGCAATATAGAGACTTCATTTATGGTTTTACTAGATACAAACTTACAAAATATCTTCAACAACAATAAATCTTGGATTCCATGACAAATCAGATCCAATTTTAGGTTCCAGAGTTATTTTATATCTGATTACCTCCCCTGATTGTAATCAAAATGGATTTATATCAGTAAGTACTTATAGGACTTACTTGAAATTTCATTATTGTCATTAGTTGGACTAAGCCAATCAGGGTAGATAACTATGGACTGATTTTATGTCAAATTACCTCCCTTTATTTCAAATTAAAATTAGTATATCTCCGTAACTAATGAAGATACTGATCTGAAATTTCATTTATGTCAACAGATTTATTTGGCAGATCCTTCTTTTGTTCACTTACAATAAAAATTTATTAATTACTTCTCTTTTACATTACTATAAATAGCTTATTTTTAGTAACTTTTTTATTATTGGCCGTAGGGAAAAACCGAGACCACTTTTCTGTGGTACAACATGGATGGTACCTCCAGTTTTTAGGTGTATTTTGACATATCTGTACCTTGCTAGAATTTTGTTTTCTTTTTGGTTAAATTTCTTCCCTTTGTTGTTCCTGTCCTTTGGACTTAGATATTTTTTCTGAGGACCTTCTTGTCCTCAAGTGCAATGATAACAGGTGAGCGATATAGGGCCATTATGGCCCTCTTGTTGTTTTTCAGATATTTTCGTTTGGTAAGTATCATCTTTAAAACTAATACTGTTGTTTGCTGTTGTTTTTCAGGTCACGTAGTCTTTTCTGTTGTTTTTTAGATTGTGGTTTTCTGTATTTTTCATTAGATAAGTATCATCTTTAAAACTTCTGCTGTTGTTTTATCTTGTTGTTTTATAGATATTTTCATTAGGTAAGTATCATCTTTAAAACTAATGCTGTTTTCTGTTGTTTTTCAGATTGAGTGTTGTTTTCTGTTGTTTTTTAGATCGCAGTTTTCTGTATTTTTAGCTGACCAGAGCCAAAGGCTCAGGATGAGCTATTCTGATCAGTCACCGTCTGGCGTCAGTTGTCCGTCGTCCGTAAACTTTTGCTTTAAATGACATCTCCTCATAAACCGCTAGGTCAGTTTCATCCAAATTTCACAGGAATGCTCCTTGGGTGGAACTCTACAAAAATTATTCAAAGAATTGAATTCCATGCAGAACTCTGGTTGCCATGGCAACAGAAAGGAAAAACTTTAAAAATCTTCTTCTTAAAAACCAGAAGCCCTAGAGCTTAGATATTTGGTGTGAAGCATTGCCTAGTGGACCTCTACCAAATTTATTCAAATCATGACCCCGGGGTCAAAATTGACACCGCCCCAGGGGTTACTTGATTTTACATAGGAAAATCTTAAAAAAATCTTCTTCTCAAGAACCAGAAGCCCTAGAGCTTAGATATTTGACATGTAGCATTGCCTAGTGGACCTCTACTGAAGTTGTTCAAATCATGACCCCGGGGTCAAAATTGACCCCACCCCAGGGGTCACTTGATTTTACATAGGAAAATCTTCAAAAATTTTCTAAAAATAAACCAGAAGGCCTAGAGCTTAGATATTCCACACATAGCATTGCCTAGTGGACCTCTACAAAATTTGTTCAGATCATGACCCCTGGGTTAAAATTGACCCCGCCCCAGGGGTCACTTGATGTACATAAAAAAATCTTCAAAATTTTTCTAAAAATCAACCAGAAGGCCTAGATCTTAGATATTTGACATGTAGCATTGCCTAGTGGACCTCTACAAAATTTGTTCAATCGTGACCCACGGGGTCAAAATTGACCCAGCCCCAGGGGTCACTTGATTTTACATAGGAAAATCTTCAAAAATTTTCTAAAAATAAACCAGAAGGCCTCGAGCTTAGATATTTGTCTTGTAGCATTGCCTAGTGGACCTCTACAAAATTTGTTCAAATCGTGACTCCAGGGTCAAAATTGACCCCGCCCAAGGGGTCACTTGATTTTACATAGGAAAATCTTCAAAAATTTTCTAAAAATAAACCAGAAGGCCTAGATCTTAAGATATTTGACATGTAGCATTGCCTAGTAGACTTCTACAAAATTTGTTCAAATCATGACCCCCGGGATCAAATTGACCCGCCCCATGGGGTTACTTGATTGTACATAGAAAAATCTTCAAAATTTTCTAAAAATAAACCAGAAGGCCTAGAGCTTAGATATTTGGGGCCTGTTTGGCCCTTGTAGTGGAAACCCCACAAATTTGTTTTTAATCTTGACCCGGGGCAAAATTAAACCCAAACCCCCGGGGGTTTCCCTTGGGTTGTAAAAAGGGGAAAAATTCATAAAAATTTTAAAAATAAACCCGGGAAAGGCCCCGATCTTAAAAATTTTGAAATGTCTTTTAGTTTTTTTTTTTTCGGTCAAAAAAACAAAAAATTTTAGCTCATCATTTTTAAAACGAATGCTTTGTTTTTTTTTGTTGGGTTTTTTAGATCGCGTTGTTGGGTTTTTTTAGATCGGGATTTTCGTATTTTTTCATTAGTTGTTGTTTATCTTGTTGTTTTCATTTGGGCGGGATTTATCTTTAAAACTAAAGCTGTTTTCTGTTGTTTTTTTGATGGTTTTTGTTTTCTGTTGTTTTTTTTAGATCGTGGTTTTCTGTTTTTTCATTATTTTTTTTTTTTAAACTTGTTGTTTTCTTATGTTTGATCATCTTTAAAAAATAATGCTGTTTTTGTTGTTTTTTTGGGTCGCGTTTTTTTTGTATTTTTCATTTAGTAACTATTTAAATTTAAAAATAAAAGCTGTTGCTTTTTCCTTTTTTTTGTCTTGTTTTTTCATTTTTGTATGTTCATCTTTAAAAACTAATGCGTTTTCCCTTTTTTGTTTTTTTGTTGTTTTTTGATCAGTATTTCTGTAATTTCATTAAGTAACTGTCATATTTAAAAAAATGCTGTTGTTTTTTTCTTGTTTTTTTTTCCCAATTTTTTTATTAGTATGCATCCTCTTTAAAACTAAAGCAGTTTTTCTGTTGTTTTCCTTAATCGCGTGTTGTTTTCTTAAAAACGCGGGTTTTTAGTATTTTTCATTTAACTATGTTTTCCGTTGTTCATCGGGATTTGGGCTTGGGTTTTTAAAGGGTAAAACATTTTTTTTTCCCCAAAATTTTGGGAATGTGAAAAAATGATTGTGGGTTGGGTTTTAATTTCAAAATACTTAAAAATATCAAAATTTTTATTTCAGTTTTAAATTTTTCAAAAAGGAGAAAAAATCCAGAAAAAATTTTAAGGGGGTTTTCGCCCCTTGCTCTTTACTTTTTTTTTAAACGGTCAAAAACAATTTTTTCGCTCGTTCCCTTTTTTAAAAACCAAGTGTTGTTTTCTGTTGTTTTTCGATCGCGGTTTTTTTCTGGGTTTTTTTAGATCGTGGTTTTTTTTGTATTTTTTTATTTTAGGTTGTTTTTTATCTTGTTTTTTTTCATTATGTTGTATACTTTAAAACTAATGTGTTTTTTTGTTGTTTTTCAGATCCGTGTTTTTTTTCTGTTGTTTATTTAAAATCGTGGTTTTCTGTATTTTTTTATTAGTTATTGTTTTATCTTGTTGTTTTTTATTATGTATGCATATTTTAAAACTAATTGGGTGTTTTTTTGTTTTTTTTTGAAACGCGTATTTCGAAATTTTTTAATTTTTGTAACTATAATATTTAAAACTAAGCTGTTGCTTTTTCTTGTTGTTTGTCTTGTTGTTTCATTTTATGTAAAACCCTCTTTAAAAAAAATGCAATTTTTTTGTTGGGTTTTTTTTCTGTTTTTTTTTGATCATGTATTTTGTAAAATTTCATTAAGGAACGGGTTTTTTAAAAAAATAATGCTGTTTTTTTTTACTTTTTTTTTCCCATATTTTTTATTATTTATGCCTCATCTTTAAAACTAAAACAGTTTTTTTGTTTTTTTCCAGATCGCGTGTTGTTTTTCCCCTTTAAAAAAACGCGGGGTTTTTTTATTTTTCCAAAATTTTATACATATGTATCCGTATGTTTCATCCCTACTTACGACTTTTTTCCAAGGGTAAAACAGTTTCTTAAATTTGGGAATTGAAAAAATGATTGTTTTTGATTTGAATTTCAAATTTCTTAAAATTTTTAACATTATATTTGGGAAGGTTTTTTTTCTCAAAAAAAGGGGAAAAAAACCCGAAAAAAACGGGAAAAAGGGTTTGCGCCCCTTTCCTCTTGAGCTTTTTTTTTTATCGGGCAAAAACCATTTTTTTTACTCGTTCATCTTTCAACTAATGCTTTTTTTTGTTTTTTTTTGTTTGCGTGTTGTTTTCTGTGTTTTTAGAAACGTGGTTTTTTTGAAATTTTTATTAGTTGTTTTTTAAACTTGTTTTTTTTCTTATGTTGCATCATCTTTAAACTAAGGCCGGGTTTTTTGTTGTTTTTTGATCGGTTTTCTGTATTTTTCATTTAGTAAATCCTTAAAAGTTAAAAAAATAATGCTGTTGCTTTATCTTTTTGTTTTATCTTGTTGTTTTCATTTTGTAGTATCTCCCTTTAAAAAATAATGCAGTTTTTTTGTTGGTTTTTTTCCCCTTTTTTTTTTTGATATTATTTCTGTATTTTCATTAATTAACTGTCATATTTAAAACTTGCTGTGTTTTTCCTTTTTTTTCCCCAATTTTTTTTATGTTGCCCCCTCTTTTTTTTAAAATAAAGGGAGTTTTCTGTTGTTTTTCCAAACGCGTGTTGTTTTCCCCAAATCGCGGGTTTTTATTTTTTTTTCATTTTATACATATGATCCGTAGTTTATCGTATTCGCTTTTTTTCCCCCAAGGCTAAAAACAGTTTTTTTTTCCAAATTTGGCCAAAGTGAAACCAAAGTTGGGTTTTAGTTTGAATTTCAAAGTACTTAAATATCAACATTTATTTGCAAAATTTTATTTCTCAAAAAAGGAGAAAAAAACCAGAAGAAACTGAAAGGGCATTTGCGCCCCCTTTCCTCTTGAGCTTTTTTTTTTACGGCAAAAAACAATTTTTTCAGCCCTTTTTTTTTAAAAACCCAATGCTGTTTTTTCTTGTTTTTCAGTTTTTTGTGTTGTTTTCGGTTTTTTTATTTAGATCGTGGTTTTCGGAAATTTTTTATTATTTATTTTTTTATCTTGTTTTTTTTATTATTATGCCTCCCTCTTTAAAAATAATCGTTTTCCCGTTTTTTTTTTGATCGCGTATTTTCCCGTATTTTTATTTGACCTATAATATTTAAAAAATGCTGTTGCTTTTTTTTCTTGTTGGGTTTAAACTTGTGTTTTCATTTGTTGTATCCTTTTTTAAAACTAATTGCAGTTTTTCTGGTTTTTGTTTTCTGTTGTTTTTTGACAGTATTTCTGTTATTTCATTAAGTAACTGTCATATTTAAAACTAATTTCTGTTGTTTTTCTTGTTTTTCCCATTTTTTTTATTATGTATTCATCTCTTTAAAAATAATGCAGTTTTCTGTTGTTTTCCCAAACGGTGTTTTTTCTTAAAAAACTCGGTTTTCAGTATTTTTTATTTGTACTATGAAACCCCTTGTTTCCCTGTAATTTTTGACTTTTTTCCCGGGGTAAAGCAGTTTCTTCAAAATTTTGGGAATGTGAAAACCCTGATTGTGTTTGGGTTTAAATTTTAAAATACTTTAATTTTATCAAATTATATATTGCAAGTTTTTTTTTCTCAAAAAAAAGGGGAAAAAACCCCAAAAAAACTGAAAGGGATTTCCGCCCCCTTTCCTCTTTAGCTTTTTTTTATTATCGGTCCGAAACCCCCCTTTTTTCAGCTTGGGTTTATTTTTAAAAAACCCCTGCTGTTGTTTTCTGTTGTTTTTCAGATGCGTGTTGTTTTCTGTTTTTTTAGATCGTGGTTTTTTGTATTTTTTTATTAGTTGTTGTTTTTCTTGTTGTTTTTCCTTATGTATGATCATCTTTAAATAAAAGCTGTTTTCTGTTTTTTTTCGTCGGTGTTTTTTTTGGTTTTTTATTTTGATCGTGGTTTTTCTGTATTTTTTATTATTATTGTTTTATCTTTTTGTTTTCATTTTGGATGATCATCTTTTAAAAATAATGTGTTTTTTTGTTGTTTTTTTACGCGTATTTCTGTATTTTTCATTTAGTGAAATATAATATTTAAAACTAATTTCTGTTGCTTATCTTGTTGTTTGATCTTGTTGTTTTTATTATGGGAAATTTTTCATCCCTTTTAAAATAATGCGTTTTTGTTGTTTTTCTGACCGTGTTTTTTCTGTTTTTTTTTTGAAACATGTATTTCTGTATATTTTTTTAAGGGAACTTTATCTTTAAAAATAAAGTGTTTTTTTTTAACTTTTTTTTCCCCTATTTTTTATTATGTATGCCTATCTTTAAAACTAATGCAGTTTTCTGTTGTTTTTTTCCCCGGGTGCGTGTTGTTTTCCCTTTAAAACGCGGTTTTTTTTATTTTTCATTTGATCCCTATGTTCCGTATTTTCATTTGTACTTATGACTTGTTTCCAAGGTAAGCAGTTTTTTTTCAAATTTTTGGGAATGTAAACAATGATTGTGTTTAGTTTGAAATTTCAAAATACTTAATTAAACAACATTATATATTGCAAGTTTCATTTCTCAAAAAGGAGAAAAAAAAAACCAGAAAAACTGGAAAAGGGGGTTTGGCCCCCCGCCTCTGGCTTTTTTTTTTTCCGGGCAAGAAACAATTTTTTTTAGTGTTCAAAAAAATTTAAAAAACCAATGCTGTTTTTTCTGTTTTTTTTCAGATGCTGTTGGGTTTTTTGTTTTTAGATGTGGTTTTCTTTATTTTTTTTATTAGTTGTTGGTTTTTCTTGTTGTTTTCATTATGTAAAGTTCCTCTTTAAAAATTAAAGCTTTTTTTTCTGTTGTTTTTTAGATCGTTTTTGTTTTTTCTGTTTTTTATTTTGATCGTGGTTTTCTGTTAAATTTTTTTTTAGTTATTTTTTTATCTTTTTGTTTTCATTATGTTTGCATCATTTTAAAACAATGCTGGGTTTTTGTTTTTTTTTTGATCGCGTTTTCTGTTTTTTTCATTTAGTAAAATTAATATTTTAAAAAAATGGGTGTTGCTTTAAACTTTTTGTTTGGGTCTTTTTTGTTTTTTATTGTTGGGATGTATCATCTTTAAATAATGGGGGTTTTTTGTTGTTTTTTCTGATCGGGTTTTTGTTTTCTGTTTTTTTTTTGATTTAGTAAAAATTTTGTATATTTCATTAAATAATGTCATATTTTAAAATAATGCATTGTTTTAAACTTGGGTTTTTTCCCTTTTTTTCATTATGTTGGGATTTATCTTTAAACTAATGCCCTTTTCTGTTGTTTTCCAAACGCGTGTTGTTTTTTTTAAATCGCGTTTTTCAGTATTTTTTTAATTTTTTTAAATAAAGTATTCCCTATGTTATCGTACTTAGGGCCCTTTTTTCCAAGGGTAAACGTTTCTTTTTTTTTTCCAAAAAGGGGAATGTGAAAAAATTATTGTGTTTATTTTTAATTTCAAAAATACTTATAATCCAAAATTATATATTTTCAAGTTTTTTTTCTCAAAAAAAAGGGGAAAAAAAACCAGAGAAACGGAAAAAGGATTTGCGCCCCCTTTCCTTGACTTTTTTTTTATCGGTCAAGAAAAAATTTTTTTGCTCGTTCTTTTTAAAACTAATGCTGTTTTCCCGGTTTTTTTTCAGATCGGTTTTTTTCTGTTGTTTATTTAGCGTGGGTTTTTTGTATTTTTATTTTTATTTTGTTTTTCTTGTTGTTTTCATTTTTTATGCATATCTTTAAAAAACTAATGCTGTTTTTGTTGTTTTTTGATCGCGTATTTCTGTTTTTTTTTCATTTAGTAAAATATAATATTTAAAACCCCAATTTCTGTTCTTTAAATTTTTTTGTTTGATTTTGTTGTTTCATTATGTATTATCATCTTTAAAACTAAAGCCCTTTTTGTTGTTTTTTTTCTGTTGGGGTTTTTTTTTTTATGTATTTTCTGTATATTTTATTAGTAAAAGTCCATTTAAAAATAAATGCTGTTGTTTTACTTGTTTTTCCCCTATTTTTCCATTTAAAGCAAACATCTCTTTAAAACTAATGCCCGTTTTCTGTTGTTTTTTTCCGATCGCGTTTGGGTTTTCCCTTTAAAAAGGGGGGTTTTTAGTATTTTTCATTTTTTACTAGTATCCATGTTCATGTACTTATGATTGTTTCCCAAAGGGTAAAGCATTTTTTTCCCAAAATTTTGGGAAGTGGAAAAAATGATTGGGGTTGAGTTTGAATTTCAAAGTATTAAAAATATCAAAATTATTATTTTCAAAATTTTCCCTTTCTCAAAAAGGAGAAAAAAAAACCCGAAGAAAATGAAAGGATTTGCGCCCCCTTTCCCTCTTTAGCTTTTTTTTTATCCCCTCCAAAAAAACAATTTTTTTTGTTTGTTCATTTTTAAAACCAATGCTGTTGTTTTCTGTTTTTTTTTAAAAACGCGTGTTTTTTCTTTTTTTAGATCGGGTTTTTTTGTTTTTTCATTAGTTGTTTTTTTTTCTTTTTTGTTTTCATTTTTGGGAGTATCATCTTTAAACTAATGCTTTTTTTGTTTTTTTTTTCAGAAACCGTGTTGTTTTTTGTTGTTTAGTAGAACGTGGTTTTCTGTATTTTTCATTTGTTATTGTTTTAAAATTTTTTTGTTTTCATTAGGGTTTTTTCACTTTAAAAATAATGGGTGTTTTTTTTGTTTTTTTTTGATCGCGTATTTCTGGGTTTTTCTTTAGGTTTAAACCTATAATTTTTTTAAAATAAAGCTGGGTTTCTTTTTTTTTGGGTTTTTTGGGTCTTGTTGTTTTTATTATGTATGTAACACTTTAAAAAAAAGCCGTTTTTTTGTTGTTTTTTTTGATCGCGTGTTTTTTTTTCTGTTGTTTTTTTTTTTATCAGGGTTTTTTTGTATATTTCATTAAATAACCTTTTCATATTTAAAAATAAAGCTGTTGTTTTATCGTTTTTCCCATATTTTCATTATGTTTGCCCTCATCTTTTTAAAATAATGCCGTTTTCTGTTTTTTTCCAATGGTGTTGTTTTTTAAATCGCGGTTTTTTAATTTTTTTTTATTTGATACTATGTTCCGTATGTTCATCGTACTTATGAAATTTTTTCCAAGGCTAAACAGTTTTTTCAAATTTTTGGGAATGTTTAAAAATTTGTGGTTTATTTGAATTTCAAGACCCTTTTATATCACATTATATATTGCAAGTTTTATTTTTTCAAAAAAGGAAAAAATCCAAAGAAACCCGAAAGGGGTTTTTCGCCCCTTTCCTCTTGAGTTTTTTTTTTTTTCCCGGGAAAGAAACAATTTTTTTTAGCTCGTTTATTTTAAAACCCAAATTTTGCTGTTTTTTTTTTCTGTTGTTTTTTTCCCGACGCGGTTGGGTTTTTTTTTTTTGTTTTTTTGATCGTGGTTTTCTGTATTTTTTATTATTTGTTGTTTTTATCTTGGGTTTTTTTTCATTATGGGTTTTATTTATTTTAAACCCAATGCTTTTTTGTTTTTTTTTTCAGATCGCGTTTTGTTTTTTTGTTGTTTTTTTTTGGGTCGTGGTTTTTTGTATTTTTTTATTGTTATTGTTTTATTTTTGTTGTTTTTCATTATGTATGCACCTCTTTAAAAAAAAATGCTGTTTTTTTTTTGTTTTTTTTATCGGGGTATTTCTGTATTTTTATTTGGGAATATAAAATTTAAAAATAATGCTGTTTTCTTATCTTGTTGTTTGATCTTGTTGTTTTATTATTATGTAAACATCTTTCAACCCAAAGCAGTTTTCTGTTGTTGTTTTTTTGGGTTTTTTTTTTTGATCATGTATTTCTGTTTTTTCTTAAGTAACTGTCCTATTTAAAACCCAAAGTGGTTTTATCTTTGGTTTTTTCCCCCTATTTTCCCTTATGTATGCAAACATCTTTTTAAAAAAAAAGCCGTTTTCTTTTGTTTTCCAGATCGGTTTTTTTTCTTAAATCGGGTTTTTTAGTATTTTTTTTATTTGATACATATGGGATCCGTATGTTTATGTACTTATGTTGTTTCCAAAGGGTAAAGCAGTTTTTCAAATTTTTGGGAATGTGAAAATGGGTTGTGTTGATTTTTAAAATTTTAAAGTCTTAATATATCCCAACAATTTTATTTCAAATTTTTTTTCTCAAAAAAGGGGAAAAAAAGCCGAAGAAAAATGAAGGGGGTTTGCGGGGGCCCTTGTCTTGAGCTTTTTTTTTATCGGTCAGAAACAATTTTTTTCCAAACTCGTTCCCTTTTTTAAAAAACCCAAAAGCTGTTGTTTTCCCGTTGTTTTTTTTCAGATCGCATGTTTTTTTTTGTTGTTTAATCGTGGTTTTCTGTATTTTTCATTAGTTTTTTTTTTTTATCTTGTTGTTTTTTTTAGTAAAGTATCATCTTTAAAAAATAATGCTGGTTTTTTGTTGTTTTTTAGATTGCGTGTTGTTTTTTGTTGTTTATTTAGGGTCGTGGGTTTTTTTGTATTTTTCATTGGATTGTTTTTATCTTGTTGTTTTCAATTTTGTATGCATCAAATTTAAAACAATTTTGTTTTCCGTTGTTTTTTTTATCGCGTTTTCTTTTATTTTTATTTGAAATAAAATTTTAAAACTAATTTCTTTTTGCTTTTTTCTTTTTGTTTGATCTTTTTGTTTTCATTTGTATGTTATTTTAAAACTATGCAGTTTTCTGTTTTTGTTTTTTGTTTTTTTTTTGATCATGTTTTTTCTTATATTTCATTAAGTAACTGTCATATTTAAAAAAATAAAGCTGTTTTTTTTAAACTTGTTTTTCCCAATTTTTATTATGTATGCAAACCTCTTTAAAATAAAAGCATTTTCTGTTTTTTCCCAACGGTGTTGTTTTTTTTAAAACGCGGTTTTCAGTTTTTTCTTTGATCCTATGTTCCCCCGGTTTTTTCATCGTATTTGACTTGTTTTTTCCAAAGGGTAAGCGTTTCCCTTTAAAATTTTGGAATGTGAAACCAAAATTGTGTTGAGTTTGAATTCAAAGTACTTAAAATATAAAATTATATTTGCAAAAATTTTATTTTCAAAAAAGGGAAAAAAATCCAGAAGAAACCCGAAAGGGAAATTTGGGGGCCCCTTTCCTCTTGAGCTTTTTTTTATCGGTCCCGAAAAAAAAATTTTTAGCTCGTTCCCTTTTTTTTAAAACCCAAAGTGTTGTTTTTTTGTTTTTTTTGCAGATCGCGTGTTTTTTTCGTTTTTTTAGATCGTGGTTTTCTGTTTTTTTAGTTGGGTTTTTTTATCTTTGTTTTCATTTTGTATTATCATCTTTTTAAAAAATGCTTTTTTCTGTTGTTTTTCAGATCCCCGTGTTGTTTTTTTGTTGGGTTTTTTTGGGGTCGTGGTTTTTTTGTATTTTTTTTTAGTTTTGTTTTATCTTGTTTTTTTTCATTAGTATGCATTTATCTTTTTAAATAAAGCTGTTTTTGGTTTTTTTTTTTGATCGCGTTTTCTTTTTTTTTTTTTCATTTAGTAACTATAAAATTTAAAAATATTCGTTGTTTTTTTGTTGTTTGTTTTTGTTGTTTTTATTTGTATGATCATCTTTAAAACAATGCTTTTTTTGTTGTTGTTTTTGTTGTTTTTTGTTTTAAATTTTTGTATATTTTTTAGTAACTGTATATTTTAAAATAATGCTGTTGTTTTTTCTTGTTTTTCCATATTTTTTTTTATGTAGATATCTTTTTAAAAATAAAGCAGTTTTCTGTTTTTTTCCCCGATGCGTTTTTGTTTTCTTAAATCGCGGTTTTCATATTTTTTTATTTTTATACATATGTATCCGGAAACTTCAACCCTACTTACGACTTGTTTCCCCCGGCCCAAAGGGAGTTTTTTCAAATTTTGGGAAGGGAAAAAATGATTTTGTTGGTTTGAATTTTTAAATACTTAATATCTCAACAAATTTTAATTGGGAAATTTTATTTTTCAAAAAAAAGGGGAAAAAATCCCGAAGAAACCCGAAAGGGGTTTGCGCCCCTTGCCCCCCTTTTTAGCTTTTTTATTTCGGTCAAGAAAACATTTTTTTATCGTTCATTTTTAAAAACTAAAGCTGTTTTCTGTTGTTTTTTAGATCGCTGTTGTTTTTCTGTTGTTTTTTTTAGTCGGGGTTTTTTTGTTTTTTCTTGTTTTGTTTTATCTTGTTGTTTTCATTTGTACATCATCTTTAAAAAAAAATGCTGTTTTTTGTTGTTTTTTGATTTGCGTATTTCTGTATTTTTTTTTTTAGTAACTATAAAATTTAAAATAATGCTGTTTCTTTATTTGTTGTTTTATCTTGGGTTTTTCAATTTTGTATGTTCATCTTTTAAAATAAAGCAGTTTTCTGTTGTTTTCCTTTATTTAATATAATATTTAAAAATAATGCTGTTGCTTTTTAAAACTTTTTGTTTGGGTCTTGTTGTTTTTTTATGTCTGTTCCTTTAAAATAATCCTTTTTTTGTTGTTTTTCTTAGGTGGGTTTTTTTCTGTTGTTTTTTGATCTGTATTTTTTGTTATTTCATTAAGAATGTCATAAATTTAAAAAATAAAGCTGGGTTTTTCTAAACTTGTTTTTTCCCCCTATTTTCATTCTTTTTATGCATATTTTAAAAAAATCCCGTTTTCCCGTTGTTTTCCCGTCGCGTGTTGTTTTTTTAAATCGCGGTTTTTTAGTTTTTTTTATTTGATTATGTATCCCTTGTTTTTTACTTATGAAATTGTTTTCCCCAAATAAAACCGTTTCTTCCCTTTTGGCAAAGTAAACAATGATTGTTTTGATTTTTAATTTTAAAATACTTTAATTTTATCAACATTATATTTTTGCAAGTTTTTTTTTCTCAAAAAAGGAGAAAAAAATCCAGAAAAAAATGAAAGGGGTTTTCGGCCCCCTTTCCCTTGGCTTTTTTTTATCGGGCAAGAAACAAAAAATTTTTTAGCTCGTTTTTTTTTAAAAAACCCGCTGTTTTTTCCCGTTTTTTTTTTAGATGCATGTTTTTTGTTTTATTTTGATCGTGGTTTTTTTGATTTTTTATTAGTTGTTGTTTTTTCTTGGTTTTTTTTCATTCGTAGGGATCATCTTTAAAACCCAAAGCTGTTTTCTTTTTGTTTTTCCAAACGGTTTGGGGTTTTTTTTGTTTTTATTTAAATCGGGTTTTCCCGTTTTTTTTTTAGTTTTTTGTTTTTCTTGTTGTTTTCATTAGTATGAACATCTTTTTTAAAATAAGCTGTTTTCTGGGTTTTTTTTTGTCCCCGTATTTCTGTATTTTTCTTTAGTAACTTAATATTTAAAAAATAAAAGCTGTTGCCCTTTTTTTTGTTGTTTGATCTTGTTGTTTTCTTATTATGTATCATCTTTAAAAAATAATGGGATTTTTCCCGTTTTTGTTTTTTTGTTGTTTTTTGATCATGTATTTTTTGTATATTTCTTAATTTAATGTCATATTTAAAACTTTGCGTTGTTTTATCTTGGTTTTTTCCCCTTTTTCATTATGTATGCATCTTTTTTAAAAATTGCCCGTTTTTTTTGTTTTTTCCAGTCGGTGTTGTTTTCTTAAATCGCGGGGTTTTTAGATTTTTTCATTTGATACCAGTTCCGGATGTTATCGTACTTATGACTTGTTTCCAAGGGGAAAACAAATTTTTCCCTTTTTAAAAATTTTGGGAATGTGGAAAAAAAATGATTGTGTTAGTTTGAATTTCAAAATACTTAAATATTCAAAATTTTATATTTCAATTTTTTTTTTCTCAAAAAAGGAGAAAAAAAACCAAAGAAACTGAAAGGGTTTGCGCCCCCCTTTCCCCTTGAGCTTTTTTATTATCGGTCCCAAAAAACAAATTTTTTCCCGCCGTTCCCCCTTTTAAAACCCAAGCTGTTTTTTCTGTTGTTTTTTAGGTTTTTGGGGTTTTTTTCTGTTTTAAATTTTGATGTGGTTTTTTGTATTTTTCATTGTTGTTGTTTTAAACTTGTTTTTTTTTCATTATGTAGTTTATCTTTAAAACTAATGCGTTTTTGTTTTTGTTTTTTCCCCCCCCCCCCCCCCTTTCCCCCCCGGGGTTTTTTTTTGTTGTTTATTTAAAATCGTGGTTTTCTGTATTTTTCATTAGTTATTGTTTTATCTTGTTGTTTTCATTATGTATGCATCATCTTTAAAACTAATGCTGTTTTCTGTTGTTTTTTGATCGCGTAAATTTTATTTTTCATTTAGTTTAAAATTTTATTTAAAAAATAAAGCTGTTGCCCTTTTTTTTTAAATTTTTTTTTTTTGTCTTGTTTTTTTTCCTTATTTGTATCATCTTTAAAACTAAAGCAGTTTTTTTGTTGTTTTTTTTTTTGCATCGCGTGTTGTTTTCTGTTGGGTTTTTTTACATGTATTTTGTATATTTTTCATTAAGTAACCCTTTTATAAATTTTTAAATATGCTGTTGTTTTATCTTTTTTTCCCTATTTTTTATTATTTTGCATCCTCTTTAAAAATAAAGCGTTTTTCTTTGTTTTTTCCCGATCGTGTGTTGTTTTTTTTTAAATCGCGGTTTTTAGTTTTTCATTTGAAAACCTTTTGTTCCGTAAATTTTATCGTATTATGACTTGGGTTTTTAAAGGTAAAGCAGTTTTTTCAAATTTGGGGAATGTGAAAAAATGATTGGTTTATTTGAATTTCCCAAATATTAATTATCCCCTTATTATTGGGAAATTTTATTTCTTTTAAAAAAGGGGAAAAAAAAAAACCCGAAAAAACTGAAAGGGTTTGCGCCCCTTTCCTTTGGCTTTTTTATTATCGGGCAAAACAATTTTTTTTAGCTCCCTTTATTTTTTAAAAACCCCTGCGTTTTTTCTGTTTTTTTTCAGAAAATTTTTTGGGGTTTTTGTTTTTGTTTTTTTAATTTGTGGTTTTCGTATTTTTCATTTAGTTGTTGTTTTATTTTGTTGTTTCATTATGTATGTTCCTCTTTAAAAAATAATGCTGGGTTTTTTGTTTTTTTTTTCAGATGGTGTTGTTTTCTGTTTTTTAATTTTGATCGTGGGTTTTCCCGGGATTTTTCATTAAATTTTTTTGTGTTATCTTGTTGTTTTTAATTTTTTGTTGCTCATCTTTAAAACCCAATGCTGTTTTTTTTTTTTTTTTTGATCGGTATTTTTTTTTTTTTTTCATTTAGTAAATTAAATTTTTAAAAATAATTTTTGTTGCTTTTCTTGTTTTTTTGTTTTTGTTTTTTTTCATTATGTTGGACATCTTTTAAAAATAATGCAGTTTTTTTGTTGTTTTTTTGATTTGCGTGTTGGGTTTTTTGTTGTTTTTTTTTAATTTTTTCTGTATATTTCATTAATTAATGTATAAAATTTTTTAAAAAATCTGTTGTTTTAAACTTTTTTTTCCCCCTATTTTTTATTATGTATGCCTCTCTTTTTAAAAAAACATGGTTTTTTTGTTGTTTTTTCCCGATCGGTGTTGTTTTTTAAAACGCGGTTTTTTAGGATTTTTTTATTTGATCATATTATCCGTATGTTTTTGGGACTTTGAATTTTTTTCCAAATTTAAAACGTTTTTTCAAATTTGGGGAATGTGAAAAAAATGATTTTGTTGGTTTGAAATTTTAAGTTTCTTTAAAATATCAAAATTATAAAATTGCAAGTTTTTTTCTCAAAAAAAGGGGAAAAAAAAACCAGAAGAAACGAAAGGGGGTTTGCGCCTTTTCCCTTGGCTTTTTTATTTTCGGTCAAAAAAACAATTTTTTTTTCAGCTCGTTCCTTTTTAAACTAATGCTGTTTTCTTTTTTTTTTTTTTTTTTTTTTTTTTTTTTTTTTTTTTTTTTTTTTTTTTTTTTTTTTTTTTTTTTTTTTTTTTTTTTTTTTTTTTTTTTTTTTTTTTTTTTTTTTTTTTTTTTTTTTTTTTTTTTTTTTTTTTTTTTTTTTTTTTTTTTTTTTTTTTTTTTTTTTGTTTTTTTAGATCGCGTGTTGTTTTCTGGGTTTTTAAAAAATTTTGATTTTTGGTTTTCGGGTTTTTATTAGGGTTTTTTTTTATTTTTGTTGGTTTTTAGTATGTTGCATCATCTTTTAAAAATTTAAAGTGTTTTTTGTTGTTTTTTTTCGCGGGATTTTGTATTTTTCATTTTGTAAAAATAATATTTAAAACAAAATGCTTTTTGCTTTAAACTTGTTGTTTGATCTTGTTGGGTTTTTATTTTGTATTATCACTTTTAAAAATAAAAGCGTTTTTTTGTTTTTTTTTGTCGCGTGTTTTTTTCTGTTGTTTTTTTTATCATGTAATTTTTGTTATTTTTTTAAGGAAAAGTCCCAAATTTAAAAATAATGCGGGTTTTTTTATCTTGTTTTTCCCCAAATTTTCCCTTATTATGCATCATCTTTAAAAAATGCAGTTTTTTTTTCTGTGTTTTCCAGATCGCGGTTTTTTTTTTCTTAAATCGCGGTTTTTAGTATTTTTTATTTTATCATATTAAAGTATGTTCATGTCTTATTACTTTTTTCCCAAAGGGTAAAGCCTTTCTTCAAATTTGGCAATGTGAAAACCCCTGATGGGGTTTAGTTTGAATTTCCCAAAATCTTTTAAATTTTCAACATTAAAATTGGGAAGTTTTATTTCCCCAAAAAAGGAGGGAAAAAAAACCGAAAAAATGAAAGGGATTTTTCGCCCCCTTTCCTCTTTGAGCTTTTTTTTTTATCGGTTTAAAAAACAATTTTTTTGCTTGTTAAATTTTTTAAAAACCCAAAGTGTTGTTTTCTGTTGTTTTTTTAATCGCTTTTTGTTTTCCCGGTTTTTTTAGATCGTGGGGTTTTTTGTATTTTTTAAATTTGTTGTTGTTTTATCTTGTTTTTTTTCATTATGTATGTAAACATCTTTAAAACAATTCTGTTTTCTGTGTTTTTTCAGATCGCGTGTTGTTTTCAGTTGTTTTTTTTTTCCCTCGCGTATTCAGTTTTTTTTATTAAGTTAAAAAAACTTTTTTAAAACTAAAGCTGTTGGTTTTTAAACTTGTTGTTTTTTAGATAAAATTTTTTGGGTAAGTATCACTTTAAAACTAAAGGGGAGTTTTCTGGTTTTTTTTAGATCGGTGTAGTTTTTTGGTTTTTTTTTGGGCCGGGATTTCTTTTTTTCATTTTTAAAATAATATTTTAAAACTAATGCCCTTTTTTTTTATCTTGTTTTTTCCCTATTTTATTATTTTTATGCTTTTTTTTAAAACCAAGGGTCTTGTTTTCTGTTGTTTTTAAGATCGTGGTCTTTAATATTTTTCATTCGGTAAGTATCATCTTTAAAACTAATGCTGTTGTTTTCTGTTGTTTTTCAGATCGCGTGTTGTTTTCTGTTGTTTATTTAGATCGCGGTTTTCTGTATTTTTCATTAGATAAGTATCATCTTTAAAACTAATGTTGTTGTTTTATCTTGTTGTTTTTCCGATATTTTCATTATGTATGTATCATCTTTAAAAGTAATTCTGTTTTCTGTTGTTTTTTAGATCGCGGTCTTCGATATTTTTCATTCGGTAAGTATTATCTTTAAAACTAATGCTGTTGTTTTATCTTGTTGTTTTTCAGATATTTTCGTTAAGTAAGTATCATCTTTACATACATGTGATAAGTTCAGAATTCCAAAACTGGAGGTTTGCCATTTTTTAGCTGGAGTTGGGGTCTCAAAACTGGAGGTTTTTTATCGACATAAATTAAGCGCACGGACACCTAACTTAGAGACAAAATCCAACATTTTTGGCCACACAATAATAACGTATGTAAGTCTACACCAGAAAAAACAATCCTCATAACTCTCGATTTGAATTTTGACAGAGTTATGCCACTTTTTAACTTACATTTTTTTTTGTTAAAGTTTTATTTAATGTCTAATATCTCTGTTACATTCAAAGCTTTAAATTTTCTTAACAGATTAAATTTGTAGAAACAAAGTCTCAATTTAGGTCTGAAATGGTGGTGAACATGCATTAACATTATTCTACTCGAGGACTAAAAAAAATGAAGCTCTAGTTTAGTCTGAACACAACTCATAAATTATGTAAATTCCTTACCCCACCCACTTTCGTATAAAAATACTGATTATTTTTGACATGAAAAACAGAAAACAGAAATGCATGAACATGTATTTACCCTTACCAAAATAGTGTAGATTGATGTTATCAAATAAATGAGTGTGTGTTTTCATCCAATTTCAATGAAATAAGTCCAATTTTAGTAGCAAATTAATTTGGTAAACATTGGAAGAAAATGGGTTACTGCATAAGGGGAAATAACACTCCTGTTCTAAAAATAGTAATGGGCTGGTTTTTCCAACAATTATTTATGTGATTTTATTAACGAACAAAACTTTTCTTTGAATAATCATAATTCATTTCAGTTGGGAATTATTTCTTATGATAACAAATGCTGTTGTTTTATCTGGTTGTTTTTCCAATATTTTCATTATGTATGTATCATCATTAAAACTTATGCAGTGTTCTGTTGTTTTTCAGATTGCGTGTTGTTTTCTGTTGTTTTTTGATCGCATTTTTCTGTATTTTTCATTTAGTAACTATAATATTTAAAACTAATGCTGCTGCTTTATCTTGTTGTTTTTCCGAGAATTTCATTACGTATGTATCATCTTTAAAACAAAGAGCTATAAAAATAAATAGATTGTCAACTTGAAAGGCATATAGTGCAAATCTCGCCAACATACTGTGATAACTGAATGAGATCTCGTTTACCGGAAGTGGTGCTTTCTCCACGCACCATTTTGTATGCGAAAGCAATTATTGATCGGTAAATTAATTATCACCATATGACCACGCTTTTTTTGATGGCAAGAAACGTGTACTTTGTGTCTTAAGACTATTTCACATTAAACTAATGTTGTTTTAGAAGCTTACATTTATTCTAAATGTAGTTTTAAAGGTGCAAATTGTAACTTCATGCTCGCCGATGTTTATTTTTACTAAGATAACGTCGATTCAAGCTCTGACACGAGATCATGCCAGTTGCCATTCTGTGTATTATAGTTCTTTGTTTAAAACTAATGCAGTTTTCTGTTGTTTTTCAGATCGCATGCTGTTTTCTGATCAGATATTTCTGTATTTTTCATTTAGTAACTATCATATTTAAAACTAATGCTGTTGTTTTATCTTGTTGTTTTTCCGATATTTTCATTATGTATGTATTATCTTTAAAACTAATGCAGTTTTCTGTTGTTTTTCAGATCGCGTGTTGTTTTCTGTTGTTTTTTCAATCGCGTATTTCTGTATTTTTCATTAAGTAACTATCATTTTTAAAACTAATGCTGTTGTTTTATCTTCTTGTTTTTCCGATATTTTCATTATGTATGTATCATTTTTAAAACTAATGCAGTTTTCTGTTGTTTTTCAAATTGCGTGTTGTTTTTTCTTGTTTTTTAGATCGCGGTCTTCGATATTTTTCATTCGGTAAGTATCATGAAAACAAACATTTATAGTGCATACTGATTATCTCTTACTCAGGAACCAACATCAGAATCAGACATCACTCCTGATCCAGCTTTGAAATAAGTTACAGAGCCGTTTGGGAACTGTACACGAACAGGCATGTTGTACACATCTGGTGGACACTGCAAATTCGGTGAATAGAAAGACCGGAAAGCACCGGATAGCACCGAAACACCAATCCGTTAATCCAATCATCACGGTGGTCTTATCGGAAAATACATATAGAGGAATATATAGTTGTATGTTATATTAGTTTTATTCTTTTTCTTAAGTGTCAGTAATTCCACCCGCTAATTGTTGGATTCGACTCAAATCACATGTAGACATTGATAAATTCGCTTATAATCAATTAATATAATAAAACTTTAAATAATTATCTGAATTTCTGCTGCTCTTATACATTCGAAGTTCCTTCAAATATTATTAATCTCTCATAATTTAACAGGATCGCAGAACCGGAAAGCACTCGCGAAATGTCAATTATCATACTATCCTGATACAAGCAAGTTAATTGGTCAACATTTCATCAAGTTATATCTTTTTTTCAATAATAAACCGATTTAAACCATTGAAAACTCGCCCAGAACATCCCTTATATGTTTTTTATAAGAAATTTGAGTGCTTTCCGGTGTTTCGGTGCTATCCGGTGCTTTCCGGTCATTCTATTTACCCCTGCAAATTATTTGGAATTCCTATACCACCATTAAACACAAAAGGGTCAGGGTTTTCAGACACCGGCTGTGGAACAGTGGTTCGAGTCTGCATTTGAACAAGGGGATATGGCTTTACTCTTCCACTAATAGGCTCATTATGTTTTTTGCTGACCTTCTTAAATTTAGGTTGCTTTTCAACCTTCTGGTTTGGAGCAATTTTCCTTTTTTGCGGAAGAATGGACCTTTTAATCCTGTTTGCCAGCTGGTAACCTGCATTATCAGCAAGAATATTTCTCAGTCCTGCATTTACAGAAGTAAGCCTACCAGCCAAATCTGGAGATGTCATATCTGATGTTAGCTTTTCAATAAGTTCATGAAATATTTGAAGCTGTCTTGAACAGGAATTCACATTATTTTCACACTGAGTTATTTCAGATGTTTAAACAATGGGAACCTCATCCACATCATCATCTATTTCATTTGCAGAACTGAAGGTTGAGTGTATTTTGTGTATGTGCTTGCAAGTTCTTTGATTTCTGTTGTCTGGGCAGCTGCAAGTGTACATATGTTTACATAAGTTATTACATGGTGACAGGTTGCATTTCGTAAAGCATGAAGTGTATAAACATCTGTTTAATACTTTTTTAATAGTGTATGTATTGCCAGAACTGGATTGCAAGACAAACGTGTTTTCATTGACAGCTGAAATAGTTTCATTGGAAATGCTAAGGCTATTTGAGTGTCGTATTTGGTCATCTGCATTTGATTGAGGTGGATTGCTGTAGGTTTTTAGTTGTGTTCTCCTCATGAAATAATGTTCTTCTAAATCAATTAAATGTTTTATAAGGTCATCCAGCCTCCTATTATATTTTCCTTTGTTAAAAAATTTTCTTTTCAGAGTTTTATGGAAGCTTTCTACAAAGTTATTAGTTGTAATTTCAGACTGAAGGTCCTTATCTCTGAATGCAAGACACCACTTCTCTGGCCTGGATGCATACATTTTCTTGAAATACTCAATGAAAAATGTCTCTTCACTGAAATCTTCAATAAATGCTGTTAAGCTTTCATAATATTCTTCAACAGATTTGCAAAACATTAAATGTGACAAAGCCTCTTTAATTCTCTCTCTATTTTCCAAATTTTGAATTTTCTTGTAATTCCTATTCCAAGCCTGCTTTACATGCCAAATACAAAGATAATGAGAAATACTGTCTCCAAATACACTTCGTGCAGCTTTATATACAGACATGTCATCATCAGACATAAGTTTTAGGTTTTGATAAATTGTTTTCAGTTTCTCTGTTAGAAATACAAAAAGCAGCTGGATAACCTTTTTTAAATTCATCAACAACCAAAACTGTTATAAGTTTATAACCATAACTGTTTGTACCATGTGTTGAATCAATGCATATAATTCTGTGTGCAAACTGTTCAAACATCTGCCTCTGATACTTCGTCATTAAAACCAGAATGAAATCAGAATAATCAAGAATTTTATCTTCATCGTCGGAATTAAATGGTTTGTACAGTAACACGGGATTATTTTCTTTGGTACTATAGTTTTTAACAAGTAAATCAACAGAAGTTGCATTACATAAATCACGATTTTTATCTAGCATTAAGGTCAAGGTCACAGGGGCCTGGTCATGTAAAATCATTTCTGGAAAGTAACTTGAGAACCACTTGACCTAAAAAACAATACGGGTCATCTACTCTTCATGAGGCAATATTTCTCACAGATCTTTTATTTACAAAATGATGTTTATTAAACTTTGTTTTTTCTCTGTTTTCAAAACTACAATTTTTTCCATGAATTTGCTTTAGAATTACATCTTCCGGAATTCCAAGTGCAAGTTTGCTTCCGATTTCAGATTTCAATGAATTTGGAATGGGCAAGAACTTTGTTTCATTAACAGATGTTGCATGAGTGTGTGTGTGAATGTATTTTACATTGACTTTATCATCATTATAAATTTTCACTAACATTCGTGCAGGACAAACTTTATTTATTTTGCAAGAGCCTTTCTTATTACATTTACCAAACCTCCCTTTCCCTAGTCTAGGTTTATATGGTTTGGATTTTCCACTTCTATTACAGATGTATTGAAGGTATTTATGATTTTTGTTTTGCTGTGATTTTCTTATTTTTTGGTAAAATACATAATTATTTCTTTCCTCATTTTCCTTCCAGCTAAAGAATTGTTCTGAACTGTTGAAGGGGCCTCTGTGGCCGAGTGGTTAAGGTCGCTGACTTCAAATCACTTGCCCCTCATCGAGCCTCACTCGGGGCGTTGAATTCTTCATGTGAGCAAGCCATCCAGCTGGCTTACGGAAGGTCGGTGGTTCTACCCAGGTGCCCGCTCGTGATGAAATAATGCACGGAGGGGCACCTGGGGTCTTCCTCCACCATCAAAGCTGGAAGTCGCCATATGACCTATCATGTGTCGGTGCGACGTTAAATCCAACCAAAAATCAAAGGCCTGAATGGCCTGAGTCGGCTAATGATTGATGTACTGACAGTATAGTCTGCCAGTTTCAGTTTGTTTTTAGTTTTTTTCTTAAAATTTCATAACACAGCTCGATATTTACCCAAAATATTATATCCGGATACGATTACACTTTTCTCCAGTTTGAACAATATATTTTACAAATTGTGATGATACGAAGACATTTAGCAGCAATTGGCAGTATCTGACATTGAAGTTTATGGTTAAATTACCTCTTATTTAAATCTTTTCATAAAAAAGTTGTTTCGTTTCGCCAAACATAGACGATCTACTTTCGATTTCAAAAACTATAAGAAAATACAATTTAATGTTTCGCCGATTTGTTTATTTCTCGAAAAATAAGAATTAAAATCATTTTTAATATCACTAGTAACTAAACAAACCAGTAAGAGCTTCTTCTTCCGATAATTTATCCGTTTACTGACTGCAAAATTCAACCCACGCAAAGTTTATAGAAATCATACGATGCGTGTTTACATTCAATGTGGGAGAATTAAGGCTGATCGGCTATGTTACCTAACGCATCCAGACGATTCAGATTTTGTTTTTAAAAAAGCATTGTGTGCGTTTCTGTAATTTTATATACGTTTTTATACGCTTAGAAATTATTAGACATGCGTATTTGCATTATTTCTATACGTAATTTACGCTAATACGCATCTTATCTGGAGCCCTGCTGGAACTATTTTTTGTCTTTCGCTGGATGTTACCCAAGCTTTGTAAGCCTGCGCAATTCTTAAAATGCACATTTATGCTTAATGAGTTACATTCGAGAATTGCACAATTACAAGTCATAAATATGACAGATTACATCGTATATTGGTCATAGCAAAGGGAATTGACACAACTTAACTTCATTCATGCAGTGAACTGTTTGAAGTTTGAGAAATCTAATGGAATTACATCCCTTCACTGTGTTATTTGGTCCATTTAGAGAATCGTTGGATAGCAAGGACTCGTCAAAAGGCTTTCAGCCTTTAGCCGACTCGAAAATGAACTGTTGAAGTATAAATTTGAGACAGAGATCAGCATTCCATGAGCCTTCTTAAGGTGATTCAACAAGAAGTTAACTTTTGTGAATGTGCTTGTACATCTCCTGTTTAAACAATTCACATGGCCAGTTCTTGTTGTCAAAGAGACACTGATGGTTGGCTGCAATAGGGATCATCTACATGTCCAGTCATCCCGCTGAATTTCAACACTATTGGCCTAGTGGTTCTCAAGTCACTGTTCAGGCTCCTGTGACCTTGACCTTTGATCAAGTGACCTCAAAATAAATAGGGGTCATCTACTCTGCATGTCCAATCATCCTATTAAGTTTCAACATTCTAGGTCAAGTGGTTCTCGAGTTATTTTCCAGAAATGATTTTACATGACCAGGCCCCTGTGACCTTGACCTTTAACGGAGTGACTCCAAAATCAATAGGGGTCATCTACTTTGCCTGTACAATCATCCTATGAAGTTTCAACATTCTGGGTCAAGTGGTACTAAAGTTATTGATCGGAAATGATTTTCAATGTTCAGGCCCCTGTGACCTTGACCTTTCACAGAGTTACCCCAAAAACAATAGGGGTCATCTACTCTACATGACCAATCATCCTATGAAGTTTCAACATTCTGGGTCAAGTGGTTCTCAAGTTATTGATCGGAAATTGTTTTCCATGTTCAGGCCCCTGTGACCTTGACCTTTGACAGAGTGACCCCAAAATCAATAGGGGTCATCTATTCTTCATGATCAATCATCATATTAAGTTTCAACATTCTGGGTCAAGTGGTTCTGTAGTTACTGATCGGAAATGGTTTTCAATGTTCAGGCCCATGTGACCTTGACCTTTAACGGAGTGACCCCAAAATCAATAGGGGTCATCTTCTTTGCCTGTACAATCATCCTATGAAGTTTCAACATTCTGGGTCAAGTGGTACTAAAGTTATTGATCGGAAATGGTTTTCAATGTTCAGGCCCCTGTGACCTTGACCTTTCACAGAGTTACCCCAAAAACAATAGGGGTCATCTACTCTACATGACCAATCATCCTATGAAGTTTCAACATTCTGGGTCAAGTGGTTCTCTAGTTATTGATCGGAAATGGTTTTCAATTTTCAGGCCCCTGTGACCTTGACCTTTGACCCCAAAAACAATACGGGTCATCTACTCTTCATGACCAATCATCCTATGAAGTTTCAACATTCTGGGTCAAGCGGTTCTCTAGTTATTGATCGGAAATGGTTTTCAATGTTCAGGCCCCTGTGACCTTGACCTTTGACGGAGTGACCCCAAAATCAATAGGGGTCATCTACTCTTCATGATCAATCATCCTATTGAGTTTCAACATTCTGGGTCAAGTGGTTCTCTAGTTATTAATCGGAAATGGTTTTCAATGTTCAGGCCCCTGTGACCTTGACCTTTGACAGAGTGACCCCAAAATCAATAGGGGTCATCTATTCTTCATGACCAATCATCCTATTAAGGTATTAGATCACTAATAGAGAACCTCCTTTTTGAAGAGTATTCAATTCTTACCATAAACCTACTTTTACTGCAATTCTTAGGGGGCGTAGGTTCAAGCCCTACTGGGACCAAAATTTTTTTTCTTATTTTCCTTTTTCTAGTATGTTTTTTTTACTTCTTTCAAGACTTATTATTGATTTCTTGTACAAAAATGAAAAAAGATGTATCTTATAAGCGATTTCTTGGTGTTCAAAGTGAATTTACTACTTAAACAGAAGGAGTAGAGTTACACATTTTTAAAAATATTGAGTTACACGCGGTGAAAGTTCTCTATTTTGCTTTCACACTTAGATTATATATTGTGGAAGAAATTTAGGTAGGTTTTGCGTCTGCCCTAAGGTTATTTTTAAATAGAGTAAGCAAAATTCAAAACAGAAACACAGCATTCGACCTTATTTTTTCAATGTTGAAGTATGAATTCTGTCTCATTAAATCCCTTTACTCGAGGCACCATAGAAAAAATGATATTGACATTTTTATTTTGTGTTTTATAAGTGTTTACCAATAGTTTGATGTTTCTTTTATTAAAATTAATGGTAAAATGAGTTCTCTGCAAACGTTTTGGGTAGTGGCTATCACTTTGAAATTTGTCTCTACTTGAGCTTGAGGAGATACCATAAGTTATACAAAATTTATAAAAAAGGGCACGGTAAAAGTTGTTTAAAAATTGCAAAATAGTGCAAAACACGGTTACCTTTCAGAATATACCAAGCAAAGGCCATTTTGTAAACATTACTATTAGTGATCTAATACCTTAAGTTTCAACATTCTGTGTCAAGTGATTCTGTAGTTATTGATCGGAAATGGTTTTCAATGTTCAGGCCCCTGTGACCTTGACCTTTGACAGAGTGACCCCAAAAACAATAGGGGTCGTCTACTCCAGCAGCCCTACAACCCTATGAAGTTTGAAGGTTCTAGGTCAAATGGTTCTCCAGTTATTGCTCGGAAATGAAGTGTGACGTACGGACGGACGGACGACCGGACGGACAGGGCAAAAACAATATGTCTCCCCCACAAGGGGGGAGACATAATTACTTTTCAAAGAAGGTTCATTGTCGGAAAGCTTTTCATTGGAACCATAAGAATGATTTGAAACAGTTACTGTCAATTCATGCCCATTCAACAAGTTAGTTTTTCTAAGATTTTTTACCCGACATTTGTTAGTTTTAATGTGCCTCTTTTAGTACATGAGCCAAAGGGTTGATTGGTACCATCTCGGGGGATTAATTCTTATACTGATTTTTGGAAAGGTATACAACCCTGGAGTAAGATAATATGTGATAGCAATGTATCGATGGTAGCTTTTGGTGTGATATCATCTTGATATATGCCTACACTTAGATACAAGTTCAGGTGAGCTAAAATATAGCCAATGTAGGCATACGAGTTATGGAACATATGCTTTTCAGTTTGAATAGTTGATGTATTTGTAACAAGTATTTAAAAACAAACAAAACATTTCCTTAATTTTCGACATTTTTGGGTTTGCTTCTTTTAATAAATGTTAATTAAAATAATGATTATGTTTAACATCTTAATAGCATGGACAATTAATAAGCATAATTATAGCTCATAATTAGATTTTCTTCCGATGGATGTTAGACCTTGAGGTACCATCTCCCCCTGCCTTCCCTAAGGATTCAAGGAAACATTATGACTTTCGGAAAGTACATAACGAATGCTTTTTATTCCTACCTGAATGCCGTTTAAACGTTAGGGCTTTTGTAACTTACGTAACATTTAATATGTTTCCTAAAACATTTAAGACGATGAAATAGTGCTACACAATGATTAAGAAAAAGTGCAGTCTGTAGTTTATTAACAACCTTATACATGTATAACAATGAATTGAATGTGCTTTAAAATAATATATCTTTCACGTACCCGTTAACATCTTAATTAGTGTAATTTACGTAACAGTGATTTTATTCCAACATTATAGATATTTTACTTGTACTAATCACCCAATGACCAAGGTGTTTATGATTCTTCAATATAATTGAAAGTACAGACTGAATAGTGTTTCTTATAACTATTTTTCTGCAGTGGTAGGAACTTTTCCATGATGTAATCTCCGTATAAGTTTTATGTTACCAAAATGTACAAAACTGAAATTTCTGAAGTGAGGAAAATGCCCTGCACAGATCGGGAATAAATTATAACATTTTATAATAACTATACATAATTTGTGTTGTTGAACTAGATATTTACTAGAATGCAGTGAATCACCATCTCATTTCAATAGTTGTGCGAATTTTACGTGACAATAATATGTGTTACCAAAATCAGTACAAATCAATTATAAATGTTCAAGAACATAATTATACATGTATATGTACTGAAATACATTTTAGAAATGGACCTTAAACAAGTAGAAAACAAACTGATACTCATTTGAACACCATGGCTTTATAGGGACAGAATCATTCTTAGTTTAAATGTTAGAAATCTCCTGACACTTACTTATTAACAGATGACACACATATTCAACCTTAATTATTTGACCTTCAACCGATGTTTATGTAAACAAGTAAAGGAACTTGCAGACAATTCAAGCCTTGAAAATCTGTTGAAAGTCAATCAGCGTTCAAAGAGTACTTTCAAAAGTACCAACACTTCAAAAGTGTCAGAGAGAGACATCACGGAAAAGGGCACACTTCTGTATATACTTTATTGATATTATTCATGATATACTGGCATTAATACAGGCCACAAATGTCAACGACCTAGATATGAAAATAGGAGTCTGGCACAAGTTGTGCCCACTATTATTTGCGTTTAATCATATCAAGGTATATAGGTGAAGCCATCAATGACCGACTTTGCAAATTTTGTTCAAGCAATACTGTTGAAAATGAGACGCATTTTTTATTACACTGTTCAAAATACAATGACTTACGAACTCAACTATTTGGTGATGTAATACATGATTTTGCTTTTAGAGACTTGTCAGACATTGAAAAGATGACTTTTCTGACAAAACACCATGTGAGAAAGTTTGCAAAATATCTAGTTCAAGCATATTTGTATAGATGTAAATCTATTTATCTAAATGTATAAATGATCACACAGGGTTTTAGTGTATGACTTACCACTACATAATCTTAGTTAAGTTGTTCATAAATATATATATATGCTTACGTTATAGTTAACTTAAATTTACACTGTATTATTACTATTATATTTCGATAGTGACTTATAGGTCCATGGGGCCGGGTGATTCTTGTTTTGTTATTTATATATTTTGCTATATTGTATATATCGCATGTCACTTTAATAAACAGATTTTCTTCTTCTTCTTCTTCATATAAACAATGCAATGTATCTACCTGCTTATCCGTTAGTTTATACTAATTAGTTTTAGCTCGATTGTGATGAAAGCTTCAAGCTTATTGGTATCACCCTCGAGTCTGCTTCCTGGAAAACCAGTACTGGTGTGATTAGAAAAGACATGGTTGTGACCCCAGTGGGGCTGTCGAACCTACGATTCCTAGATTGAGCCGAGACCTTAGACCACCGCTCCCCTATCTACTCCTAATGATGGATCTTAAAGTAACCCACCCATGTGCAGGAAAGCTTTTGAGGGTTCGTGGCTTCAGTGTGTCTAGATCATCCGCAACAGCATCACAGAATGTGTAAATTACTATAGAACAGACGATCAATCTTCATGCCAAGAAAAAGGGAAGCATCATAAGCTTCAGCAAACAATATTCTTCATACTACAGGTGTTGTTTGACACAGCACATGCGAGTTAAATATGTTGAAGCTACACAACAGAAAACAGACATGACTTCAGAAGACAATTCCACACACAAAGAAGTGGAACCTGCGCATATTTCTGCATTCTTCATACGAGAATCATACAGTTTTCATGAACATTTTATGAACTTTCCCGAAAAAAAAAACCAATACTTTTTGCGAAAAATGGAATAAATTTTCGTGAAAGTAGGAGGTTTCCGTGAAATAATTATCTTGTTAACGAGACAATGTGTCAAAATAGTGAACTGAACTGCATAAAGATAACCCAATAGTCCCCTCTACGGAATGAAGCGGGTTATATCAACCTTAGTCCCCAACCACCACCCCTAAGAGTGTTTAAAACCTATAGATATTTTATTATAACATTCATATGCGTTACAAAATTAACGTATTTTTTAACTCCCTTTATTATTTCTGTTAATTCGGTATATGTTATCGTATGCAGAAGTTCGCACTATCGTGAATTTTTTCCACTTAGAATAAGAGATTCTTTTCGTGAAAATCTCTTAGATTTTCACGTAAACTGTTCGCGAAAACTTTCTGCTTAAGTGAATGCAGAAATATGCCACCATACCGTTCTATTGAAAACGTATCTTACATCATTGATGGTGATGCTTTGATAGTAGATTTCATTGCAGATACATACTTTTCCAAAAGAATCTAGTCTGTCGAAAGAAAACGACGTGGAACTGCACCAACACGTCTGTTTTCTGGTCAAAAATACCAAAACATGCGCAGAATTGGAAATATTTTATGGGTAATGATGACAACAAAATAAAGTTATGTTTAGACAGCTAAATGTTGGGACGTCAACATGTGTGCTCCGACGACGTTTTGGAGACGGAGAGTCATTTATATTTGCAGTATAATGGTCACTAAAAATATCGGAACTTCAACAAGGTTAGATACGAAATGTTTGTCAACAAGAATGACAACCAAGACGGCGTCCTAAATAGTTCTGACGGCATAGACATGACCCTGATGCCACCATATCAGTCCAGTCAACTATCAGTTACTTATTCATTTATTTATATTAATTTACAAAATGTTTAATATACATATCTGCTTAGCTGTTGTACAAATAATAGGAAAACTTTATCATAATATACTCAAATTTGATAAATTTCTTCATGTTTTTCTACATTAAATTAATAATTTTGTAGTTTAACTCTTATTCATATCAAAATCAAACAACCTTGATCTTTTCTTAAAGATGTATATTTGACTACATGCCCATGAGAATAGCCTTTATCTATGTTTATCCATGTTAAAATTGCTGGGACTTTGATGACGAACAACAGTTAGTGAACAACTTGAGTGACAAAAAGATCGTTCCTGACGAACTTGTAAACGAAACCAGTGAAACTGATGAAGATTATTCGCGTACCAATATTGACGATATCTTATAAGATTCAGACAGTGATGAAGAATCATAACTAAGAATGTTCCCGTGTGTTGAATACATAGAAAATGTGGTTTATGGAAAACAAAGAATAACCTTGACATGATATAGAAAGATAATAATTGAAAATAATAACGGCGGCATATTACTGATTAAGGTAACATATTGTAACGTAAATTACACTTTTACATTCTATTAATTTACATGGCATTTGATATCTAACCGAAGAATGATTTTATTGATTAGTTAAAACATTTCTTTTCTAAACATAATACTAAATAACAACGACTTTAACATGTTTATATGAAATATTATGAAAATCTTGATTTTATGGTAACGTATTTTACTGTATAAAAAGTACCATTTGGTATTATTCAGCATAAAAATATTTACTGTTTAAGCATAAGATTATTGATACAGAAGTAGGTATGAATATGCACCTTTTAGGCAGATCAGATAGTAAAACATCATGTTTAAACAACATATTTTGTGTTTTTCGTCTACACGTGTATTGTCAAGTAAATTACAATAACAACAAGGTGGCTTTGATATTAAAAACTATTGGTCTGCGAATAACTGTCTAATTGTTAATTTAACATATCAAAACTAGTTTAGAAATTGCTTTGATTTAACGATTTTCATACTTTTCTATTCCATATCATGTATAGAAGTATTAATTAATTTCAAACAATTAGGTAACGCACATAAATATGCCGTAAATTACAAGCGCCCCCAACAGCCAATGGCAGACAACTTGGTTTTGTAATATGTAGAATTCTATTACCTTATACTCTATGTATTTAAACATGTCATATTAGTTCAAGAATGAGCAAAATACCTTCCTAACTGCATATTATGAAACAATATTTGTGTTCTTTAATTATGTTTAAACACTGGTCTATGTTTGTCTGTAATTGCAATCACTAAACGCTAAAGTGGCAATATTTTAATAACAGTTCTATTAAATACATAAAATACATAAACTGAGCTGTTTGTCTATCAATTTCCAAGTAAATATATTCAAAAATAAGAGAGAACCATTAATTTGAAATGGAAAGTCTGTTTATATATAACCTGAGTTTGATGAAAGTCTATTTTTGGGTGGTGTTACTAGATGGCTAATAACGCACAAAAAGCTACCACCACTACAATGCTATCACATAGTTTCTGACTTGTCAGATGTTTACCTATCCAAAAATAGCATTGAGCTTTAATCCCCTCAGATGGTACCGCTAGACAAAATTTCTGGGTCTGGCTCAAGGACTATTTAAAGAAGACTTAGTTGAAAAATATGTTTCACAGTGTTCACATGTTATCTGTTTTTCTCTCCTTATTTTGATCTGTTATATCTTTTACTGAAGAATGTTTATTTTTCAAATGTCTGTTTAAGTTTGACTTGGATGAAAATGAAAGGTTACATGTAATGCAAATATGTTGACTGGAGTGACAGTTCCTATATTGTGATTGGGTGTTTGACCCTGGCTGCTTCTGGCTATTGATGGAAACTGATGAAACTTGAGGCGCAGCACTGTTTATTTTAACTTTATTACAATCATATGAATGAGAGTCATCTGATGCCTTAAGGAGGTAGGTTACCTTCATATTTGTGTGTGCGCATGTCCAACCGGAAGCTAACGTGACGATTTACGACGACGTTTACGACAAACTAAATGTGTTTGTATATTCATTCTTCTGAAAACAAATCATGAACCTGTCTTCGATCTGATGCTTTATGGTTTAATAATGCAGAAATAATGAATAAAATGCCGCAGAAACGCTTCAAAACAATGTTGCCTTAAAATGACGTCATTGACGTCATGACGTTACGTGTCAGTTACCGCGCAAATTTAATAGCTTTTATCTTAAAAGTGCGTAATTCTGTGCATTTTCTTTATTTTAACTATTTTCAAATAACCATTATTTGCTGAAATATTTTTTACGAGTCTTTTGTTCTGAATAATAATCAATATTTTGCTGCTTTTATGTAGTTAAATTAAAATGTTATGCGGAATGTAAGAAAATGGATGATGGTAACCAATGTTTTTTGGAATATAGCTGGGTGAAAGGTTACTTGTTACGGCCATTTTCAAATATAAAATCTAGCAGTTTGATTTGTAATGCCTATTTTTCAGGTTCCGTTGATAATTTGTTACTTATATACTAAAACTAAGATCTAAAATTGTTCAAATTTCAGTAGAAAATTATGGTTTCTTGAATTGAATTGATGTTACCATGGAAACGAAGCCCGTGACCTATGTATCTAAATGTGAAATTCAATAGCGCTGACACTGGTCTGTTTAAGAAACACAACTTCGGCTTTTTATTTTCATTTCAACAATATCCATGAGAATAATAGCAGCATGCTGAACGATTTTTCCATGAAAAATGCCAGACAAGGGGTACTGCTGTAAGTATTCTAAGCTGTGAAATTCGCTTGAATAAATGCAAATAACACGAAAATATAACTTACATTAGAAATAATATGTTTTAAAGCTACATCAACCAGAAAGATAATCTTATTCAATATTTTTTATAAGAAATTACGATAAAAAGCAAGAAATAAGCTATTTTAAACATCTCTGTTGCCATGGTTACTTTAAACTTTAAGAAAAATAGGGTACCATGTAAAGTGCTTGATATTTTGCTAATAATATTACCCAAATATTCCATGTTGGTCATTAACAGAATGGCACTGAAGCCGTCGAAAACCCCTATTTTTATACATAGTTGTTTAAAAATGAGAGAAAATGCGTTACCATGGAAACACGAGCCCCGCGACATATACATTTTAAGCTTATATTAGAAAGCTAACGTGCATACTAGTAAAAGTATCAATTATTCAGACTTCTACGGATATCAGTGAAACTAAAATACACTGAAAAGTGTTAAATATCCGTATTTTCTTCTTCTTTCAATACGAAATACCTTTGGAGAGTCATGTTCTTTAAACCTGGATAAAAAATGAACTTGAAGGGACAAAGACAAACGAAATTGAGATTGTAGCAGTTAAAACATCATATTACACGAAATACAAAAAAATGCTGCGGTTCAACTAATTTGAATTTACCCTTGAAACAAGGTAACCTACCTCCTTAACATGTGCAGTAGCTGAAATAGACGAGTTTACATCTAGATGTTCATGTTCCACAAAAGGAACTTCAGCCACCAATTGATCGACAGAACTTGCATAGTCAATATCAATGTTATTGGGTGTAACCAAAGATTCAGGCTGGGGTATATTGTTACCAGGATTAGATACAGATCTTTCGATTTCAATACCAGCATCATAGTGACCACCTCCTAATGATGAGTAAATGAGGAAAATACTATGTTGACCAGATTGTCCGAAATGAATGGAAGTGACTCTTGGATTTTCAGGGTGCCCACCAAGAAATACTTCAAAATGAATATTAAAGAGTTGACCCAAAGCAGCAATACATTCATAACCTGCATAAACACCATCCTGTTCAAGACGATGCAGTTCGTCTTGCATGAAATCAGATGGGGATTGACCAGAACTAGGGATAAAGAAGTCCCTAAAAGCATCGTAATGATCACGTATATAACCAATGGCTTGAGACCGTAATTCTGCATACATGTCCTGAGTATGATACAGACCAAAACTTATAGCCCTGAACAGGCAGTTACCATCCTTGTCCATATTTTGCCTAGTTAAACCTCTGGATCTAAGGTGTTCATCTTGGTTGAACATTTCAACACTTATGAGACCAAGACTTGAGGAAGGATTCATGACCTGAAAGATACAATTTCATACACTAGGTTAAAATTACATGAAAATACATTCAAATTTATAAATGACAATCATGATTAATTTCTTCTATAAACACTTTCAGATTACTTCAAAAGTAATAAATTTACTGTTAAGTATGGTTTTAAATTAGTCATAGAATTTTTGCAAATGCTAATATCTTTCACTTTTAACTATGCATAATACTCAGGATCTCAATAAATTCAATGTTAATAATAATATTTCAAGCTGGCATATTCACTTTTTTCAAAGTTTCAATGGAATGAAAAGATTGCCAGGATTTAATATCTACTATATTGGACAATAGTTTTAGTCAAATGTATTTAGTAATAACATAGACCAACTAGAGCACTGTCTTGCAGGTGCAGACGCTCATCTGATTTTTTTAGTCTCTGTACAATAGAAATATTGTCTTACCCATAATTTTCTAAAACCAAAAGGGGCCATAATTCCTGAAAAAAGCAGGATGGAGTTCTGTTTCTTGCTGTACAAAGTCAGCTCTTGATGGCGAACAAGTGTTAAAAGTTTCAAAGCAATAGCTTTGATAGTTTACGAGAAAAGCTGACATAAACGTAAAACTTATAAGGTAATGCAGATGCCGATCAAGTGATGACAATAAGTAATAATTTTTTGTCGAAAAATCAGATGAGCTAAACAAGAGGGCCATGATGGCCCTATATCGCTCACCTCTTCCCACATGACCCAGTTTTGAGTATGACGTCGTTTTTTTCTATTATTTATTATAGTGACCTAGTTTTTGAGCTCATGTGACCCAGTTTTGAATTTGACCTAGATATTATCAAGATAAAAATTCTGACCAATTTTCATGAAGATCCATTGAAAAATATGGTCTCTAGAGAGGTCACAAGGTTTTTCTATTATTTGACCTATTGACCTAGTTTTCGAAGGTACGTGACCCTGTTTTGAACTTTACCTAGATATCATCAAGGTGAACACTCTCACTAATTTTCATGAAGATCTCATGAAAAATATGGCCTCTAGAGAGGTCACAAGGTTTTTCTATTTTTATACCTACTGGCCTAGTTTTTGACCGCACGTGACCCAGTTTCGAAACTGACCTAGATATCATCAAGGTGAACATTCAGATCAATTTTCATGAAGATCCATTGAAAAATAAGGCCTCTAGAGAGGTCAAAAGATTTTAATAATTTTAGACCTACTGACCTAGTTTTTGACCGCAGTTGACCCAGTTTCAAACCTGACCTAGATATCATCAAGATGAATATTCAGACCAACTTTCATACAGATACCATGAAAAATATGGCCTCTAGAGAGGTCACAACGTTTTTTCATTATTTGACCTACTGACCTACTTTTTGACAGCACGTGACCCACTTTCGAACTTGACCTAGATATCATCAAGATGAACATTCTGACCAATTTTTATGGAGATCTATTCACAAGTATGGCCTCTAGAGAGGTCACAAGGTTTTTCTATTTTTAGACCTACTGACCTAGTTTTTGACCGCACATGACCTTGTTTCAAACTTGACCTAGATATCATCAAGATGAACATTCAGACCAACTTTCATACAGATCCCATGAAAAATATGGCCTTTAGAGAGGTCACAAGGTTTTTCTATTATTTGACCTACTGACCTAGTTTTTGAAGGCACGTGACCCACTTTCGAACTTGAACAAGATATCATCAAGATGAACATTCAGACCAACTTTCATACAGATCCCATGAAAAATATGGCCTCTAGAGAGGTCACAAGGTTTTTCTATTATTTGACCTACTGACCTAGTTTTTGAGGGCACGTGACCCACTTTCGAACTTGACCTAGATATCATCAAGGTGAACATTCTGACCAATTTTCATGAAGATCATATGAAATATATGGCCTCTAGAGAGGTCACATGGTTTTTCTATTTTTAGACCTACTGACCTAGTTTTTGATTGCACGTGACCCAGTTTTAAACTTGACCTAGATATCATCAAGATGAACATTCAGACCAACGTTCATACAGATCCCATGAAAAATATGGCCTTTAGAGAGGTCACAAGGTTTTTCTATAATTTGACCTACTGACCTAATTTTTGACGGCACGTGACCCAGTTTCGAACTTGACCTAGATATCATCAAGGTGAACGTTCTGACCAATTTTCATGAAGATCTTGTGAAATCTATGGCCTCTAGAGAGGTCACAAGGTTTTTCTATTTTTAGACCTAATGACCTAGTTTTTGTCAGCACGTGACCCAGTTTCGAAACTGACCTAGATATCATCAAGGTGAACATTCTGACCAATTTTCATGAAGATCTTGTGAAATATTTGGCCTCTAGAGAGGTCACAAGGTTTTTCTATTTTTAGACCTACTGACCTAGTTTTTGACGGCACGTGACCCAGTTTCGAACTTGACCTAGATATCATCAAGATGAACATTCTGACCAACTTTCATAAAGATCCCACAAAAAATGTGACCTCTAGAGTGGTCACAAGCAAAAGTTTACGGACTGACGCACGCACGCACGCACGGACGACGGACGCTGCACGATCACAAAAGCTTTGTGACAGGTGAGCTAAAAATGCATCAAAACTTTAACCAGGCAATTTAAGAAGAAAAAAATATTCATTATAAATATTCATTATAAAGAACTTTATGATCCTTGTGTCATCATTTGGGGAAGATGTTGACCAACAACTACTGTACAACTACCTAGAAATGGTTTCGCGCTATTTAAGTTAGCGACATTCGCTGTTGATGTGAAGTTTTGTAACCGAGAACCAGCCAGCTACCATGAAAACGCCAATGTTTGTAGTTTTCATTGTACATTACAATAGTGCTGTGATTTGCCATTTATCTTCTTAGCCGGTTAAAGAAAATGGTTTGCACCTGACAATTTTGACATGATTGTTTTACAAATTGAGATGTTTCAATAATGTAGAAATTTCTTAATACAGTATATTTATATAATATACATGTACTTATATCACGGATCAAGTAATTTAAGCAAACATGTGATACCGTATAGCGGGTTATTTCTACAGGGGGAATATTTCTGCGTTTCTGCGGTCTCTCGGTAGAATCGCAAAAATATTTCCATCAGAATATTCATCCAGCAAAAATTTGAAACGCAAAAAATCTGCATTTTTTCATCAACGTTGTTTCACGATATGTTACAAATGGTAATCCGAAATTCACAATGGCATGGTCTAATTATCTGAAATTACCGTCGTCATCTTACAATTACCGATAATGGTATAATAAGGTGTGATGGTTAATCAAAGTCCTAACTAATAATCCCTCAGAAAACTTTTCTTATTTTGTCACTACTAGTCTTGCAAGAAATTAACCGTTGATTCCCTATGGAAATCACACAAAGAAATGTTACCTTACGATTTCAAAATATCGATGAAATGAGACAGGAGAGGACTATAGGTTGACCCCCGTCTGTCTGTCCGTCTGCAACAAAATGATCCTCTGATTAAAAAAAAACTATTTCACCCGCAAGTATCCTGCAAATGGATGTATAAATAGAAAAGGATAATGAAAACATTATCGGAAATGTCGATTATGTCCTTATTAGTAATTCAGAGTTTACTTCATAGTAAATCAGTCAACAAGATTCAAAAGTAGTACTAAATAGTTGAATGACTACCCGATTCCCCCTTCCTCAATAATAAAATAAACATGTTATCGTTACAAATACAGCCGTCACGCTTACTACCTGTCAAGATTTACCACTATTTCTCATGTTAGAAATAATTTACATTTGATAGTGATAACGCACACACGCCGGGAATCTGTCCTTGCAGATTTGGTCGTTTTCATTGCTAGGCCTTGCTCAATCCACTTCCGTTGTTTTAAAAATGGCGTGAGTTGTACCTCGTCTTTGTTTCAGTATGATCGCCAAATTCCGACATTTATATCGAAAGCTGTATGTTATTTGGTAAGTATAAATGTATGAGAAATGATTATCAAATCACAGCGGGTAGTCGTGGGTAGGCATTAGAGATATTGCCATATTTATGGCTGATAGGGAGTTAAAGACTATGCTATTTCGACAATGCAAACTTCCTATGTAAAACTGAGATTGTTGTAACAACGCGAGAAATGCACGGGGATCGAAAAGAAACTAATAATTATAAGAAAATGTATCTCCGAATAAATTATAAAGTATCAATGACACTCAAAAACATGTCCCAACAGTGCACTTGAAGAAAATGCATAGAAATTTTCGGGGTAATTATTTGGTACCGTAAGTCTCTCATATATATACAATATATATATTCTTCAATCAAGGATATGTCAGTGTAAATGAGCTGAGCGTTAGTTTTCTAAGAAAACGCCGTTAAACTATGTTACACGAATCACACGTGCACCGCTCTTTTACAAAACTATGTCCGCCATGTTTTCTTCAGTGAACGAAATAAAAGGAGTATTTTACCTTAGAGTTCCTTATTGTAGAGTACGATTGACTTTCTAATCTAATTAAAACATCACTTTTTTATAACATCCCACTGTCCGATCTTTCTGATCACTTAACCATCACTCACAATTACAAAATAAAACCAACGTGTCATCAAAATTATCACTTTACACGGCTTCATGGACATCACGGCCTACTAACATTAAATTTGTAATCATGCGCCAACCAAACAAATGATGAAAGATCGGTACTTTTTCAAAGACATGTTTTATTTCCTGTAATTTTCTGATATTCTAACCTTCAAACAACCAAATTGTATGCACAGAAATAACGAAACATTTATGCAATATAGCTTTTAGTTTAAATTTTGGATCTATCTTTTTCCAGCCCAACAACAGACATGTATATGTCACAAACCCGGTCTGTCCTCGAAATCAGTGTCAAAGGTTACTAGAACATAAATACAATAAATAAACAACCGCTTACTAAGTCCTGTAAGATGAAACGGCTCGTGATTATACATTCATATATATTCCGTATCGGGAACATTGACAATCACAAGTCGATCCTTACCACGAACATGAAAACAGTTACTTTTATGCCTTTGTTTACATTTCAAAGGTAACTATTCACATATACGTTCAAGAACGTAAATTTCGTGCTTCCCAACCCACATTGTGTGTAAACTTTTGTATTTAAAAGTATGGTGTATTCGGCAAACCATTTGTAACTTCTGACGTGGTAAATGTCATTGAGAGTATCAGTTATGTTTACGAAATTTAATTGAATATTTATGTTTTATACTTGCAAAAGAAAAACTTGATGGTCATGGTCGCTGACTTCGAATTCCTCGCCCATCACCGACGTGGGAACAAAAACCTACTTGAGGTGTGAAACTTTTCACGTAAGGAAGCCATCCAACTGAGGTTAGTGTCTCGATCTAGGTACTAGTCTGAGCCTCAAAAATGTCTGGAGGGACCCCTGTAGCCTTTCCCCACCAACAAAACCTGGGGAAAGTTCATTGTGTCGTTTCGGTGTTACTCTCAATCAAACAAAATAAACACTGTTCCCGTTTTTGTTTGTTTGTTTTATATAAATGAATATGCAAAAAGGGTTTGTTTGTTTCAGTGTAACGTCAAAATATAATATTACAATTATAAATCAACGGTGAACGCCACATGCATTATTTTTTCACGAGGGGTTAATGCTTTAATCTTACAGGTAAAACAAACATATTCCTATTGTATAAAGGGTAAAGGTAAATATATAATTATGTATATGTGTGTGTACTCGTGGAATTAAATGTTAAGTGTAAAAAGTATATATTCACAGTTCAAATCATCCATGCTAAATAATACGTCGAAAGATACCTTAACAAATTTATATTTTCACGTATCTGGGCGAAACATACCGTCCTTAACAAATAGATATGTTCTCATATCTGAATGGAATTACAGTCCAATACCATAACAAATATATATATTCACCATAGTATATAAATTAACATATTTCAAAATAGGACCGATTTGCTCCAAATGTACAACAATGACATAAATAATTTTATCTACCTATAAAATTCATATATATAGGAGCAGTAACAATTCCTGTAAATGAGCACTACGTAAGCGCTCAGGCCCCTCTCGCACACCATACCTATAGTTCGGACTTCTTTTATGTGTAAAGGCATGTGCACAAAAATGACAAATTTTGCCAACATCTGGTAAATTGTAATGTGTTTTTTAGAAAAGTAATAAACGGAAATAGAAAAATAGCTCTCAGCTCATTTACACGGATAGTTTAGCTTTATTATGTATGTTATAGTTTTTCGCAGTTATGCATGATGACATAGAATACTTACCCCGAAAATTGTAACACGAACATACTGATAACTTTTCCCACTTTACTTTTTAAATTAAAGTAAGAGTTCAGCACTTCATGGTTTTGATGTATTGTCACATTGGAATAACGTTTGTTTTACAGTTACTTCGAAATTCATCAGAAATAATATCATGTACCCCTCCCACCTAATTCATAATTTCAAAATAGCATAGGCCTTAACAGGCTTTTCCTTTGATTTTATCTGGTGACCTAGTTTTTGACTCAGATTTAAAGTCACCTATAGATTATCAAGATTAATATTAAGTTTCATTACGATATGGTCATAGATGTGGCCTCTAGAGTGTTAACTTGCTTTTCATTTGATTTGACTTGGTGACCAAGTTTTTGACCCATCTGACCCAGATTTGAACTTGACCTAAATATCACCAAAAACACATTTTGAAAAAAAAAAGTTTCATTAATAAATGGTCATAAATGTGGTCTCTAGAGTGTTAACTAGGTTTTCCTTTGGTGACCTGGTGACCTAGTTTTTGAACCCAGAGGACTCAATGGTGAACTGGTCCAGGATTTTATTGACGGTAATATTCTGACCAAGTTTCATTAAGATTGGACCAAAAGTGTGACCTCTCAGTGTTAACAGTCAAATTGTTGACGACGGACGACAACGATGGACGGCAGACACAGGGTGATCACAAAAGCTCACCTTGAGCACTTCTTAAACCCTCATTTCTTCCTCTAATGGCACTTCTGCTTGTAAAATGGGGACTTACTTCATTCGCAGAATGTATTTTCAGTAAAATAAGACAAGTTTCATGTTAAAGTTCATGTGTTTATGGCAAATGCAAAGACAAAACTAAAATAGAGTTGTTTACTCGATCCAAGCGATCCACAAAGGATTAGTGGATTCAATCTGGCGCCGTTTCACTCCAAATCACCCCATTTACTGTTCATATTTCCACACCTTATTAATTGCAGTTGCGATTATATATTGGTTTCAGTGGTTTGAAATTCTAGAAAATATAGTCTTGTATATGACACATAGTCGCATTACGGTCTCATGATGGTGAACATTTGTGCCAAGTTATTTCAAAATCCCTTAATGCATAATGTAAAGAAGTTAATATGGCACTGACACAAAAAACAGACCATGTTTCACCTTTAAGTGTCACTTTAAAAAAGAAAAAGGAAAATAATAAGATGGACATTAACTACATATGGCCGATGTTTGTATGTGAACTTTGAGAGAGGTGGGTGCAATATCATTGAAGTAATTGCACGACCAAATATATGAAGACACATATACAAACAGACCGAACAGACAGACCGCATGGTGACTGCTTTATACCACCCTCCTTCAAACATTGTTTGCGGGTTCTAAGTATAAAGAAACACTACATGAGTATAGGAAATGCCGATATTTTATAAAGAAGTCACTCACAAACAGGCATACAGTCTTTTTACCAAACTCGCAAGCACTTGTTCAGTAATTAAGCAAGCGTACATACAGTCAGGAAATAACACAGAATCTTCTTTCATTGACGGTTCTAAACAAATTGGAGAATTTATCAATGATTTTATTTTATTTTACCAAACTAGTTTTGTTTCTTTATCCATGAAACAGTGGAATTTACATGTAGGTCATTCTTCAAGCAAATAAGTACTTTTGACACCGACAATGTACAATTTCTGGACAAAATCAGTGATCAATCGAGCTTTTTGCTATCATTCTACCTGCCATCAGACTAACACATTATATACAGAAACAAATCATGTTTAGCTTCCAATAAAATATAAATATATATACCTTCCAAGCAAATCAGTCACTTTAAAATGCTGTTTTTCAACTTTTAGCTGTCAGTTTATTGTTTTGATCACTCGCAAGAGGAAGAGGGGGAATACAGTCATTTATAGGGTGTGCTTGTGTAACCGTTATGCCAATATACCGTAGTTTGCAGTTGTAGTGTGTACAATAATTGTTGGACTTATATTTGTTCATTTCACATGTTATTATATCCTACAATGCAGTCATTAAATGCAAAGCTACTTAACAACAGTTACCGGTATTTTAGTTAATTGCTTTCATACGCTATCATTCTCACGACATCCGATTAGAGGGAAAATACATTCGCCTTGGTATCGAAAACGCAGAAATTTCACTTCCTTTTAAGTGAAAGTGCAGAAATTAAACACGCAGAAATTTTTTTCACAATTTCTGGGACCAAAACGCAGAATATTTTGACCGCAGAAATAACCCTCTATACGGTAAAACAAATACATCATCTTTGGGACAATATGCAAACATTTTATTTAAGCGAAAATAGGTAATTATATGAAACACTGACAATAGTAAAGTATTTGTTTGAGCCTGTTATTTTAATCACCTTGGCCATGTTACCGTATCAGAAAATAAATTTTATTGTTAAAACACTGTTTCCTTGCTCATCAATGGTCCTTTTACCACTGGGAATAATGCTTGTGTTTATTTGATCAGAAAAAATTTATTGATATCACAAAAAAATCCGTATTGACATATTGGTCTGCTTTCTTGTACTACTATACAGTGATTTGTCAATACAAACGGTATATTGTGGAACATGAATTTCACTCACGATCACCAAGTAGGGTAGATTGAAAATGTGTTAAGGATAAGTGACAAATTAATAGTATTTGCCCAATTTATGTGCAGCCTTTTATGTTATTTTACCTGCAAACATTTGTTATGTGCTTAAGCTATTAACTTTAAGCCAATTTCGCAACTGACGTATTCCGCGAATCTTCGTAGTCGCTAAATCGTCTGTCGTCATAAAAAACACGAAATATAGTGTTTGCGAATGTTTCTAAGTTTACAGTAATCCCTCATGTAACAACAGGGATATTGTGAAAATGCATCAAAATGAACCAGAAATTTTAAGTGAAAAGAGGGAATAACTCATAAAACACTGGGGTTAAGAGTTATGGACCTTTTGTCATTTGATGTCAGAGATGACGTTAAACATTAGTTTAATGTTTTAATCAAACCCATATTGTAATCACAGAGGAAGTGTGAAAGTGCATCAAAACTGTCATTTGATATTTATGAGAAATGGTTGGTGAGGGTAGATAATCCATGAAATGTTGGTGTGAGACTTATAGCCCTTGTGTCATAAGCTATGTATTAGGATACTGATGACTATATTAAGTCTGTAACAAATCCATGTGGAGATAACAGAGAGACAGTGAAAAGGTTTCATGGCCTGGACATGGAACAGTCAAAGACACCAGATAAAGTAAGATAGCTCTCAATATCAATAGGAAAGTTCAGCTGAAAATCAGCTGGATAATCAGTCTAAAATTCAAATACAATTTCAATAGAGATATAAACCCATAAATGTTTGTCTCATGTGTTGACCAAGCGAATGTATAATTCTAATACAAACTGATTCATTTTCCTATTGAAAAAAGAAGGCTGAAAACAGTGAATTATTGTACCATTCATTTTTCTGATGTCACAATTATTACAGCATAGCAGTGCACTCATTCAAAACGGACAAATATTTAATGAATGTCATCAAGGATGTACATTAAAATCCTTGTCATTCAGATACGTATTATTATAACACTCGGGCTGTGCCATCGTGATGTAATTCCTTCGCATCTGAACTCAAAATCATGATTTATTCAGCGACAAATCACTACACGAGATATATTATTTTTTAAACAATTCCAATACAAGCATTGATCACTCAAGAAATAGTTATGTGAATATGAAAGTAACTGTAGAATGTTCAAGAAATGAATGATCCTTTTTGCCAGAATACTTACCTTGATCATACTACACACTGATCTTCTAAATCATCTTGAGTACACCGAGTTACAGAAGTCACCCAAATTAATTTTTATGATATTGCTGTTTGGGTTCCATGCAATAGTATGGAGCTGTTTCTCTGCTGTTCAATGAAATACTTCCTGAATAAGATTTAACAACTACAGCATAATGTAATAACTGAAAAAGAAAACTGAAACCAACAGAATTAAAAAAGCTACTCGAGTAGTCGGTTTTCTAAGCACAAGCAAAGTTGTGATTGACACCCTTTTCAACATAACAGGTGCCAGAAACAACCCAGTAAGTGCAAAGAATATTACTCCACTGTCATTTCCATCTCTCCTTATTAGGCATGACTGGGTCATGCCAGGTACAGGCTTGCTCTACCCCAAATGACTGATGAATGTGATGATACAAAACAACATTCCTGATGTACATTTCTTTCCAGAGGAAAAGCTATTATGAGTGCATAATGTTGATTGTTCTGCCCAAATGGCTTCTCATGCATGTATCAATATCTGAAGACATACCTTGGTTCTCTGGCTTCATTACAACTTGGACATTTGCATGGAAACTGCCCTTATCACTTACCAAATCTGTAGACATGGCATCACACAACTAGTATAGAAACAAAGCTTGATTTTTTCATTCCATAGCTACTTGTGCTGTTACTACATCTTTGACTCATGACAGGTAATTGCAAGTTTTTATGTGTACTTCTACTGATATTTAAAAAAGAAACTTTGGCAACAAAATATTAACCATTGAAGACTTCATAGCTTTGCACAGTTAATGTAGTATATCACTGTGTGACATTTATCACCTCTGACAGACTTTTGTATATATTCATCAAAATTCATTATCTGTATTACAGCTAGTGTCAATCAGAAAGTGGCTTTGTTATTTCCATATCAAAAAGTAGAGACAAACTATGTTTGATATTCATTCTAAGTATTACAGTTACAATGCAGTACTTTACCTCTGTTTAGCATGTGAGTGCAATTAACCCTTAGCCTGCTGGCAGCAAAGGATTCTGCCTTTGCGACCAGTGCAGACCAAGATCAGCCTGCACATCCGTGCAGTCTGATCATGGTCTGCACTGTTCGCTGTTCAGTCAGTAAATTTTCAGTAAACACCCCTTCAAATGATAAATGGTACTGCCCAAATTAGAAGATGGACCAGTCCATTATAGAAATTTAGCATGGTAAGGGTTAAGGACATGGAACTAAATACTTCTCTTTCAAATCAATGCTAATACAACATATAATGATATACATGCATACATCACTAAAAATCACTGGTAAACTTCAAATTTTTTAGTAGCACTGAAATCGAAAAATACTTTTTACTCAACGCCAGGTGATATACATTGTAATCAGATCTGTGTACACTCAAACTACTTTGAAAAAAAGCAATGCAGAAATACATAAAAACTAGAACTCTTAAGGCATACTCATTCGTCAGTTATACATTACCTGTTCAACAGAGGAAATATTCTACAGAAGAAAAAATATATAATGTAGTTATTCATAATAACTGTCTGCATCATTAATGTTTCATAAAACATACATACAACAACTGTATCATTCTCTTCCTTGGTTGAGGACCATTTCCCATATTCTCATTCTACAATAAAAGTAACAGCATAATTGCAATGTGATTATAACAACAGTACAACTGCACATTAATTATCCTTTAAATCATATTATATTTAAACTTTATTCTATACCTATTTTATCTATCCAATCGTTCATTTGCAACACGTGACCGTACAATATATTACGGAATTTGGATGCACGTGCGTACAAAAATCCTGTATTTTCTGTATTTGGACGCACGCGCGTACAAAAAATCCTGTATTTTCTGTATTTGGACGGTTCAACAGTCCCATGTTAAACATACGATAAAGCCCGAAACGCGTGAAAATGTTTCGAATGTAAATCGGATGAAGTAGGCGCTCTATGTACAGGGTTTGATTATGCATCTTGAAATCTGGATTTAATTTGAGTTTTTTTACAACACACAAAAACGATTCAAGGGATAACAATGCTATCTGATTTAGATATTAAAACGTTCGTTAATAATCAAAAACTTAAAAATACAGTAAAAAGGATCATTAGATGTTGGAATATTTGAAAAGTCGCTTAAAGAAGCTGTTCCAGACAAAACCTAGAAATTGGTATCAGCTCTGACTGTCTGAATAGCTACTTCAGCAGTTTTTATTTAACAGTTAAGAAACAAAATGGATAAGATTATGAATGGCAACGGACGGGCGGTCAGCATCCAAAACATGTCTGCTCTATAATTCAGTTTTGGTCGGATCTTCACCAAACTTGCTGACAATGTTTGTGGGCATTACATCTCGGCCAATTTCGATAACCAGCCAAATTGTACCAGACACTCTTTGATTATAGTCCTTGAATTACTTGAAAAATGGGGAATTTAGCCTTGTCCGCTCTTTTAAGTCGAATAGTTTTCCTCCGATCTTCACCAAACTTGCTAACAATGTTTGTTGGCATATAATATCACAGCCAAGTATTACTACCACCCAAATCGCCAAATGGCTGTTGTAGGGAGGTTGCACCAATACTTTTTTAATGATGATACGCAGAAAAACAACATTCAATGAATTACGTATGAAGTGAAATAAATATAGAATAAAAAGGTTATTTAAGGTCTTAACATTGTTCTGTATAATATATATTTGCACTCATACCAAGCTGGGAAAAACTAGAAAAGGCAGGAATACAATATTCAGTGAAACATTTCTAATTTAAACTATTATTATAGTAAGATAAAATAGATATATAAAAAGGTTATTTAACATTGTACTGTACAATACGAGATATATCTGGACAAGTACCCAGCTGAGAAAACCATATTGGACGAGCCACTAGGCGAGTTCAATATGGTTTTCTCAGCTGGGTACTTGTCCAAATATATCTCCGTATTGTACTGAACAATGTTAAATAACCTAATAGTAATTCCTGACTAACAAATGTCTAGTGAGTTATTCTACATGCAATGTAATACAGTCAGAGAGCTTCAATTAAGAGAAATGCCCTTTATATACTGGTAAAATAATACATTAAAATGAGGAAGCACTCAATTTCTTGCACTTGTATGACACAAAATGATTTGTTGTGACATCAAATTCAAAACTTTGTACAAAGTATGCGAAGGAATTATATCACAAGGGTGCAACCAGAGTGATAATAATAATACACATCACAGGCTGTCAAGCACTATTTAGCAAAAAATTAGGGCTAAAATTAGGGCTGTTTTTACCAAAAATTAGGGCTATTTTTGCAAAAAATAAGGGCTAAATTAGGACTAAATGCCCACAGGTCAACATGTCAAGCATGCTCTTTTTTGTATTGTTGCTTTTTGCGGGGGCACCATTCTAGAACAAATGTGTCTCCAACATAAGTTTTTGATATACAGGTATGAAATGGTGGACACTGGTGCCTAAATTATTTGTTTACATGTAGAGGTACTGGAGGGGTACTTCTCTCCATTATGGGGGGTGGGGGCTTTCCCTTGGAAAATTTTGAAATACAGTACGAAATAGTGGGTGCTTGTGTATTTTTTGTTCTAAATTTTGTGTCATAGGAGGGTGTAGCCCCCTAATATTAGGGAGGTAAGGAGGCTGCCACCCCACTGAAAAAAAATTGATACACAGGTATAAAATGCTGGATTGTAGTGCATGTTTTTGTCTAATTTTTGATGTGTGGTAGAGGGTATCCCTGTAGCTTTAGGAGGGGAAGGGGACTCTCCTCTGGGAATGTTTTGAAATGTAGATACGAAATGGTGGCTTCTGGTAAACTTCTGGAAAATTTTGAAACAGAGGAATGGAATGGTGGCCTCTGGTGCATTTTTGGGCCTAATTTTGAGAAAATATTTATTCTTTGCCAAAATAGTTGAGAGCAACTTTGACAAGCCAAATGGGGGCACAAGCCTCCTGGGCCCAGCCATGGATCCAGGCCTGATCACTCAATGAAGTAAATCTTTGTTTCATGAAGCTGTAGCCTAGGAACTCATGGAAACTAATAGAAGCAACTTCTGAAAATGAATCTTAAAGAAAATAAACTTCAATAAATTAATTGGATCATTATATGCATGACTTTGTGCAAAAACAAATTTAAGTTCAGACAGATATTACAAAAAATTAGGGACAATTGAAAAAAATAAGGGCGTTTTTAGGAATTTGGCCCTTTTTGGGCATTTTTTAAGGAATTTTAGGGAGACCTAAAAAAATTAGGAATTTTTAGGAATTTTAGGGCCACTTGAAAGCCTGATGTCATCATAGTACAGTAAAATGGTGTAAAAATACTTCAGAAAATGGGAAAAGCATGAAACTTGGTACATAACTACTTTAGGGCAAAATACTAAAAATGAGCATGAGACCCACTCCGAAAAATCCAATATGGCCGAAAAATCCAAGATGGCCGCCATATATGTATATATTTTCAAAAATACATAATATTATATATAAAATTTCTATTGACACTTACAGTCATCAGTATTATAAGCTAAAACCACCTGCCTGAATACATCCAAACATATTATATTAACAAAAATACCGCTCTTCCAACAAAAATGAAAAAAGTTGTCTCCCTTGGATAAAATGTGCTATTAAGCAGAAGAAAAGTCATAATGCATTTATATGAATCAAAATTAAGTATATAATGGTAAATGGCATATCAAGAATGTTTAAAATGGCAACAGTCCTGTGCAGAACTTTACAACAATTGTAAATTAATTAATTATAAATACATTCGAACTTCGGTAACTGGAACCAATCAGGACTGACTAAATTTATTCGAATTATCGGTAGTATGAGTGATCGAAAAATATATTATAAAGGAATTTGTTTGGGACCTGACGATAGATTAATTGAAGAATGGTGTTCGAATTATCAGAGTTTGAGCAAACGAAGTTTTAGTCTGTAATGTGTATTAGTGAATAAATGACATGTGTTTCACTTTGTCATTAGTTTTCGTGACTCAGAATTTGTAAGTGTTGCTGTATTCATTTCAATTTATTTACACTAAGAGAACTAATGACACTTAATAAAACTATATAATTCATTCATTATGTTAGTGTGATAGACCATGTGAACATCCCTGGCCTGTCAGATCATCATGATTTCTTTGGGAAAAAGTCATTGCCGGTTGATCAGCGTAATCAAATTTACATTTGCATGTCCCTGTAATATTCTGTTTTTGTCAAATTGTAGCACATTGTGCCATAACAATGGTTTTATAGTTTAATGTCATAAGCATATAATGTACAGTCACTAATGCCCTGATCACTCTCAGGCAAAGACCATAAAGATCATACTGCTTCCTGAAAATTTTGACGCGGTGGGGACGGGGATCAAACTCGAAAAATGTGCAGTTCTAAAGTACATACTGCGCGCTTTTAACATCCTTGCCAGGTTCTCACGGCGTCTAACACGTTCACACTAATTTTCTTACCACACGCTTCTTCACGTCCAGTGTGTTCTTACTACATTCTTAGTACGATCAGTCAGATTGCACCTCTCGCTTACCATGCTTTAACCATATGCTTATCACCTTTTCACTGCATTCGTCGGCTACTTATAAATACTACGCCATGCGCCTCTTTTTTTCCATTCCTTCTGCAAGTTATATTGACATAATTGTGTCCGCATCTACACTCAACAACCATAAATTACAATAAACGACGACCCACACCCCACCCCCAACGCCCAATGAAGAAAAAAGAGCATCTTATAGAGAGACCCCGGTGGAATAAGCAAAAGCATTTTAAGGATATACGGAGGTCCAAAAGTCCACTACAAGCTGCCAGTGCTGCTGAGTCCATGATTATGTGGCAATTCCTGATGATGTTCGATACCCTTGCTGATTGAAACGAAGTGATTGGGAATTGGATCCAGTATTCATACTTAATTTTCAGAATCTGAACCAATCATGGCGAGAACCTGCTGCAAACGTGACATAGATGTGTTAAGAACCGAAAGAACGTATTAATAACCTTATGCCGTATACTACAATGTGGCATGCACGTAGCATGGTCATAGCACACAAGCGTAGATAAGTTGTAGTAAGAACTTCATTGACGTAGCAAGAACGCAATGATAACCCAATGACAGCGCAGTGAGCACGTCATGCAGCCTTTCCCGTCCGCACCACGCTTGTACTATGTCCTACTAGGTTTTAGTTAATCATTACTTAGTCCTTCCTGCTTCCTGATTAGACCGCGTTCTCACTACATTTGTTTTGAACATGTCCAAAATTTGATCGCGTTCTCTACACTCATGGAGACCATAATTATTAATTATCATGTTCTTATCGGGGTCTACTGTATTTCTTCTACATTGTACAAGTTCTTACTGCGTCCTGCTAGTTTTTACGACGTAGTGGGAACGTGGCTGAGTGTAACGGGGGTATAAATTAAGAGCAGAATCTATCATTTCTACAAGAAAAATGTGCTCTTATATCTATTTCTGGACATTTCACTGAAATTAAAATTAAATTAAATGTCAGTACTTGAGGATTTTTCTAATGAGCACAGGTACATTCGAAACACAATTTTAATACCAATTTAAATTACTAGTTTCAAGACGACAAATATTATCTATTTACCATTTGTACTTCCAGTTAAGCAGTCCAATGTAAGAATAACACTGTCTTGTCAAACAAAACTAACCAGTACAGCTCGTGCTTACCGGTGAATCAAGCTTTTAAATGCATTTTCTACATCTTCTACAAGCAAACTGTTCGTATTATATTTCTGGGGTATAAATGGAGGCTTTCGATACTCTTCTTTACAGCAAAACATGTCAAGTAGCTTGATCAACCATCTGTTCACATATAGATTAGGGCTATAATGTGCATTCCTGCATCGTCTGCTACACGTCTTGAACATACTAAAAACGGTTGCCCATTAGGTCGGGCACATATGGGTGTCGGGTGTTCTATCACTTTCCTAAAATTCCTAGTCAAGATAATAAGGCTGACCAGAGAGATCTTTGATATATTGGAACCTTTCCAATAGTTTTTGTCTCAAGTACCCGAGTCTCGTACCAATAGCTCCTCAGGTGCATTTGCAACCTCGATAAAGTCTGTCGAGGAAGACGTAATTTGTCAAACGTGCTGAAATGCTCTGCACTGCCTTATGCAAGTTAACTAAAGTTGTCGACAATCTCGTGCTTGTGTGTACTGACAAGAGTATCTGACATGTACCTTATTTCAGATTTCAGCTCACTGTTCAGAGTAATATATTTCACAGAATAGTTACTAAGTGTTGTCCATGAAAGCAACTTTTATATTTTCAGCCTCACTCTTCTTTGTTACACAGTTAGCAATTTATTACGCAGACATTGTGACTGCGGGTGCATAATAAGGAACATTGTTTCATTTGATCCTACTAGCCCGTCGCTATAATCTATTCTTGCATTTCGAAGTCCCAAACTGAAAGGGGTAGTTGTCGTACTTGGTGTCAAAGAAACTACCATTTTATATAGCAACTAAGTTAATTGACCTTCACATTCTCCATATTACTTACCATCTATAAACAAGGTTTCATAAAGAAGTCTTTAGAATTTGCAATTTTGAAGTTATTGAAGAATCCGCCATTTGCAAATGATGGACCGACATACAGACGGACAAAATGATGTACAAGAAGAGAAAATAAGATAACAAGCATGTTCTCAATTTGTCCCTCTGTAAAATTTCTCAAGAAACAATCTCTCCTTGTTTTGAAGAAATGCAGGATGACACTTTGTGTCATATTCGTGCACTATTTGTTGCCATAGCAACAACATTTGTTGCCATAGGAACAAATTTAAATGACATTGGCATTCTCTGCATTGCCATCTATCCATGTACCATGTATCATGAAAAATTCTGCTGTAGTTTCAAAGTTATTGCAGTATCCCACTCTGCATGGCTGACGTATTGACATGCATACAGGGGCAACCCATAAGCCCCATCTGGCTAAATACTGGTAAGGGAATAACAACAATGTTTCAATATGCTGCTGTGGAGGGAATTCAAGTGAAATAATATAAATTACATATATTAAAACAAAATATTCTTTAAAATATGAAAACTACACAATGATAATATTAAACTAAGTTTTAAAGGTTAGATTTTTGCCGTTACCATGGAAACAGAAAGAAACTAACATCATTTGAATTGTTATTTTTGCATTTGATGCAAATTTAGGATTTATTTTATTATATACATTTATATTTAGTGCATTTTGGGGGTGAATGTAAATATAATGACCTTTCATTAGAATCTTCTAAGGTAAATATTGAGTTTTGGCGGCCATTTTGGAAAATGGCCGCCATATCGGCCATCTTGACAGATATCAAATGGGTCCCATGAAAAAAATGTTTTTAATGCTTTAATAAATAGCTGTGCCAATTTTGGTGCTTTTCCCATTTTCTGAAGTATTTTGGCATTTTCTGTTACGAATTGATCGCACTATCAGAAATACAGTGGGTTGAAGTCAGCGGACTTAACTACTTGGCCACAAAGGCCCGAGACAACAGCAAAGATTAATTATCTGACCTTATACCAGTTCCCTCATATGTTTTATAACTGTATTTTTTGAACAACCCATTCCTTACGTCTTCAAAAGCTTCAAGTTTTCACTTCTTCTCAAGTCACATGAATGCTGCATCTCTCCCATACCTGAAGTTTTTAAATTTATTGGCTGGAGCAGTTTTAAAAGGAAAAGAAAAACCTGCATTCATATTGAATAATGTGTTCCATAAAAAAGTTTATAAGCCAAAATATGTACCATTTTCACAAAATGTTTTGGAGATAGAAACTTGCATGTAAAACTTTAACCAGGATTTTCTAAGTCTAAAAGGGGGCATAATTTGCTCAAAATACATGTCAGAGTTACGGGACTTGACCCAGTGAGGTTGGTAAATGATCTAGAAAAAGAAAAAATAAGTTTCAAAGCTATATGCCTTTTAGTAATAGCTGTATGTACTTGCATGCAAAACTTTAACCAGAATTTTCTAAGTCCAAAAGGGGGCATAATTTGGCCAAAATGAAGGTCAGAGTTATGGGACTTGCTGCTATCAACTAGTTTTATAATCCCGAAGACACATGTGAAGTTTCAATTCAATATCTGCATTAGTTTTGGAGATAGTAACTTGCATGTAAAACTTTAACCAGAATTTTCTAAGTCCAAATGAGGGCATAATTTGCTCAAAATAGATGTCAGAGTTATGGAACTTGACCCAGTGAGGTTGGTAATTGACCTAGAAAAAGAAAAAATAAGTTTCAAAGCTATATGCCTTTGAATGATAGTTGTATGTACTTGCATGCAAAAACTTAACCAAGGTGTGACGCCGACGCCAGGGTGAGTAGAATAGCTAGACAGGAACAACAAAGGGAAGAAATTTAACCAAAAAGAAAAAAAAATTCTTACAAGATATAGATATATCAAAATACACCTAAAAATTGGAGGTACCATCCATGTTGTACCACAGAAAAGTGGTCTCGGTTTGTCCCTACAGCCAATAATAAAAAAGTTACTAAAAATAAGCTGTTTATAGTAACGTAAAAGTGAAGTAATTAAAAAAAAATACTGTAAGTGAACAAAAGAAGGATCTGCCAAATAAATCTGTTGACATAAATGAAATTTCAGATCAGTATCTTCATTAGTTACGGAGATATACCAATTTTAATTTGAAACAAGAGCTCGTCAAACACGAAATGCCCCCCTTGATGCATTCAGTAATTGCACAAGGAACAGAAATTATATGCTCACTGTAAACAAAAGTTCTACCATTCTGGTTTAATCTGATCTTGACCTTTAACCTATCAACAAGAAATTACAGATTGATCTTGGCGCCATCCACTGAGCCATATTTGAATGTTCCAATTTTGAGACTAGCTCAAGGTCAAAATCAAGGTAAAATTTCATTTCGGTACAAAACAATGTGTATGTGGTCCAAATTTGAAAGCTGCGGCTTGAGAAATGTGAAAGTAGGTCACTAGATCAATTTCAAGGTCAAAATTCATTTCGGTAGACAGACCTATGCATGTGCTTCAAATTTTGAGGCTGTAGCCTGAGAAATGTAAAAGTAGGTAATAGGTAAAAATCAATGTCAAATTTCAATTCAGAACACAAAAATATGCATGTGGTCCAAATTTGATGTCTGTAGCTTGAGAAATGTGGAAGTAGGTCATTAGGTCAATCTCAAGATCAAAGTTCATTTCAGTACACAAAACTATGCATGTGGTTCAAATTTGAAGGCTGTAGCTTGAGAAATGTGAAAGTAGGTCACTTGGTCAAAATCAAGATCAAATTTTATTTCAGAACACAAAACTATGCAAATTTGAAGCCTGTACATTCAGAAATGTGAAAGTAGGTCACTAGGTCAATCTCAAGATCAAAGTTCATTCCAGTACACAAAACTATGTTTGTGGTTCAAATTTGAAGGCTGTAGCTTGAGAAATAAGAAAGTAGGTCACTAGGTCAAAATCAAGGTCAAATCTTATTTTGGAACAAAAAACTATGTAGGTGGTCCAAATTTGAAGCATGTACGTTCAAAAATGTGAAAGTAGGTCACTAGGTCAATAACAAGGTCAAAGTTTTTTTCAGTACACAAACTTATGCATGTGGTCCAAATCTGAAGGCTGTAGCTACAGAAATGTGAAAGTAGGTCACTAGGTCAAGATGAAGGTCAACTCATGTCAAGGTTCATCTTGCCACTCAAAACTATACATATGGTCCAAATTTGAATGATGTAAGTTATGGACATGAAGATTCTAAGTTTTCCCTATGTAAGTCTATATGACCATGTGACCCCTGGGGCGGGGCCATATTTGACCCTAGAGGGATAATTTGAACAAACTTGGTCGAGAACCACTAGATGATGCTACATTACAAAATATCAAAGCCATAGTCTTTGTGGATTGTGCAAGAAGATTTTCAAAGTTTTTCCCTAAGTCTATGTAAACCATGTGACCCCCAGGGTCACAATAATTTGAACAATCTTAGTAGAGGACCACTAGATGATGTCATATACAAAATATCAAAGCCCTTGGCCCTGTGGTTTTGGACAAGAGGTTTTTCAAAGTTTTTTCCTATATAAAGCTATATAAACCATGTGATCCACCCCCGGGGTGGAGCCATATTTGACCCCAGGGAAATAATCTGAACAATCTTCGTAGAGGACCACTAGATTTTGCTACATACCAAATATCAGAGCCCTAGGCCCTATGGTTTTGGACAAGAAGATCAGAAACCGTTCAACTGTTCCTGGCAAATGTGACCTTGATCTTTGACCTAATGACCTCAAAACCAAGAGGGGTCATCTGCTGGTCATGGCCAACCTAACTATCAATTTTCCTGATACTAGGCCCAAGTGTTCTTGAGTTATTGCCCTGAAACCATTTTACTGTTCCTGGTCACTGTGACCTTGACCTTTGACATACTGACCTCAAAATCAATTTGAATCATCTGCTGGTCATGACCAACCGCCCTATCAACTTTCGTGACCCTAGCCCTAAACGTTCTTGAGTTATCATCCGGAAACCATTTAACTGTTAAGGGTCACAGTGACCTTGACCTTTAACATACTGACCTCAAAATCAATAGGGGTCATCTGCTGGTCATGACCAACCTCCCTATCAACTTTCATGATCCTAGGCCCAAGTGTTCTTGAGTTAACATCCGGAAACCGTTTTACTATTCAGGGTCACTGTGACCTTGACCTTTGACATACAGACCTCAAAATCAATAGGGGTCATCTGCTGGTCATGACCAACCTCCCTATCAACTTTCATGATCCTAGGCCCAAGCGTTCTTGAGTCATCATCCGGAAACGGATTGGTCTACATTCCGACCGACCGACATCTGCAAAACAATATACCCCTCCTTCTTCGAAGGGGGGCATAAAAAAGATATGGTTAGAGGTAGGATTTGTCGACTTGAATCCATAATTCCAGCAGGTAAACATTTTGTCCACACAGCTACATGTAGTGCGACATTATGACATATGTATATATGCAATTGTTTTATCACTATTTACATTTTTTTGTAGTTTCAGACACCGAAAATATACAGAAATATACAGAATATTGTAGCTGTAGTTTCCCCTAATAGGGACCAAGCAGAACCATTACAATGATGTTGCAGACCAAGTCTGATGAAGATCCATCAAGCAGTTCCTGAGAAGAAGTTGTTTAAAGGTATTTCTATCCTGAGGTCGAGATACAATTCCCATAAGCATTCCGACCATGCCTGGTGAACAAGGGATAAAACTTATCAAATTAGAGTGCAGACTCTGGAAGTTTTTGCAATTTAGAGTATCTGACGGGCAGTTACTTCAGAGCCAGTGGCACCATCCTTGTGTTTATTGAAATAAGATGTATTATTATTTTACCCATACATATACATATTTCAAGTAAGACAGTTGACAACTGATATTGATGCTGCCCAACTGATATTGATTACCTTGACGATCCCATAAAATGTCCAAGGACTTCGGACACTATCATATGCTTCTAGCCTACATTTTAAATGCAAATTTCTCATTAAGTATTTAAACAATACCCAAATTGTTTCGAGTCAATGATAAACCAATGTGTTAGTTAACTTATTACAGCAGAAACTGATTTGTACCTGTTCCTATCAAGATGTTTTTCTTATTTTATCTGGGCCAGGGTACATGTATGTTTACTTGAAAAAATAAAATGTTTAATTTCTGTAAAAATATAATGTCATCACTTTACGGAAGTTTTAAATATATGAATTCCAGTCGAAAAAAGTGACAAAAATCCTATAAATAAATAAAAATCAGAACGATATTTTTGCAAACAACCTGTACTTGATTTATCTATACCCTGTTCATAATGTAAAGTTTTTGATGCATTACATGTGTGAATAGGTATACATGTATAAGTGACCGGTCAGTTTTATTACAGTGGTTCAGGTAGTTATTTAAAGCCCTGCTCCGTGGCAAATTCTTTTTTGTGTATATGCAACCCACGATTTCAATAGGTAACAGTTAACGCCACGTGCCACACTTCAACACGCAAATCCACAGGTATTTCATATAGAATTTTATACAAAATAGACTATTTTGACAGCCGTCACTGTTCATAGTCAGGATTTTCATGCTTTTTCAGTGACAATTCAAGGTTAAAAGGTAGGACGGGAGCAGGGCTTTAAGTACATGTACATGTCTGTATAGCTTTGTTATAAGTGATGGCAGATATCTGTGTGCTGTATAACATTAATACTAAGACAAGAGCTCGTCGAACATGAAATGCCCCCCTTAATGCATTCAGTAATTGCACAAGGAACAGAAATTATATGCTCACTGTAAACAAAAGTTCTACCATTCTGGTTTAATCTGACCTTGACCTTTAACCTATTAACCTAACAAGAGATTACAAAGGGATCTTGGTGCCATCCACTGAGCCATTTTTGAATGTTCCAAATTTCAAGACTAGCTCAAGGTCAAAATCAAGGTCAAATTTCATTTCGGTACAAAATAATGTGTATGTGGTCCAAATTTGAAAGCTGTGGCTTGAGAAATGTGAAAGTAGGTTACTAGATCAATATCAAGGTCAAAGTTCATTTCGGTAGACAGAAATATGCATGCACTTCAAATTTGGAGGCTGTAGCTTGAGAAATGTGAAAGTAGGTACTAGGTAAAAATCAATGTCAAATTTCAATTCAGAACACAAAAATATGCATGTGGTCCAAATCTGAAGTCTGTACAATCAGAAATGTGAAAGTAGGTCACTAGGTCAATCTCAAGATCAAAGTTCATTTCGGTACACAAAACTATGCATGTGGTCCAAATTTGAAGCCTGTACCTTCAAAAATGTGAAAGTAGGTCACTAGGTCAATGTCAAGGTCAAAATTTTTTCGGTACAAAAAACTACGCATGTGGTCCAAATTTGAAGGCTGTAGCTTGAGAAATGTGAAAGTAGGTCACTAGGTCAAAATCAAGGTCAAATTTCATTTTGGAACAAAAAACTATGCATGTGGTCCAATTTTGAAGCCTGTACCTTCAAAAATTTGAAAGTAGGTCACTAGGTCAATGTCAAGGTCAAAATTTTTTTCGGTGCACGAAACTATGCATGTGGTCCAAATTTGAAGGCTGTAGCTACAGAAATGTGAAAGTAGGTCACTAGGTCAAAATCAAGGTCAACTAATGTCAAGGTTCATCTTGCCACTCAAAACTATACATGTGGTCAAAATTTAAATGTTGTAGGTTATTGACAAGAAGATTTTAAAAGCTTTTCCCTATATAAGTCTATATGAACCATGTGACCCCCAGGGCGGGGCCATATTTGACCCTAGGGGGATAATTTGAACAAACTCAGCAGAGAATCACTAGATGATGCTACATTACAAATATCGAAGCCCTAGTCTTTGTGGTTTGGACAAGAAGATTTTCCAAGTTTTTCCCTATACAAGTCTATGTAAACCATGTGACCCCGGGGTTGGGCCATATTTGACCCTAGGGGGGTAATTTGAACAATCTTAGTAGAAGACCACTAGATGTCACATACAAAATATCAAAGCCCTAGGCCCTGTGGTTTTGGACAAGAGGTTTTTCAAAGCTTTTCCCTATATAAGTCTATATAAACCATGTGACCCCCGGGGCGGGGCCATATTAGACCCCAGGGAAATAATTTGAATCATCTTGGCAGAGGACCACTAGATGATGCTTCATACCAAATATCAAAGCCCTAGGCTCTGTGGTTTTGGACAAGAAGATCAGAAACCGTTTAACTGTTCCTGGCCAATGTGACCTTGACCTTTGACCTAATGACCTCAAAATTAAGAGGGGTCATCTGCTGATCATGACCAACCTAACTATCAATTTTCCTGACACTAGGCCCAAGCGTTCTTGAGTTACTGCCCGGAAACCATTTTACTGTTCCTGGTCACTGTGACCTTGACCTTTGACATATTGACCTCAAAATCAATAGGGTCATCTGCTGGTCATGACCAACCGCCCTATCAATTTTTGTGACCCTAGGCCTATGCGTTCTTGAGTTATCATCCGGAAACCGTTTAACTGTTCAGGGTCACTGTGACCTTGACCTTTAACATACTGACCTCAAAATCAATAGGGGTCATCTGCTGGTCATGACCAACCTCCCTATCTACTTTCATGATCCTAGGCCCAAGTGTTCTTGAGTTATCATCGGGAAACCGTTTTACTATTCAGGGTCACTGTGACCTTGACCTTTGACATACAGATGTCAAAATCAATAGGGTCATCTGCTGGTGATGACCAACCTCCCTATCAAATTTCATGATCCTAGGCCCAAGCGTTCTTGAGTTATCATCCGGAAACGGATTGGTCTACATTCCAACCACCCGACCGACCGACAGACCAACCGACATCTGCAAAACAATATACCCCTCCTTCTTCCAAAAGGGGCATAAATAAAGGGATGTAATTTGACATAAAATCAGTCCATAGTTATCTACCCTGATTGTCTCAGTCCAACTAATAACAATAATGAAATTTTAAGTAAGTCCTATAAGTACTTATTGATATAAATCCATTTTGATTACAATCAGGGGAGGAAATCAGATATAAAATAACTCTGGAACCTACGATTGGATCTGATTTGTCATGGAATCCAAGATTTATTGTTGCTGAAGATATTTTGGAAGTTTGTATCAAATAAAACCATAAATGAAGTCTCTATATGGCTGCAAAAGCCAAAATAGCCAATTTTGGACCTTTAAGGGGCCATAACTCTGGAACCCATGAAGGAATATGGCCAATTCAAGAAAGGAAGCAAGGTCTTGTGGTGATACAAGTTGTGTGCAAGTTTGGTTAAAATCAAATCATAAATGAAGCTGCTATTGTGCAGACAAGGTCAAAATAGCTAATTTTGGCCCTTTCAGGGGCCATAACTCTGGAACCCATTAAGGGATCTTGCCGGTTCAAGAAAGGAACCGAGATCTTATGGTGACACAAATTTTGTGCAAGTTTGATTAAATTCAAATCATAAATGAAGCTGCTATTGTACAGACAAGGTCAAAATAGCTAATTTTGGCCCTTTTAGGGGCCATAACTCTGGAACCCATAATGCATCTGGCCAGTTCAAGAAAGGAACCATGATCTTATGGTGATACAAATTGTGTGCAAGTTTGGTTAAAATAAAATCATAAATGAAACCACTACCGTGCAGACAAGAAATTGTTGACGCACTGACAGACTGACGACATACGACAGACGAAGGGTGATCACAAAAGCTCACCTTGTCACTATGTGACAGGTGAGCTAAAAATAAGTTTCAAAGCTATATGCCTTTAAATGATAGCTGTATGTACTTGCATGCAAAACTTTAACCAAGGTGTGACGCCAACGCCGACACCAGGGTGAGTAGAATAGCTAGAAAATTCTTCGAACAGTCGAGCTAAAAATTGTTGTATATGGTCAGAACAATACCAGAGATTTTCAGATAAAAGATGGAAAATAGATAAGACAAACACTGATCCTGTATAAATCAAGACAATAATTCTGTACAAGCTTTTGTGAGACTGGAGAAGTCTTGCACTTTATAGCAATGTGTTATTGTATTGTTGTGATCATGCAGCAAAAAATATCTTTGATACAGTTACATACCAATGACTTCAGATGGAGAATTAGAGATCATGACACAGTTTCAAAGCCACAAGGTGTGACACTGACATGAGATAGATAGCTCCCCTTATTTTTCAAAAAGTATAGCTACATGTATATATTAAATATAGGAATGAATGCTACTTTTGTGTGTTTATACAGATTCATATAAATTTTGGACTTCTTCAAACTATCTAAGAGTCACAAGCAATTAAGCATGATTCATGGACTGGCAAATTTGATTTCTGCTTGTATAATCAATAATCACCCAAAAAGTGGCATTTAATTCTTAATAATTTTCAACTACTTCAGACTTTCTTTCCTACCTAGCGGGGACAGTAAACGTTTGTCTGAACACATGCCAGAAACAGATATACCAGTCCTGTGTTTCCCTTGGGAATCAAAGCACTGAGAGTACTGATGGGGCGGTGCATTTCAGCTGTTTTTTGTAACATTCTTAGATGAAAGTCAAATATTGAGATAGGAACCTGTGGTTTGCGCAAGAGACTTCATCTGACTGTGGATGACATTCATGCCAAATGCATGATAAAATGTGAAACACCAACCCCCATCCCTAGCACCGGTATAAGCAGAACTTTATTACCCATGTGTTGAATTCACAGCCAAGCATTTTATCAATTTTATTCAACGAGTTTAATAAATTCAATGTGGATAGTCACAGATGTAAGATGAATTCTTTTCATCACATGTTAGCCTTTCTTGTGGAAACACCAAAAATTCGACTTTCTTCTGCTATATACGTCGATGTCAAAGCTTTATTACACTAGTGTAGTATCGTTTTATTTAATGGCTGTATTACACTCCTGCAATGTCAAACATGTAATAAATAGAGAATATTAGGTTACTGTCATATAAATTTAAATTTATCAAGTGAGTCAAAGAAAATATAAACAAGAGGGCCATGAAGGCCCTGTATCGCTCACCTGACCTATTGACCTAAAGATCATCAAGATTAACATTCTGACCAAGTTTCATTAAAATATGGTCATAAATGTGGCCTCTAAAGTGTAAACTAGCTTTTCCTTTGATTTGACCCGGTGACCCAGTTTTTGATGTGACATGACCCAGGTTCGAATTTGACCTAAAGATCATCAAGATTAACATGCTGGCCAAGTTTCATGAAGATACATTCATAAATGTGGCCTCTAGAGTGTTAACAAGCTTTTCCTTTGATCTGACCCAGTGACCTAGTTTTTCACCCACCTGACCCAGATTTGAACTTGACCTATAGATCATCAAGATTAATATTCTGACAAAGTTTTATTAAGATATGGTCATAAATGTGGCCTCTACAGTGTAAACTAGCTTTTCCTTTGATTTGACCTGGTGAGTTAACAAGCTTTTCCTTCGATTTGACCTGGTGACCTAGTTTTTAACCCCATATGACCCAATGTCGAACTTGTCCAAAATGTTATTGAGGTTAATATTCTGACCAAGTTTCATTAAGATTGGGCAAAAATAGTGATCTCTAGAGTGTTTACAAGCTTTTCCTTTGATTTGACCTGGTGACCTAGTTTTTGACCCAAGATGACCCAATCTCAAACTCGTCAAAATTTTTATTGAGGGTAACATTCTGACCAAGTTTCATTGAGATTGGCTCAAAATTGTGACCTCTAAAGTGTTAACAGTCAAATTGTTGACAACGACGACGGACACAGGGCAATCACAAAAGCTCACCTTTGAGCATTTTGTGCTCTGGTGAGCTAAAAATGAGGCTCAAAAATCATTTTTTATTACATTCAAACTTTACAACCAATTTGATCTGAGTCTGCCTTGCATATAATTCTGGATACCATAACTAAATAAGGTCTTTTATATACTGATGGTGATCTGTTAGTTATGGAATTGTCCTCTTTCAAAATCAACTGTTTAAGATCAGCACATAAAATGCGAGATCAGTGTTAGAATATTGCAAAAAAGTAATGTCTACATATAATTGTAATATTATTCAAATGTTTTTGTCGAAAGAATTTTGATACTAAACCCACATATAACGATTTTATGCTGAAAATTGCATTATTCCCCAGGGCTTTTCACCAGCAAATTGGGAAGAGGCCTAGGCCTTTAAAATTGGGAAATTTCTGCGCGATAACCCTCCAGATTGGGAAAAAAATGCTATTTATGGAAAGATGGTGTTAGTGTAAAAATTTAAACAGTAATAAATATTTTAAACTCAAATTTAATTTTTACTGTTACTGTATAGACTAGACTACAGCACTTTATTTTTCAGACTTCAAGTTTCACAAATCTAATCACAGGCCGTGTCTTCGGTGTTATTATTACTGGTACCCTCGAACGCTTATTTACCCCACAGTCGAACCATAACCTCTGATTTCTTTTGATACCGCCATGCATTTGATTGATTTGCAGTAATAATATTTCCCGTCATATGACATTTTGTTGGGAGAATAATCAACCGGAAGTAAACAGAGAAAGATGAATTGAATTTACCTCCCCAGAAGCTCAGACTAAAATCTAAAATCCGGGACACGGAACATAACATATTAGACTGGTAATGCACAACATGCAGTACTTTGTGCTATAGTAAGACAAAAAGTCTATACCCGACAACCGCTTCCCCCCTGTAAAACTAAAATGTAAACAAAATTAAACCATTTGTTGGTGTGATTTTGGGAAATGCTATTTTGGGAAGTTTCTCTGCCACAGTGCCGTTTTTGGAAAATCCTTGATTAAAATAGAATAGGCTAAGTTAAAAATTAGACTGCATTAACATCACCAAATACATGTAGTTTAAAATGTGTTCATGGAAAATGTTGATTTATTTATCAATTAAGACTTAATAGGGGAGATCGTGTTTGTATACAAATCCGTTGTATATTCTATTTATACAACTGATAAGAAAAGATTGGATGGGCAGACGCCGAGTGTACATGTTTTTGGTTAACAGTGATGTTTTTCTAATGGCTTATATTTTCTTAAACCACAATGATATCAATAATTTTTTGATCAATGGAAAGGATATAAAATAAGCATTTATTGATAACTTTTAATTATCATTTCGAAATAAAACAGATTAATTATGAACGATTAACTTACAGTGTTTTTCCTAAAAGTTGAGGGCATCTACGGCGCTATTTAATTTTTAAATCTTATGTCATTTAAAACAGTTATTCATTTTCAACAGATATTTGAATAACAAAACATGAATATCAAAAGCATTTCGAAACTTTCTGATTTTTTAAAATCCATAAATGAACGATCGAAAAAATTCTGATCCAATACACAATGTAAAATTATTTGTTTTGCCCACAACCAGATAAACAGGTGCTGATATGTGACGTCAGGGTGATCTCTCCTATTCGATAAGGAAAATTTTGTTTGTTCTGGGTTTAACGCCGTTTTTCAACAGTATTTCAGTCATATAATGGCGGGCAGTTAACCTAACCAGTGTTCCTGGATTCTGTACCAGTACAAACCTGTTCTCTGCAAGTAACTGCCAACTTCCCCACATGAATCAGAGGTGGAGGACTAATGATTTCAGACACAATGTCGTTTATCAAATAGTCACAGAGAACATAATTATGCCCCTTACAGAACATATGAACTTCCGTAATCCTAGAACCGGAGGTTAGGATTACGGTACTGTAATCGTAGCCACTGCCTTCCGAAAATGGCAAATTGACGGGAAAAACAGTTAACTGGAGTGGTATTTATTGCACAAACATTTTGTTTTTCAGTGTACCCTAATAGAATGTGGTCCAATTGATGGGATACCAATTTGTAAAAAATGTGCTTTTTGTAATGAAACGATTGCGACTACTTTGGAGTCTTACACCTGTTGACTTTCAAAGAACAACTGGATTTGACGATGAAATGAAATGTAATGCTCATGATCATCATCAAAGACCTTCGACTACCTTGCATAGAAATCTGAAAATTGATACGTCAAACTGTTATCTATCTACCTATTTATATTGCATCACCCCTCTTTACTATTATTATGTGCAGCTGTAGTAGAATGGACAGTAGAATACACAAATAAATCAAAAATATTATAAAATAAGAGCTGAAAAACAAACGCTAACCTTGTTTAGCTTTATGCCCGACCTCTCTCACAGTTTTGCTTAACATTATTGAATAGTTTTAATTTGCTGCCAAGTAAAATTTTGTCCGAAGTTCAGTTGCATACCGGAATTACCCATTCTCACCAAGCAAACGAATGACGTGACTTATACACACGTCATAACGCCGCTTGACAGAACAAATATTTTATTTATTTTGTTGGGTTTATTGTCGCACCGACACAATTTTAGGTCATATGGCGACTTTCCAGCTTTAATGGTGGAGGAAGACCCCAGGTGCCCCTCCGTGCATATTTCATCACGAGCGACAGAACAAATAGGCAACCCGTATCCTCGATGATTTTATTCAATAACACTCCATTCCAGATGTAACATCTTCCTAGATTGAATTGCAGAAAGCTAAAATCCTGAACAAATGCTAACATGAGTCACTTTCCATTTCCTCAAGCGTTTCCGTTACAAAAACTTTTATGTAGTAATTGCAAATACGGTACTGGCTAGCGTCCTACAATCGGACACTTTTGGAATAATTTTCTAACATCCCTATATAACTTTAGTAACAAAAAAGTCACACACAGTCACATACTGAAATTTATGTATTGTTTTTGGACAAAGCCTCTGATTCTATTTTCTTAGTAACATAGGTAACAAAAGGTAACGTCCCTATATAAATCTAGTAACAAAAAAGTCACACACAGTCACATACTGAAATTTATTGATTTTTGCAAAACCTCTGATTCTATTTTCTTAGTAACATAGGTAACAAAAGGTAACATCCCTATATAACTCTAGTAACAAAAAAGTCACACACAGTCACATACTGAAATTTATTGATTTTTGACAAAACCTCTGGTTCTATTCTCTTAGTAACATAGGTAACAAAAGGTAACATCCCTATATAACTCTAGTAACAAAAAAGTCACACACAGTCACATACTGAAATTTATTGATTTTTGCAAAACCTCTGATTCTATTTTCTTAGTAACATAGGTAACAAAAGGTAACATCCCTATATAACTGTAGTAACAAAAAAGTCACACACAGTCACATACTGAAATTTATTGATTTTTGCAAAACCTCCGATTCTATTTTCTTAGTAACATAGGTAACAAAAGGTAACATCCCTATATAAATCTAGTAACAAAAAAGTCACACACAGTCACATACTGGAATTTATTGATTTTTGACAAAACCTCTTATTCTATTTTCTTAGTAACATAGGTAACAAAAGGTAACATCCCTATATAACTCTAGTAACAAAAAAGTCACACACAGTCACATACTGAAATTTATTTATTTTTGACAGAGCATCTGATTTTATTTTCTTAGTAATATAAGTAACAAAAGGTTACATCCCTATATAACTCTAGTAGCAAAAACATCACATAATATTATATATTTAAAAGTTTCTTCACATTTTCTTACTATTAAGTAAAAAAAAAATGTTCACTTTATATAGATCTTTGTGCAGTAACAATTAAATTACACATAAACTGTCACTTTATATCTGAATGCAGTGTGTAATGTATTATTTGTAACGGAAAGTCCGTTATACATACATCAAACTTTTTACATTTTTAGCACGTGATGCACTAAGTACTATATTTAGGTGTAAAAATTTAATTGATTAAGATGGTTGGGTGCAAATGGGCATGCACTGATTTATTCATGGAATGTGTTTTACATGTAAGAAGACTCTTTTTCGTGCTTACATTCGCATGTTTTCTACTTGTTCACTAGGAAACAAAAGTAGCTCTAGATCTATTTTTTTATTCTGCGAACCGCTTACTGAAATGTAATATGAAATGAAATACATTGTAGGTGGTAAGTGTAGCTAACGTCATTTGACTTACATTTTACAGCATTCTATTCAACTCCCCATTTTCTGTTGTTCTTTTTTTTCTTTTAAAGGAAACACATGGATGTCTTGCGGAAAATAGGCTTTGATAAGACAATTTTAAACTGTTTTACAAAAAACAGAGAACTATTTCTTTTAATGGTATGTAACCTAGAGCAGGACTTATAGAGGTTTTCTTCCTTAATGCAGCAACACGAACATTAAAGATACTGTATTGATACTGGTAGTCGCAGATATTTAAAAGGTGATTAAGATATCAAATTCTAAATTAAAATGCCAAGAAAGTAATTACGTCAGACATGTCATTATATTGTTTGGTCTAGTCTTTTTTTCTGTGTCCTGCATACTGGATGCTGACCAGTTACCTGGTTACCGGATAGGAAATATACCGGTCAAATTTAATTATTTTGCTTACATGAGTATAGGAGTTGTCAGTTAATTGGAAACTTTTAGTATTTTGTTTTCACTATCATAATATTATATCAGCATTGACTGACAAGGATACTATATTGATAATCATACCAATCCTCAAAACTTCCTCTTACCTGGCACGATTCATGGATTTGTCAATCCTATACAGTTGTACATTTTGCATGAACACAGAAAAAATCATTTCATTTCTTAAGAAATCCGAGTGACGTGTGACGCATTAACTTCTGTTTATCTGCTGATGGGCAGTACAAATGTTTTTGAAATGAACGGGATCAGAATTATTAATCAAGTTCTAGCTTATTTGTGCTCATTTATAGATTTCAAAATTCAGAAAGTTTTTAGCAAAAAATACACATGTAAGCAAAATTATTAGGTCGTTAGAACACATCTCAGTTTACATAAAAAAAAAGATGTTCAGCTTCTGCTCACCCGATCAATGTCTTATCAGTTCTAAAAATAGAAATACAATGGATTTGTAAGCAATCATGATCTCTCCTATTGGTGAAAATATACTGTACTGTTGTTACAAAATGAATCAACACATTTGCATCATTTGCTTGGCTGCGTGTTAAAAACTACAATATGCGTGAATAGGGGCAGAAACATACCTTGCTCTCAGTTAAAAAATTTATCACCTTGTCCTATAGACACAATTGGCATTTTTTTTCATACAAAACAAAATTAAAATTGATTTAAAAAGAAAGTGGAGGGGAACTGCTCCTCAATCATTTTTTCAGTTAAAGAGAGACAAAACGTATACAAGACTGCTAACACATCGTCATCTGAAGACACAGACATGTTCATTGGCATCCAAGTTGAATCTTGAGTCATCACTTAATGCTGTGTTCTGCAAATGCTGACTGTGATGGTTGTGGGACCAAATTAAATGGTGGTGATGGTGACATAGCATAAGAACTAGACTGCGGCAGGTAATTTCATGTTCTCTTAGTCAATTTCTCACTGTATGTAGATTTATAGGCCATCCATGGTTAACCATAATTAAATCTTGTGTGGCTTTAGCCATTAAAAGTCGGTCTCGCAAATGGTGTTGACATATGTAATTGTTCTGCTGTACTGACATTACATGCTGTCTCCGCTAATAACGCCTACTGATATCCGTTTCTATGTCTCTGACATAGGATAGGCTAGTGGAGATACAAATTATCTGACATGCAATAAAAGTTGAAAAGATTTTATGAAGATCTTCATTTAATCTACCAACATTTGAATCGACATGGTGAACAAACAACAAAACTGTCCATAGTTTACTTACAAATTTACTGCCACATCATTGGTCTCAGCTGTGCTGCTTGCAGCTTGCTTTCTCTTCATAACCTTAACTGCAATTGAAAGAGTTACATAAGTTTCATCATCATAGCACAACACAACCAAACATGTAAAAACAACTTAGCCCATTTAGAGTAGCAGCTGACTTATTATTGAAGGGAATATAGATGTTGTACTGGTTTTACTTTAAGTATAGTCTGAAGTGCATATAAGCAGGATTGAAAACAACCTCTTTGGGTTAAAATAAGCTTTTGTAGAACTTATCAGTTATCCAACATACTTACACACTGAACGTGCTGGTGTCCCTGCTGGCTCCACATTTGAAGTTGTGGTTGACTCAGTGTCTTCCTGGGGTGGTGCCTCTGTATCGGCTGAAGGCTGTGTAGTTATTACTTCTGGGCCAGGTAATGGTGCAGCTTCTGCGTCTTCTCGAGGTGGTGCTACATTAACTGTCATGGGTGCACGTGGTGCCTCTACAATACGTTTGCCAGGTGCCTGTTGGAAAGGAATGGCCACAGGTGCCATCTGGTGCTCTGAATAAAGTCAAAACAAAGCTTAATCAACATGTTGGCATCGTTTAAATATTGACTTGAAAGTCAATGTGTCTAGCTACCAATGATGTGTGTTATAGGTGGTTTAATAACATGTAATGTGAAATATTTCCATCACTTTAATTGTGATAAAGCTTGAGTAGTTTTTCTGCTGTAACATTCTGCTGTAACAAGTTTATTGCATAACAGTGTCCTAATGTCTTATGTTATAGACAAAATGGAGATGATTTACCTGTCAGAATGTTTTCTATAACTGCTGCCTCTACATCCATATCAAAAACACGGCGCTTCTTAACCTTCTTCATAACCCCCATGCGGACATTTTTTGTTCTTCCCCCAGGTAGCTCAGCAGCGCGCTGTTGAATCTGGCTGGCAGTTCGACAGTTCTCAGTGTCAGACATGAACCATTCAATTTCACATACTCGGGGATCTGGAAAATAAACCATTATATTATTAATACTATGTGAAAAGATATTTACAGTTGATTTTCCTAACTATTTTGGATTCAGAGACAGGGACAATTATCTGTTTCTATAAACAATCAGTTTATTTCTTTTGAGGCAACATGCACTGTTTTAGATTCAATGATTAATGTGGCATGTATTTTCCTTGTGAAATCTTATACTTCTGTTCAGTAAACATTATAGTCAGCTAGCTAGTTTATGCTGAATATGTTTTCAAAATAGTGTTTGTCAAATGTATTTTTAATGTCTGAGTTAGTTTATTTATAATAGCCAAGGGGTTATACCTGCTCTGGGCCCAAGTCAGATACTATGTCAGATACGAGCCGACTGAAGGTTCCATGGTTTGCTGCTATTTTGTTCACACTGTGCCCAAGACGCTGCATATGGGATGGAATGATTTCCGTCTGCAGGTATGTAAAAAGTTCATCTGACCATGGCAGACTGAGTGCTTCAAGTATCTGAAACAAGCGTTATTGAAACAAGAGTTGGCTAATATGTATATCATTTTAGAAACATCTAATAAAACAAGGCAGTCTGAAAGACAGCTAAATCCCCCGCCAATGCTATGGATAGTGAAAGGGTAAACCTTTGATTTTAGCTGTGACCTTGACCTTGAACTGACATGGCTGACTCATGAATTCTGCACAACATCTTGATGAAGTGATCATTTGACCAAAGTTTCATGAAAATCCTTCAAGGGGTTAAGGAGATACAGAGGTGAAACCTTTGACCTTCAGTTGTGACCTTGACCTTGAGTTGACATGGCTGACTCATGAGTTCTTGATGAGGTGATCATTTGACCCAAGTTTGATGAAAATCCTTCAAGGGGTTAAGGAGATACAGAGTGGACACCAAATGGAAGGCTCAAACCTTCGACCCTTAGTTGTGTCCTTGACCTTGAGCTGGCATGGTTGACTCATAATTTCTGCATATCATTCTGATGAGGTAATCATTTGACCCAAGTTTTATAAAATTCCTTCAAGGGGTTTAGGAGATATAGAGCGGACACGAAATGGAAGGCTCAAACCTTTGACCTTCAGTTGTGACCTTGACCTTGAGCCTACATGGCTGACTCATAAGTTCTGCACATTGCCTTGATGAGGTGATTGTTTGACCCAAGTTTGATGAAAATCCTTCAAGGGGTTTAGGAGATATAGAGCGGACACAAAATGGAAGGCTCAAACCTTTGACCCTAAGTTGTGACCTTGACCTTGAGCCGGCATGACTGACTCATGGGTTCTGCACATCGTCTTGATGAGGTGATCATTTGACCCAAGTTTTATAAAATTCCTTCAAGGGGTTTAAGAGATATAGAGCGGACACAAAATGGAAGGCTCAAACCTTTCACCTTGAGTTGTGACCTTGACCTTGAGCCGGCATGGCTGACTCGTGGGTTCTGCATATCGTCTTGATGAGGTGATCATTTGACCCAAGTTTTATAAAATTCCTTCCAGGGGTTTAGGAGATATAGAGCGGACACAAAATGGCTGGCTCAAACCTTTGACCTTGAGTTGTGACCTTGACCTTGAACCGACAAGGCTGACTCATGGGTTCTGCACATCGTCTTGATGAGGTGATCATTTGACCCAAGTTTCATGAAAATCCTTCAAGGGGTTTAGGAGATATGGACCGGACACGATTTTGTTACGGACGGAAGGACTGAAAGACGGACGGAAGGACGGACGGAAGGACGGACGCAGACCATTCCTATAACCCTCCGCCACGGCGGGGGATTAATAACATCTTACTATCAAATACCAAGTAAAACTAAAAACAGCATAACCTAACCACCTTTGTAGCCTAGTAATACAGTGCCATTTCAGCGGGCTATTGTTGGTTCAATCCCCTGCCTTGTCATTCTGAAGACGTGAAACATTGTACTAGTGGTATTGTGTAAGTTATTTCATTACTTGTTGCTCGGCATTAAGAGCCTGGTGTCGGTACCATATGAATGAGTGGGGTGTCATGCCTATTGCGTGATATTCCAGTGAGGCATTTCACTCACTGCCACAAACAGACAAAGTCAATTAAGACTGAAAAATTGTTAAAAAAGATGCACAATCACACCAAACAGAACCTGAAAAATTTGGTTTTATCCATAGAGTACTATGTGCTAGTATAAGCAGTGCTAGCCCTGGCCATTATAAATTAATAGCCACTTTTTTTTTCAGGAAAAAATTAATAGACAAACTTGGCGCGCGCGTAATTCGCATGTGCTTTCGCATTTCAATGAAAAACATAAAACAGGGTATTTATAACTATTTTCTTTTTCATGAAACACTTAAACATATTTTATTTTTCAATTATCATTTTTCATGTTTATCATAGGCTTTGAATTATCATACATTTATGCATATCTTCAGTTGTTAGTATTCAGATGTAACTGAAAATACCATTTTAGTATGTGACATGACCCATTGTGAATTCTTGTCAAGAATGATCATTACTTTTTGTGACGAAAGTCAAGGCTTAAGTTAGGCTAAGATTTTAGGGATAAGTCACTTCTCCCTCAGCTAACATTAGGGAGAAGGGGAGAGATTGTAGGGAGAAGTGACAAGATTTTAGGGAAAATGTGGAAATATTTCAACGCCATGGCATGCAAGTTGAAAAAGGAACTAAATATGCTTAATATAATGTTACTTTTTTATCATTTCCTGCCTTTGTTTAAGCTGATTTAAAGTAAATAACAAATCCACTCAAAATGTCAGTGATTCTGTTTTCTTATCCTGGTAAACCTTGTGAATCTAATGTGATTAAACTGCAAATTAAAGTTTTTTTTCACTCTTGCAATGATTGCCCAAACCAAGAAAACCCTTTGAATATAAATACAATTTCAAAAAGTTAATTCCATATCAGCAAAAAATAAATTAACTCCCAGTGCTATAATGCACTCAAAGTCACAGTCACTTTAAATAACAGGAGTGTATTGATGCTGGTTCTGAATTAAATATGTCAATAGCAGTGACATCACTATGACATCACATGGAATACAAGTCTTCTTTGATCTGCTGGTGTCGTCTTTGATCTGCTGGTGTCAGCACACATTAAAAGAAACAGCTGTCAAACAGGTTAAACCAAGTTTCTGATGGCAGGTGTCAAAAATTTGGGTAAATTTAAGTTACGTAATTTAAGTCACAGAAAGTGTCAGTGATAATGTTATGTTTCTAAAGTCTTGGTTTTGAAAAATACAAGTAAAATAAGTGGATTTAAGAAAATTATTGAGCCAGCCAAGGTAAGATACTTTCTAAAGGTCAAAAAAAGAATATGTGTAAGCTAATGTAATGTAGTTAATTTGTGCTTGTCCGCGCACAGACGGAATGCAAAAACGCACTTGTTCGCCGTCGAAAAGTCTCGAGTCGGACATCAGGAATTCCACATCTGAGGGAATTATGTTTAATTAATTTGTTTGTTTGGTAATTAATGGTGATTAAATGCAAGGTGATGATAACTGTTGCTTTAAACTTCTATACGATCAATAGTGCACACATGCGGATCAATTAGTGAAGTCGTACGCGTGTTGGCGATAAACAAATCAATTAAGCGTGTCACCGTTTAGAGGGGGTAATTATGCCTCTGGGCAAATACGCTTCCTGCTACTGACTTCGCACGTTTTTGTCGATAAAACTACCTATGTTCCAACAGTTTAGGGACACTTTTTTGCAATATTTTTTTTGTAGCATTTCTATAAATTAATCGCCATTTTCTATCGCCAAAAATTGCGTTTTAATTGACACTTTAATAAAATAATCGCCATTTGGCGATAATGTCGATTGGCAGCGCGAGCACTGTATAAGCCATTCCAGCTGTCTTTTTTCTCCACTCTTTGAAAGACCTCATGTAATAAATATTTCCATTTTCATTCCATAGATTTTTTGCATTGCATTGTTTGAGACATATCTTGCCTCTCTGACACAGTTTTATATAGTTCATAATTAAAGGGTGATTTCATTTACCTGGTTTTTAATGAATGCTTTAGTTATAATATTTGTTACATTAGAACAGATATTTACCTTTGTCATTACAGTTAAGGGCACAGCCATACCCTCAACCAGCCTAACTTCTAAACCCTTGCAACAAGTCATAATCTGGAGGGTCATCTTCCATATATCAACTGCTGTAACACCGTCTGTAAGACTTAACATACCAGGTAGTGCAGCTGAAGCCTTGCGGGCGCCATCCTCCAGCTGCATCATACGGGCCACATCACTGACCTCTGCCTTCTTGAAGAGGATAAAATTGAGACGGGTGTAGTATCTGAAATGACAATTAACTGTGTGTCACAGTATTATATCATCATTATTATAGGTCTATATAGGACAGTTTAATTTCAGTAATTGGTCTAGCTACTTGCTTTTTAAAGAACCAGTGTTTTCATTAGTTGAGTACTTTGCTAGAGTACTTCATCAAGCTTGAAACTTTTTTTCCATTATTAGATGAGTAAGTACACTACAAACCATAATTCCTCTGAACCTTATAAGGATACTTACTGTTTGGAACCTTGTAATTTTTAGTAAAAAATGCATTATCCTAGTCATACATGTAGGATGTGCAATAGTTTTGACTGTTGTACATCATTGTTAATTGATTAAGAACCTCAGTTACCATGTCAGACATATTGTCAAAAACTTACAGAAAGCATCCTTTTTTTGATTTACCTACTTGAAAAGCACCCAGGTTTTTTAAACAGTAAGGAATATTGATCCGTTCATAGTTTAATTGCCTATATTCAATTCTTTTTGAGAAATGTACATAAACTTACTTCTTTGTTCCTCCCAAATCAAAGTTGGCTGTCACTAAACAACCTGTCTGGGGCTGTAGATTGCGATCCTTGGTTCCCCTAATGGCGCCGTTTCCCAAGTCGATTGCCAGCTGGCTCACATCAGCTGCCTCAGTGGGGTCATCCCATACAACTGGTATCGTAGACATGCTGCACAGCTCAGTTATTGCAGCCAGAGTACATCTGAAATTAGTGTTTGCATGTCAGTCTAAATACATTCACCTTGTAGCCATTCATTTAAGTAATTAAGCCAGTTACCATTTTGTAAATCTGTCTTCCATTGTTCTTAGGTGCTTGTTTGTATCAGGTGTTCTTTGCTTTGTAAAGTTTAGTATTTCAGAGAGCAGTATTGAAAAACTTGCAATATTTAACACATTTTTGTTTTGCGGAAAATGCAGGCCTTATCTGAAACCTTGTTCGAAAAAAAAAAAAGTGGTATCTCCACTTCTTTTAATTAATTTCATAAATTGTTGCTCACATATACTGAAGCAGTAAGAAAACTCAGCTTTAACTTTCAGACTATTACATACCTCGAGTAGACAGAATCAGACCCTGTTACATTAGCCATGCACTGAGCGGTCAGAGTCTTCCAACACACTGGCTCCCCGTAAAGAAGTGGCAGGTTGAAGTGTCCAACTTCTCCAAGTAACTTGCGATACGAACACATTGCCATCGTCGATGCAAGCGTCATTAAGGTCGCTGGAAAGTTATGACCTTGCACAGTCCTAGCTAAAACCAACCACTCCCCTATTGCAGCTAACTGAAACAAGAAATACATTGTGAAACTTTACTAGTGCATCCTAGTCATAGTTAATTCCTCATTGCAGACAAATGTTTTTTCTTGTCTGCTGCAGTGGTACATGGAAACAAAACTGTTCTTTCTGTGCCAAGAAGGAACTGGTTGATACAGTATCTCATTTGTCATTTGTTTGTATATTTGGTGGCATCCTAGACCAGTAATTTTATGACAAATTATGACAAATTAATTTTATCTTCAGGACAGCCACCTCAACATCATTATTTTAATATTGAATATCAAATATGTATAAGAAGATTATCTAATGCTTACTGAAAATGGCATCTCTATTGTCCTGTACAAATGAGCAGGCGGACAACCTGGCCATGATTCGATCCAGATGTATGGTGTCTCTTCTGAATTGACCTAAAAGAAATAGCAATTGGAAACTTTTACACAGGTGTTTCTTAATTTTTTGTTTAAACCTTTGTTATATTTCATCACACATTACATGTCATGCAAAACCGGATAAAATAAAGCAACACTGTAGTCTTCTGAATTGCTTGACATGTATCACATTCCTTAAATATTTATTGAAATAATATAGAGCATAACCTATAGCAAAGCCATGTTTTAACATATCAAAACAATATGAGAAGGTTGTAAGTGTAGACCGAGTATATACACAGCATTTTTGTAGAGTGGAGAAATGTTAAAAATATAGATGTATGTATCATTCTGTCATATCATTTCGATTCTGTTGACTAATATGTATTTTATGTTAACAAGTAGATAAATACGGGAACACTATGGCACATAATATAGTAGATCGACATGACATCAATGTGTAAAAAGAGTTGTAACAGGGTTAAATACTGGTGGTATTATGTCCCTTGAAATAACTTGCGTAGGTGGAAGTCTTGCGAGTTATTCTAATAGTCTAATAGATACAGTGTGTGAGAAAGTGCAAAACCCATCTAATATCATAAATTCTGAAAGTCTTCTATGTGAAGTAGATCAAATTGGGTAGCAGTCTTTGATATGTTGATGTGATGCATCATTTCTTTATAATTTCTAACAATGCAAATATTTGAAATAGCTCACCTCAACACTGGCCCCGGAGAACATTTGATTGGGGTTTAGCAGAGTTATGTCACTGTTACGCTGTCTTCCAACGTACTGAACAAGCGTCTTCTTGAACAATGCATCATCTGAATAGTTATATTATCATATTTTTTCATTGTCTCTTCCCAGTTCAATCATTATTTACAGTTGTAGAGTTCATGCATGGTAGATAATATGATTTTGGGACAGTTTTGTGACCATATTTTCTTTTTTGACTTCAATTCCAATAACGTTGTTGAAACAAAGCTTTCTTGCAGACCTGCAACCTTTTCAAGACAGATCACTTTCATATTCACCAATAGTGATAACAGTTTTCAAACCAACATTTTGCTAATGTGTACTTCATCATTCTTCCATCTTTGCATTATACAGCTTTTTTGTTTTTAAATATGCAGTTGGTAGTTGTTATCATATCAGAATGATCATATAAATATTATACGACATAGCATTATGTTTTAACAAACATTTTGTTTTTATTTTACAGTACTTGTTGTTAGATGTATGATTGAAAAAATCCCTTCTTTCAATATGAGACTGCATTGCAATTCTAATACTTCTGAAAGCAACTTTATAGATGTGTAACACAGGTGCCAATAATTCAGTTATGTGTATGCTTCGTATTGTGCATCATAATACTGTATGTATATACCTTGTTCTCGCAGAGTTCTGTCTGCTGCTGTCATAAGGTGTAGAAGCTCATTCTTAGTGAAAGTTGAAAATAGACCACCATCTTCCATTATACCATCTACACTGAATGAGGACTGCAATCCCTTCACAAAGTGGGCTACATCTGTTTGTGGCTGAGACCCTAAAAACCAGGCAGTCCTGAAACAGAAAAACAAGAGGGTCATGATGACCCTGGATCGCTCACCTGAGTAATATGAGCTACATGTTTCAAATGTCAAACTGATGATAAAATATTAAGAAAGTCAGTAGTTCACATTCACTGTCAATGAAATTCAGTTTTACGATTTGTGTGCAAAACTGTGTAAGTCATCAATATTTCAAGGCTGTATCTTAAAAAACAAGAAAGTAGGTCAGTAGGTCAAGGTCACGATCAAGTGACATCATATTACTTGGGGTCATCAGGTAACTAGAGCTATCACTAAAGGTGATGAATGTACCCCCCGCATGCACTGACACAGTACATTGCAATCTGACGCACACAATCTGACGCAAACTGTATGTATATAGACTGTATGTATACAGTATAGTAACAAAAAACAAAGTCCCATAACTATGCAGAATATTTATCTAAAAGAATGTAACATGCACCATGCACAACTAGGGTTGGTACTGATCACTTGTGTGAAGTTTCATTAAATTGTGTGCAAGGGTTTGGTAGATTAGGCACGCACAAGATTGCATATGCAGACTGTATGTACATAGTATGTTAACAAGAAACAAAGTCCCATAACTCTGCAATTTTTGTCGCTGAAAGAACCTAACATGCCCCATGCACAACTACTGTTGTTACTGATCACTTGTGTGAAGTTTCATTAAATTGTGTCAAAGGGATGAGGAGAGATGGTGCGCACAAGATTGTGTCTATGTATATAGTATAGTAACAAAAAAACAAAGTCCCATAACTCTGCAAATTTTTTTTCTGAAAGAACCTAACATGCCCCATGCACAACTACTGTTGTTACTGATCACTTGTGTGAAGTTTCATTAAATTGTGTCAAGGGGATGAGGAGAGATGGTGCGCACAAGATTGTGTCTATGTATATAGTATAGTAACAAAAAAACAAAGTCCCATAACTCTGCAATTTTTTTTTCTAAAAGAACCTAACATGTCCCATGCACAACTACTGTTGGTACTGATCACTCGTGTGAAGTTTCATTAAATTCTGTCAAGGGGATAAGGACAGATGGTGCGCACAAGATTGCGTCTACGGACAGACGGACAGACAGACAGACAGACAGACAGACAACCTGAAACCAGTATACCCCCCCTTACAACCTTGTTGTCGGGGGGTACAATTATAATCAAATAGTCTTGGAAGTAGGATCAGATAATTTTTTAAGCATTTTTCCTATATAACTCATATAATAACTTAGTTACCCCAGGGCGGGGCCTCTTTTAACCCAAGGGGCATAATTTGAACAATTTTGGTAGAGGACTACTAGACAATGCATCATACCAAATATCAAAAGCCTAGGTTGTATGGTTTCTGACAAGATTTTTAAAGCTTTTTCCTATATAAGTCTATATAAAACTTGGGACCCCCAGGGCAGGGCCTCTTTTCACCCCAGGGTACAATTTAAACAATTTTGGTTGAGGACCATAAGACAATGCTACAAACCAAATATCAAAGGTCTAAGAGTTGTGGTTTCAGACAAGAAGATTTTTAAACTTTTTTTCCTATAAAGGTCTATGTAAAACTTGCGACCCCCAGGGCGGGGCCATATTTGACCCTAGGGTGATAATTTGAACAATCTTGGTAGAGGACCACTAGATGATGCTACATACCAAATATCAAAGACCTAGGCCATGTGGTTTTGTACAAGAAGATTTTCAAAGTTTTCCCTATATAACTCTGTATAAACCATGTGACCCCTGGGGCGGGGCCATATTTGACCCTAGGGGGATAATTTGAATAATCTTGGTAGAGGACTACTAGATGACGCTACATACCAAATATCAAAGCCCTAGGCCATGTGGTTTTGTACAAGAAGATTTTCAAAGTTTTCCCTATATAACTCTGTATAAACCATGTGACCCCCGGGGGCGGGGCCATATTTGACCCTAGGGGGATAATTTGAACAACCTTGGTAGAGGACCACTAGATGATGCTACATACCAAATATCAAAGGCCTCGGCCATGTGGTTTTGTACAAGAAGATTTTCAAAGTTTTCCCTATATAACTCTATATAAACCATGTGACCCCCGGGGCGGGGCCATATTTGATCCTAGGGGGATAATTTGAAAAATCTTGGTAGAGGACCACAGATGATGCTACATACCAAATATCAAAGCCCTAGGCCATGTGGTTTTGTACAAGAAGATTTTCAAAGTTTTCCCTATATAACTCTATATAAACCATGTGACCCCCGGGGCGGGGCCATATTTGACCCTAGGGGGATAATTTGAACAATCTTGGTAGAGGACCACTAGATGATGCTACATACCAAATATCAAAGGCCTCGGCCATGTGGTTTTGTACAAGAAGATTTTCAAAGTTTTACCTATATAACTCTATATAAACCATGTGACCCCCGGGGCGGGGCCATATTTGATTCTAGGGGGATAATTTGAAAAATCTTGGTAGAGGACCACAGATGATGCTACATACCAAATATCAAAGCCCTAGGCCCTGTGGTTTTGGACAAAAAGATTTTTTAAGTTTTTCCTTTCGGTTGCCATGGCAACCAGAATTCTGCATGGAATTCAATTCTGTGAATAATTTTGAAAGGGGGCCACCCAAGGATCATTCCTGTGAAGTTTGGTGTAATTCTGCCCAGTGGTTTTCAAGAAGAAGATTTTTTTAGGAAATGTTGACGGACGGACGACGCACGACGGACGCCGGACATTGAGCGGTCACAATAGCTCACCATGAGCCTTTGGCTCAGGTGAGCTAACAAGTAAATTATAAAAAAGAGTTTGAAATTTCCCTTGTACAGAACAATTTTATTAATCTGAGGGAATGTATAAAAATATTTTTCAATAATAAAGTTTTAGAAAAATATACAGATCACAGCTTTCCCGGTATGGACACTTTGGCAGTCTCATTGACTTTTTCCTGAACCAAAACTAACAAAACACTTGAACCTGTGGATATATTTGTCAAGTCTGTTGATAACACACTGAGATAGCTTACTTTAGGCTATATTCATTGACACATATAAAATTCTTAATGATTACCTCCCTTTTTGCCTCATGTAGTGCTTTAAGCACTGGTATTTTGCAATAGGGGTAAAATGGACTTAGGGGTGTGGTCAATTATTGTCATTATTGATATTGTTATAATAATTATTATTTTTATTATGTATAATGCCATTGATTAAATCATTGTATAAAAATGGTGTTTAATCAATTTATTCAGTTTTTTTTTCATTTTCTTGGCTCTAATGGTATAAGTTGATGAGTAATATTGAAAATAGAGATTTTCCAACTAATAATGCAGTTATGCATAACATTTAAATTTTAAATGAATAATTACTTCATCTGCATTAAACACAAAATTTAAAGCAATGTGCTTATGGCACAATGATAAAGCACATTGTTGTGCTGATTCATAGCTTTATACTTTTTCACACAATGAAAAGAAATGTTAATGGAGGAATGACACATCAAACAAAGGGTTATGTTTAGACTATTATTTATTTATCTACTGGTTTCAGTCCTTCATCAGGATAACAGGTCATTAAATAATAATGAAGTGGGTATTTTTCCAGTCTTATACCAACATAATTCATTCTTACCCTTGCTTGTTGTCAGCAGATCTGACTGTCTACAACATATCCTGGCCCAGATGGTAATGTGGTGGCTACACTGTATTTCAGTCGAAACGCAAAGCTGGTTTTCTCCTCAAAAACACCATTCTTCATGACACCCCATCTGGTCTTGTTCGGAGACAGGATGACTTCATTGACTACCTGAAAATATATGAAGCAAATTAGGGATAGACATTTCCGTGTTTCAGTTTATTTCCATGGATTCACAGGAATTTCATAATTAGCCATTTTCTTCACGTTTTTATAATACAAAGATACCAATTTTCTATTGAAAAGTTGTCAAAATCATCTATAAATGGTTGAAATTTAATCTTCTTTCCCCATAATGAAGGGATTCAAAGTCAGATCACTTAGAATTCATGACATTGTCCAGTGAAGTAGTTTTTCCAGATTGTTTGCATTTCAAACCCTGTTTTTAGAAGTGGTAGTTTCATGTTTATGACATTATTTATTTTCCTAAAATTAGAAATTTATTTAAGTAACAAAAAGATCCACAGAGTTTGGTACCTTTTAGGGATATATATTTTTTTTTATTATAACTCACCTTCAAGATGAAAGTATAAAGCTGAGTATTTCTTTTGATTTTACTATAACTACATATTTTTAAGGGATTTTAGCAGTTGCAAGTGCACTGGAATTGGAAAGTTGCAAAATTAATATATTTTAATGGATTTGAGCAGCTACAAATATATATGATTTGAGAAGTTTAAAATGTATTGGAATGGTTTACATATTGGATTGGCAAAGTTACAAATATATTGGATTGAAGACATTGAACAATTACATATTAAGTGTGGATTCAGTTATATTGAATTGGTACAACAGTTTCTGTATTGTAGTAAGAGTATATATGAGCCGTGCCATGAGAAAACCAACATAGTGGGTATGCGACCAGCATGGATCCAGACCAGCCTGCGCATCCGCGCAGTCTGGTCAGGCTCCATGCTGTTCGCTTTTAAAGCCTATTGGTAGGGCTGTCATTGATTGGGTCTTAGGCATATCGACGATACCGATATATCGGAAGACAAATATCGATGATACATCGATATATCGATTTTTAAGTTAGATTAACAACCTATTTGCTCAAGTGCATGCTATATACCTTCTTGTTAATATTTCTTTAGTTTTACTGCCTACTTTTCATATTTCAGTTTGTGTTGTATTTGTATTCATGAAATAAATTAAGAGTAATAAAAATTTTCATTTTTATTTTGTCTTCACTCCTCTTTTGTATTTTAATCCTACTTTACAACTTAGTGAACGTAATAATAACATGCACTGGAGTTGAGTTTCAAACAGCTAGGACTGCTTTTTTGTCTCTCTGTAAAATATCGATTTTTGAAAATAGGAATCGATAATCGATCGACCAAAAAATATCGTTGATACATCGATATCGTTTCTATCAATGACAGCCCTACCTATTGGAATTGGAGAAACTATTAGCGAACAGCATGGATCCTGACCAGACTGCGCGGATGCGCAGGCTGGTCTGGATCCATGCTGGTCGCATACCCACTATGTTGGTTTTCCCATGGCGCGGCTCATATAGTGAATTACATCATATGGGATTTGCAAATACAAATGTATGGTATTTCACATAAAAATATAGAATATGAACAAATGCAAATGTAATGGTTCTGTTTCAGCTGTTGGAAATGTATGGTATTTAAGTACTTACCAGAAACAAAAACAACTGTGTTATTACAAATATGTGGAATAATTAGTAGCTTTTCCAAATATAAAATTTGAATGGTCACAATTTTTACATGTTTTGACTGAAGCTTATCCTTAGCCCTTACAATGCTAAATTTCTATAATGAACAGTCCATCTTTCAATTTGGACAGTACCATTAACTGTTTAAAGGGGTGCTTACCAAAAAGATACTGACTGTATAGCAAACTGTGCAGATCATGATCAGACTGCATGGATGTGCTCTTGAACTACACTGGTTGCAAAAGCAGAATCAGTTGTTTCCAGCATGGTAAGGGTTTAAGGAAATTATTTTAGAAACTGTTCTTTTTTAAATAAAATCTGTGAGGATACTTGAAAGATTATATGATTTTCTTAACAACTTACAGTAAGAAAATATGACAGTGAGGAAAACTCACATATCAGTTGGGAAACAGTTTGTTTTAAAATGCAGAAACGGTTCAAGCCAGCCACCTTACTAATTTTTTAAACCAAAAAACCATTTTGAATTTACATATAATTTATTAGAAAATTCCAGTGACATTTTACATGCATAAAGTGATTACTTCTAATCTTAGAGGCAGACAATAGACAACTTGTCAGTTGACAAGTGCCCAATATCAAATACTTGTTAAATGCAAAATTCAAAATTTGATGATAAATGCTGAATACTAAATGTTGTATGTCATACACCTAGTGCTATGTATGAAATATTTGATTAGACATGCCAAAATAAAACAATACTTACTGTCAAATTTTCAAAGTTGTGAGCTAAGGATATGTATAATCTTATTTATATTAAAATCTTTCATAGGATGTATCTTTTTCTGTAACTCATGAGTGTACCTTTCAATCATCAACATAATTTTGTACAACAGTCAGATTTGGATTAACAATCCTACTAACCTGGGACTGAAACCGCTTATATTTCTGGCCCAGCTGAATAGCATGGTGTCACACCTTGGTTAAAGTTTTGCATGCAAGTACATATGGCTATTATCTAAAGGCATATATCTTTGAAACTTATTTTTTTTCTTTTTCTAGGTCAATTACCAACCTCACTTGGTCAAGTCCCATAACTCTTGACATGTAATTTGGCCAAATTATGCGCCCTTTGGTTCTTTGAAAATCCTGGTTAAAATTTTACATGCAAGTTACTTTCTCCTAAGTGCAGGTATTGAATTGAAACTTCACATGTTTATCCTTGGTTATAAATCTAGGTTAAAGCTTCAAGTCCCATAACTCTGACATGCATTTTGCCCTAATTATGCCCCCTATTGGACTTTAACTTTTGCATGCAAGTTACTTCAAAACTGTGCAGTTACTTGATTGAAACTACTCTAACATTTAGGGTAATATTCCTGCTTTTGGGACAACAATTCAAACAGTCCAGCATTGTCTTACAGACAGCTCGTTTTAAGGTCAATGTTCTGTGTAGCAGCTATGTGTGCCATGCTACTTGGCTGACTATTTGAAGGAGTGGGGTGGAGTGGTGGTCTGTGATTTTACTTGGAGCCAAGAATTTTTTGTCTTTCTGATTTTTTTCCAGAAAGACAGAATATGTTTTTGCAGAGTGATCAAAAGACAATTCTTTTCATTTCAAAATATTTGTTATATTTTTTTGTTATTCAAAATTAACATTTGCAATAAAGTCATTATTGAATATTTTCCTAAGTACATTTTGATCTTTGAACAATTTTTTGAATAAGAAGCACTTAGACATATATAACAATTCCTTATTTTGAGCACAGTAATATACTTATCTAAGCAAAAAATGGTAGAAAATACTGTTTCGAATGTTCATATATTACTTACTATTGACACTCAAGGGGCTCACCAGCCAAAACTGGATGTAAAGTGGGACAAATAAGGGGGTTCGGCCACATGCTCCCTTGGAAAAAAACAACAATTATATTGCCAAAGACCTCTGGTGAATTTCACAATGTATATCTAAAAAATAATCAAGGCCTTTGGGTGGTTAATCATCTTATTTACTATTGTTTAGATTTCAGATGCTCAGGAATTGAACCACGAGGGCATTAGATAAAGAAGCATCTGAACTATGAACCATGGTAAATAAGACGATTAACCACCCGAAGGCCTTGATTATTCTTATTCTGACATGCTCATTGACATGTTTTAATAAATATTACACTGGACTTCGTTCACCCCAGGAGTAATTTATCCGATGTCATGCGGCAATATGGCGTCATAAATGACATCATAATGCTCTCTTACTGGTCTGCACATCTACCGTTGTTTATCACAGATTCTAACATGGCTCAATTTGATTTTCAGTTAAACAAAGAAGAAAATCAAGCTCTGTATATTCTGTGATAAACAACGGTTGACACGTGGACCGGTAAGAGAGCACTATGACGTCAATTATGACGTCAAATTGCCGCATGACGTCCGATACATTACTCCTCGTGTAAATGAAGTCCAGCATAATATTTATTAAAATATATCAATGAGCATGTCAGAATGAAAACAATCAAGGCCTTCTTGTGATTTATCGTCTGATTTACCACGGTTCATCGTTCAGATACTTCAGTATTTAACCACTCGGGCTAACGCCCTCGTGGTTCAATTCCTACACATCCGAACTCTGGTAAATCAGATGATAAACAACTCGAAGGCCTTGATTATTTGTTAAATATACAGAGCTTGATTTCCATCTTTGTTTCACTGGAAATCAAATCAAGCCATGTAATAATTTGAGATATATTTTCCCAAATTTCAGATTTTTTTAATGTAATAAATTTTTTACTGAACTTCCCTGTCTGACATTTTGTGTGTGACTTGTCTGATAATAATGCATTAAAGTTTACACATATTTTTAATAATAACTGCTTTTAGGTAAATCAAATGTTACAATTAGCAATATACCATTTGTATTTGTGAGTCTCATATGACATTGCCATGCAATGAACTGTTTCATGTGAGGATGCTCGTTGTGGAAGACAGAATTGCATGTCTCTGCAAAAGCCTGAGCAGACACGAAGGCATGGTTTCTGAAAACAGGTAGTTGAAAAGATAACTATTAATTTTTATACTTGAGTAAAACTTTTATAGTTGAAACACTAAAAAATTAGAGAATGATAATAATAAAGAATTCTTATATTATTGTCACTTTTTTCGTTCATACATACCACAAAACACAAGTTGTTGCAATGACCTCTGTAATATTTGTCAGAGCAAGGTCAGTTGGCTTAAAGCAGCATGCCTCCAGATCGTTTGACAACAAAAAATTTTTTTTTTTAAATTATGTATCTTGAAATAAATGCTATATTTCTTAAGAAGGCTTTAAAACTTAATTACTGACAAACTTTATGTTATGGAAACACTTGAGAATTTGCTGTTTTTACTACTTTTTACGACGAAAATTGAAAAGCGTTTGTCACCCTTTTACTCCAAGTAAACTGTCTCAGTTATAAATATCTATATTTTGGAGTCATTATCACTACTTCAGCTATAGCGCTATTGGTTACGATGATGGGAAAATGTCTTTATTGTCGCGGTGGTCCGGAGTTCGATTCCCGACGCGGTCATCTTTTTTTCTTGATTTGGAACTTTTAAAATATGTTAGAAACAAAAATTCATATTCTATGTTCATAATATGATCAAACTTCAGTTTGAAAGAAAGATTATCTTTTAGCCAAATCTGGAGGCATGCTGCTTTAAAAGTAAGATCACTTTGTCCAACAGAAACATGTATTTCATGATTTCTGAAATAAAACCTCAGTAAATGAATTTGTGCAAATTGCTAGTCTTTGTATAGTTCAATTATGTTCGATTTCATGTAATAAAGCACAGTCACATGAGTATTGGCCTGCAGGTCAGTGGCCATGGTCAAAGTTTGGATATCACATTTGGTCCCAAACAGGCAACATGAATGTCCAGAGTTTCCATGTGTAAAAGAAAACATTGTTCCACTTAAAAGGAAACAAAATGTTAGTAACAAACCCCAATTCACAGAGAAGCTCAAACACATCTTTGGTGAAGTAGACTCTTCCAGATGCAGAAATGAGATCTTGTTGTAATCTTGCCTCATAAAACTGACTGTCACAGGAATCTTGGTGAAATCTGAAACATTTATTATAAATACTAAATCACATTTGATTAAAAGATTATTTCCTGAAAGCCATAAAAAACAAAGTAACAATTCTAATAATAGAAATGCACAGGTTCCATTTTGCTTACAGTATAGTATTATCTTCCTTGACCTAGTAAAAGCAGAGTACTTGTTCCCCTTGATTTTGTAAAAGAAATTGTTTATATTTCAGAAAGTTTTTCAGCTGAAATAACCAAATGTCTCATTATTATCAGTAGCACATGATCTTTGCTAACATCATGGCTGAGTAATAGCAGAGTTTTCCCCTTTGATTTGGTGCAAAAAGAAATAATGCTTATAATTCAGAAAGTATTTTAGCTAAAATCACTAAACCTGACGATTCTTCAATAGCACCAATCTGACTGAAGTACATCTCCTATTACGCTACGCTTAGGATCTGAAGACGAACTACTGATAGCCTCATTCTGACAACCCTTAATTCCACTAGCCAATCAGAAGGCTTACTTATGAAATTTTGTTTATTTATTTTTATATCTATATTTAGCCTGGGCTTTTCCTATTTACAATTCTTATGACGACCACATCACAACTACGCCCTCATATTTTGAGAGAACTCATATGTCATGGTACGCACTTGGTCACGTAAAGTGTCAGACAGCCAGTTAGCTCAGTCGATAGGGCATTTGCCCTGTAAGCAAGGGAACCGGGGTTTCAGCCCCGGACTGACTGCACATTTTTCTTACTCTTTGACATTCAACGCTATATTGATGGTTCAGCCAAATGCTTGTTGAAACAAGTCATCTGATTGATTCAAATAAAATCAAAGCACTGAAAGTACTGGAGGATCGATTGTCTCTGAACAACACAGATTGTACACATTATGTGTAAATATCAGCGAAACCTTTTCTAATGTAAAAATGTACACAAAGTTTGACATTTAACCATATTTGTGAACTTTACTTTTGATGTAGGAACGGATGGCTTGCCTTTTGCATTCAGTAATCATATTTCACCATCCTATGACCTATCACAGCAGTATCTTGAATGGTAATCGAGAAGTAGATTTTAACAAAACTGAACTGAAAATTCAAATTTAAGCTTGCACAACAGGTGATATTAAGTTAAACGCACTTTTTGTGAAATCAATTCCATATTTATTCATTGTCTGTGAACAATAGTATTGTTGAATATAACAATACAAACATATTAAAGCTATGTATATTGTATAGCTTTTGACTTTGGTATATTAGGGGTGGGTGTTACACTATAATTTTTACATTTCCCTTTTAGTCACTTTTTACGCAGAGCAGGTATGTTTTTATCCAGTCTACATTTTTTATACCCAGTAGTAAAATACTCTCCACTGGGACTTGAACCCAGACCTCCTTCTACATGGTGTAAGAAGCATTCTTACATTGAAATATGGAGAGGATTTAGCAAAATGTTGTAATACTTGAAATACAATATCAGAAGAATTCAAAACAAATGTATACACATTAGAATGACAAAGTGAAAATGTATTGTTATGCCTACATGTATTTTCCTCCATCTATTTTATTTCAAGAAATTGAAAATCATGAGATTAATCCAAAATTAAATTCTTCAACCAAATGCAAGTTTAAGAAATTACCTATGTAATTATTTTGAAATAGGATGAAAATTCTTCATAAATACTTTTAGGTCTGTTTTGCAGCATTTTTTAAACCTATAGTTCTCTTGTAAAACTAGAAATACTTCAGTCACACTGGTAAAATTCACTAAAATTGAGTTGTAAGAACATACAAATTGGACACTGTCTGTTTTTGGCAATCAGGAACATAAAGCAAAAGCACATAACTGCAGTGCCACCTGCAAATTCAAAGGTGAATATTCATGCCAAGTTCCATCAAAATCCAACCATGCATGAAGAAGAACTTAAATTGAAATTTGACCCCCAACTGTGACCTTGATCTTTGAGATAGGAACATGGGGTTTATGCATGTCACATCTTCTAACTTAGATAAACATTCATGCTAAATATAAACAAGATGCATGTAAAAGTTATGATCCGGACAAAATCGGATGATCGCACAGATGAACAGATGCACACACAACACACTCCCCAAAATGATGACTAAGTCCAGCTAGTCAAGCTCATCGCAGGCAACTCATTTCTGTTGTTCAGAAGCTTACTGTTTCTTTTATATTTTTGCTTAATCTGGAATTTACACATGTTCAGTTGAAGTTTACTCAGGAACCAATGCTTTTTTAAAATCTTGTTTCAAATCAAAATTTTGTTTACACATAAGTATCAATATCTTTAGTAAATACATTGTAATAGGTATCAGTAAGTTTATTCATTAAGAGAGCCACGTCATGAGAAAACCAACATAGTGGCTTTCCGACCAGCATGAATCCTGACCAGACTCAGGGCGGATATTCGCAGGCTGGTCTGGATAAGTGGTAGTTGCAAACCAACTATGTTGCTTTTCTCATGGCGTGGCTCAAGAAATCTATTAGTCTGGACAGCTACAAAGTCCCCTGGCTAGGTATCAAGTTACCGGACAGCTAGATAATTCCTTTAATATTTGCCATTGTGTTTTCACCATTATGTTTCCTGTAACTTTCCACATAAACAGACAAGAAAAGAAGTAGGAGAGCAAACTTTTGAAATCATCGCCCGATTTTATATAGGAATGGGGCGATTCCTTGGTTAATTGGATCCGATTTGATTACTAGGTGAAACCGGTTTCAATTTTGCAAAACCGCTAATCGCTCTCACACAATAAAAATCAAGATCAGTACTTTATCTTTATACATTTCTTTGACAAGCAAATAGACCCACAATATATTTCTGCTAAAACACAGTGAACATAGTCAATAGTCAATAATTTGCTTGTCATGATATATTTAAAATAAAGTACACCAAAATATGACTTATTAATTAGTGCACTGCTTGCAAACGATAAAGTCCATCGGAAGTTCCTAATGTAATCAGCTGCTGGATGTACCTTGACACAGTCGTCAGGAAAGAGAACAGCATTTTAAATATGACGGCCGATTAAACAAATCGATTTGATTTCATATAAATAATTGGTTTCAATATTTTGAAATCCTCCCAGCCCTAATTTTAAAGATAAAATATACGTCTCTCAGTATTCATACTGTCCTGTACGTGTTGTCTAAAAGTTCAGTTTTTGGCCCCCTAGTCACTGCTAATTTTAATATTTTCGTACTGATGACAATTCATCCTTGTTATTTTTTCTCTTACTGCGATAATGTCTGAATACTGAATATGAGACATTACACAGATTTTTAGATTTTAACAATTTTTTCAATGGATTTTCAAAGGTAAAACAGTTTTGAAATATTTACAATTTTAGTATTCAAATTTTTTTTAAATTACATGTAACACCAATAGCGGCAATGTGATGTTCAAAATTTTAGAAAACCAGTAGTTAAGCGTTCATAAATAATCCATTTTATTTGAAATACATGTGTAAAGTAAAAACTGATGAATGAATTGCTTGGTTTATAAGCTTTCAATTCATCAAAAAGATATTTCTAAATTTGTGTTTTACGGATGTAAGTTTATGCCATTAGAAAAACATAACACGGACATTCGGCAATCAACGTTTTATCATTTCTAAAAGAAAATAACAATGGATTTGTATACAAACACGGTCTTATTCATTTTATCGACTGATAAATTGGTAATCTATCCGAGACGTTGAAAAATATACAGTGGTATGTATTTACAGTGTGAATTTCATACAATATTTTGTTTACAGATAAGGCCACATTTAAAAAGTCTTTGTTTGCTGTCTCCCGACCCTACTTTTTCAAGTTGGGTAGGTAGGTAGGCAACTCTTTTTTTTTGTGTGGGGGTAATAGACAAATATCAGTAGATATATGAAAGTTTCTTACAGAATATTTCTTCTGTATTATTAAGACATATTTGTATATGTTATATAAAAGGATGAAACTAAATAATACAATTTAAACTTTCTTATTCATTATTTTGCTTACTTGAAATATATGTGGCACTTGTCATATCACAACTTAAAAGAAATTTGACCAGCATTGTCCAATAAAAACTTTTGGGGTGCAGCATTTTTAGTGGGTAGGTAGGGAGACAGCAAACAAACATATTTTTAATTTGGGCCTAAGTACTGATATCTTAAATAAATAACAGTTAAAACTATATAAAATCATTACTTATTCATTAAGAAATCAATAACATGACAGCTAGAAAATCATCTGAGAATTTGTTAGCTGTCCGGTCACCGGAGGGCGCGTCAAAATAATTTGACTTTCATACTGTTTTATATTTGTGATACTCCTAGCAATCTTAACATCAAAACTTTGAAGGACCAAAATAATGGAAGATATAATTGTTTGTTTTGGGTTTAACGCCGTTTTTCAACAGTATTTCAGTCACGTAACGACAGTCAACCTAACAAGTGTTCCTGGATTCTGTACCAGTACAAACCTGTTCTCCGCAAGTAACTGCCAACTTCCCCACATGAATCAGAGGTGGAGGACTAATGATTTCATACACAATGTTGTTTATCAAATAGTCACGGAGAACATACGCCCTGCCCGAGGATCGAACTCACGACCCCACGATCCGTAAACTAACGCTCTTACCTACTGAGCTAAGCGGGCGGGCTGGAAGATATAAATAAAAAATTACACAGTCATGTAAAGTTATTGGTTTTATCACTAAGGCGTAAAAAAAAAACATTGTTTGTTTCTGATATCCCGACCTACCGTAAATTTTTCACCCGACCCTAAATTAATGTTTTTTATGGCCTTTGAGAATATTTTTAACTTTTTAACAAAAAGATGCAACTTTTAAACTTTAAATATGCCCAGTGATGTTGGTAATCAACTTACTGATGCTCTTAAGGCATAACCCCCTTATTTGTTTTCATTTTTTGAACAAAAATAATTTCCGAAGTCTCTCTGATAAAAAAAAAATCCAAAAAAAAAAATTTCCGAATTACCCTCCCTATTTTTTTTTTAGCATGTTACCGGAAACAAAGAATTTTTTTAGGCCTTACTCACTTGTGAAGTAACAGTAGATGTTAATCGTGTACAGTACATACATAGGTTTAAATCACCAGAACATTTGTAATTTGGGATATTATTTGATAATTTTTACATAAATCAATCAGGAATTGAATCCCCTTTTGATACATGTAAGTTGCATTTGAATTTATTGCCAATTCCGTGCAAAAATTGGCATTTAAACCTATAGCATGTGACGCGTCAGCAGCGATGAAAGTTTCATTCGAATCGCTTGAACTATTTTGGTCTTTCGAGTGTTTGACGTGAGTAGGGATATTGCCCATGTGAAACAAATATCTCAATATTTCTGAGGACAAAGTCAAATTAGTTTGACTACTGAACGCCTAGAACTCAGGCTAGTAGTAGACATCCAGTTACCAGATGACGAGACACTTTCAATGATACAAGAGGGCCATGATGGCCCTATATCGCTCACCTGTTATCACTGCACTTGAGGACAAGAAGGTCCTCAGAAAAAATATCTAAGTCCAAAGGACAGGAACAACAAAGGGAAGAAATTTAACCAAAAAGAAAACAAAATTCTTACACGGTACAGATATGTCAAAATACACGTAAAAATTGGAGGTATCATCCATGTTGTACCACAGAAAAGTGGTCTCGGTTTTTCCCTACAGTCAATAATAAAAACGTTACTAAAAATAAGCTGTTTATAGTAATGTAAAAGGGAAGTAATTAAAAAAAACAACAATTATTGCAAGTGAACAAAAGAAGGATCTGCCAAATAAATCTGTTGACATAAATGAAATTTCAGATCAGTATCTTCATTAGTTACGGAGATAAACCCATTTTAATTTGAAATAAAGGGAGGTAATCTGACATAAAATCAGTCCATAGTTATGTACCCTGATGGCTCAGTCCAACTAATGACAATAATGAAATTTCAAATAAGTCCTATAAGTACTTACTGTTATAAATCCATTTTGATTACTATCAGGGGAGGTAATCAGATATAAAATAACTCTGGAACCTACGATTGGATCTGATTTGTCATGGAATCCAAGATTTATTGTTGTTGAAGATATTTTGGAAGTTTGTATCAAATAAAACCATAAATGATCCAATCAACAGACGCTTACCTGAAGTATAAAACAGACGGTACGCCTGGCCCTAATAAACCGAATCGAGTCCATTTTTCAATCAGGCACGTGTCCAGGTGGGGGGCCAGGGCCCCCCCAGCTGGCTGGCTAGTTACAATTTTTATTTTTATTACTATGGGCCCCTCAATTAACAAATTTATACACCAGTGCAACTGGCTTGATTTGACAGCAATACACAGGCTAAAAAGCCATAAAACCGTGTCCGGTAGTGGAAATTAGCCCCAGGCATGTTACAGGTAAAAGTTTATCTGTACATGCTTAATTGATCGCTTGCTTTTTAAACAAGGTACTTGATTGGGTAGTGGGTAGTTTTTCATTATATTTGCTTAGAACACAAGAAATGCAGAAAAAGTTCAAAAAATATTTTTGTGTTTTTATTCATTTTATTATTAATACTTATTTGTGAACTTAGTAAATCATTTTTCTACAAATCATGTCATTTGGTGCATCAATTTTGAGCAGTTTTTGGTAACTCTTTTTAACGAAATTACACAATATTATTTATTTTATTTTTTAAATAATTAGAAAAAAGTTTTTATATTATGATTGAAAGAAAAGGGTATAATGAATGAAATTTTATTCATTTGATTAAAATGTAGTATAATTATTGCTGACAATCATAAAGACTGGCATTAGTCGTTAGAGTCATTAAATGTAAAGCACCTGGCCATAAAATCAATCCTCTGACACCACTTTCTGAAAAAAAAATACAATATCTCTTGCCTCTGTCTGAGATGAGCCCAGAGAGAAAATGTTTCTCTGAGAAAATATCAGTGTCAGTATGAAGAAATTAATATTATTACAGATTATTTGATCTCAACAGACTTTGTAAGTTTAACAATCATATAGTTTGTTTTATTATGATAAATAAAGTTGATTTTCAAACCACTAGCTTCTTTATTACTGGTAGCTGGGTATACATTGGATTGGTAGATATCAGAGCCAATACACTGAGACCTGGGTATCATACAGAAAAATGAAGTTCATACACTGTGACTGTACAATCATATATACATTGAAAAGGCTTGATGAAATGATTAAAAAAAAGACTTTTCCTTAAATATATAATACATTCATGCATCCTTAAATGTGTTTCAGGTAGCAAGGAAATGCATCTTTTCATGTACCATATTAAAAAAATTTCGACATTGCGAGGGGATACCCCTCCCGAGCCCACCCCAAGTTGGCTCCACACCCCCCAGCAAAAATATCCTGGACACGGGCCTGTCAATCAACAACTGTTGATTTGCCAGACTTCCGGTCATAAGTTTATTTCTTCCCCATGTAGAAAATACTAATTAATAACAATAAAAAAAAACACCATTATTATTGTAAATAAACATCCGAAATTAATCTAATTTCAAAGCATTTGCCCACTTAATTAATAGCTAGTGATCAATGGATGCTTACAACGAAATCTCATTCAGTAGTCACGGGATGTTGGAAATATTTGTTCTATATGCCTTTCAAATGGCCAATCTATTTATTTTTTTAGCTCTTTGCTCCAGCAAATAAGGCATGGAGTACGTGTGCTCATGACTTGTAATTATTCAGAATTATAAATAAAACATTTACAAAAATCGTGATAACAACTAATCATAATTTTTACAAGCAATTACTTTATACTCTTGCTTTACAGTACATAATACGTACATGTTACTTATTGTATATTAAGTAACGGATCTCTAACCAATTCCATTAAAATTGGGGACGAACTGACTGGGGCGAAATTACGCCTTCATCCTGCATAAACAGATATTAACAAACTACAGCAGAGTCTAGAGCATTTACAGATTAAATCAGCATGTCTGTTGTAAAATAAAGTCATGATTTGCCTGTTGATTTGAAAAGTTGGAATGAGATATTAACCTCTTTTTATTCGTGGAAAAATGTATTTTCTGACATGTTTGCAAAGGACGTAAATGAAACAAAGGGAGGTAACTTTTTAAGGTATTAGATCACTAATAAAGAACCTCCTTTTTGAAGACTATTCAATTCCTACCATCAACCTACTTTTACTGCAATTCTTAGTGGGGCGTAGGTTCAAGCCCTACTGGGACCAATTTTTTTTCCCTTACTTTCCTTTTTTCTAGTAAGTTTTTACTTCTTTCAAGACTTATTATTGATTTCTTGTACAAAAATGGAAAAAGATTAATCTTATAAGCGATTTTTTGGTGTTCAAAGTGAATTTACTACTTAAACGGAAGGGGTAGGGTTACACATCTTTAAAAATATTGAGTTACACGCGGTGAAAGTTCTCTATTTTGCTTTCACTCTTAGATTATATATTGTGGAAGAAATTTAGGTAGGTTTTACGTCTGCCCTAAGGTTATTTTTAAATGGAGTAAGCAAACTTCAAAACAGAAACACAGCATTTGACCTTATTTTTTCAATGTTGAATTATGAATTCTGTCTCATTAAATCCGTTTACTTGAGGCACAATAGAAAAAATGATACTGACACTTTTATTTTGTGTTTTATAATTGTTTACCAATAGTTTGATGTTTCTTTTATTAAAATTAATGGTAAAATGAGTTCTCTGCAAACGTTTTGGATAGTGGCTATCACTTTGAAATTTGTCACTACTTGAGCTGGGTGTCAGACGTTTCACCCCCAAGACTGTTCCTCCCAAGACTTTTCCTCCCAAGACTTTTCACCCCCAATTTGGGGGTGAAAAGTCTGATGTTTTATAGCATATGAAGACTTTTCACCCCCAATTTGTTTTTATTAGTAAATATGATTATAATGTTTTTTTGGGGGAGGGGGTTGTATAGTTATGAATAATTTCATATGTATTATAATAAGGTTAATACATTAAAAAAAAAATTTTTATGTTTGTTAGTAAGGATGACCATAAACTTTAAACATAAGTTATTTACAAGGTTATCTTTTAATCCATTTGTTTGTTCAATGATTGAAAATGTGACTTTGATGATTAAAGGTACTTTTGATAATACAATAAATTACAATGGTAAAAAATAAGATTGAATAAAAAATTGACCCATTTGTCTTGTTTGTTATATTGTGAGAAAATAAATTATATAAGTCAATCGGGTGTTTATAGAAGATTAATGATTTGGCTGATTAAAACAAAGTTTGGGGATTTTCGGACTTTAATTAATTTTGTCCAAATATTACGCTGAATTACGATAGACTCTGTAGATTTTGTAACATGAACCAAGTAGAATCTGAATATCATTTTCTTTTGATATGCCCTAAATACGGTGTTTTACGAGTAAAATATTTATCTAATTACTTCTGCCGCTGGCCATGCATCCTTGAACAAGTTTGAAACTCTTTTATCTTCGAAATCAAGAAAATCTATACAGTGCCTTGCTAAATTTTTGTACTTTGCATTCAAGCAAAGGGGGAACTAGTTCGTTCTTTTTCACTATATATTCTGTATTTCGTTAGCTCTAGTAATACAAGAAAACCATACTGATATTATTATCTACCAGACATTATTTAAAGAAAATCAACCAAATGTCAACTTCAGTATAGTATTCATGTACTCTTCTGTTAACCATCTTTGATGTTTACATGTTTACTGTGAATTTATATTCTACCATGCTACCTTTGTACTTTGTATATTTGCTAGAAACAATGTAAATTGTTTAATGCAATAAACTATTCGTATTCGTATTCGATTTTGTGTAGGAAATAAGCAATAAATCTATTGTGGAAAAAATGTTATATTAAAATTGTTTATATCGCACATCGTTGGTTGTTGACAACTTAATTGTTAGTTTTTGTTGATTCCTTAATAGGCAAGTGATGCAGGATAAATTAATTTAAGTCTATCAACTGTTAATTAATTGGCAGCATTCTCTTGCATGTTTTAGTATATTTTGTCCTTACAATGATAAACTGTACATGTTCAAGTTATATCAGTAAATTGAAATAATAACAAATTCTCGATTATCCAATAAGTCGAAATGGTTTAATGAATCTTGTTACACATAGCAAAATATAATTTCAAGAAGGGAAGAAATACATTTGTGAAAGACAAAAATGAGGGAAATCGAATTAATTTTACAAGCATGCGTACTAAGTATAATAGAATAAGAAAAAAAAAGGGATAAATAATTAGTATTATATGGTAAGCTACTGGTTCGAATAATTTGAATAAAAACTCACTACAAAAAAGAATTTATCATATGCTGCGTAACGATGCAAACAATTACATTACTATTCATATAATAATTCAAACTGGGCATTTTAAATAAAAATGCTGTTAAAAAACCTGGGATTGTCGGATATATGGATAAGTCAATCAAGATAGTAACAGTAATTCTTTATCTACAGAGAATATTGGACAATTATTATCAAACTTGATATGCTAACATTAACAATTCTCAACGATTACTCTCTTATAGTAGATTTAAACATTCCTTTAATCTTGAAAAATACTTAAATATAATTGAAGATAAAAAAATTCGAATTGCTCTTAGTAGATTTAGATTATCATAACATAATTTTGAAATAGAAAGAGGTAGATATAACAACACGGATCATAATGATACAAAATGTAAATTTTGTAATCTTAATTCTTTAGAAAATGAATATCACTTTCTTCATATATAAAATTGTTTAAAAAATGCAAAATAGTGCAAAACACGGTTACCTTTCAGAATATACCAAGCAAAGGCCGTTTTGTAAACATTACTATTAGTGATCTAATACCTTAAAGACGAATCGAAAGATAAGATAAGATAAGATTTATTTTGAGTCGGCAAGACATTTACAAATAACATAAGCTCTGAAGAGCTTTTTTAACCGACTATATAACAAGTGTATGTTAACAAAAGTAAATAAGCTACAAGTAAGAAGGATAATTTACAACATAAAATCTATGAGAAACATGCTAATCTTACCAAATTTGGTTTAAAAATGCTTAAAAAGATGAAATTAATTACAAGTTGACCAAAAATATGAGGCAAAGGTGCCATGGTTAAGAAATATCTTAAAAAATCAGAATATCACTCAAATCAGATATGAAAGTGACCTGATTAGCATCTTTTTCATAGGGTAAATCAATAATCATTAAAATGAACATGATTAAATAACATAGGAATATAGATTGTATTATGGCTAAAAAATTTACTTTGTTTAATTAAGAATTTGCATACAGACATGACATATAAGCTCTATCATTAGGTTTTCCAATAGACAGGCAGGGTTGCAAGCATCAAGGTACTTCACAGTTAATAGGTACACAGACATGTTATTTTAGTTCTATCAAAGGGATGTAATTACAATAACACAAAATGAATATAACATGAACTAAAGCAGAAATACAACATTTGAGAAACAAACACAAGCAGGTCTCAATTACATACAAAACAAACATTTAGCTACAGCAAAATTCAGGAAGACAAAAATCACACTACACACATCTACAGTAGACACAATAGCAGTAAGCAGACTACAAAGGCAAAAATGAAACTCAATGCTTGAAAAAAAATATATATAAATAAAGCCACAAAACTAAAAGGCAAAAAACAAAAGGAACAAAAGCAATCTTAAGCTTGAGAATACATTTAGCCAAGCATGCACTTAACTTTATGCTGCGTCTGTGTTATGAAACCCGCCTAGAGCAGGAGGTACATTTACATACTGTGCCATTCCAAGATTGAATAAGGGTTTTAAATTGGCTAAAATTAGAACAAGATCTAAAATCATCTGGGAGAGAGTTCCACAACACAGGAGCAGCATATCTGTAGGAGTGCTTACCATAAGTTGTAGAGTTAACTCTAGGTACCTGTAAAATATTAGAATATCTAAAGTTAATGGAAGAATTTCTTTTTACAACTAAATCAGAGAGAACCACAGGGGCAAGACCATTTAGGATTTTGAATGTTTCAATGGCCATTGTACGCATTCTTCTTATATGTAAGGAAGGCATTTTAACTTTATGTAATAGATCAGAGTAGGATGATGAAAAGTCATCGTAAACAAATCTCAGTGCCCTTTCTTGCAGTTTTTCCATTTTCTTGGTACTGTTTTCAGAACAAAAATGCCAAGCCATTGGACAAAAATTAAAATATGGTAAGATAAAAGTGTGGAAAATGGTCAATTTGTTGAGCTTGTTTAAATTTTTGCCTATTCTTTTAAGGATATTCAATTGTTTACCAGCTTTCTTGCAAATGTTACCAATGTGTATCTCAAAATTTAGTTTATAGTCGATATCTATACCTAGGAGTTTTACCGTATCTTCACAGGTTATGCTGCTATTGCCAATTTGGAAAACAGGATTTTTAAGAAAGGATTTCTTGCCAACTGCTATAGCTTGGAATTTGTCTGGATTTGCTTGCATTTTATTCACTCTAAACCAGTCAATAAGGACATTACTTTCATTTTGAAGGACCTGAATAACTTCACTGAAATTTGGAGAATGGAACGACAGAGTATTGTCATCAGCATAATTATAAAGAGTGCTGTTACGGATAAAATAAAAGATGTCATTTATAAATACATTAAATAGAAGGGGACCAAGGATGGAGCCTTGCGGTACCCCTATGCTTATACTTGCCCAAGAACTAACAATATTACCAATTTTAATTTGCTGTTTACGATTTGACAGATAAGACTGAAGAAGGTTTGAAGCCGGCTCTGATAATCCATATTCAGTTAATTTTGACAATAAAATATCATGGGGCAAACAGTCGAAAGCTTTTGAAAGATCCATTAAAATTGCTGCAACGTATTCATTATTATCAAGAGCCTGTCTCCAATCCTCCAACAGTCTTAAAAGAGTTGTTTGGCAACCATATCCTTTTCTGAAAGCACAAAGGAAATTATCAAAAATATGATCAAAATAGACAGTGAGCTGTTCAGATTAAACTTTTTCAAATATCTTTGATGGAATGGGTAAAATACTTACTGGTCTATAGTTAGTTTTGAGTAAAGCATCATTTTTCTTAAATAAATGGGTGACCTGGGCCTGTTTAATTTGTCTGGGAAGGAACTAGTGGAAATAGAAAAATTTACCAAGTTTGTGATAGGCTCAACAAGAGCTTCTTTGCCAAATTTTAACAGCTTCACAGAGATTTTATCAGCACCAGTAGCTTTTTTACTATTAAATTTGTCTATAATCTTGGCAACTTTGGTATGATTGGTATGCTCAAAAGTAAAGCTATCCAGTTTAAATTTTCTTTCTTTGATTTTGTTTAGACTTGGATGATTTTTTGGGTCAAAAATATAATCCTTACCAATATCTTCAGCCACAGTAGTAAAATAATTATTAAAAATTTCTGAAACTTCCAAATTATCTGAGACCATTTTTTCATTTTCATTCAAGATTATTTTAGGCTTTTCAGACAAACATTTTTTAGACATATATGGTTTAATTGTGCTCCAGAAGTCAGCAGATTTGCTACCACCTAAACATCTCTCTTAAAAATATTTATTAACAGATTGTCTTTTAAGTTTATTTACAAAATTCCTACATTTCCTATACTTTTCCCAATTTCTAGAGGTTCTATACTTTAAATACTTATTATAATACATTTTTTTATCATAAATAGCTTTCCTGAGTTCTCTATTCATATATGGTAACTGATTTGATTTACGATACATCTGTTTGGTGGGGACATGCTTATCAATAACTTCAGAAACTCTAGATTCAAAATCATTATATATGGTATTTATATCAACATTTGATTCCAGTATATGTGATGGCTCATGCACAATAATACTTGAAAGGTCATTGTTGAAAGAGTCAATATCAAAATTTCTAAAGCTTCTGTACTGTATTTTCTGTTTTTCATTTTTAGGAGTAGAGTTATTGATGACTGTACAGACAATATTATGACAATCACTAACTCCAGTTGCAAAATTTAAAGTATTCATACAATGTTTTTTGTTGTTAGTGATAATAACATCAAGTAGCGATGGAGTACAATTTTTCATATAATATGTAGCAGAAGTAATCAGATTGCTAAAATAAAAAAGTTCCATAAAATCTATTAATGGTTTTGCTTTATTACTTTGTAAAAGATCAAAGTTTAAATCTCCAATTAACATAAAATTCTCAAATTTGGATAAAATATAGTCTACTTTAGGCACTAGGATATCAAAGAACATATTGTCTTTAAAGTTTGGTGGTCTATAAACACAAGCTATAATCCATTTAGTTTTATTTAAAATTACCTGATAGCAAATGTTTTCAATATGCTCAATTTCAAAGTCTTTTCTTCAGCGGGCAGGAATCTCAGACCTAATGAAAGCAGCTATTCCTCCACCATGCATATGCGAACTACAGCTGTTTTCCTTGCTATCTTGGACTGTTACAGAAAAGACTCTTCTAGGTTAGCTGTAATCTTTAAACAATGTCTCAAGGATCAGTCTGTGCTGTAAACAAAGCTGGCATCGTAGGTTTGTCGGTGACCTAGTTTTCGCCCATTAATATGTCACTGCAGTCAGAAATACACAACAGAAATGTATATAATAAAAATTGGAAAATATGTTAAGAATTTCTTGTTTTGGACGCTCGACAGCTGAAAATGCAGTCGTGACAGAGTAATTATATTTTGATAGTTGACCTAATCTATGGCATGGAACTACTTTACATTTACATTTACATTTACAGTTTTGATGGGAGTTTAAGGTTTAGGCAGAGCCTCTTGTGTCCCATGTCTCTTAGTTACATTCCAGTGGTGGTCTAATCTCTTTTTGAATGTTTCAACTGTCTGAGCACTTACAACCCTTTCCGGCAATCCATTCCATGCATTTACTATTCTGATGGAGAAAAAATTTTTTCGAAGAAGGAGTCCTTTCTTAAGAGTTGGTTTATAAAGCTTGAGTGAATGTCCTCTGGTAGATGAAATATCTGATAACTTGAAGAACTTGTCAGGATAAGAATTGTATTTACCAGTCAAAAACTTATATGTTTCAATCAAGTCACCTCTTAAACGCCTTTGTTTCAAACTGTACATATTCAAAAGATCTAAACGTTCTTCATAATTTAAATCCGCCAACTCGGGCACTAACCTTGTTGCATATTTCTGTACTCTCTCAAGACATTCAATATCTTTCACAAAGTAGGGATTCCATGATTGTACAGCATATTCCATTAATGGTCTGACATATGTTGGATAAATGACCTTAAAACTGTTCACATCAATATGTTTGAAAATCCGTCTAAGTAAACCTAATCGTCTTAATGCTTGCTTGGCAACTTTTGCACATTGTTCACTTGGTTTACAGTCTTCAGTTATCATAACCCCTAGATCAGATTCTTTTTCAGAAGAAGATATTTCAACATTATTTAAAAGGTATGACTTCCTTGGGTTATTAAAACCAAAATGTATTGTTTTGCATTTTTGTTCATTAAATTTCAGAAGCCAAGTTTCTGACCATTTACTTAGTATATTCAAATCACTCTGTATAGTGTCACTTTCATCACAAACATTTAGAAGTTTTGAGTCATCTGCATACATTAAGAAGGTTGAGGAAACAGCATCAGGAATATCGTTTACATACAAGATAAATAACAAGGGTCCAAGTACCGAACCTTGAGGAACTCCACTAAAAACTTCTGCAGGATCTGAAACATGACCACGAATTGACACTTTTTGAGACCTTCCTACAAGAAAATGTTCAATCCAGAGTAATAGTTTACCAGCAACACCATAACTTTTCAATTTGATTAAAAGTCTAGAATGAGGTACACTGTCAAATGCTTTCCGCACTATTTTGTTCGGTTTGCAGTAAGCAAATTTCTGCATTGTCAATCGATCGAAAAAGATTTGCGAAAAAGCAATATTGGAAATCAAAAATATATAGAAGACGAATGTGAATGGATCGTTCTCAGATATGGATCTTCATTTAGAAGATCAAGTACTTTAGTCACATTGTCAATAGCACCTGACTTTTGCTCACATTATTCTTCACAACCCCCCCCCCCCCCACCCCCCCGCAGATTTGGCAAAAGAAATTGAAAATGCTTATATACTGAAAAGCCATGAACAGTTTAGATGCAGATAAGTTAGAATTGCATGATTTTGAATGACAAGTTAATTGTGTGTATCTGGTAAACCTAAATTACATGTTATGACGTCAGGATTTACAGAACAGCATTGGAAAACATATTATATTGTTTTAGGATATGGAAAACATATATGGCCCAAAAACACAACACTTACCACCCCTGCTGGAATATCCATTTCCAGTATCAGATCACTCCAGCTGTTTTCAGGACTCACTTAGTAAACTCCTTAATAAGCTATATGATTATTACAGGATAACAAAACTACAGTACCACACAATGTTTCCTCGGCACTCCATCTCTATATGACCTCCATGAGCCTTTTGCAACATTAGACTTCATATCTTAAAGTTAAATTTTGCTTTTAAAAGCTTTTTTATGTACTCTAATATTAATTGGAAGGGCTTCAAATAGTCCAAATTTGCTGTAATTAGCTCTTGTTTATCTTTAGATAGAAAGTAATGTTGCAGTTTTGATGAATGTATATATACATACAAGATGACATTGAATGTAATTTATACCATCCCTGGGATTCAGTTATTAGTTGATACCTTTACCACCTTATATAGTACCATTATTAGTTGATACCTTTACCACCTGATACAGTACCGTTATTAGTTGATACCTCTGCCACCTTATATAGTACCATTATTAGTTGATACCTCTGCCACCTTATATAGTACCATTATTAGTTGATACCTTTACCACCTGATATAGTACCATTATTAGTTGATACCTCTGCCACCTTATATAGTACCATTATTAGTTGATACCTCTACCACCTGATACGGTACCATTATTAGTTGATACCTTTACCACCTGATACAATACCGTTATTAGTTGATACCTCTGCCACCTTATATAGTACCATTATTAGTTGATACCTTTACCACCTGATACAGTACCGTTATTAGTTGATACCTCTGCCACCTTATATAGTACCATTATTAGTTGATACCTCTACCACCTGATACAGTACCATTATTAGTTGATACCTTTACCACCTGATATAGTACCATTATTAGTTGATACCTCTGCCACCTTATATAGTACCATTATTAGTTGATACCTCTGCCACCTTATATAGCACCATTATTAGTTGATACCTTTACCACCTGATACAATACCGTTATTAGTTGATACCTCTGCCACCTTATATAGTACCATTATTAGTTGATACCTCTGCCACCTTATATAGTACCATTATTAGTTGATACCTTTACCACCTGATAAAGTACCATTATTAGTTGATACCTCTGCCACCTTATATAGTACCATTATTAGTTGATACCTTTACCACCTGATAAAGTACCATTATTAGTTGATACCTCTGCCACCTTATAAAGTACCATTATTAGTTGATACCTCTACCACCTTATACGGTACCATTATTAGTTGATACCTTTACCACCTGATAAAGTAGCGTTATCAGTTGATACCTTTACCACCTTATACGGTACCGTTATTAGTTGATACCTTTACCACCTGATAAAGTAGTGTTTTTAGTTGATACCTTTACCACCTGATAAAGTAGCGTTATCAGTTGATACCTTTACCACCTTATACGGTACCGTTATTAGTTGATACCTTTACCACCTGATAAAGTAGCGTTATCAGTTGATACCTTTACCACCTTATACGGTACCGTTATTAGTTGATACCTTTACCACCTGATAAAGTAGTGTTTTTAGTTGATACCTTTACCACCTGATAAAGTAGCGTTATCAGTTGATACCTTTACCACCTTATATGGTACCGTTATTAGTTGATACCTCTACCACCTTATACGGTACCATTATTAGTTGATACCTTTACCACCTGATAAAGTAATGTTATTAGTTGATACCTTTACCACTTGATAAAGTAGCATTATTAGTTGATACCTTTACCACCTGATACAGTACCATTATTAGTTTATACCTTTACCACCTGATACAGTACCATTATTAGTTGATACCTTTACCACCTGATACAGTACCATTATTAGTTTATACCTTTACCACCTGATACAGTACCATTATTAGTTGATACCTTTACCAACTGATACGGTACCGTTATAAGTTGATACCTTTACCAACTGATACGGTACCATTATAAGTTGATACCTTTACCACCTGATACGGTACCGTTATTAGTTTATACCTCTACCACCTTATACGGTACCATTATTAGTTGATACCTTTACCACCTGATACAGTACCATTATTAGTTGATACCTTTACCACCTGATACAGTACCATTATTAGTTGATACCTTTACCACCTGATACAGTACCATTATTAGTTGATACCTTTACCACCTGATACAGTACCATTATTAGTTTATACCTTTACCACCTGATACAGTACCGTTATTAGTTGATACCTTTACCACCTGATACGGTACCGTTATAAGTTGATACCTTTACCACCTGATATGGTACCATTATTAGTTTATACCTCTACCACCTTATACGGTACCATTATTAGTTGATACCTTTACCACCTGATACAGTACCGTTATTAGTTGATACCTTTATCACCTGATACAGTACCGTTATTAGTTGATACCTTTACCACCTGATACCTTTACCACCTGATACAGTACCATTATTAGTTGATACCTTTACCACCTGATACAGTACCATTATTAGTTGATACCTTTACCACCTGATACAGTACCATTATTAGTTGATACCTTTACCACCTGATACAGGTTGATACCTTTACCAGCTTATACAATAAGTATTTAAAATGCAAAATATAGATGAAGGAATGAAATTTACCTGTCTAATTCATAAGTGATGCCATAAGATGAACACCTGAGAGAGCCCTTTTGTCTAGGCAATGGGCCATACATAGTATATAGGGTCACTTTACAAACTGACCTTTCTACTAGCTTTCGGCTGCATTGCATACACCAGTCTACTGGGGGAGAAAGAAAACACATGTACGGAGTCATTTTTTTGATAGAGGTTTCCCAAAAGTTTATCCATATGAAGTCAGTATTAGCATAGCTGTATGATGTCTGTGACAAACTGTTTGAGTTGGCACAAAGTTTGGCAAGGTGTGTATCCTCACATGAAGTTGCACCCGTAATGTCATAAATGTATGAATCTCTTCTTGGAAAGTTTTCTGGGATGTGTCAAATACAATTAATTAGTGTATTGGTTGTAATAAATCCAAGTTTGCTAACAAGGAACAGCAGTATATCATCTGTACATAGGTTCTGTATTGCTGTTCCTATACTTTGAATGAGTTGCCTTGCATTAGCTAAACATTGTGCTTTTTCTTCATTGTCTGCAAGTATGTCAGTCAGTTTTGGTCGTTTAGGACTGGGTTCATTTCTTTTTGGTGTTCTAGGGGTCTTTGTAGGTGTTTTCTTTTTCAAGTCCCAAAGAGTTAATCGTTTTGTGGGAGTAGCCATGATGATCTGAAAAAAATAAACACACATTGTGGTATTATTTACGAGTATTAGGTCATTTTTTTGGGCATTGACAGGTGCTGACTTGAGATACAGTAGGAATACTCTGAAATAGCATAAAGTAGGATGAAAAGGCCAAATTTTGCAATTTGTCATTCTGTTACACTTACCTGGGATATTTGGTATCAGTTTTTTAAAAAAGTAAGTGTATTATTATAGTATAAGAAAATCAAGATGTTAGGTTTCTTAAGAACTTAAGAATATTACAAAGTCAAAATTTACTTAATATTGAACTTCTCCAGTATGTAATGGTCTTCCGTGAAATACTGAAACATATTAAGGTATTAGAGCACTAATAGTAATGTTTACAAAATGGCCTCTGCTTGGAATATTCTGAAAGGTAACCGTGATTTGCACTATTTTGCAATTTGTAAACAACTTTTATCGTGCCGTTTTTTACAAAAATTTTGTATGACTTATGGTATCTCCTCAAGCTCAAGTAGAGACAAGTTTCAAAGTGTTAGCCACTATCCAAAACGTTTGCAGAGAATTCATTTTACCATTAATTTTAATAAAAGAAACATCAGACTATTGGTAAACAATTATAAAACACAAAATATAAATGTCAATATCATTTTTTCTATGATGCCTCAAGTAAATGGATTTAATGAGACAGAATTCATACTTAACATTGAAAAAACAAGTGAATGAAGTATTGCCATGCAATACAAAGTCCCCTACTGGAAGGCACCTAATTTTCTCTACTGCGGTATAACATAATATTATGAACTGATATCTGTCAATGATGTTTAAACAATATTGTACAATATATACAATATAATATAACAAAGCACTTGGAATAAAATTTGCATATATAAAAATGTACAGTTGTTTTCATTTGGAATTTTTTTGGCCGATTATACAAAAAGTTATCATAAAAGTTATTTATAGTAACAACAAAGTGAAATTAATCCTAAAAAAAAAAAAAAAAAAAAAATCTATAAAATGTAAGACCACAAGAAAATCTTTACCAGGTAGAGATAGATCAAAATACACCTAAATATTGGATGTATCATGCTTGTTGTACCACAGAAAAGTGGTCTCGATTTTTCCCTACGGCCAGTAATAAAAAAGTTACAATGTAATCTATTTATAGTAACAACAGAGGGACGTAATTCTAAAAAATGTGCCTCATGGTGGTGAACATTTGTGCCAAGTTACATCAAAATCTCTCCATGCATGAAGAAGAAATGCTCCGGACAAAGTCATTCTTGAATTTGAACTTTGACCTCTAAGTATGACCTTGACCTTAGACCTAACAACCTGGTTCTGGCGCAAGACAATTTGTCTCATGGTGGTGAACATTTGTGCCAAGTTACATTAAAATCCCTCCATGCATAAAGAAGAAATGCTCCAGACAAAATCATTCTTGAATTAGACCTTTGACCTCTAAGTATGACCTTGACCTTTGAGCAAGGGCTCCGGGATTTGCGCACGACATGTTGTCTCATCATGAAGAGCATCTGTGCCAAGTAATATTGAAATCCCTTAATGAATGACAGAGTTATGGACCGGACACGAAACAGACCCCGTTCATGCCATGTTAACATTTGACTACTAAGTGTGACCTTGACCTTTGAGCTAGGGGTCTGAAAGTTGTGCATGACACATCGTCTTATTATGACGTACAATTTTGCCAACTGATATTAAAATCCCTTCATGGATGAGAGAGTTATGGACTGGACAGGAAAAAAGCCCTGTTGACCTTTGACCTCAAATTGTGACCTTGACCTTTGAGTTAGGGGTGCGGGTTTTGTGCGTGACACGTTGTCACATCATGGGGAACATTTGTGTCAAGTAATATTAAAATCCCTTCATGGATGAAAAAGTTATGGACCGGACACGAAACAGACCCTGTTCATGCCATGTTAACATTTGACTACTAAGTGTGACCTTGATCTTTGAGCTAGGGTCTGAAAGTTGTGCATGACACATTGTCTTATTATGAGGTACAATTGTGCCAAGTGATATTAAAATCCCTTCATGGATGGGAGAGTTATGGACCTTTGACTTCCAATTGTGACCTTGACCTTTAAGCCAGGGGTCCGGGTTTTGCACATGACACGTCGTCTCATCATGGGGAACATTTGTGCCAAGTAATAATAAAATCCCTTCATGGATAAAAGAGTTATGGACCGGACACGAAACTGCGGACGGACGGAATGACAGAATGACGGAAAGACGGAATGACGGAAAAGCACATTCCTATAGTCCCCGAAACTGGTTTTCAACCAGTAGGGGACTAATAAGGTCGAATGCCGTGTTTCTGTTTTGAATTCTGCTTACTTCATTTAAAAATAACCTTAGGGCAGACGTAAAACCTACCTAAATTTCTTCCACAATATATAATCTAAGAGTGAAAGCAAAATAGAGAACATCCACCGCGTGTAACTCAATATTTTTAAAGATGTGTAACTCTACCCCTTCTGGTTAAGTAGTAAATTCACTTTGAACACCAAGAAATCGCTTATAAGATTCATCTTTTTCCATTTTTGTATAAGAAATCAATAATAAGTCTTGAAAGAAGTAAAAACTTACTAGAAAAAAAGAAAAATAAGGAGAAAAAAATTTGGTCCCAGTAGGGCTTGCACCTACGCACCCTTAAGAATTGCAGTAAAAGTAGGTTTATGGTAGTAATTGAGTACTCTTCAAAAAGAAGGTTCTCTATTTAAGTGATCTAATACCTTAAATTCACTGTTTCAAACAATGAAAATCCATGTATCATTTTTATTTTTCACTTGTACAGGACTACACTTGAATGCAAGAGAATATGAAATAAAAATAATAGAAAATTCCCTACAAATTATATTTCAGAAGTTCATTAAAGATAGAGATGTATAATAATACTAAAAGGAATATAAGTATATTATTCATTCTATCATAACACACTGGTTATTCGGGTACCTACTCGTGCGATACCGCCCTCGTGTGATTAATGTACATGTAGGTTGTTTAGGGTATATAAAAACAATGCCAACGTATGACACATATTTAAGAATGTTGAACATTTTAAAGACAGATTCGTCCGAGGCAATGCATTAATTCGCACTGGTGAAAATATCTATCCTCAATAATATTGATATGACTATAAAATTTGAAGAAATGTAGCGAAAATTACGTATTTTGACGTTTTGAGACGTATTTTTCTTTGTTCAAAATTAGTTGAGATAACTGAATTTGCCACTCACCTTGGTAGAACTATACATACTCAACTACAAAACGTTTGGATCATGTACCTGCAAGTTGTTTTTGTTGATAAAATTTCAATTATATGCATCCTGTTGCTGTTTTTGATGGTACCTCTGACGATGGATGAAAATAAACAAAGATACCTACCCGTTTGCACATGGGTACCAGCCTCATTATGTCAATGAACATTTATAAAACTCCCCGCAGCGACTGCTTCCGCATACGGTACACTAAATAAACGCAGCTGTAGGTAATTGCTTTGAGGGTCTGGAAATAAGAACTGGAAATGTGAAACCTGACCTTTAGTCGATCTATCTGATTAGAATTTTAACTTTAAAGATGTTAAGAATGGGAGTGGACCGTATTAGCAGTATTTCACCAATATTAAATCTTCCTTCACACCCACCCTCTGTTCTACGCATTCTATCATCTTACCTTCTTGTTCTTTTTCTCCTTCAGTCTCAAAATAAAAACGACCAGATTTATCGCACACCGAGCAAAAGTGCTTATGTAGAGACCATTTTTTTCTTCCTGAAAGGGAAAGTGGACCCTCTCTCTGGGCATGTATTCGTTTAGGGAGATGCTTCAGCTTCATAAATCTGCCTTTTATCGTATCTTGTAATATTCGCCTCTGTTCATAGAGGTAGTGCTAATTAGGTGACTTGTTTTTACAAGTATATACAATATACATGCACTACTGTATAAGTGTCTTACAGGTGACTAACTGAAGAAACAGAAGCGGATATGAAAGTCTGAGTATCAGATTCTATCTCTTTTTATTGTTTGTTCACACACTCCTCACAGCGGTTGTAAACCTTAAATGTACGTCTAGGGACGAAATCTGTGAGATTCAAGATTTCAAGATTTTATTTATAACTAGGCCCATACAGCATCAGCATTATAATAACAACAAATTTAACAAAACAAACACTAATACATAAAATAAAACTTTAGTTTTACGGTCATAATAGATCTAATACAAATATTTTGTAAGCTAAAAAATAGAAGATGGTGTACATTTAGAATTAACCAGGTTGAAAACATTGTTTTAACTGGCCAGCAAATAACTGCCAATGACAAAAACCTATTCCTACCTAAAAAATTGAAGTATTTTCTGTACAAACAATGCTAACTTAAAAAGAGTACTATCATTACTTTGAAATAAACGTTGAAATGACATTACATTTAACAGTTGAAAGTCATTTGGTATATATTTTACTCTGTCCAAATCAATGTATGGACATTCTAAAATAAAAATATTGCGGAAATGCACTGGTGAAAGTACTGACTGATTCAACCAGAATTCAGAAGATCCAAGTTGTTCTAAAGATTCTTTTACATATGAAATCTAAGAACAATAATTTACATTTTGCTGATGGAGTCTATACATGAACCTGTAAAGTATACAGTTTATCTTTTCTTGTTTTAAATTACCATATAATAAATTGTACACCAGTAATATTCTATTTCTAATTATAATATCTACTGGTAATACCCCAAGTTCACCAAAAACCATGACATAAGGTGTTGACTTTTTAACCTTCAGTAATGTTTTTAAAAAAATAATATCACCGCACCCCATACCTCTGATCCATGCAATAATATTGGTTGAACCACAGACTCAAATAAATGTAACTGTGAATCAATACTAAGCTGCAACTTCCTACATTTTTTTTTCAACAGAGCATACATAGCATTTCTAGCTTTGTCAACCAAATATATTTTAGTTTTATTGAAGTTACCATTGTAGTTAAATTTAATTCCTAGATAAATGAAGTCATCTACTACTTTAAGTGCCGCATTATTATAATAAAAGGTAGACTTATTAAAATGTATTTTTCCACGTTAGAAAGGAACAACCTTAGTTTTATTTGAATTAACTGTAAGTTTCCAAAGTTAATGCAGATTGTAAATCATTTTAAGATTCTGTAAATAACACTATCATTTGCATAAAGTAACAAAAATAGCTTGAAGAACATTTCTGAAATATCATCACTTAGCAGGTTCTATCCTATACATTGTTTGATATTTCCACTAGTCTTGAACAATAATTAGACATATATGAGACTAAATCATTCTAGAAAACAGAAACAGAATGAACTTCAGCAATCCGGTCAACTGCACGGATATAATATGATGGCAGCTAGATGTAAGGAAAATGGTTTGAGTGTACGAATGGAAGATGTGCGTATCATTTTACATCACTTGGACCCGGTAGGTGTGTCTCTGCGGAGAGCAAGATGTCTTTGCAGGCGTGCTTATTATGCTGTGGGTCCAAACTTCATTTGGCACTTAGATGGCTATGATAAACTCAAGTCGTTTGGGCTTTGTATAAGCGGTTGTATTTGTGTTTTTTCCAGATGTATGATTTGGCTGAATGTGTATAACACAAATAATAACCCCAGAGTCATCGGTGGCTACTTTCTCGAGGTAGTAGAACAATTTGCTGGCTGCCCTCGATTTGTTAGAGGAGATTATGGGACAGAGAATGGACACATCTGCAATTTCCAAACATTTTTCAGGCGCCATTCTCCTGACAGCGATAGATCTTATATCGATGGAGCCAGTACAGCGAACCAAAGAATTTAATGTTGGTGGGGTTACCTAAGAAGACACCATATGCATTACTGGATCAAGTGATTAAAAGACCTACAGGATCATGGAAATTTTAGTGGAAACTTCATCGATAGAAGCTTGGTCCAGTTTTGTTTCCTTGCATTAATTCAGGTAATTCCAAACTATTAATTTATCCCAGAACTAATCAGGAACAGCCACGGCATCATTTATCAATTCATTGCTGAGCAGCATATCCGAAAAAATGTCCTTTGTTCTTTGTTGTCAGAATGTTGGAATATTATTTTCTTCTAGAATCAAGAAAATTAGTTTAGTTCTGACAGATTAATATGGTTAAAACATGGTAAGCAATTGAATCTCAGATGCTGGGTACATATCATGGGATCATTCCTGTAGATGCTTTCATTGTTGACATCACTGTTTCCGTCTGTCAGTGCGTGTGTCCGTTAAAGATTGCTCAAGGCGTGTTGATTTGTTAAAAAGTGGCCACAACAGTTTTCTGTCTGGTCTGAGGCTTGTTTTCTCTGTAAATATAACGTATTTAGTGATTCGTGGTTCAAGATAATAGGGTTATTATAACAGTAGCTCGATCTGGGATGCTGTATTTGCTCGAGTGGATTTTGCCAAATCAGATCTCACGAAGCGCGCAAGCATGATCCGACTTCGCAAAATCCACGACAGCCGAATTTAGCTACTGTTATTATGACCCTTTTATCATATAACTCTACCTTGATTGTTTGTTGTTTGTAACTGAACGAAATATTCAATGTTTATTGATATTAAAATGGAACAAAATGAAGATTTTATTTTCGCTATTTATAGAACTGTGTCATGTCATGCATATTAATGAAAGTAGTCTGGCAGCATACAGTACATAAGGTACAATATGGAATTTAAAAGGTACAATACGGATTTTTTTCTGCCTGTTCATATTTAATTGTGAAATACAAGGTGATTTTTGCAGAATTTATATAGACATATAATAAATGTCGATTCATCAAAAAACATGGCCGCTATGGACCGGGCTTACTTTCCTTATATGTATATAGTGATTTCTTCTTAATCATAAACCGTCGGTCCAATTTATTTTCAAAGTGTATAGGTGTCGTAGTTCAATCACGGTCCTCTTGTTACTAGATAGTCGAAAATATTTCAGTTTGTTTCATGTTGCAGGACGAACTCGACATGGCCTTTCGAATGTGGAACAATCACCACATTAGACGTTCGTCTAATGTTATGGTGCCATTTGGTCGACCAGGAAATATGTACTTCTTCCTGTCATTGTGGAACGCAGAGAATCAGATTGTAGCAGTTTCAGAGGCTGATATGGCAGCGTGTTCTAGAGAAGCCGAAATTTCGATCAGTTATTCCTTGTGATCAAGATGTGTATGAAGTTTGCATGGCTATCATGCAGGAGCACAACCTTACACCCGCACAGACCTGTCAAGAGGCTACAGATTTATATTTATATCTTCAAAGAGAAATACTGGTGACACTTTAAAAGAAAGGACTGACATTCCATCATTTTATGTTAAATGGCATGTATAAGTACATTGTGTCCTGTAACATTTTGCTTGCTATGTCTGTATATTGCTTGAGTAATAAAGATTATGATACAAAGAGCCCAGTGTCATTACTAGGACTGGCCGACTTTACAATTGGGAAATCACTGGGAAGTCAGATTCATTGAAATTTGGTATACATAATCATCGCCAAGTTTAGTTATGTGAATTATATTAGAGGAAATTTGTAGCATAAACTACTTCCACATTTTTCAGTAGGATTTTAATGGAACTTTGTGTACATAAGCATCTTTATATGTTGTAGTGTGCGACATATTTCCTTTAGCACTTCTTTTAAACTGGACTTACAAATTAAGAATGGAAAAGGGGGCTTACTGATAAAGTAACAGAGATTAAGCTAAATGCACAACTACATAGTATTCATTTTACTTAATATTTCCTGAAAACTTAAAACTGTCGTATTCAAAATCTCCATAAATATGGTCCCTTACAACTATCCATCTGACGAGTTAATAAATGTGACATAACAAACGCTATGCAAACAAAATGACATCCGTTTAATTAAGGCTTATTTCCGTGTCATGTATGCTATTGACTCACATCATAAATACATTTATGTTGTTTTCTCTTTATACCATCTGGAATGAAATGCACCAAACAATTACTTTTTTACTGTTTTTGGACTTAATGGTTCTTCAAAGTAACTAACCCATGATTTCAAAGGTGTTGAATACCGTTACATAATATAAATATCACCATGGCAACAGCTGACACTAAAATAAAATTTCTGCAGAAATGATAACCTCTTTATTAGTATGAACTGTAATAAGTATCTAGATTACTGTTGAAAGACATCACATAATGCATTAATTTGCGTTGTTTTAATGTCAAATTATGTAATAATTATATGTCAATAAGCTCGGTTTTCCTAGAGAACGGCCCGTATGTATTATATGAAATCTGTAGGGCAAATTATTTCAACAATTCGTGGATTTCAATTAAACTTTGCAATGTGCGTAGATCCAAAACGACCTCTGATTGAGCCATACCCATTAACTAGGGTGAGAGGATTCTGATTAGTTTTAACAGTAAATTTTACTGCTAGACCTCTTTGTCACGGCAAATGCTTTGATAGAATCAGATGAATAGATCATGAAAACCTCGCAAAGTCCAATACCATTACTACCTATTCTATTGGTCAAACCAAAACTAACAGTGCAGACACGGCTCACTGAATGTTGTTGGTCTATATTTGTGCATCAAGTATTTTTCTTTTGTCTCCATGATAGAGATCAGTTCTGGTAGGGTGGTCCTTCGGAAGCACAAAATACATCCAAAGACAAAAAATAGCAGTCTCGGTCGGCATAAAATATCTCAAACATAACAACAAACGCTGATGATAATGTAAACAAAGTTTCATTGAAATCCTACTTAAATTACCCAACATTGCAGAGTTATTGCACTTGGACTTCATATTTAAAAACAACAAGAACCATCACTGGATGAAATTCATACCTCTGCAACTCCGCCTAAAATCAAAGCTGACCCAAAATAGTGTCACAAATATCTGCACTTAATGATGATCATGTATATAATATAATAATAATAATTATAATAATAATAATAACTTTATTTAAAGAAGGTAACACAAAGATATATAACAGTGTTAGAACATATTAAATATTTTAAGTTTCAATGTGGCCTTCTGTAATATTACACACAAAAATAGATTAAAACTGATTATCTAATTACCGGTATACAGAGTTTTATATAACAATTTTGAAAACTGTGAAAGTAGTTCACTCCTCAAGATTGATTTTGCTAATACAATGATTTTGGGTACATCCAAGGGCTATAACTCTGTCATACATAACCAGAGCTATGCACAGTTGTACATACACATCACTTCATGTTGATAAAGTATACAAAGTTTCAAACCAATACTTTTTTGAGAACTGCAGAAGTAGTTTGCTAATATTGCAAAGCTACATACATTGATTACAGTCCAAGGGCTATAACTCATGCACAACCCTTACCCCATTTAAATTGTCACATGCACATTTCCACTTAATATTTATCAAGGGTACCAAATTTCAACCCAGTATTGCAAAAGCTGCAGATGTAGTTCACTTTACACGATTGC